>NC_045800.1:7032481-7669981 GCF_009873245.2 Balaenoptera musculus
ATGAACTTCTGGAGGGAGAAGCACGTCCCGTTCACCTTATGTCCTCAGCCCCAGGCTGGGCACCGGGTGCAGAGCTGAGCTTCACTAAGGGTCATCATACGTGTTTGAATGGAACAGAGTTGAAGGGATCAAGAAGAGGAATGAATAACATTTTCATGGACCATCACTGGGGGCTTGGTTGTGTGCTAATCTCTGCTCTCCTAGTTCTCCATGACTATGAAAAGTCCAAACTGTTGGACCTATTGTGCCAAGCTCAAGATATCCATGTTCATCTGGTGACACCTACCCAAATTATAGTGATGAAGGTTAAGAGGAAATAATCTGCAAACATCTGTAGACCGGCCTTACAAACCAATCTCGGAGAGAAATGGCAAACCCCACAGGCCACAGCTGCCATTGACAAGAGTAGCTCAAAGCACAAGACTCTGTAATAATTATCATTATTTAACATCATTCCACAAGGAACCATTAGAGGAACAAGGCTTGAAATTAGAGTCAAATGATTCCCCTTTCTCTTCAGTCTACACATACAAGAGCCCAGCAGCACAGCGAGAGGGGTGGGAAAGCTGTGCTCGGTTATACTGTAATTATTTCTAACTCTATCCCCAACCCCAAAATACCGTCTTGTCACATGGCTTGTCATTTTTGCATGGCTCAGTCTATCAGAACGTGTCACATCTTCCCAGCTTTTATTTCAGTATTCCTGGTAGAGTAATAGCTTACGCTAGAAGAGTTTTTTTTTAAGCTGCTGAAACGTTGTCCTGCCTTTGCTCCTGCAAAGGCTTGGGAACAGTTGTCTCCTGTTTGACATGGGTCTGCTACAGCTAGGATGTGCGCACTCTGCAGTGTGAGGGCACTGGAACCGTCTGGCCCAGAGCGCCAGGCCACCAGCCCGTGTGGGGCACATGGTACTCGGGGTCACCAGGGCAAAGGACAGCCTGTCCTTGCTGCAGTACTCTGGGAACCAGGTATGGGCCACAGCCTCTCCAACCAAGTGTCCAGCTATGCTGGACTCTGGAGCAGCTCAAGGCCACCCATCTCTTCCCCTCTGTGATAACGTTCCAGTCTCCTCAAGGGAATGCACTTCACTTGTGGGATTGGAGACAGGGCTCTCCTTCCCCAAGCCAAGGGGCAGACCTGTAGCTCATGCGAGGCTCTGAGACTGAGCCTTTGCTGAGCAAAACTCTTGAGCAGGGAGACAAGTTAGCCAGGAATGATTGAGATCGCAGCGTTCCTGCCACAAGGCTATTCCCACTGTTCCGATTCCATCCTCCCACCCAGCCCCAGCAAGCTTCCTTGGTTTCTGCCTACTTCTGAGCCAGGTCTCCGTTCTTCCCATTGATTCTGATCACTTTTACAATAAATTCCCTTTTGCTTAGGTCTAGAGTCAGTTTCTGTTGCTTACAGCCTGAGCACCCTGGCCGCCCGTTTGTCGCTCCCCCTTTCCGGGGGTCCTCAGAGGCTGCTGAGAAATCCTGAGCCTGGGAATGGCTGTGATAAAGCCTTTTCCTCCTGGATCAGAACTGCAGGTCCCTTCCCCTAGATGAGCACCTCCTCGGGAACGCCCCCCCCCCCGCCAGGTCTCCAGTCTTTACCAACCTCTCTTCCTCCTCTCCTATCTCATCAGTGCCCACTCTCTCTACTGGCTGACGGTCACTCCACTTGGCCAGTGAATCTTGCTCAGGCTCCTTCTGCTAATAGAATGACCACCCCGATGCTGCAGGACCACCTGCCCCATAGAGCCGTTCCCTTAGACCCCGGAGGAAAATGCCCATGTCCCCACCAGCACTTCACATGCCCCTTTTGGGGTACTTAGCACGTTTGACTTCTGTTACAGCTATTTCCCCAGATGTCCCTTAAACTTCCCGATGGGAGTGATGTGTCAGCGGACTGTCGGAGAAGCCAGAATCTCCCCGCATTGTCCTGCTGCCTGCCAGCCATTGCTGGTGTGCAGCAATTCAGCTGCATCTATAGATAGACTTAGCCGGGCACGGACAAAGTCCCTGAAGCAGAAGCCAGACCTGTCCACCCCCGTTACAGGATCATCTCTGTAATAACGTGTGCTTGTCTTGCTCACCTTCTCTTGCAGACCTGGTCTCTGTTTTCATTAATGTCAAGTCTAGTGGTCCACCTTGATCGGAAAGGGCAGGCTTTCACTGCCATTAAAAACATCTATTAAAAAGATGGACAGATTCGATAACAGAGAGTTAAAAGGTGGTTTAGGTTCACAGTCTGCACCTGCGAGATAGGACCGCTTTCTGGCAGAATAAATCTCAAGGGCTTGGCCGAGCTTTCCTCCTCCTCCGCCCCCCACCAGTGCACACACACAACACTCACATGCATATGCACACACACATCCGTGCAAACACACCCACGCACACACACACAGCTAGCACCCAGCGACGACCCAGCAGGACCGCTGCTCCTCTCACACAACCTCACACGCCTGCCCTCTGCCACTGCTTCCACTCCGTCCGAACTACCCTCTTCCTTCTCCACCCAGCAACATTCTTTTGGTCTCTCACGGCCCCCTATGAAAACCCACCACCGCCAAGAAGCCTTCCCACCACTCCTAAGCTAGGTGAATCCTAACCCCCATTCTCCCAGTACCTTTTGTAGCCCTCTGATGGGCTTACCAGCCCGCTCCTATTTACAGGAACTGGTGTACGTCAGTGCCTCCCACCAGATCATAATTCCCAAGGGAAAAGAGAAAGGACACCTCACCTTTAGCTTCCTCATGCGCAAAATGGGTAGAATCACAGCCACAGGATTGCTGTGAGAATTAAACGCGGTAATCTATGCAAAGCACTTAAGCACCTGACACATAGCTGTGCTTTATGGGTTACTGGGGGCCTGAGCCGTATGCCTTACCTGTCTGCTCCTGGCCAGTTCTCCCAACCTTTAGAGGATGAGGAAACTGAGGCACACACACAGGTTAAGTGCTTGTCCCCAAGTCACAGAGCTGCTGAGTGGAGTCAGGGGACTCACACCCAGGTCTGGCCGGCTCTGAAGTCCGCCTTCTCCCCATCCCACCGCACCACCAAGCCTAAAACCACCTCTGACTCATCCAGGGTCAGGCCCTCGAGCGTTGCCCTTTTGGATTTTGGGGGAGGAAATGACCATGCCAATCCACCTCTTTCTTAAAAGAAATCCTCCCAACTTAGAAGTACAGCTTAGCTGCTTGTTGGCCTGATCTAATACCACCTTTGTGATCCCACAGCTGACTACAGGCAGATTCTGGTGCAAGATGGGGCCGAGGGGGGTCAGGCAGGAGGCAAAGACCAGTTTGGTTAATTGAAAGCACTGTGGTACTTTCTGGAGCAGGATGGGAGGGGGATGTTGCTCTGCAAAAGGAAGGCCTTCTGGGCTTCCCTGGTGGCACAGTGGTTAAGAATCCACCTGCCAGTGCAGGGGATGCGGGTTCGAGCCCTGGGCCAGGAAGATTGCACATGCCGCGGAGCAACTAAGCCCATGCGCCACAACTACTGAGCCTGCGCTCTAGAGACTGCGACTCACAACTACTGAGCCCACGCACCAGAACTACTGAAGCCCATGCGCCTAGAGCCCGTGCTCTGCAACAAGAGAAGCCACCGCAGTGAGAAGCCCGCGCACCGCAAGGAGGAGTAGCCCCAGCTCGCCACAACTAGAGCAGCAACGAAGACCCAACGCAGCCAAAAAAAAAAAAAAAACCCTTGCTTTATTTAAAAAAAAAAAAAAAAGGAAGGCCTTCTCCAGGAACTGGTCTCAGGAAATCCCAGAACACCAATGCTGAGTCTCTCAGTCCAGAGATGTCCCCCCTCACGCACCCACTGCAGAGACTCCCCGGTCTCTGTAGCACCCAAAACTGCAGGGACCTGCTATTCAGCAGCCTTCTCACGCGCCTCTGTAGTGGCAGCACGCCGGGACGGGTCTGACTCGGGAAAGCAGCAGTGATGGGAGCCCAGCCAGGGTTCAGCGCCCACGGAGGGGGAGGGCTCAGTGAGTGCACGTGTCTCTCTGGGCTTTCCCTGTACTGTCCTGCAGTTCTGACGGAATGCACGCGCAGGTCCATGCAAACCCACACCCACACCCAGACCACCCAGCAGTTCCACCGCTGGAACAACACAGCCATCAGGATCTGTCTGGTTGACGTGCCCCCACGCTGGGAATTCAAGGGCAAGAGCACCAAGAGGGGCACTGTTCTTTCCCACTTCATTCATTCAGCAAGTGTTTACTGAGCGATGGCCTGCTGAGGATGGAATGCGTCCTCTGCCAGCACCTCCCCTGTTTTATCCCTGATTCGCACCCCCGCTTGTTCCATAGGAAACTGAGGATGGGAAATGTGACCCAACGTGCCTGATGTCACACCTTAAGTGTGTCCAGGTCTGTTTGATTCCTGCATGTTAAATCAATGTCCCCCAGGCCTCTTCTAGGTTTTTCATTGTGTTTTGTTCAAGAAAATCGTGTGCTTCTGTCTCTCCAAGTATATCTAGATGGAGGTTTCAAACTAGGAGAAAGCTCCTTCCTTTCAGTCATTCAGTTAGCAAGCAGTTCCTGAGTGCCAACTTTGTATCAGGTCTCGGGAATAACCTGACAAGAATACCTCCAGACACGAGCGAGACCTGTCCCCTCCCCACGCAGCTGGCAGTCCAGTGGGGATCAGTGCAAACAATAGTGACCACTTCCTAAGCATGGCTCATGAGCCACAGTTCTGGCCCCTGGACTTTTCCCTCTAACCTATCTGCAAGGTTAGAATAAAAATAATAAGTGGGTAATCATCAAACCCACATGCCACACACACACACACAAGGAAACATATCCCGTTGCAATGAGCATCTCATTTGCATACCTCTGTTTTGGTTTTGCTCATCACAGGCTAGGGTTTTCCTGTTGTCTTTCTTTTTCCCTCTCCTTTCCTTTCCTTATTTCCCTGATATGCCAACCCTGTTTGAAGAGCATTGGAAAATCAGGCTGGATGAGAGAGCTATCACTAGAAGCGCATTGACACTATTTAAGACAGGGCTCATTAAAACAAAATAATAAAGATCCAGATGATAGCAGGGAAAGCAGGTTGTCTGGGTGCCACGGCACAAAATACTTCATTAGTGTTCCTAATTAATACTAACAACTGTCATGGAATAAAAATATCACACACTTTAAGATCAGCCTGCCTATCAGGCGCTGTCCTAGCTGAAAAGCCCCCATGTCTGTTTCCCTGTGATCCCTTTCTGAAATAATTGGTGTGGTTTGATTGATAATGTGGATTCCTCTTTAAAAGAAAACACACTATTTTTCATAATCAGAGCCGGAATGCGTAATGAGCAGGCGGGTGCTGCCTTCAGCATCAGGTCTGTCAAAGCAGGCAGTTATTTCCATATTGATGCAAACTAAGATATTACACTCCCTCATTACGTTGACGTGGCACATCTTTCAACAGTCAGCTCCAAATCATACATTCCTTGCAAACAAAATTACCTTCATTTTCTCGTTTGGTTCGACAGAGTTAGTAGTTAAAATGTGCCCTAACAAGCTAATCAACTAATTTTTAGAATATGTTGGAATCGTTTAATATTCTAAAAGAAAACAAGAAAAAGTTGCTAATGGGTCTGCAAGCATAAACAGAAATAAATAGACAACTGGTTCATTGAGCATTAGCATACTTAAGTTTGAGCCAGTCACGGTGAAATTCATTTTGCAAGTCAAAAAAGCAGTATCTATTTGTATCCATAAGCCAAACAACCTCATTTACTCAGTACATACTTGAGTAGATAACCTTGGCGTGAAGGTAACAAGGAGAAAGGATTCTTTTAAAGAGTGGTGTGTTCTCTGGGGGAAAAGCAGCCCAGGGGTGGAGCTGAGCTTTGCAGCCTGGGATTGGCTTCCTAGCTTTGCCATGAGGAAACACTCAGCTTTATCTGGGGGAGTGGGGTCCAAGAACTCAGAGAAACTCCGAAGCCAAGTGCATCCCAAGGAAGAGGATGAACAGCTCTTTCTATGGTAGGCATTGGTGAAGGAGCGTGGGGAACACTTGTTGAGGGGCTGCACCTGGGGTGGCCCCAGATTGGTTGAGAGGAGTCATCAGGCCCAGACAAACCTGGTGTATTAGTCAGCTCAGGCTGCTGTAACAAAAGACCACAGACTGGAGGGCTTAAACAACACACATTTATTTCTCCCAGTTCTGGAGGCTGGAAAGTCCAAGATCAAGCTGTAGCCAATTAGGCACCTGGCAAGAGCTTTCTTCCTGGCTGCCTTCTCACTGTGTCCTCATATGCTGGAGCAACAGCAACCTCTTGCTCTTCCTCTTCCTCTAAAGCCACTAATTCCATCATGGGGGCCCCACCCTCATGAACCCATCTAACCCTAATTACCTCCCAAAGGCCCCATCTCCAAATACCAACATGTGGGGTGTTAGGGCTTCAACATATGAATTTGGGAGGGACAATTCAGTCCATAGCACCTGGGTTTAAATCTCAGTCACTGGAGTTTCACCAGCTGTTTGCCCTTGGGCAGGTGCCTCAGTGTTCTCATTGTCATGTGGGGAAAAGGCGGGTAAATGGCTCCCCTCACAGGGCTAGAGCAAGACTTTTGTTTAGTAATGGATACAAAGGGCTTAGCACACAGTATGCCCCACTTGGGTGTTAGCCATTATCTCCCACTCCTCCTTTAGAGAGCCCCTCGTACCTTGTTCTCCAGGAAAACCCAACTCCCCTCCAGTCTCCAAACATGCACATGGGGTCCCACCTTCCTGCCTTCGCTCACGCCTGCCTTCCTCCGGACTGTCCTCCTTCCTCCCGTTGTCATCGCCCACCCACTGAATCCTGCCCAATCCTCATCTTTCCAGGCCCTTCTCCTGGACTCCCCCAAATCCTTCTCTGGTCCCGAATTCAATCCTTCTCTGTTCCCCACTAACACCCTCGCCAACAGGCACAGCCTCCACTGACTTTAAGCTCTGACGTCACTTTCATCAGTTCATGTGAGTAACTGTCTCCATCCACTGTGCTGTGAGGTCTGGAGGATGAGGACAGAGTCTTTGTCTTTTTGGTGTCAACTTTGGATGTGGTGCTTGGCACATAGTAGACACTCAGCCCATGTTTGCAGGACGGACAGATGAACAGATGAACAGACAGAGGTTTATGGATGAAGGGACAGTACTTTGCATTTTTATTAGTATGCTTCCCATCTTCTGGTTGACTGACAGACAGTGGCGTATGTATTTTCATCTCTTTCATTACGATGTCCTTAGGAGGGCCCTCCCACCCTGCCCCGTCCACACCTGCTGTCCCCTGGGTCTAGCATGCCCCCCTTTTCCACTGGGTACCTGACACTAATAGAACATGGGCATTACCTACATGCAGGGTGATATTCAACATCTTTAACAACACATATGGCCCCCACCTGGACACATGGGACAGATGCTGGCAGATAGGCCAGATGGAGGTGGACTGGCTACATGCCAGCCCTGCTTCTGTGTCTCCCCCAGAAGCCCAGCCAGGCCCAGGGGCAGGCTTACCTGTTCCCAGCACTGTGCCCGGCACAAGGTACGTGACACTCAGTGGAGGCTGGATGGAGCCAAGCTGCTCCAGGCTGACCAGGCCACACAGTGCCACTCCCCCTGCCCCTCCCCTGGGTACAGTGCCCGCGGCCACCCTCAGACCACACAGCAAGCACTTCTTGTCCTCAACCAGCCCAACTTCACTAGACAGCAAAGATCAAGGACTGGAAATTTTCATTCGGTTACTGATCCCAAATGGCACTTTTTAAAAAAAATCTAAAATGAAATATAATCTGCTAATCATCACTTTCCCCAAAGACCTTAACTATGGCTCTTGGCTTAGGACTCGGTTATCTGAGAGGAATTAATGCCTCCCCTTGGCATGGCATTTTGCCATTGATTCCATAATGCTTCACATCAGACCTGGTACTCTGATCCCACTTTTCAGATGGGAGATGCGGATGCTCCTTGATGTTGAGCAGTTTACCCGAGAACTTCACTACGAAGAGCTGGGGTCAGTGGTTGAGCCCAGTTCTTGGACAACTGAGCAGATTTACTTGTCTGTGTCCCATGTGCTTCTCTGGAGTCTGTGAAATCCACTCATCCCTTAGCAAAAAGTTCTACTCAATGGCAACCCCTGTTCTGAGAACGGAGGGGGCAGAAAGAGCCCCTAAGACAGAAAGGAGCCTACGTGTTCAAAGAGGGAAGGGGGGCTCAGGCCGCCGGAGGAGGGGCCAAAGAGAGATGGGAGGTGAGTAATGGGTAAGAAACCAGGTTGACTATAAGATCAGAGGACTTTTAGGAGGTTTGCATAATTTATTTCCTTTTGAAAACTGCCATCTAAATGTTAAGTATAGCCATGAATTTTCCTCTTTTGAAGAAAACCAATAGGCAGAAATTGCTAGCCCAATAATCCGCAGTCAAAGAGAAGTAGGAACATCACGCACTAGCTTGAAAAGGAAATTTTCAGAGCTGATCACGCAACCACAATTTAAGAAAGTGCTTGTTTTACATAGATACCCTTTTAAAGCTATACGGTATCATTTTTTTGACAATCAAATTGGCAAAGATGAAAGAGTGAGAACATGCCATGGGCAAGTAGTTGTGAAGCTGGTGGGGTGGGGCAGGGGGCAGGGTTGATATGAGGTAAAAGGGAAACTGAGTCTTCCTTCAGCAACAGCAGGGAGCCCTGCTTCCTCACAGCTCCTCGTAGTGATAGGTACTCACTGGGAAAACCCAGAAACATTATATAGAAGGTAGAATTCTATTCCCTTTATTCATATCACTAAGGCAGGGGGGTCTCATCCTATTTTCACTTGTCTGATTCCTTTTTTAGAAAATGTAAAAACTAAAAGATACTTAAAGGACCAAGTTTCAGTTTTCTAGAAAGGGAGATATAAGAAATGCTATAAATAGGCCCTCTAAAACTGCACTCAGAGGCCAGAAGACAGCTGAAGTTGCTTTAGCTGGAGTACCAGCCGAAACACTTTCAGATGTTATGGCAACAAAACTGTGTGATGTTACAGATGCAGGAAACATACATGTCAGTGTTTCGGGCTTGCTCCATCCTTTGTGCAGCCATGACCTCAAATATCCACTTGTAAAGGGGTTGTCATGGAAACCTCACCCTCTGAACCCGTGAGACAAAATGGCCCCAGGCACCTGAGCGACCAGCTGAGTGGGTGAGGATGAGGAGAGGCAGAAGCTGGGCAGGGACAATGTGACCCACAGCCCCCACCAGGACGCATCCTTCCTGGGTCCCTGTGTGAGGCGCTGGAGCCGAGGTGACCAAGAAGGAGACTGGGGCTCAGCCCTCAGGAGGCTCTAGGTCCAGAAAGAACCACTGGAGTGAGTGTGAATCACCCCGCTCAAGGGGGCATGAGCAGCGCCAGGACAGGTGTGGAGCAGAATGTAGGGGGGCGGGGGCAGCGGAGGGAGCAATGATATCTGCGAGTTCAGGGAAGCCTTTCTCAAGGAAGTGGACCCTAAGCTGGGTGCTGAGGGAAGGATGGGACCCTGCATAAGGACAGTCCAGACAGAGGGACCCACGTTCAGAATTTTGTTTCACTGCAGTGGAGTGTGTGCCAGGCGGACAAGTGAAAGCCACATCTGGAGAGGCAGATGTGCGGCTCAACATCAATAAATAGCTTCAGTACAAAAACTGTACGGATTTTTGTACAGCTAAGATTCTTGTAGAGAAAATACTTTTCTTAAAAATGCAGGTTGTAACGTTTTGAGGGGTTACTACAAAGTTAGATTATAAAAATTCTGACATTGAATGTTTCTAAATAGTTTAATGGTTCCTTTAATTTCCTGACTTGGGTACGGTAGCACAGCAAACTCTTGGAAATTATCATCCACAGTAAATTTGGAGAGTTTTAGGATGCTGCATTTGGGCGGGTTTTGATTTATTGTATAATCAAATTATGTGCATTTTTATAATCCAGATGGAATGGGGACAGGGTATCATTCTAAGAATCATTAGTTCGTTATGAAAGGAGGAGCCCTCGGGATTTCCCTGTCTGTCCAGTGGTTAGGACTCCGTGCTTTCACGGCCGAGGGCACAGGTTCAATGCCTGGTCGGGGAACTAGGTTCCTGCAAGCTGCGCAACGCGGCCAAAAAAAAAAAAGAAAGGAGGAGCCCTAGACTGGGTCATCACAGGGAGGCTCGAGCCCCTCCCGCCACGTCCTAGCTGTGGGACCATCAGCCATCTGTCTCCTGCCTGGTTACAGAGATGCTCAGAGTGACCCTCATGTGTAGCCTCTAAAGCCACGCATCTGTCTTTTCCAGGCAACTGGAAGATATTTGAGCTTGATCCAAATGGCATGTCAGAAATAACGGGACTGGATGCCAAGTAAACTGAGGTGAAAAGAAACAGGTCTGCTCTCAGCTGAGCTCTCCTGGGGGCCTGGTCAGGTTAAGCTGCACCATTTGTGAGTTTCAGGCTGGGAGTTGCATGGTTAGGGGGCAATCTGGAGCTGGTCTTTGGGACCATTTAGAACCTCCAAACTTTCGCTGCAGGAGATGAAAAAAGTATGCTCTGGCAGTCAAGGCAGACAGGTGTACGGGTCCCATCTGGGGTACAGTGGAGAGAATCACTGAACGTGCCCAGTGGTGGGCAGGGCATCCTCCCTCCTGATTCCCAAAGCTTGTCAAGTAGCCATTGGACCAGACCCACCCAGAGCGCCTGCAAACTCGCCGAGGTCTCCTGCCCTGAAGCACTGTGGCTGCTTTGCTCAAAATATACTTATTAACCATTCTGTCTTGTATATTAATTAGTTAATATTTTCAAAATGCTTTGATGATGAAAAGAGCTGCTTAGGAGCTAAGCTTCTGTGGTTATTCTACTGTTATGGATAAAATGCTGCACAGAAAATTCTCTGCAGCCCTGTGGATGATGGTGAGCTTTAAACAAAGAACGAAGTCCTGCCCCAGCAGTGTTGGAAGATTCCAGCACAGTAGCAAAAACAAACCAAAACAAAACACCAGCAATGGAGTGCAGATGAATGAGACCCTTCTGAGCATGGTGGCTGGAAATCTGCAGGCATCTGGGGAATTACAGAGCCTCGGGCCATGCAGGAGTGGACGTGAGGAGCAGTCATTCCCTGGACTCCAAGGCATGAGAAGCATCTGAAACAAGAAGCCCTTTGGTTGCTATCGAGGCTGCTCCCCTTGGACCCCATGAAGGGCCTCACATACCAGAGTTCTTGTTCCCACAGCTTCACCTGAGTTGCTCCCATTCTTATGGATGGGAAAGCTGAGGTGAGCCCCAACCAGAGCTCTCCTTTCCTAGCCTCGTCTCCCCCCTAATAGAATGATCTTGATACTCATCCAGTTTAACGAGGCAGAGAAAATATTCTCTGGCAGCTAGCATGTGAATTTCTCTCAGGGAGACGCCCACATTTGTTGGGAAAAATTAATTGGCAAACCCACTGGAACAGAAGCAAAGTTTCCAGGAGCCTGAAGGGCTGGAGCTGCCCCATGAGGGTGAGAGCTGATGGAGCAGGGAAAGAAGAGGCAGGACACTGGTGGTCAGGCAGTGAGACGGCAGAGGCTGTACAAAGCGCAGTGTGGCAGCTTAGTCACCTCGAAAGCCGCCATGCTCGCGAAAAGCTTGGTGTAAATGAATCTTATATGGAAACCAATGAAAGAGGTTAAACTTGTGTACAGGTGATGGGGAAAGAACTGAAATGCAATGTGGAGATTCGAACGGGGACCTGATGAAGGAAACGGGGTGTGGGAGACTCCAGATTCTCGCAGGCATGGTCTTAGGGATTCCAGCCAGGTTTACCTAAATCCCTGCTTGACAGAGGAGCCCATCCCTCATAGGGTGACACCAGAATCTGAGCTCCAAGAAAGCAGGGACCACATCTGCAAGGGAGGATTTGCCAAGAAGCCAACAAATTTTAAACTTGAGGGCTCCTCACTTGCATGGGCACCTTCTGAGGCAGTGGGACTGCTCTAGCAATCTTGTATTTGTGAGTTTGTATTCTTTTGAAGAGGGCCCCCAAGTTGGATAAGCTTCAGGTCACATAAACCTGGGCCACCCCTGCTCAACTGCCTTGTTCACCACTGTATCCCCAAAGCCTACTCGCACTGTGCCTGACACACAGTTTGTGAATTAAATCTGTATACTAGAGGGGTGGATGAATGAGAGGAAGGAAATATGAATGGATAGACAGTTGGAGAGAGGAAAGGAGGGAGGGAGGAAACACGGATGAATGCATGGTTGGATGGAGGAAGAGAGGGAGGGATGGATAGAGGAGGGATGGACAGATGGACGGATAAATGGAGAGTTGGATGAAAGGAGGGAGAGAAGCAGGGTAGGAAGGAGGAAGGGAAGTGGGGAGGGATGGTAGGAGAAAACATGGCTGTATGGACAGTTGGATGTATTGATGGGTGGGTGGGTAGATGGATGGATGAGTGGGTGGGTGGATGGCTGGATGGACGGATGGATGGATGGGTGGGCAGGTGGATGGATGAATGGGTGGATGGATCGAAGGGAGAAGGGGTGTAGGTGAAACAGTGATAGCCAATTTAGAACTGAAGAGAAATTGAAAGCTTTTGACTAAAGGGGAGGAGTTCCATTTTAATTTAATTGGTACAATGTCAAAAAATATCTTAGCTGAACAGGAACTCAAAACTCAGGCAGCTCGAATTCCTCCATTTCTACACATAAAAATCCTGAGCTCTTCATGTAGTAGAGAATTTCCAATAAAGAACCACCCACAAAGAGAGAAATGCTTACAGAGAGTCCTCCACAGCCACAGATAAAAACGTCAACTGATATTCAAAGAAGGAAAAACAAACTACAAGTTCTGTTTATGTTCCCAGTTTCAAGGTTAACTATTTATTCTCAAAGTTTCCATCTTGATGTGTTCATTGACCACCATCAGCAAATTTAGAAGTGCTTGAATTTCAAGAAGAGCGTTTTCTCTCTCCAGCTTACAATGGCATAGCAAGGCCTTGGGAGTCCCTCCTGTTGACATTTCTAGTAGAGCTGTAACTAACAGCGAAGAGGTCCTTGCTCACAC
This sequence comes from Balaenoptera musculus, assembly GCF_009873245.2. Taxonomy (NCBI): domain Eukaryota; kingdom Metazoa; phylum Chordata; class Mammalia; order Artiodactyla; family Balaenopteridae; genus Balaenoptera; species Balaenoptera musculus. The sequence goes on from NC_045800.1 coordinate 7,045,488, forward strand.
CTGCAGCTCCATGAAGAGGTGAACCAAAAGCAGGACCTAGGATGCTTAAATATTCTTCTCTGATCATTTTGCCCATTGCCCCTTGGTTTTGAGAAGAAATCTGAAGGCTGCAAGAGGGAGGAAAGAGCCCCCATTTGGCAAGAGTTGGGTTTAATGAAGTTTTAATGGTGATCAGCCGTCCAGGTTAACTTTCAAAAGCTCCACGTGGGAAAATTATGCTTTAGTGGGTTGAATTGTGCCCCCCAAAAGTATGTCCACCAGAACTTGAAATGTGACCATACTTGGAATAAGGGTCTTTGCAGGTATAATTAATGTAAGGCTCTCAAGATGAGATCATCCTGGATGAGTATCCTTAGAAGAGACAGAAAAGAAGACACAGAGGGACTTCCCTGGTGGTCCAGTGGTTAAGAATCCGCCTTCCAATGCAGGGGACATGGGTTCAATCCCTAGTCAGGGAACTAAGATCTCACCTGCTGCAGGGCTACTAAGCCTGTGCACTGCAACTACTGAGCCCATGCGCCACAACTAGAGAGCCCGTGTGCCCCAAATACTGAGCCCGCCCCCCCAACTACTGAGCCCACGCACAGCAACAAAAGATCCCACGTGCCGCAACTAAGACCCGACGCCACCAAAAATAAATAAATATTTTTTAAAGAAAAGAAAAGAAGACACAGAGACACAGGGATGAAAGCCATGTGTAGACAGAGGCAGAGATTGGAGTGATGCGGCCACAAGCCCAGGAAAGCCTGGGGCCACCAGAAGCTGGAAGAGGAAAGGAAGGATGCTTCCTCTTTGGAGGCAGTGCAACCGGCCAACACTGTGATTTCGGACTTCCGGCCTCCACAACTGTGAAAGAATACATTTCTGTTGTTTTAAGCCACCCAGTTTGTGGTATTGATTGCAGCAGCCCTAGAAAACTAATATAGATACTTTCTCTTAGTTGACCCAAAAGAAAACCCTCTTTCCTCCTCCCAGAATTTCTCCTTTGGTGATAAAATACCTGTCTAAAGGGAATGGAAATTATCCAAATAGAGTGCTAATTGTGATTAAATTTCTTCTTCCTCCAAGAAATAGAATCCCCATTAGCTAGACAGATGTAAACGTTTGGGAAAAGTGGCTCTGTCCCTATCTTTGCTGAATGTTTCTATGTGGCCTTGGTCCCATTTTCATATCCATGTAATCAAGCTGATAATTGTTTGAAATGTGCATTCATATTATTGTATCTCATAAAACATATTCTTAGAGAGTAGTTGCATACCACATGGTACCTTCTACATGATCATTGTTCAATAATTCTTTATTCTACCAGGTGTGGTTCAAGTGATATTCACTTCAAAGATGATACCTGCCCCATCACTTTATTTACCAGGAAAATAGAGAATCTAAAATTTTAATTTAAAACTGAGGGAAAATATTTATTCCTTTGGAGGAAGACGATCTTATTTTACCAGACCCATGAGTTCCAAGTTAGAACTTTAATACTTTGATTTGGCAAAAAATAAAAAGGAAAGAAATCTGGGGATAATTTCTAAGTCATTACGCATTGGGTATATTTAGCAACAACATTAGGCTTGAAAGCAACTGTTAGAAGATTGTGATAGCAATAACAACAGTAAGCCAGTCTTGACTGAGTAGCAGTAATAGCTACTATTTTAACTGAGTGTGGACTCTGCAAAGTACAAAGCCAGATGCTCTACCTACATAAGTGGTTCACAGCCAGGGGCGACTTTGTCCTCCAGGGAATATTTGGCAATGTCTAGAGAAATTTTTGGATGTCACAACTGCAGGGTCAGGAGCGGGGGCAGTGCTAGTGGGCAAAGGCCAGGGATGCTGCTAGACGTTCTGTAATGCACAGGGCAGCCCTCGTCTCCACCAAAGAGAATTATCCGACCCTGAATGTCGATAGTGTAATGGTGAGAAACCCTGGTTTACCTGCTCTCATTTAACCTCACCAATAATGCCCAGCAGACCCAGCCTACAGATAAGGAGACTGAGTTTCAGGAATAATAAATAATGTGCCCACATTCCCATGGCAAATTTGAAAATCCTTAGTTTCCTCTATAGGGATAGATAACAACATAGCAATCATTTACCAATAATAGGAACCTGGAAATGGGTTAAGGAAAGAACTTACAAATACTATTGGCGTCCGACAGCAGGTTAAAGCAATGCAATAATTTTCGTGGCTGTGCACGTTTCTGGGTGTTGACCGTGAGTAGATCACGGGGGGAAACATGTTCTTTATAACCTGCCGACCCATGTTTGCCTCTTCTCAATTTTTTTTCTCTGCTTTATCATCCATAATTGGATAACTTTTCTCCAATTTTCTCCTTGGAACAGTGAAGATAAGGTTTCTGTTTAATCATCCTCCTCTAAGCACTTGCAATCAGGCAGGATATTGCTGCTTTTAAAATAAGACAATGACATTTAATGACTTTCATTTCTTCCTATACAAAAGATTAATTTATATGCTGGAGTCATCGTTTCATTGGAAAACTCAGCCTATTCTTTGTGAAATGCTGCAATATGATTAACAGCTCATTTTTTTTTGAATTTTATTTTATTTACTTTTTTATACAGCAGGTTCTTATTAGTCATCAATTCTATACACATCAGTGTATACATATCAATCCCAATCACCCAATTCATCACACCACCACCCCCCACCCGCCTGCCGCTTTCCCCACTTGGTGTCCATACGTTTGTTCTCTACATCTGTGTCTCAATTTCTGCCCTGCAAACTGGTTCATCTGTACCATTTTTCTAGGTTCCACATATATGCGTTAATATACGATATTTGTTTCTCTCTTTCTGACTTACTTCACTCGTATGACAGTCTCTAGATGCATCCACATCTCAACAAATGACCCGATTTCATTCCTTTTTATGGCTGAGTAATATTCCATTGTATATATGTACCACATCTTCTTTATCCATTCATCTGTCGATGGGCATTTAGGTTGCTTCCATGACCTGGCTATTGTAAATAGTGGTGCAGTGAACATTGGGGTGCATGTGTCTTTTTGAATAATGGTTTTCTCTGGGTATATGCCCAGTAGAGGGATTGCTGGATCATATGGTAATTCTTTTTTTTTTTTTTTTTACAAGAGATAAATAGACTGACACCAAGCATTGTACATGGATGACCACAACAAAAGCAACAATGATTGCAATTACCAAACATGAAACACACTCATACTATGTCATAATATTGACATTCAGTCCAGTAATCCTCCACTGCAACAGCTCCTTTACTTTGCAGTGAAAATTGATTTGTATATTCTCTGCCTCTGAGTCCTTGTGGGATTTTTTTTTTTTTTAATTCAGACAGAAAGTCACAAAAATTATACTCATCCTCATCAGTTCACTCAGTCCCATGTAATTAATTTTTTTTTATCTTGATCTTTTGTTAGCACTTTTATGAGTTCATCAGTTTTTCATTAGATTTCTGAAAATGCTTATTCATTCAGTTCAGCAGTACAGTCAGTTACCAGAAACCTGTACTTGTCAGAGTCTTTTCCATGAATTTCTTGAAGATGAAACCCTTTTATAGGAACATATTTGCAAAATCATCAGAGTACACCCAGAACTGTCTGTAAATGACAAAAGACTTAAAAATGACCACGGTTAAAGATTTGATGAAAGTTCATAATAATGCAGTTGACAAGAAAATTAGTTATTTCTGAGATATACATTTTAAAGTAATAACTAGGATTATTACTTATAACATTATACTAGAACATATAAGATTTTTCGAAATTTCATGTAATGTCTGAAACATTTATATTAACATATTTCCATACATATTTCCATACAAATACAAACATAAGATTTTTAGAAATTTCATGTAATGTCTGAAACATTTATATTAACATATTTCCATGCAAATAACCCAAGGAAAGTTTAGTATTAGTTGTTTTGTTTGTTTTTTTATACTGCAGATTCTTATTAGGCATCAATTTTATACACAACAGTGTATACATGTCAATCCCAGTCGCCCAATTCAGCACACCACCATCCCCACCCCACCGCCGTTTTCCCCCCTTGGTGTCCATATGTCCGTTCTCTACATCTGTGTCTCAATTTCTGCCCTGCAAACTGGTTCATCTGTACCATTTTTCTAGGTTCCACATATATGCGTTAATATACGATATTTGTTTCTCTCTTTCTGACTTACTTCACTCGTATGACAGTCTCTAGATGCATCCACATCTCAACAAATGACCCGATTTCATTCCTTTTTATGGCTGAGTAATATTCCATTGTATATATGTACCACATCTTCTTTATCCATTCATCTGTCGATGGGCATTTAGGTTGCTTCCATGACCTGGCTATTGTAAATAGTGGTGCAGTGAACATTGGGGTGCATGTGTCTTTTTGAATAATGGTTTTCTCTGGGTATATGCCCAGTAGAGGGATTGCTGGATCATATGGTAATTCTATTTTTAGTTTTTTAAGGACGCTCCATACTGTTCTCCATATTGACTGTATCAATTTACATTCCCACCAACAGTGCAAGAGGTTTCCCTTTTCTCCACACCCTCTCCAGAATTTGTTGTTTGTAGATTTTCTGATGATGCCCATTCTAACTGGGGTGAGGTGATACCTCATTGTAGTTTTGATTTGCATTTCTCTAATAATTAGTGATGTTGAGCAGCTTTTCATGTGCTTCTTCGCCATCTGTATGTCTTCTTTGGAGAAATGTCTGTTTAGGTCTTCTGCCCATTTTTGGATTGGGTTGTTTGTTTTTTTAATACTGAGCTGCATGAGCTGTTTATATATTTTGGAGATTAATCCTTTGTCCATTGATTCATTTGCAAATATTTTCTCTCATCCTGAGGGTTGTCTTTTCCTCTTGTTTATGGTTTCCTTTGCTGTGCAAAAGCTTTGAAGTTTCATTAGGTCCCATTTCTTTATTTTTGTTTTTATTTGCATTACTCTAGGAGGTGGTTCAAAAAATATCTTGCTGTGATTTATGTCAAAGAGTGTTCTTCCTATGTTTTCCTCTAAGAGTTTTATAGTACCCGGTCTTACATTTAGGTCTGTAATCCATTTTGAGTTTATTTTTGTGTATGGTGTTAGGGAGTGTTCTAATTTCATTCTTTTACATGTAGCTGTCCAGTTTTCCCAGCACCACTTATTGAAGAGACTGTCTTTTCTCCATTGTATATCCTTGCCTCCTTTGTCATAGATTAGTTGACCATAGGTGTGTGGGTTTATCTCTGGGCTTTCTATGCTGTTCCATTGATCTATATTTCTGTTTTTGTGCCAGTACCATATTGTCTTGATTACTGTAGCTTTGTAGTATAGTCTGAAGTCAGGGAGTCTGATTCCTCCAGCTCCGTTTTTTTTCCCTCAAGACTGCTTTGGCTATTCGGGGTCTTTTGTGTCTCCATACAAATTTTAAGATTTTTTGTTCTAGTTCTGTAAAAAATGCCACTGGTAATTTGATAGGGATTGCATTGAATCTGTATATTGCTTTGGGTAGTATAGTCATTTTCTCAATATTGATTCTTCCAATCCAAGAACATGGTATATCTCTCCATCTGTTGGTATCAGCTTTCATTTCTTTCATCAGTGTCTTATAGTTTTCTGCATACAGGTCTTTTGTCTCCCTTGGTAGGTTTACTCCTAGGTTATTCTTTTTGTTGCAGTGGTAAATGGGAGTGTTTCCTTAATTTCGCTTTCAGATTTTTCATCATTAGTGTATAGGAATGCAAGAGATTTCTGTGTGCTAATTTTGTATCCTGCAACTTTACCAAATTCATTGATTAGCTCTAGTAGTTTTCTGGTGGCATCTTTAGGATTCTCTATGTATAGTATCATGTCATCTGCAAACAGTGACAGTTTTACTTCTTCTTTTCCAATTTGTATTGCTTTTATTTCTTTTTCTTCTCTGATTGCCGTGGCTAGGACTTCCAAAACTATGTTGAATAATAATGATGAGAGTGGACATCCTTGTCTTGTTCCTGGTCTTAGAGGAAATGGTTTCAGTTCTTCACCATTGAGAATGATGTTTGCTATGGGTTTGTCGTATATGGCCTTTATTATGTTGAAGTAGGTTCCCTCTATGCCCACTTTCTGGAGAGTTTTTATCATAAATGGGTGTTGAATTTTGTCAAAAGCTTTTTCTGCATCTACTGAGATAATCATATGGTTTTTATTCTTCAATTTGTTAATATGGTATATCACATTGATTGATTTGCATATACTGAAGAATCCTTTCATCCCTGGGATAAATCCCACTTGATCATGGTGTATGATCCTTTTAATGTGTTGTTGGATTCTGTTTGCTAGTATTTTGTTGAGGATTTTTGCATCTATATTCATCAGTGATATTGGTCTGTAATTTTCTTTTTTTGTAGTATCTTTGTCTGGTTTTGGTATCAGGGTGATGGTGGCCTCATAGAATGAGTTTGGGAGTGTTCCTTCTTCCACAATTTTTTGGAAGAGTTTGTGAAGGATGGGTGTTAGCTCTTCTCTGAATGCTTGATAGAATTCACCTGTGAAGCCATCTGGTCCTGCACTTTTGTTTGTTGGAAGATTTTTAATCACATTTTCAATTTCATTACTTGTGATTGGTCTGTTCATATTTTCTGTTTCTTCCTGGTTCAGTCTTGGAAGGTTATACCTTTCTAAGAATTTGTCCATTTCTTCCAGGTTGTCCATTTTATTGGCATAGAGTTGCTTGTAGTAGTCTCTTAAGATGCTTTGTATTTCTGCGGTGTCTGTTGTAACTTCTCCTTTTTCATTTCTAATTTTATTGATTTGAGTCCTCTTCCTCTTTTTCTTGATGAGTCTGGCTAATGGTTTATCAATTTTGTTTATCTTCTCAAAGAACCAGCTTTTAGTTTTATTGATCTTTGCTATTGTTTTCTTTGTTTCTATTTCATTTATTTCTGCTCTGACCTTTATGATTTCTTTCCTTCTGCTAACTTTGGGTTTTGTTTGTTCTTCTTTCTCTAGTTCCTTTAAGTGTAAGGTTAGATTGTTTATTTGAGATTTTTCTTGTTTCTTGAGGTAGGCTTGTATAGCTATAAACTTCCCTCTTAGAAATGCTGCAGTATGATTAACAGCTCAATCCCTCCCTTATATTTTTAATTTTGTAGCTTTCTCTGTGTATATTTACCTTCAGTCTAATTTAGCCTTTGCTTTAGCATTAGGATAAAATTGGCCAGTGGAGCAGAGGGGTGATACCATGGCCTCTCAGAGGGGCCCCCGGTTCCACCTTCCTCATTTCCAGATACTGCTGGTGCATTAACAAGACAGGACCGTCATGGTGATAGACTAGAGTATTTGGGGCCTCGCTGGAAATGCCTGCCTAGCCCGACAAACCGAGGTCTCCTGTGAGTTGACCTTAACTTTCTCACCTCTTGTTGCATTGTCCCACATAATGTCATCTCTGGCCACACAAGACAGCTCCTTTTCCCCAAAATATCCAAAGTATCCTCACATTTCCACATCTCTTCTCAAGACTTTTCCTTCTGCCTGAATGCCCTCTCTCTGTCTCTTCCTTCAAAACCCTATTTATCCTTCAAAGTTCATATCAAATGTCTTGTCCCTGAAGTCTTCGCCAACTCCCCTGTAGAATGACTCCCTCCTTCCTGGACCCGCACAGCCCTTGCTCTTGAAGCCCTGGTTTCATTCTGCTTTTTAGGATGATGATAACAACCTCCACTTGCTGAGTGCTCTTGGTGGCCAAGCACAGGTGTTATCATGACAGCTCTGAGCTGCCAAATCATCTGTATCATTTTATAGACGAGGAAGTCGAGATTCAGAGAATTTGAGTGATGTGCTCAAGTTCACACAGTTATTAAGAGGGCTTAGTGAGCTGTGGGTTCAAACACTTGGAAACTTTTTCCTCCTTATAAAACCCAATGGGGGGTACTTCCCTGGTGGTGCAGTGGTTAAGAATCCGCCTGCCAATGCAGGGGACATAGGTTCTATCCCTGGTCCGGGAAGATCCCACATGCCGCGGAGCAACTGAGCCCATGCGCCAGAGCTACTGACCCTGCACTCTAGAGCCCACGAGCCACAACTACTGAAGCCCACGCGCCTAGAGCCCGTGCTCCATAACAAGAGAAGCCACCGCAACGAGAAGCCCGCGCACCGCAACGAAGAGTAGCCGCCACTCACCGCAACTAGAGAAAGCCCGCATGCAGCAACGAAGACCCAACGCCGCCAAAAATAAATAAATAAATAATAAATTTATTTGAAAAAAACAATGGAAAATGCTTTGCAGTGCTTAGACAGAGAAGGGTCTGAAGTTCCCCAACAGAGGAGGGTCACCATGGCTGCAGCCTCCATGGGCAGTGTGGGCCACCTCTCCCATTCACTGCACAAAGTGGGCTGGACCTCTCCCCAGCCCCCTGTGGACCTGTTCTCTTTCAGACATTCCCACATTAAACATGCAAATGTGAAACCTTCTAAAGGTTCTAAAATGGTACCATAAATCAATATTAATAAAATGTGTTTATCCATCACTTACAACAAGATACCTCCCTCACCAAAAAAAAATAATAATAATCATGTCGCTTCATGTCTCAAGCAAAGGGAAAGTGTTCCGCAGATCCTCCGGCTAAGTTCTGGTCCCAGCAACTTGCTTCTAATTCTTCCTGCTGTTAAGAGCGAGTGTGACATGTTTTCCAAGAGAAAAGATGACCTTTTGGGAATGGAGTCTTACAGTTCCTATTGTCCCTGGTGCTCACGAATGACGTGATTCATTGTGACCACCCCTCGGTGCCCCCGAAACGATACATTACAGAAACTAAGAATTCTTACCGCAAAGGGTTTTGTAGATGCTGTCAGGAAAAAAGAAATCATAGTCATAACAGTCTTGCGCAAGAAGACAGACTGCCTCATCTCTGGCACAGAAAGCCCTCACCCACCTCTCCGTGCACATTCTCTGATATGACCTAACCCCATGACTTGGATAAAAGGGTGGTCTCAGCTTTCCTTCCAAGGCCCCCTACCCACCCACTCTCTATCTGCCACCAGCTGCTTTAATTCCAATGACTTAAATCTGCTGCCACCCAGTATAAAATGTGCCGTCTGCCAGATTGCCTGTGCCCCAGAAAACCATGGGAGGCAAAGCCATAGATGCCTTGGAGATCATCACTTCGGTGACTCTTAACCTTTTTAGGTAAACAGCTGTGGTCCTCTCCAGAAAAATGCACATATACACAGACTTACAGTTTCAGGGAGTCTACAGACCTACAAAGCCCATCCATGAAGCCCATGGTTGAGAACCCATGTTCCAGTCCAAGAGAGGCCCAGAAAACCATCACAACTGGCCAAGATCCTACAGCCAAGGGCAGAAATAAGGCAAAAATTCAGATCCTGTGTCTCTTGGGCAGTACAGGTAAATCTATGCCATGCTCCCCTGCTCTCCCCATGGTCCCTCCTGACAGCAACCCTCCTCACACTGCCCTCACACTGAATCAGGCACATCTTCCCCATGGTCATACATGGGGTCATTCATTAAGCTTTTTAATGAAGAATAATACACAGAGTGAAATGTACACAGCTCAATAAATGCTCACCAAGCGAGCACACCAACCAAATCAACACAGAGCACATTCTGATCATCCCACAGCCTTCCTTATGCCCCTGCCAGTCACCCCAGCCATGGAGATAAGCACTCTTCTGACTTCTGTCACCACCAGTTTGTTTTGCTTCGTTTTGAACTTTACATAAATGGAAGCAAATAGTACGTACCCTTTTGCATCTGGATTCTTTCACTCAAAATTATGTTCAGGAGATTCATCCATATTGTTGTATATAATTGTAATTTGCTCTTTTTCATCACTGTAGAGTGTTCCATGGTATGAATATGCCACAATCTAATCGTCTATTCTATTGTTGAGGGACACCTGGGCTATTTCCAGTTTGAGGCTATTACAAATAGTGCTGCTATGAACTTTGTCATAAATGTCTTTTGATGAATAAATATATTTAACTATTTTGAGCATATACCTAGGAGTTGAAGCACTGGATCACAGGGTATGTATATGTTCAAATTTAGTAGATAATGCCAAAATGTTTTCCAAAGTGTATGTCCCAATTTGCATTTCCACCAGCAGTAAATAAGATTTCCAATTGTTTCACATACTCTCCAAAATGTGGTAGTGTGAGTCTTTTTTTTTTTTTGAGTCATTTTAATGTTAACCATTCAAATGGGTATTTAAATGTGGCTTTAATATGCATTTCCCTTGTGATTAATGAGGTTGAGCACCTTCTCAGATATTTATTGGTCATTTGGCTCTTTATTGCTCTTTTGTAAAACATTTATTCAAGTTTTTTGCCCATTTTTCTATTGGGTTGTTTGTCATTTTCTTATTGGTTGGTGGGGGGTTTTATTGTTTCGTTTTGTTTTTTGGTAATTCTGGTATGAGTCCTTAGTCAAATATAATTATTGCAAATATATTCTCCCACTCTGAGGCATGCTTCTCACCCCCCTTTTGGTGTCTTTTGGTGAAAAAAAATCTTAATTATAATATAGTCCAACTTATTAATCCTGTCCTTTATAATGAGTGCTTTTGGTGTCTGGTTTAGAAACCTTTGCCTAGGCCAAAGATCAAAAAGATATTCTCCACAGATTCTTCTAGAAGCTTTATTGATTTTTCACATGTAGATCTATGATCCACCTGGAATTGTTTCTTACACATGGTATAAGATAGGATTCAGGTTTCCTTTTTTCCATATGGATATCTAGTTGATTCAGTACCACTTGCTGAAAAGGTTATTCTTTCCCTAGTGCACTGCAGTGCCACTAACCTTTGATATAAATCAACTAACCTTATACATATGGGTCTATTTCTGGACTCTATTCTCTTCCATTGGACTATTTATTTATCCTTGTGCCAGTACCTATATTATATTGAAGTATGTTCCTTCTACAGCCATTTTAGTGAGAGTTTTTTAATCATAAATGGATGGTGTATTTTGTCAAATGCTTTTTCTACATCTATTGAGGCTATAATATTATTTTTATCCTTGTTTTGTTAATGTGGTGTGCCACACAAATTGATTTGTGGATGTTGAACCATCCTTGCTTCCCTGGAATAAATCCCACTTGATCATGGTGTATGATCCTTTTAATGTATTGTTGTATTTGGTTTGCTAATATTTTGTTGAAAATTTTTGCATCTGTGTTCATCAGGAACATTGGCCTTTAATTTTCTTTTTTTGTGTTTTTCTTGTCTGGTTTTGGTATCAGGGTAACATTGGCCTTGTAAAATGAGTTAGGAAGCATTCCCACCCCTTTAATTTTTTTGGAAGAGTTTCAGAAGGATAGGTATTAAATCTTCTTTGAATGTTTGGTAGAATTCACTAGTTAAGCCATCTGGTCCTGGGCATTTGTTTTGGGAAAGGTTTTTGGTTACTATTTCAGTCTCTTTACTGGTGATCAGTCTATTCAGATTTTCTATTTTTTCATGATTCATTCTTGGAAGGTTGTATGATTCTAAGAATTTATCCATTTCTTCTAGGTTGTCCAATTTGTTAGTGTATAGATATTCTCTTATAATCCTTTGTATTTCTGTGGTATCTGTTGTAACTTCTCCTCTTTTATTTCTGATTTTATTTTTTTGAGACTTTTCTCTAGTTTTCTTAGTGTTCTAGTTAAAGATTTGTCAATTTAGCTTATCTTTTCAAAAACTAGCCCTTAGTTTCATTGATCTTTTCTATTATTGTTGTCGTCTCTACTTCATTTATTTCCACTCTGATTTTTTAATATTTCCTGCCATCTACTGACTTTGGACTTCATTTGTTCTTCTTTTTCTAGTTCCTAGATGGACGGTTAGATTGTTTATTTAAAATTTTTCTTGTTTCTTGAGGTAGGCCTGTATCACTATAAACTTCCTCTTAGAACCATTTTTGCTGTGTCCCACAGGTTCTGCTATGTCCTATTTTCATTTTCATTTGTCTTCAGGTATTTTTTTATTTCTCCTTTGATTTCTTTATTGACCCAATCATTGTTCAGTAGCATGTTGTTTCATCTCCACATATTTGTGATTTTTACAGCTTTCTTCTTTTAGCTGATTTCAAGTTTCATGCCGTTGTGGTAGGAAAAGATACTTGATATGATTTCAGTCTTCTTAAATTTACTGAGACTTATTTTGTGTCCCAAAACATGGTCTATTCTAAGACTGTTCCATGTGTACTTCAGAAGAATGTGTATTTTGCTGCTTTTGGATAGATACCCTTATTGGTATCTTTTGGTGAAAAAAAAATCTTAATTATAACATAGTCCAACTATAATTTCAAGGGAAAAACAGGAGCACCTTTCAACAGTTGCTCAAGCAGAAGTTCTGAGATTTATTCTGAGCTGGTGAACTTGGCCAGGTGCCTGTTCCTAGGTCAGTTATGGTGATCCAGGGAGATAGCATATTCTGATTATCTGGTCTAGGTGATGTGTCATCTCCTGGATCCCAAGGGTAGGACCAACCCAATCCACACCACATAGACTGAGAGTGGGGAATAGTGGTCTTCTTAGAAAAATTAGGGAGCTGTTACCATAAGACACAGGTGGCTGCATTCTGAGAAGGCAGGAACCACAAATTCCCACTGAGGTGAGAGCCATAAGGAAATATATTGTCAAAACCAGCTCATGAATTACACCTGGGGACCCAGCTGTTCTCTAATGAATTGAAAAGAAACAGCTTTGTAGCCAACATACTGCTCACTTCATAGTGCTGATAACCCACAGAATTCCACCCAGTGAAAACCTGACTCTGTAACCTGACTGACTGAATAAAGCATCTAGAACCTTCTGTGATCATGATTCCAACCACAGTGCTACTACAACCAGTTCTGTGCAGCAACCACTCCTTTTACAAAACTCCAAATTCCATTTCCCTGTCTTGACTGAATCATCTTCAAAAGGTAAAGAATCTTGGCTGTCCCCCTCCCCACTGAGGATTACCTACGGTTTGGGGAGAAGTTAGCAGTCCCCTCCCCAGGGAGCTGTGGCTCCTGGATCCCTTTGTCATTTTCTGTCTCTGCTCTGGAGTAGGGTCTGTTGCCAGCACTCACCTTAAGCCCTTTTTGCCAAGATATTCTACATGAATACTACCAGTGCAGCAGATTTGTCTTAAAGCAATTTGCTTCTTTTACCAAGGAAAATGCAATTTTTAAGAGGAATAAATGGTAATGTCCATGTGCATAATCTTTGACACAGTATCCCCACTTCTGAGAATTTATCTTAAGGGTTTTATAGTAGACATGCACAAAGATGCACGTTAAGAGGATGTTCACTGAAGCATCATACTTAATAGCAAAAAGAAAAGAAATGAAGAGCCTAAATTCATAAGTAGTGAAAAGAGTACAGAAACAGTGGTCTCAGCTGAGTGATGGAATCGTTTGCAGCCATTAAAAATCATGTGCTCAATCAAAACTACAATGAGATATCATCTCACACCGGTCAGAATGGCCATCATCAAAGAATCTAGAAACAATAAATGCTGGAGAGGGTGTGGAGGAAAGGGAACACTCTTGCACTGTTGGTGGGAATGTAAATTGATACAGCCACTATGGAGAACAGTATGGAGGCTCCTTAAAAAACTACAAATAGAACTACCATACGACCCAGAAATCCCACTACTGGGCATATACCCTGAGAAAACCATAGGTCAAAAAGAGTCATGTACCAAAATGTTCATTGCAGCTCTATTTACAATAGCCAGGACATGGAAGCAACCTAAATGTCCATCGACAGATGAATGGATAAAGAAGATGTGGCACATATATACAATGGAATATTACTCAGCCATAAAAAGAAATGAAATGGAGGTATTTGTAATGAGGTGGATGGAGTTAGAGTCTGTCATACAGAGTGAAGTAAGTCAGAAAGAGAAAAACAAATACAGTATGCTAACACATATATACGGAATCTAAGGAAAAAAAAAAAAAAGCCATGAAGAACCTAGTGGCAAGACGAGAATAAAGACACAGACCTACTAGAGAATGGACTTGAGGATATGGGGAGGGGGTGGGGTGAGATGTGACAGGGTAAGAGAGTGTCATGGACATATATACACTACCAAATGTAAAATAGATAACTAGTGGGAAGCAGCCGCATAGCACAGGGAGATCAGCTCGGTGCTTTGTGACCACCTAGAGGGGTGGGATGGGGAGGGTGAGAGGGAGGGAGATGCAAGAGGGAAGAGAAATGGGAACATATTGTATATGTATAACTGATTCACTTTGTTATAAAGCAGAAGCTAACACAGCATTGTAAGGCAATTATACTTCAATAAAGATGTTTAAAAAAACAAAAACAAAAATCATGTGCTCAAATATTCGCTGACTTAGGAAAGTGGTCAAAGTGGAGTGAGAAAAAAGGGTGAAAAGTATTAAGTCCAGTTTGCTTTTTAAAAGATTAAGCTTTATGTATAAAATGCACATCAAGGGACTTCCCTGGTGGCGCAGTGGTTAAGAGTCCGCCTGCCAACGCAGGTGACACGGGTTCAAGCCCTGGTCCAGGAAGATCCCACATGCCATGGAGCAACTAAGCCCGTGCGCCACAAATACTGAGCCCGCGTGCCACAATTACTGAAGCCCACGCTCCTAGAGCCTGTGCTCTGCAACAAGAGAAGCCACGGCAATGAGAAGCCTGCGCACCACATCAAAGAGTAGCGCCTGCTCTCAGCAACTAGAGAAAGCCCGTGTGCGGCAAAGAAGACCCAACGCAGCCAAAACTAAAACTTAATTAATTAAAAAAAATTTTTTTAATAAAAAAATAAAGTGCACATCAAGCAGGTCTAAAAAGACAGGCACCAAAATATTGCCAGTAGTTATTGCTGGGCAGGATAACAGTGGTTGATTTTTGGGTTTCGTGTGTGAAGAATCATCATTTCATTCCCTTCTTAGGAGATGGGGAAACATCTCACCCATACGAATAGCTAAAGCCTCGTCCACATCAACATCAGACCACAAACACATCTGTTTTCAAGAATTTGCTTCTGTTAACTGGGCTCCAAAGAACAATTGTATGTTTTAAAGCATTAATATTAGTCCTGAACATGATTTTATTGGTAGCAAAAAAAAATTTTAATGCTATAATGTTGGGAAAGCACCAACTTTCAAAACCAGAAGCAGGCTTTTGAGGCCAGCAGTCCCAGCTTGGACATAAAATTCAGAGGCAGGCCTCCCATCGGGCTGGTATCTGAGACAGCTCGTCTTCAGCTGCTAGACTGATGGGTGTTTTCCCTCCTGTTTTCCAAACTCTGAAATGCTGTTCCATTGTCTCTACAATAATACATTTCCAAAGGCTAAAATACATGTCATACATGAGGCTCCAAAGGTCCCTTCCAAGCCCAAGGTCTACTCAGAGATGATGCAAATCCAACAGAAATTTGGCCAGAAAACAGAAGGAGGTGAAGAGGGACTCCAAGAGAATTTCGACAGCTTCGTGCATAATCTACAGGTGATGAAAGGCACCAGGCGGGAATTTCCTCCTCATTTAAATATGAGATTTTGACTCTCCCTGGATCCCTTGATTGTTTGTTTTTCCTGCTTCCTGCTACATCTTAAATTTGAGCATTATTTTAAGCAAAGTTGTTGTATGTTAATTTACTTTACCAAATACACACAGAGCCGTCTTGAGAGCTGACATGATAGATGGTAACTGCGCTGGCTATTGGCCCCAAAGGCGGTAATGTGTGTTTTGAAATTCCTTAATTATATATGTACACAGTGACTCTAATAGCCCCCATAGAGGCACTGGGCCCAGCCGTAGTCCCTAAACACTGTCTCAGAAACAGGAATAAAAACTTATAAAGGAAGAGTTTTAAATCACTTATGGGAATAATTCGTATAAAAAAAATCTGTAATGTGGTATACAAGACATCCTAATCACCACATCTATAATTACAAAGAAGAGTAAATCACTAAAAAAGAAAAAATTGTGTCCTCGATACAATAAAGAAGAAGAATTACCTTTTAACTCGAAGCTGCCATCCTGATATTGGATGACTTGAGCTAGCCCTTCGGAAATGTAAGGATGACAAAGGAAATCAACTTTCAGACCTGTGAGGAGAGTGCTGGTGGCTTCCACGGGGGCTCATGTCTTATTTTTTTCTTACACAGCAAGATAAATAAATGAGCCACTAAAACGATCATGCTTGTGAGAGTGCTTCTGTGTAAATACCCAAATTTTAAAAACAAAAAGCAGTTCTGTTTTACAACATAAACTCTTGATTAATAAGTAGTATGTGTGTCTCTTCACAATGCACAAAGCGTTTTCACATAGTGCCGCTGGTGTGTGCTCCCCGAAGCCCCAGGGGCCTAGCTGGGCAGACAGCACTGCCCCATTTTACAGAAGAGGAAATCAAGGCTCGGTGGATTGCTGCCTGGCAGACAGTCCCACAGTCAGGAGTGGTGGGGCCTGGAGCAGAATCCAGTCCTCTGAGCTGTTCCCTGCAGTGCAAGGGCCATCGGTGCCAACGACAGAAAAGGAGTCGTGGGGAGGTCATCTGTGCCACACGGCCCTGGCCCAGGCCGGATGGCTGGTGGAGGGGCGGGGGTGGGGCCAGAGACCTGGAGCTCAGAAATGCTGTCCAGCCACCACTGGGATGGCCCAGTGAGGAGCATGCCCCGCTCCTGCTGCTGGTGCCAACTCTCCTCCAGGTGGCAGTGGCAGCTACCTGGGGACAGATCCCAGTCTTGCCATGTTTACACAACAATGTGAATATACTTAGTACTACTGAACTGACTTTTTTAAATGGTAAATTTTAGTTATGTGTATTTTACCACAATAAAAGGGCACAAATGCTATATTTTTTAAATATCTAAAAAGATTTCTAGTTCCACAGGTAAGGAGCTTGGAAGTCCCCACTCCATCCTAACAACAAGCAAAAAGCTGAACAAACTGAATCAACAACTCTTTGATCAGTAAGTGAAGTCACAGGGCAAACGGCTGCCCCCAGAACTGAAAAGACAGACAGGCAGATACAGAGAATCACAACTTAATGGAGTAGAAACCTCCACAGGAACCAGTGCCAGCCTAGAAAAACCTGAACAAATTGCTGGAGGCTCCGTGAGGGCAAGTCCAAGAGTTTAAAATTCCAGGGAGACCCGGTCTAGGAGGGACCCCTGGTCTTTGTGAATTTTGCCCCTAAGAGCTCTAACCAGGTTCTCCCAGTAAATATCAGAAAACTCCCCTCACGCTTTCACTGTGGGGAGGGGGAAATGAACTTTTATTAAATATTCAAGAGCACTCTATCCGGGACTTCCCTGGTGGCACAGTGGTTAAGAATCCGCCTGCCAATGCAGAGGACACGGGTTCAAGCCCTGGTCCAGGAAGATCCCACATGCCGTGGAGCATCTAAGCCTGTGTGCTACAACTACTGAGCCTGCGCTCTAGAGCCCGTGAGCCACAACTACTGAGCCTGCACTCTAGAGCCAATGAACCACAACTACTGAGCCTGTGTTCTAGAGCCCACGAGCCACAGCTACTGAGCCCTCGCACCACAACTACTGAAGCCCGCACACATAGAGCCCACGCTCCGCAACAAGAGAAGCCACCTCAATGAGAAGTCCGTGCACCACAATGAAGAGTAGGCCCCGCTCACCGCAACTAGAGAAAAGTCCGCATGCAGCAACAAAGACCCAACGCAGCCAAAAATAAATAAATAAATAATTTTTTTTAAAAAAAAGAGCACTCTATCCTCTTAACAAGGCCTGCCCTGGG
This sequence comes from Balaenoptera musculus, assembly GCF_009873245.2. Lineage (NCBI taxonomy): Eukaryota > Metazoa > Chordata > Mammalia > Artiodactyla > Balaenopteridae > Balaenoptera > Balaenoptera musculus. The sequence continues at coordinate 7,063,183 of NC_045800.1, forward strand.
GAGAAACTAGTTAACCAGAATCTAACCTGTTAAGGGTTTATCAGAACCTAACTGACCTTTAGGAAGGGAAATACTCCACTCCAGTCCACTCTAGCCATTCTGTCCCACCTTAGGGGGGAGGAAAAAGCAAGCTGAGAAACACTTGTCAAGTTCACAAACACAAGCTCACTAAAAAGCCCTCCCCCCACCTCACCACCACATTACTAAAGGCCTATTTGCAGCAATTCTTTCACCCAGTACATCATGTCCGAATATCAACTAAAAAATTATAAGGAATACTAAAATGCAAAAAGCACAGTTTGAAGAGACAAAGCAAGCATCAAAACCAGACATGGCAGGGATGTTGGAATTATCAGACTGGGAATTTAAAACAACTATGATTATAAACAACAAGGTCCTACTGTATAGCACAGGGAACTATATTCAATATCCTGTGATAAACCATAATGGAAAAGAATGAAAAAAATGTAGATCTATTGGTGCATATAACTGAATCACTTTGCTGTACAACAGAAATTAACACAACATTGTAAATCAAATATACTTGAATAAAATAAATTTTAAAAATTAAAAAAAAAATTTTTAAATAAAACAACTATGATTAATATACTAAGGGCTCTAATGGATGAAGTAGAGAGCATGCAGGAACAGATGGGCAAAGTAAACAAAGAGATGGAAATCCTAAGAAAGAACCAAAATGAAATACTAGAGATCAAGAACACTAAAACAGGAATGAAGAATGCCTCAGATGGGCTCATTAATAGATTGGACACAGCTTGAGGAAGGAATCCCTGAGCTTAAGGATATGACAACAGAAACTTCCAAAACTGAAAATCAAAGAGAAAAAAAATTGAAAGAAAAAAAAAAAAAAAGAACAGAATATCCAAAGACTGTGGGACAACTACCAAAGATGTAACATATGAATCACAGGAACACCAAAAGGAGAAAACACAGAAAGGGACAGAGGCAATATGTGAAGCAATAATGACTGAGAATTTCACCCAAATTAATATCAGACCCCAAACGACAGATCCAGGAAGCTTGGAGAACACCAAGTAGGAAAAATACCAAAAGACACCTAGGCATATCATTTTCAAACTACAGAAAATTAAAGATAAAGAAAAAATCCTGAAAGAAACCAAAGGAAAGAAAACTTTCCCTATAGAGAAACAAAGATAAGGATTACATCCACCTTCTCCTCAGAACCATGCAAGCAAGAAGAGAGTGGAATGAAATATTTAAAGTGTTGAGAGAAAAAAACACACAAACTTAGAATTCTGTGCCCTGTGAGATTATCCTTCAAAAGTGAAGGAGACATAAAGCCTTTCTCAGACAAACAAAAATTAAGGGAATCTGTTGCCAGTAGACCAGCCTTGCAAGAAATGTTAAAAGAAGATCTTTAGAGAGAAGGAGAATGATACTTGGATCATTAGAAATTTGGATCTACAGAGAGAAAGGGTGAAGGGGGTCAAAAGGTACAAATTTCCGGTTTTAAGATAAATAAGTCATGGGGATGTCATGTACAGCATGATGACTATAGTTAATAATACTGTACTGCATATTTGAAAGTTGCTAGGACAGTAGATCTTAAAAGTCCTCATCACAAGAAAAAAAAACCTTTGTAACTATCTATAGTGACAGATATTTACTCAATTTATTGTGGTGATCATTCCACAGTAAACAGTCATCTCTCAGTGTCCACAGGGGACTGGATCCAGGACCCACCACGGATGCCAAAATCCACTTATGCTAAAGTCTTATAGTCAGCACACTGTATCCACAGGTTCTACATCTGCAGATTCAACCAACCGTGGATTGTAAACACATTTATATGATAGTATATGTTGTGGAAAAAATCCCCGTATAAGTGGACCCATGCAGTTCAAACCCATGTTGTTCAGGGGTCAACTGCATACAAATATCAAATCATTATGTTGTACCTGAAACTAATATGTCAGTTATACCTCAATTTTAAAAAATGATGTGGACCAGAGTATGAAACTACTGTATCCCCTTCATGAGTAGAAATGATGACAGCTCTCATCGTAATTTAAATATATATTTGAATTAGAATTATTTTGTTATTATGAGTACCTGCACTACCCATGAAGCAGTGTTACATGAAAGTAGACTGGGGTTAACTGTAAATAAATGTATATTGCAAAGTGGTGTAAAAATTAAAAAAAAAAAAAAAAGCTCCCCCCAAAGTGTAACTGATCTGATAAGAAAGGAGGGAAAATGAAATCATGTAACATGCTTGACCACAAAAGGCAGAAAAAAGAGTGAGAGACAAAAATAGGAAAAAGAACAAAGGAAAAAATAGAAAAAAAGTAATGAATATGGTAGATATTAATTCAGCTATATGAATAATCACTTTGAATGTCAATAGTCTAAATGCACCAAATAAAAGACAGAGATTATCAGAGTGAATCAAAAAACAAGACCCAACTACATTTCATCTATAAGGAACCCACTTTATTAAAACACATATAGATTGAAAGTAAGTGGATGGAGAAAGATATACCATGTTAATACCACTTAAAAGAAAACTAGAGTAGGTATAGTAATTTCAGACAGAGCAATGAAACTTATCAGGGATAAAGAGGTCATTACATAAAGAAAAGGGGTCAATTCTCCAAAAAGACATAACAGTCTTTAATGTGTATGCTCCTAACAACAGAGCATCAAAATATATGAGGCAAGAACTGATAGAACTGCAAGAAGAAACAGATGAATCCACATTATAGCTGGAGACTTCAACAACCCTCTATCAGAAATGAACAGATCCAGCAGGCAGAAAATTAGTAAGGACATGGTTGAACACCATCAATCAACTGGATATAACAGACATCTACTGACTTCTTCATCCACATTCTTCCCAAGTTTACATGGATCATTTATCAAGATAGACCACATTATGGACCATGAAACACTTTAACAAATTTAAATGAATTTAAATCATATAATATCTGCTCTCAGACCACAATTGAGTTAAACTAGAAATCAATAAAAAGAAATATAACTGGAAAAATCTCAACATATGTGGAGAGTAAACAACATATTGGTCAAGAAAGAAATAACACATGGGTCAAAGAAATCCCAAGAGAAATTAAAAGTATTTTGGACTAGATAGAAATGAAAACACAACCAGTCAAAATTTATGAGATATAGTGAAAGTAATGCATAGAGGGAAATTTATAGCATCAACTGTATATACTTAGACAAGAAGAAAGATCTGATATCAATTATCTAAGCTTCTACCTTGGGAAACTAGAAAAGGAAGAGCAAATCAAATCCAAAATAAGCAGAAGAAAAGAAATAATAAAAATTAGAGCAGGAGTCAATGAAATTGAAAACAAGAAATCAGGGACTTCACTAGTGGTGAACTGTTTAAGAATCCGCCAGCCGACAGGAATAAAGACGCAGACATGGAGGATGGACTTGAGGACATGGGGAGGGGGAAGGGTAAGCTGGGACGAAGTGAGAGAGTGGCATGGACATATATACACTACCAAATGTAAAATAGATAGCTAGTGGGAAGCAGCCGCATAATACATGGAGATCAGCTCGGTGCTTTGTGTCCACCTAGAGGGGTGGGATAAGGAGGGTGGGAGGGAGAGCAAGAGAGAGGAGATATGGGGATATATGTATATGTATAGCCGATTCACTTTGTTATTCAGCAGAAACTAACACACCATTGTAAAGCAATTATACTCCAATAAAGATGTTTAAAAAAAAAAAAGAATCCGCCTGCCAATGCAGGGGACACGGGTTCGAGCCCTGGTCCGGGAAGATCCCACATGCCACAGAGCAACAAAGCCCGTGTGCCACAACTACTGAGCCTGTGCTCTAGAGCCTGCGTGCCACAACTACTGAGCCCACGTGCTGAAACTACTGAAGCCCGCGTGCCTAGAGCCCATGCTCCGCAACAAGAGAAGCCACTGCAATGAGAAGCCCACGCACTGCAACAAAGAGTAGCCCCCACTCACCGCAACTAGATAAAGCCCGCACGCAGCAACGGAGACCCAACACAGCCAATAAATAAATAAGCAAATAATTTTTTTTAATTAAAAACAAAAAACAGAAAGCACCAGGCCCAGATGTGTTCACTGGTGAAATCTATCAAACATTTAAGGAAAAAAATTATACCAATTTTCTACAATCTCTTTCAGAAGATATAAGCAGAAGGAACACTTTGTAACTCATTCTGTGAGGCCGGTATCACCCTCATACCAAAAGAGACAAAGACATTACATGAAAAGAAAACTACAGATCAATATCTCTCATGAACATGGATGCCAAGATCCTCAAAAAAAAAAATTAGTAAATTGAATCAAACAATATATGAAAAGAATTATACACCATGACCAAGTGGTATTTATCCCAGGTATGCAAGGCTGGTTCAACATCCAAAAGTCAATTAATGTAATCCATCATATCAATAGGCTAAAGAAGAAAAATCACATGATCATATCAACAGATGCAGGAAAAGCATTTGACAAAACCCAACACCCATTCATGATAAAAACTCAGTAAACTAGGAATAGAAGGAAACTTCCTCAACTTGTTAAAGAATATCTACAAAAGCCCACAGCTAAGATCATACTTAATGGTGAGAAATTTGAAGATTTTCCACTAAGATTAAGAACAAGGCAAGGATGTCCCCTCTCATCACTCCTTTTCAACATCATACTGGAAGTCCTAGCTAATGCCATAAGACAAGGAAATAAAAGGTGTACTTATTGGGGAGCAAGAAATATATGTTTGCAGATGACATGATTATCTATGTAGGAAATGCAAAAAAACTCAACAACAGCAACAAAAGCTTCTGGAACTAATAAGCAATTATAGCTAGGTTGCAAATACAAGGTCAACATACAAAAGTTGATTGCTGGGCTTCCCTGGTGGCGCAGTGGTTGAGAATCTGCCTGCCAATGCAGGGGATGCGGGTTCGAGCCCTGGTCTGGGAAGATCCCACATGCTGCGGAGCAACTCGGCCTGTGAGCCACAATTACTGAGCCTGCGCATCTGGAGCCTGTGCTCGGCAATGAGAGGCTGCGATAGTGAGAGGCCCGCACACCGCGATGAAGAGTGGCCCCCACACCGCAATGAAGAGTGGCCCCCGCTTGCCACAACTAGAGAAAGCCCTCGCACAGAAACGAAGACCCAACAAAGCCATACATACATACATACATACATAAATAAAAAGAATGTAAGCAGACAAGAGTAGCATTAAAAAAAAAAAAAGTTGATTGCTTCTTCTTTTTAATGGCAATGAACAAGTGGACTTTGAAATTAAAAACACAATACTATTTAACACCTAAAAAATGAAATACTTAGGTATACATCTAACGAAATACAGGAAAATTATAAAACTCCAATGAACAAAATCAAAGAAGAACTAAATAAATGGAGAGATATTCCATGTTCATGGGTAGGAAGACCCAATATTGTCAAGACATCAGTTCTTCCCAATTTGATCTAGAGATTCAATGCAATGTCAATCAAAATCCCAGCAAGTTATTTTGTGGGTATTGACAAACTGATTCTAAAGTTTATATAGAGAAGTGTAATACCCAGAATAATGAACACGGTATTGAAGAATAAAAACAAAGTCAGAGGACTGACACTATTGACTTCAAGACTTACTATAAAGCTACAATAATCAAGACAGTGTGGTATTGGTGAAGGAATAGGAAATAGACCAACAAAACAGAATACAGAAAGAAATAGAACCACATAAATATAGTCAACTAATCTTTAATGAAGAAGCAGAGGTAATACACGGAAGAAAAGATAGCCTTTTCAACAAATAGTGTTGGAACAACTGGACATCCAAAAAAAAAAAAAGTCTGAACACAGATCTTATGCCCTTCACAGAAAATTAACTCAAAATGGATCACAGATCTAAATGTAAAATGCAAGACTATGAAACTCCTAGAAGATAACATAGGAGAAAATCTAGATGACCTTGGGTTTGACAATGAGTTTTTAGACATGACTCCAAAGGCACAATCTATGAAAGAAAGAATTGATAAAAGGAGTGTCATCAAAATTCAATAATTTTTCTCTGTGAAAGACACTGTCAAGAGAAAAAAAGACAAGCCAAAGAACTGGGAGAAAATTTTTGCAAAAGACATATGTGATAAAGGACAGTTATCCAAAATATGCAAAGAGTTCTTAAAACTAAACAACAAGAAAACAAACAACCCAATATAAAAATAGGCCAAAAATCTTAACAGATGCCTTACCAAAGAAGATAAACAGATGGCAAATAAGCTTGTGAAGAGATGCTCCACATCATACGTCATCAGGGAACACAAATTAAAACAATGACGAGATACCACTACACACCTATTAGAATGGCCAAATCTGTAATCCTGACAACACCAAATGCTGATGAGGATATAGAGCAACAAGAACTCTCATTCATTGCTGGAGGGAATGCAAAATGGTACAGACGCTATGGAAAACAGTTTGCCAGTTTCTTACGAAACTAAACATACTCTTATCATGTGATCCAGCAATCATGCTCCTTGATGTTTACCTAAAGGAGTTGAAAGTTTATGTCCACACAAAAGCCTGCACATGATGTCTATGGCAGCTTCATTCATAAAACAGGGATAACAAAGCACCCACCTGAAACATCTGTTGAAGAACCCACTGGGATTATGCCAAATTGTGCTCTGCAATTGGCAATGACTGCTATTAACTTCACCCCACACAGGCCAGGAGGAAGCTGATGTTAACCAACCCATACAGGTCCCGTAGGGCAGGGTTACCACCTGAAGGGTCACATCCATGTCCAAAGCCTGGGAAGGGAGGAGGCCTGAACAAAGGGTCAGAAGCCCAGATGGTCAGTCCAGGGCAGGCTGAGGTCAGGAGCCAAAGAAGAGGGACCAGTGAGGAGAGCCTGAAGCAAGGTTGTGCCAGAACAGACACTGAGAGAGGCCCACCGGTCACTGAGACCCTGCCAGTGCCCAGCCTCTGAAGGCTGCCATTCAGGCCTTCATCCAGACCCCTCAGCCCTACATCTCCCCACCCAGACTGGGCACACACAGACCAAGCCCCAAGTATAGTAGAAAGAGCAGTGAACATGGCCACTGAGGACCTGCGAGAACTCAAGGCCAAGGCCAAAGTCATACTCAAGTTGTTGCATAAACCAAGATCCACCCCAGCCTGACTCCAGAGTGGACATCTTCCCATTAATTGCACACCACGCTGTGCAAGCTCTTTGGCATGCACTAACCCGTCTAGACTGTGAGGCTGTGTGGCCAGGGCCTCTCTCCCTTCCTTTTGGTTTCCTTTGCACAGTGCCTGTCGCATAGAACATCTCGCCAAAGGCTTGGTAAACTGAGGCGGAGCGACTTGTGCCAGAATTTGGGGGTGGGGCAGAAAGGGACCCAGCTCTGAGGCTCTATCAGGCCCCCACCGAGGCCTCTTCTCTCGTCCCACCAAAGCTTCTGGGGGCTTGGCTCCCATCTAACCCAAACCCTGAGCCGGCCCAGGAAGCAGAGTGTGCTGATCAAATTGCCATCACAGCTCACTTAGCCTAATTGTGAATCTTCACAGAGAAAGGGCTGAGGAGGGAGTTGATGTGAACGGTAAATCATTTCTGAGGGAAGGGGAGAAGCTTCGCTCGGAAATTCAGGGACGGCTGTTGACAGGCCGGACCATCAGAACGCCAGCTGCCTAATGAAGCAATAAAGGCCTTTGTTCTCCCCACTTCTCGCTGCCCTGCTCTTACATGTACAATTATTACAAAGATCAAAGAGAGGAATGTTGCCTTGAGATATGATTTCCATATTGGTATGGATTTTATTATACAAGCAGTACAATACGCTCCATTATCATTGTGATTATATGCGCCTTTCATTTGCACTATTGGACCATTATCTGCAGTACATTCATTACATTATAGGAAACTGGAACTCTATCCTTAAGATGAATTGTAAAAAAGGATTTCTATTTTTGCAGATTGATATTTCAGGGGAGAACATTAAACAGCAAACATTATTTGTAAAGTTTTTTTTTTTTTTTAACGTAAACTCTTAAAAGAAGGAAATAACCCTGATATTTCTAACAGACAGAAAAGCCCCAGGCTAGATGCAATAAATGATTGCAATTTAGAATGCGTGTACTGTTAGGGACTCCTGATTAAATTGTAAGTTCCTTGAGAGAAAGGAAGTCAAACAGATGAAGCTGGGGATTCAGCCTGCTGGTTGGGAGAGAGCAGATCTTGTACTTGGAGAACAGAAAGACGTGGCTTTAACCTTGGCCTCCAGACTGGAGATTAGATTCACAGAGAGCAAGGGAAGTTTCGGGTAGGGGGCTAGGAGGAGTGGGTGTGGGGACAGTTATCCATGAGTCTGGGTGGGATGCTTGAGGTCCCCAAGTTCTTTTCTCCCAGTTGAGACCCCCAGAAGAGGGGTCATCTGGTTGTGACTCAGGAGACCCAGCTAAGGTCTCTTGGAGGGGGTCAGAGTCCCCTCTTGCCCTCCAAGGTACCCAGGGCATCGGCTAGAAAGGCAGCAGCAGGAGCACTGGGAAAGGGAAGGGAGAACTGGAGAGAAAGGAGCAGAGGGGAAGAGCCCGGTGCTTGCTCCCAAACGCAGCTCCCAGCCTCCCATCACCGGAAGTAAAGCAGAGCTCAGCTGCGGGGGGCTCCACAGGAGCTCAGACTTGGCTCTGCCAAAGTCTAGGCGCTGTGTGTCCTTGAGCAAAATCCTTTACCTCTCTGACCCTCAGTTTCCCCATTGATAAAATGCAGCTAATACCTCCTCTAACTCAGTCACAAGTTTGCCAGGGCGATCCAATAAAGCTGTGGGTGGGAAAGACCCTTGAGAAGGGTTAGAAGGGTTTATTGTATTAATAACAACAATATAATAATGTAGACACTATTACAAATAGAGTCACTCTTCCCAGCTCAACCTGTCTAAATTGCAGGCATCACGCCATCATTCAGAGCCCAGCTGGAATGCTGCCTCCTCCGTGAGGCCCTCCCTGAGTCCTAGCCAGAGGGTCTGCCTTCCTCTCTACTCCGCACGTAGTGCTTTCTTCCTCTCAGATCACTTGTCACTTCTTCCCCCCACTAGATCAGCGTTTCCAAACTTCTGGTCACTGTGCTTTAGTAGTGGGTCATGAGATCCATTTCAAAGGTGGCAACTAACACATTTTCTCTTTCAGTAAAATAGGCTAGAATAGAAAATGTTTTTACGCAACGTAAAAATGAATATTGTTTCATTAATTTTTTTTCTGGACAGTACATGAATGTGCACTGGACCACGATGTAATATATACTCTTCTGATGGGTCACAGTTGAAGAGTTTGAAAGCCACTACATCAGAGTGGAGCTCCCTGAGGGCAAAGAGTATGCCGCGTGAACTTTATCTCCATCCCGGTGGCAGGGAGCCCAGCCCCTGACTCACAGCACGAGCCCCACGCATGTTTGTTGAATGAATCTTTGTTATTACAGTTACCGTATTACTGCAAAATTTATAAGTTGGACCCGTTTGGGGTCAGGGAAAGTGTGCAATTATTGTCTCAGCTGATGGGAAGGTCTGGGTCTTTATTATCTGTTCCTGCAGAAGCAATTAGAAGTCTTTAGAAACAGTTTTTCCGTGTGCATCAAGAATCACCCAAATACTCCTGCCTCATTAGCTGCAAGCCTTGGAGGATTACACATCCTCCTCCTCCATCACTCATCACAGCCCACTTGGCTATGGATGGGACTAACTCGATCTTTAGAAGATCCTTTTTACACTGTTATATTGATTTTTAAAACATTTTTTAGTCGACACAATGAAAAGCTCACCCAAGGGTCATCCTTCAACTTCGGAGATGAAATCCGTATCTTAACCGCTTACTGCCTGGGAACTACTTTGCCCCAGAGTGACTCTGGGGACTGCAGCAGGACCAGATTTTACTGACGTGGTTCTCTGATGCCTTTTAGGATAAATATATTGATTTTTGAATAAACATTTTCATTTACCCGTCCTCTCCAGCTTCCTAATTGCTTGACGTGGAGCCTCCTGGGGTGTGTTGCCTGTTGATCTTTACCTTATTAAAAAAAACAAAAAAAACCAAAAAAAACCTGTGTTATTTTTAGAGCTCATAGCTTTTTATTTACGGGAACCTACGTCTCAAGTACAAGTTCATCAATTACTTTAATTCCCACTAAATGTGAAGCCAGATTTCGAGTGGTGCTGGAAGGCTAATGTACCCTTTTAGCTTCGTTTTAAATCTTGATGAGGGTAGGAAGTGAAGTTTCTTAACCTTCCTCTCCTTTAGCCCATCGCCAGGCCCAGGCCCCAAGCCGCTGTGGCTCCCTACTCCCTCGGAGAGGGCAGGGTTCGACTCAGGTACAGTCAGGGAGAAGGCAGCGCTGTGGACCACTCCACCTTTGGGGCATCTCATTCAGCTTCAGCCACTGCCTGGGGTTTCAGGTTGTGCAGCAGCCTTGCAAACAGTGTCCACAGTCTTCCAGCCTGTGCCCTACCCCCGCACCCAGCCTCGGCTCTCCAGAGCCCACCTGACAACTTCCTCTGCCCACCTGCACCTCTGTCCATCAGGCTGAGACCCAGAAACCTCAGACAGCTGGACATGAAGGAAAGATTGTTCAGAGGAAGAAGGGGGAGCAGGGGGCTGGAAGCCACTGGGTGTGGACCATGTGCCAGGCTGCGGGGACGAGATGAGAGCACGGCCCCAGCCTCCAGGGGAGATAGTCACAGGGCCCCTGAGAGTAGGACCAGTGCTCAGGTAGTGGGGAACACAGGCACCGACATGCAGTTCAGGGAGTCTTCTGGAGATGGTGACCCTGAGCTCAAGGCTGAGAACAGGACAAGGGAGGGGTGGGTTGCATCAAAGCCTCTTAGATGCTGCCGGTGGGGTGAGGACTCAGATAGGAGGGTGCTGAGTCTGAGGAGTCCGGGGTGGGGGGCTCAGCAGACCAGCTGATCTCAGAAGACATGGCGGGATCCTAGATTGGGCTCATCTGTGAGGAAGAGTCCCCCCCCCCACCAAGAGACTAAACGGAGGGCATCAGGAGGAGGGTCTAGGTCAGAGGCACGAAGAGCCAGCTGTGGGACAGGAGCCTGGGAGGGAGGAGTCACTGCAGCCAGGAAGAGGGACTCCTAGAAGAAGGCAGGGTTTTTTAACATCTTTATTGGAGTCTAATTGCTTTACAATGGTGTGTTAGTTGTTGCTTTATAACAAAGTGAATCAGCTATACGTATACATACATCCCCATATCTCCTCCCTCTTTCATGTCCCTCCCACCCTCCCTACCCCACCCCTCTAGGTGGTCACAAAGCACCAAGCTGATCTCCCTGTGCTATGCAGCTGCTTCCCACTAGCTATCTGTTTTACATTTGGTAGTGTATATAAGTCCATGCCACTCTCTCACTTCGTCCCAGCCTGCCCTTCCCCATCCCCGCATCCTCAAGTCCATTCTCTATGTCTGCGTCTTTATTCCTGTCCTGCCCCTAGGTTCTTCAGAACCACTTTTTTTTTTTTTTTTTAGATTCCATATATATGTGTAGCATATGGTATTTGTTTTTCTCTTTCTGACTTACTTCACTCTGTAGGACAGACTCTAGATCCATCCACCTCACTACAAATAACTCATTTCTTTTTATGGCGGAGTAATATTCCATTGTATATATGTGCCACATCTTCTTTATCCATTCATCTGTCAGTGGACACTTAGGTTGCTTCCATGTCCTGGCTATTGTAAACAGTGCTGCAATGAACATTGTGGTACATGACTCTTTTTGAATTACGGTTTTCTCAGGGTATATCAAAACCGCAATGAGGTATCACCTCACACTGGTCAGAATGGCCATCATCAAAAAATCTACAAACAATAAATGCTGGAGAGGGTGTGGAGAAAAGGGAACCCTCTTGCACTGTTGGTGGGAATGTAAATTGATACAGCCACTATGGAGAACAGTATGGAGGTTCCTTATAAAACTAAAAAAAAAAAGGAAGGCAGGTTTGAGATGGCAGTTAGTCACGGGAGAGAAGAGCCGGGGAGAGCCTTGGGCTCGGCAATTAAGGGGCAATCACAGCCTGTGCTGGGGTTGTTTGAATGAAGCAGGACAGCAAAAGCCAGACTGCAGGGAGTTCGAGGGGAAATGGGGAAGGAGGATATGCAGGTGGTAAGCGTAGACAGTGCTATGAGCAGGAGGGAAGTGGGCATCGTGATTGATAAGAAGCAGCCAGGAGAGAGGAGGGAAGATACAGAGGTGGAGGGACCCCAGGGGGAAGGAAGGGCTGGCTGAGCGAGGGTCGGGGCAGCAGCAGCTGTGGCTGGAACGACGGGAGGGTGATTCCAGAGGACCACTTCCCAGACCGTGGCCCTTGGTCCTGTGAGGTGTCAGCGGGTGTTCAGTTATCAACCAAGTGGAAACAATGCCGGGATACAAAAGCCAGCCAGGCTTCTCTGTAGCAGAACTGCTCAGGACCAAGGTCAGGCCACTTTGGGACCAGTCACACTCAAAGGGCAACAGCGGTCTGACATAGGGAGGAGGGAAAGACAGAAGGAAGGAAGGGAGAGAGGGAGGGAGGAGTTTAACTCTCTACTGGAAGTCGAAGGGGCGGGGTACCTGCGGGACACGTGTGGCACATACTCCGCAGAGCCTCCCTCTTGCCCTCTCCAGCTGCAGCCTCTCCCTCAAAGTCTCTTTCGCTCTCCTTGCTCCTCTTTCTCTGTCACCCTACACTCGCTTCCCCACATTCCGTCCCCAGTGGGCTCTCTGATCTCTTTTCCTCTTCATGAGTGTCTCTGAGCCCCTCCTGACCTCGCCCGCCTAGCTTTTTTCCAGCTCTTTCCAGTTCTAACCTCACGGTTGCTTGACAGCAGAACAGGGGAGTTGGGCAGATCAGTAGACTTTTCCTTAGACGGTGGCAGGGAGGGGTGGGGGGCTAGGACAGTGGTTTACAGGCGGTCCCACTGAGGTGTGGGTCCCTCTCACAGGCTAATGCGTGCGTTTATGTCTAGGAGGGGCGGGGGATGTGCAACATTTTCCAAACTGGTTGCACTAAGGATGTTTTCGCTTGGTAGCCTGTTGCTGGGGTCTAGTGTTCAGTAGATGGCAGATTTGGAAAATGCTCTTCAAGGACCAGTTAAGGCACTAGAGAGAAAGGTGGTCAAGCGTTAAAGGGGTCCCTACCTGTGGACCCCGCTTCCGCTGGGGTGAGTGGCGAGGCCTCTGTCACACTGTCAGGGGAGCCACGTGAGCTCAGTTTGGGAGAACCTGCAGCAAAGGAGGAAAGCAAACTGTATGAGCCAGAAACCACCTTGAGTGCCGTTTCTAATTCTAGGAACTGTGGGGAGATTTTTCTCCAGCAGCATTTAGCAGGGCATGAGGATGGAAGGGGTGCTAGACCAGGAGTCCAGGAAGCTGGTTTCTGGCCTCAGTTGTAACAAGCCAGTCAGCCCAGCTAGGCTGCTGCACCCCTCCAAGCCTCGGCTTCCCCTTCTGCAAGATGGGCTTAACATGTCCACCCTGACTCCTGCCAGAGAGCCTTGACCAGAATGAGACATCCCAATGGATAGAAATGTCCTGGGCAAATTGCAGAAGGTACAAAGGGCTTTTGCTGGAACTTGGGTCCTCTCCCTTTAGGTGCTGGTGGTACTTCAAGTCCAGAAACAATTCAAGTTGTTTCCAAAGGTAGTCATCCTGCCAGCATTACTGGAGAACTGACCTTCAGACCTCCTGCCTGATCACCAATCAGCGAACCGCAGGCAACTTGACCTACAGTTTGCCTGAAAGATGGGCTGCCACTCCAATCCTCTGACTGGCCTGGGTCAGCCTCAGCCTCGGAACTCTGCCTTCACTCATTCATTCACTCAACAGGTCATTTTCGTCTATGTGCAGGGCAGCAAGGAATGGGACAGACTCAGTTGCTTCCTGCACAGAACCCACAGGCTATGGGGGTGCAGGTGGGGATGAAAGTCAAGTAAACAGGACCGTAGAGAGAGCCGGGTGCTGTGATGGAGACAGAGGCAATGGATTAACGGGCAGGGCACCCAGCTCCAACCCGAGGGACTCAGAGGAAGCTCCCAGAAGACCAGGTGTGTGAGCTGAGATGAGTGCAAGTTAGCCAGGAGGGGTTGTGTTGGAGGGGGAGGGGACAGCTTTCGGGAAGGCTCGGGTGTGAGAAATGTGCAGTATTTTGATGTCCTGGGAGATGTTCCTGAAGGCAGAAGGTGGGAGAAAGATAGCGGGAGCCATGAGGCTGGGGCAGGGAGCAAAGTGCTGGATTTTGTCCTTAGAAGATGCGGAATCAGCTAAGGGTTTTAAGATGCAAAGTGACAGACACCATCAGTGTCACATTCTTCAAGTGTCTCTTAGACCAGGGGGCAGCACACTTTTTCTGTGAAGGACCAGCTAGTCAATATTTTAGGCTTTATGGGCCAAGAGGTAAAATCAAGGATATTATATAGGGACATATATAACAAGAGAAAAAACAAAGTTCCACATTTTTTATTGATGAATTTTTGGCATATTTTTTGTAACACAGGTCTACTACTGAGAAGAAAGGAATTCTTTTTTGGGAGGATAGCATTTTGCTTAACTGAGGTTCAAAGTTATTGTTCCTTATCGTCGTATTGATTGCTAATGTTCATCTGTAAAAACACTTCTCCGCTCGCACAAAAACGGGCAGTGGGCCGCTGGTTTAGAGCATGGGCAGTTAAAGATGTGAGAAAGTCCTGGCCTCTCTGGGGGAGAAGAAGCAATGAAGCTGCGATCCTGGGACAGATGGAGTGGGCCCCAAGGAGGTGCCCAGGAAGGCTTCTCAGAGGAGGAGAGACTCAGACAGAGGCTCAAGGTCAGTGAGGACAGTACAAGGTCCAGGAGGTGACCAGGGAGAAGGGACAGTTTGCATCCAGGTGCAGAGTAAGCTGGGGGTCGCAACTGGAGTGCCGGGGACTCGTGAGAAGGTGACTGGCTCTGCAGAGCTCACAGAGCAAGATGGGGCCCCAGAGCCTCCTGAAGGCTGAAGGGACCACTGCCCTATTGTAAAGGGGCCCGCTCAGATGGGCATCTTGGAAAGGTCTCCCTCTAGAGCAGAGAAGAAACTGAGGGGGCTCTGGTCGGGGTGCAGGAAAGGCTGTGCCCCAGTCCAGGTGAGCAAGGGCCGTGGGACTGCAGAGGAGCTTTGTGCGAGACAGGTGTGGGCACCTCGGGGAGTGAGGAGACCAGATGCCTCCAGGCTCCAGCCGAGGTGCTGGAGCGGCGGCGATGCCAGCTTAGGGATCCCAGTGCACACCTGGGCATGCGGGGGGCAGAAACCCAGAAGAGAGAACAAGCGAGAGAGACCCAGCCAAGTTGCAGGTGGGGAAAGAGGCAAGAGGGCCAAGAAGAGGGGCCGGCATCCAAGAGCAGCCCTCAGAGAATGAAGGAAAACCAGAAACGTGATGTCAGAGAAAGAGAACTTTGCCAGAGGAAGGAGGGGGAAACCCAGGCCCCGCAAATACAGACAAGGTGTCCACTGTGCCAGCCCCCAGGAGGCTGGGGGCAGGGGTGTCAGTGAGGTCTTCAGAGGAAGGTGAGGGACGGAATCAGGACAGGCAGGACACACGGCTCTTCCCAGAAGCTTGCCTGTGAAAGAAAATAAAGTTGAAGAGCAGGTGTAAAGCCAGGAGAGAAAGAAGAAATTAGGTGAAGGGTGAGTTGTACTTGGGTGTTAGATCCTCAGCTTCGGCCAGAGGATGTTAAAGCAGCGCACCACTGCGCCCGGCCCGGGGCTGCTTGGCTTGGTAGCACTGCTGTGAAGCTAGAGAGACGAGTCTCATGGAAAGATGCATTTCTCCTAAGTAGTATGCCCTCCCTTTTTTTCCCCCCTTTTTTGAAACAGAGTGAATTTTAAAATTTAAAATGTCCCTCTTAAAACAAATACCGTATGCTAACACATATATATGGAATCTAAAAAAAAAAAAAAAAATGGTTCTTAAGAACCTAGGGGCAGGACGGGAATAAAGACGCAGACATAAGGAATGGACTTGAGGACACGGGGAAAGGGAAGGGGAAGCTGGGATGAAGTGAGAGAGTAGCATGGACATATATACACTACCAAATGTAAAATAGATAGCTAGTGGGAAGCAGCCGCATAGCACAGGGAGATCAGCTCGGTGCTTTGTGACCACCTAGAGGGGTGGGATAGGGAGGGTGGGAGGGAGACACAAGAGGGAGGAGATATGGGGATATATGTATATGTATAGCTGATTCACTTTGTTATACAGCAGAAACTAACACACCATTGTAAAGCAATTATACTCCAGTAAAGATGTTTTTAAAAAATTTTTTAATTAAAAATGTAAAAAGCCACTTCTCTCAAGTACCATTGCTAGATATTAGCTTCCAGATACAGTTGCTTCACTAGTTGTACCCAGATACAGGGTACAACTAGTGAAGGCTGCACAATATATCAATACAACATTGTCAATAATGTTATTTGATACTAATGAGACTAACCAATCAATAAGGAACTAGCTCAGTTTTGGCACATTCCTTCAAAAGTATGTTTTGCAATTTAAAGAATATAGCAACTCTATATGTATTGAAATGAATAGATGTCTGAAATGTATTAATAAATTTAACAATCATATAAAAGAATATTAGAGTATGCTACAAGTTGTGTGATAGAGAAAAAAGAACACGCATACATTTATGTTTATAAACTCACAGGCTCTTTCTGAAAGAATACAAGAAACTGGCATAAGGTGTAGTCTGAAGGGGGATTAGTATGCTGAAAACAGAGGCGAGAGGGAGAATTGCTTTTGAATATATTCCATTTTGTACTTCTAAGACTTGGTACTATGTGTATATATTACTTCTTCAAAATAAATAATACATTAGAACAAAGTTAAATACATTAGAAAAATTTTTTTAATGTCCCTCTTTTTTTAATATTTATTTATTTATTTTTATTTTGGCTGCACTAGGTCTTAGTTGTGGCACATGGGATCTTCATCGCGGCACACGGGCTCTTTAGTTGCAGCATGTGGACTTCTTAGTTGCGGCATGCAGACTCTTAGTTGCAACATGCATGTGGGATCTAGTTCCCTGACCAGGGATCGAACCCAGGTCCCCTGCATTGGGAGTGCAGAGTCTTACCCACTGGACCACCAGGGAAGTTCCATAAAATGTCCCTCTTCTTGCTTTGGCCCCCAGGAAGCTCAGAGCTAAGTCTGCAGGCCAAATTTTAAAACTATATGGAAGAATGGAACTTGCAGATGTGAATGATTTTCTCCCCTTAGTCTTTTCCCATTCCTCTGTCTGCATTTTCTGTGATTCCCAAATTCTATTTTTCATTTTTAAATATCTGTCTATGTCCCATTGTTTTCTTCTAGCAGGGTGCTTCAGATGTCCTGTGGAATGAGGCAGTGTGCCTCTAAGTGATTTTGTTTCCAACCGAACCCTGGTCTCCGTAGTGCACTGAGGCCCCGAGTTTTTCCAGGTCACCGCAAGGTGCCAAGGTGTTTGGGATGGAGCTGTCTGTGCCCGCTTGTGTCCCCACGACCCTCAAAGCTCTCCGAGCTGAGCTGACGTTCTTCAATTACTGTTTCCACATTGCTGAGCAAAAAGGGGCAAAGCCAGTGCGATTTCTAACTAATCTTGAATAAGTCAGATATAGGATTTTTTTCCCACCTCTGGGAAGATTGTCAAATGAAACAATGTGGCTTTGAGCTTCTGACAGATGCTAATGAATTGTTGTTTACATTTTTGATTTACTGCCTAAACAAAGATAAGACATGCTCTTGAAAACACATTGAATGCACAATCCAAACACATCCATTAAATCTGTCACAATAAACATGACAGCTTTCTTCTAACCTAACAACTGGCATGCCTCATTTGCATATTAATGAGAAAACCGGGATCAGCCTGCACAAATTACTTATATCTCATGAAGAGGCTGCTCCTGATGACAGCGAAGCACTTATGGGTGTAAATACACCAAGTTTAATACTTCTGCCGTTTTGATGCCATTTCCATCTCTTTGCTTGGGCAGCCCTGGACTCCTGGATTTGTTACCTTTGCCAGCTGTGTGGGTACGGGGATCCATGATGGGGGTCATTGTGGACTCAGGAAGAGCTGGGTGGGCCTCTAATCCTGTCAACACTCCAGGGGTACTTATTGAGCATCTACTATAAGCCAGTCAGCACTTTCCAATTGAGATGCCAGCTTGATCATCAATTGTATCAGAATGAATCAAAAGAAAAATATTAGATGTTTATTGAGTACCAACTATGTATGAGGAACTTTCACCTGCATCATCACATTTAAACCTCACAGGAAACCTTCAAACAGTGTTGAAAAAAGCCAAAGTGTACATAACCTTACTACCTTCCCTCACCTGTGACAGACATGACTAATCAATGCCAGAACTCCTTCCAGTGGAGCCTGGAATCAAACTCCAAGTCCTTTCCAACCCAAGACTCCAGGAGGCTGCCTCCATCCACAAGCGTCCTGTTCATTGCCTGTGGTATCATCCTAAGGCTGATGCCACAGGCAAGGAAACCTGTTGGTATCAGCCTTAGGATGGGTATGATTGTTGCCATTAGAAAAATGAGAAACTATCATCTCAGGAAGGTTAGGGGCCCACCTGGGTCACCCAATTGGTAAGAGAAGTCGTTTCCAGCCCAGTTCTCCTTTGCTGATCTTCCATGGCTTCCCAGAGCACCTCACGCCCCCACTGTTTACATGGCTCCACCTGGTGCATGCTCTTGAGTAGGAATTCAGTCAGTTGTGATTGAAGGTATCAGCAAGAAGGTAACTCAAATTTAAGAGGCCAGAGAAGATAATGCTTCCAGGAGGGACAGTCCAGGCACCCACAGGACACCCCCATGATCTCTTCAGGGACACCACTGCTGAAAGTCTTCAGGAAGAGACTTCCCTGGTGGCGCAGTAGTTAAGAATCCGCCTGCCAGTCCAGGGGACACGGGTTCGATCCCTGGTGTGGGAAGATCCTACATGCCGCGGAGCAACTAAGCCCATGCACAACTACTGAGCCTGTGCTCTAGAGCCCGTGAGCCGCAACTACTGAGCCCGTGTGCCACAACTACTGAAGCCCATCTGCCACAGCTACTGAAGCCTGCACACCTAGAGCCCATGCTCTGCAACAAGAGAAGCCACCACAATGAGAAGCCCGCGCACCGCAACGAAGAGTAGCCCCTGCTCGCTGCAACTAGAGGAAGTCTGCGCGCAGCAACAAACACCCAATGCAGCCAACAAGAAAAAAGAAAAAGAAAAAGAAAAAAAAGAAAGTCTGTGGGAAGTTCTGCCCTCCCGGAACATCTCAGATGAACTTGGGTTTGCAGTCTCACTCTGGGTGACCTTGGGCCATGTATTTCGTTACTCTGAGCCTCACCTGGAAAAGGGAAACAACAGCTCTCACTTCCTATCACTGTTGGGAGCATAAAAGAGAGTTCTTGCTCTAAAGAACTTGACACAGAGCCTGGCACATAGCAAGTACTCAATAAATAGTGGCTTAAGAGGTGCCAAACCATCAACCACAATGGTTTTTCTAACTCATTTACTCCAACCAGCTCCACCCCAGACGGTTCTTCCTTGATATGAACCAGGGTCAAGGGCAAAGCAGGTGCTTTCAGAGGTGCCAAGCTCCTTCCCTTTCTTCCCTCCACCCTCCAGTATCTTCTCCCAGAAAGGCCTGTCCCTGAACTGCAACTTCTGATTAAAGGTAGTACTGCCTACCTGCCTTCCCCCGTTACAAGATCAGGCAACTCAGCCCTCGTTTATCTCTTTAGAAGTCCCCATCCTTGTCCTCATTTGCACTTTGCAGCCCCCATGTCTCAGGCTTTGGCCTCAGGCATTGAAAGACTCCTCAAGCAACAAGTTTGTGTTCCCAGAGGCCAGATGCTCAGAACCTGCTGACAACAACAGATCCCAGAGTACGAGGTAGAGCAGGCCAAAGGCATTCTATAGGAAAGGGATTCTCTGGGACTGTTGCTGCTGGGCATTTATTACGGATTATTCTATCCACACCATTTCTAAAGAGAAACAAATTGTATTCCAATTGAATTAACATGCAGATGGAAACAATTTTAGTGCTCTTCCTCTTTCCCTTTATTAATCTTCTTTAACTACCATCTCAAGATCTGTGTGCCAGACTCTGTGCGGGGTGTCACACACTGTAGTAGGAAACTCCTCAGATGGAGGAGCCCCTAAGCCCCCCAACTCCTGCTTTTCACACCCTTGTGTAATACCCTCCCCTTGAGTGTGGGCTGGGCTGGAAAGCTTGCTTCGAACAAACAGAACTTGGCAAGGGTGATGAAATGTCACTTAACCAAGGTTAGGTTACAAAGAGACTGTGGCTTCCACCTTGGGCTCTCTCCCCCCACGGCTCACTGTGGGGGAAGCCAGGTCCCACGTCATGAGGCAGCGCTGTGGAGAGGTCAGCATGGTGGGGAACTGGCAGCGACCTCCAGGCAACAGCCAGCAAGGCATCGGGCCTTCACTCCGTCAGCTCCTACCAAGAGCTACGTGAGAGCTGACGTTGCAGCTGAGCCGTGGGTCCCCTCAGTCAAGTCTTCAGATGAAACCGAAGCCCTGGCAACAGTTTAACTGCAGTCTTGTCAGAGACCTTAAGGGAGAGGCACCTGGATCCCTGACTCACAGAAACTATGAGGTAATAAATGTTAGTTGCTAAATTTGGGGGTAATTTATTATGCAGTAATAAATAACAAATACATAGATGGTGGAACCATATGAAATTGCTATTTTCTAATTTTAAAAATAGCTAAATATCAGCAATTTACAATGGGTCAAACTAGGTACTTTATCCTGTTCATTACATGTAACATCCCACACAGCACGCCTCCTCTGTGCAAAGAATCTTGCTGGGCACCAGGGAATAAATGAATGGGGCACGGTCACTGCTATTAAGAAACCAGAGGAGCTCTACGACAGGCTTCAAACAGAGAGAAAGCCAGAACCACCCCGAGCAGAGTCGATGTGTGAGCCCTGCCACGCCCCCATCAACTGAAGGGCAGACGTGAAACTCACAGACATCTGATGGTAATTATCTCAGAAAGATCAGACCTGTGACATTTCTGCAAGGAGACCCATTCTGCCGTGATTCCTTCCATCTATTAGTCACTATCTCACAATGATTTTGCCTTTCCTAATCAGCAAGCAGGCTTTTGAAGCCCTTTCTTGAACACATTTATCATCTCCAATACTATGTGGAGAGAATCAATTTTATTTACCCTTGCTGAGCCTATCAGGATCTCATTTGTAATTAGAGAAGTGCGTGTGAGGGAGAGGATTTTTTGTTGCTAAATTAGGTCAAATGTTCTCCTCCTTGGAGTGACTGGCATGGTTGTAACATGCCCCGGATTGCTGGCTGTGGGCGGTCTCAGGCTGCTCATCCCCCTCCTTCCCTAAATCAATATCCGACATTAGTTTTCCTGTGTCACGTCAGGAAGGGTCTCCACCGCCCACAGCCTGTCTGAGGGATTCACGGGTGGAGAGAGATTGTTCCCAATCCACTAGGATGAAATCTAAAATGGATCTTGCCAACCCTAGTAGAAGATCTACCTGCAAGAAAGACGCCAGGATCCGGTGACCAAGGGAGATTTGGTGGCACCAGGATAGCGATGCAACATTAAGAAGCCAGGCCAGATGTGTCCAAATGGTCTCCTCCTTGGGAACCCAGAGGGCTCTTCTAATCACAGTTGGGTCTCTTGGGTAGCAGAGAGGACTTTCATTGCCTTGAACCCTTGTTGACACAAGAACTCTGCTTCGCCTTGGGTGGAGGCCCCGTTCTCCAGGTGTCAAACTCATGGACTTGGAAGAGCTACTACGTCTCAAGGTTGAGGCTAACTGACAATAAGACCCGATCTGTGTTCCTTTTTTTTTCTTGGCTGCATTTGGGATCTTAGTTCCCCGACCAGGGAGGGAGCCTGTGCCCCCTGCAGTGGAAGCATGGAGTCCTAACCACTGGACCACCAGGGACATCCCCCCCAGTCTCTGTTCTAACTGCTCTCTTCTCACCATTCTAATTTCCCCATTCAGAGTGGGCAGCTGCGCTCGGGAACCACATTGCTTATGGGGCCTTTATGTGGGGAGCATTCCAGGAAGGAAGAAAGTGGGAAACACGCCCCCAGGCATCACAGGTGAGAGGATAATCCGGCAGCAGTCCCCCCAACCCCTTTTTCACAATAAAGTCATACCTGACAGCTTACCCCATGGAGAAGCCTCATAAAAATTAAGATATTCTAGATATTCTTAGCAAAATGAAATATTGAAGAATGGCTCCCTGAGCTGATAATGGTAGTGCATTTGAAAAATAGACCGGAGTGTCGTGTTTAAAAGCCTAAAGTCATAAAAGGTATTATGAATGGATGGATTGGGAACCTCTGCAAGCAGACTTCATTGATGTCACTGTAAACGATGAATGCTGTCACTCTTTCTTATATATAACAAGAAGATATGCTGCTGCATCCAGATCTCATTGTAGAAACTGTCAGGCTCACTGAAATGGCATTGCATAAGCTATTTATGACGATATGAGGGAAAATACAAGGTTAAGAGATCTTTATCTACTGTCTATGGAAATGTGCTTCCACACTGAGGCGGGTATATGAAATAACCTTCCAGATAACCCATGACATTGGGGGAGCTGTAAAGTGAGATTAACCATCAGAGGCAGATCTGCATCCCAATTATGGGTCTGCTCCCCCGATGCCTTAACCACCTGAACACACAAGTGTTTTTCAAGCTTCTTTATGCATTACCCACTTGAATTTTACAGCACTCGGTGTGACAGATTCAGAAGTGATCCGACAAAAAGTTCATCCCCACCCTCACCCCCACTGCTTCCAGAGGTAGAGAGGTGGCTGGACAACAGCCCAGCTGGAAACCACATTTCTCAGCCCCCTTGCTTCAGGCATGGCCGCGGGGTTGGTTTACGCCAGT
Source organism: Balaenoptera musculus (assembly GCF_009873245.2). NCBI lineage: Eukaryota > Metazoa > Chordata > Mammalia > Artiodactyla > Balaenopteridae > Balaenoptera > Balaenoptera musculus. The sequence goes on from NC_045800.1 coordinate 7,086,132, forward strand.
GAAATGTGAGTGGAACTGTGGTCACTTCCAGGCCACAGTTTTTTAGAAGCAGCTGGGCTTCTTCCGGAGTCTCTCTCCCCTTCCCATGCCTGGAGACAGAGGAGTCCCAGGCCCTGTGGGGATGGTGGAATTACAACACCTAAGAACCCTGAGGAGAAGGAGCCCCACCAACCTGGGACCACCCACACTGCCCTTGACATAAATGAGAAGTGAACTTCTGTTTCACTGCCAAGCCAATGGAAATTTAGTGGTTTGTTTGTTACAGCAGCTAGTGTGATCCTTACTAATACAATTTAGTACCTTCCTAATGGTCTAATTCATTCAGTTATCCCTCATTCATTCAGTGAACGGGAGGAAGTAGGGTCCAACAGCCCCCTATAGGCCTGGAGTTATGACCTGCTTTGGCACTGACCAGTTTTGTGACTTGAGGTAACTTGGGAAAATTGCTTTCTCTCAGCTTCTATGTCCTTTATTGTGAAATGAAGATTTTAAAATTTCTGACCCTAAGCGAGGGAAACCACATGACTTTTGCTGTTTTGGAAGAAAGAATTTGGAGGAGCGTGCGTTGATGGCTGTAGTTTAGAAAGCTTAAGGCATAAAACAGAGTCAGGGAATATTGGTCTGTGTTCTGAGGGTAGTAGCCTAAGGAATCTTGGAGGAAAACTTGGGAAGACAAAAGTAGGTGAGATTTTCTAGACATTATATCTACTTTTACTTGAAACCTTCTATTATCTTAACTGGTAGTGCTAATTTATTACCCCTTTGTGACTTACGTGGTTTTTATTTTTTTATCAGCTCTACCTAAAATCACACATTGGTGGTACATTCATACCATTTCAGCCTGTTTTATTTTATTTTTTATTGAAGTATAGTTGATTTACAATGTCGTGTTAATTTCTGCTGTACAGCAAAGTGATTCAGTTATACATATACATCCATCTTTTTCATATTCTTTTCCGTTATGTTTTATCACAGGATATTGAATATAGTTCCCTGTGCTATACAGTAGGACCTTGTTGTTTATCCATTCTATATATAGTAGTTTGTATCTACTAACCCCAAACTCCCACTCCATCCCCCCCACTCCACTCCCCCTTGGCAATCACAAGTTTATTCTCTATGTCTGTGAGTCTGTTTCGTAGATAAGTTCATTTGTGTCATATTTTAGATTCCACATGTAAGTGATATCATACAGTATTTGTCTTTCTCTTTCTGACCTACTTCACTTAGTATGATAATCTGTAGGTCCATCCATCTTGCTGCAAATGGCATTATTTCATTCCTTTTCATCAGCCTGTTTTATTATTTTAACTATTTCATCGGTTAGTTCTCTGGTTGCAATTCTTTTGCTGGATGTATCCATAATTCTTACTACTTCCATGTTCTTCTTTTCATTTTATTTCCTATATCCCATTTTCTCATCTAGTTGTATTGTTCTCAGTCTCTGCTTTTACGTTTTCCTTTTATATTGTTTAATAAATGTTAATAAAATTTTTTTTTTAAATCCTGATCCTTATTCACAATAGCCACAAAATGGAAGCACTCAAGGTTCCATCAGCAGATGATGGAAGAACAAGATATGGTGCATTCTTACAATGGAATATTATGCAGCCATAAGAAGGAATGAAATTCAGAAGCATGCTACACCATGGATGAACCTTGAGGACATTGTGCTCAGTGAGATAAGCCAGATACAAAAGGGCTAATATTGTGTGATTCCACTTATATGAAGTACGTAGAGTCCTCAAGTACATAGAGATAGAAAGTAATAGAGCTTGCCAGGGTGTGGGGAGGGGGAAACGGGGGTTATTATTTAATAGGTACAGAGTTTCTATTTAAGAAAGTGAAAAGAGTTCTGAGATGAATGGTAGTGAACTGTATACTCAAAAAGGGTTGAAATGGTAAATTTCATGTTACATATATTCTACCACAATTCTTTTTAAGATCCTGATCTTATGGGGTTCATGTGAATATTATATCAAATAATGTATGTAAAGTGCTTAGCACAGAGCATAATTAAAGCTCTTGATAAGTGGTAATTATTGTGTGCATGAAGGGCCTACTACACACCTGGCACCATGCGGAGTTTTGGGGATACAATGGCGAACCAGACAGAGATTCTCCCCCTTCACAGTGCTGGGGCAGGGGGGGCCCAGTCAGTAAACTGACGACAGTCATGTGACCTGCTCAAAAAGAGGCAGCTGGTAGGGTTGGGAAGCCCCTGACTCAGCCTCAGGTCTGGACGGCTCCTGCTGAGACGTCAGCGTGTGCTCACGGGGGAGCCTGCTGCAGACAGGCGAGAGCTCCACGGCCTCCAGTTTGGGTTCAAATGTGTACGTGTCACAGGTGTCCTTCCCAGCCCTGTGTCCCCAGCCACGGCCCGGCACCATGTAAACAGTGGGTGTTCTGAAGTGTTCATCTCTCTGTTTCCTTCTCCGTCGGCCTTACAGAGATCTTGAGTTTGTGGCATTCCTTAAAAGCACGATTTAAATCTTCAAGTTAGAGCTTTAGAAGGAAAAGCCAGATAAACACATAAATATACAAGGACACGTGGCATCCAGTGCAAACAACCTTCCTAGTTCAGAACTCAGAATCTCCTGGGAGGAGAGAGAACTGAAGGGCCCATCACTGCCGTCCACCAGGCCCTCGAGGGCTCACAGGGCAGAAGGAACAATTAAATTTCAAGGGAAAATGTCTCAAGAGAAAATGTTTCAAGGGGAAACGGGGTGCCAAGAGGGAACAGAGGAGTGGGCCCAGCCTGGCCTGGGTTGGACGGGGGTGGGGGTCGGGGAGGGCAGGGTCCTGACAGATGAACCAGCTCCCCTGTTGTCTGGACCCACCCAGCATCCTCACCTCCAGCAAGAGCACCCCAGCAGTCCCTGGGGACCCACCGGCCCCCACCCTCACCCATGTGGAGCTGACTGCACCCCCGGATGCGTGATCCAAGCCTGGACAGTTAGGCAGGGAGACTGGATTCCGGAAGCCTTGCCAGGCCTGTGAGGTTATGGAGGGTCTCCTTCCACAGGGGGCGCTGTCCTCACAGGAATGCAGGCCCGGAGCTGCAGGCAGCTGTCTGTCCCCATTCATCCAGCCCTGCCTGAAAGAAGCAAGATACCTCTGCTTTGGGTTACCTGAGCCAGCCAACCCTCCCTTTTGCCTAAGGCTGTTTAAATAGAGTTTCCATAACTTGCGTCAATATCTGTCTCTTCCGTCTTGATCCTGTTTCTACACCCCTGGGAACTAGCTTGGGTGTGTGTGTTCAAACAATCGTTCACATTTGTAAGGTAACCAGCCATCCCGGTTGCCCTGAGCTTCAGTGCTAAAACCGGGACAATTCCAGGCAAACTAGATTTACTCCTTTCTCTCCCTCTCGCGCCATTCCCAGCTGTGGCTACACCGCATTTCTGGGTCAAAAGGAGTGGGAAACAGGGAAGGCTGAGAGGAAGCCAGAGTCGGGGCCCCATCCCTTATCCTTGCTGCCGAAGGCACTAAATCTGTGGCCCGTTCTGAGCCCGCTCCATCCCAGGGACCCACACTGGCAAGGTCCAGGACCCTGCAAAACCAGAGCCTCGCACATGTGTGCAGGGTGTGGTCGAACCTTGGCAGGGTCCCCGAAAGGAACGCCAAACCAGAACCGCTCCCTCCCACAGGTGCGGGCACTCCAGGAAGAGCACCTCACTGCAATTTCCAGGCCTACCACCGGCATCTGCACAAGCAGTCAGTGATCTTTTTCCTGATGATACACTATTTGCAATTCGAAATCAAAAGAGAAAAGGTAGTGGGCAAGAAGTTTCTAGAAGACAAGGTTCTTTCTGGCTTTGTGTTGCACCAGCCTCCACGAAGCCCTGTTGATGGTGGCGTGAGGAAAAGAGTTCATTTCACATCCTCTTCTGGATTCTTAGAGTCTCCCCCGACCATGGACCCCAGAACACAGCAGGCTGGGATTCCATCAGATGACCAGAGGCTCGGCCTCCCAGGACCAGGAGACGATTTGTTTGAGGGCGGAAGGAGGAAAGGGCAGATGCTGTTTTGAGCAGGCCGACAGGAAATGATTGTGGATTTCCTGCTGGAAACCTTTGCAGTCAAATAGAGCTACATTCCCCCCACTTTCGACGATCTCTCTCCCTTGCTTTCTCTTTCTGTCAATATGCTATTATCTCCCATGACTCCTGCCCTCCCAAGAAAAATGAGGCAGGAAATAGACAATATAATGGGAAATACGGCAAGTGCACATTTCCTGTCAACAACATGCCTTACTAATAGATCGTCAGATGGGTATCTCATTAGAACAACGATTATGACAGCTACAATATTCCCAGAGACAGACTAGGGTGGATCTGAGTGAGAGGAATGTGGGAAGAGCTTTGCCAAGAATCAGCATGGGTCTGGGGCTTGGCTATGTGTCTGGGAGTCAGAAACCTACGCGTCCTAATCTTAGATCTGGCTCTGACCACTGTGTGGCCGTGAGCATGGACGCAGGCACTCTGTCTCTCTTCCCCTCTCTCTCTCTGGCCTGCCACCCCCAGGCCTCCTTCCCATGAGGCCTGAGCATGGCCTTGGGTGGACGACCCTCCAGCTGCTGCGACTTCCAGAGGCGTCTGTGACAGGGAGCCTCTGCAGCCCGATGTTCTTCCTGGCTCCGGCTCCTAGTCTCAGGGTGGCTGAGCTCTGCCTCAAGCAGACGGGTCCCCTGCCACACTCCCGCTGAGCCGGGGCTCCAAGCCTGGGCCCTTCTCAGCCTGCCCGCAGCCCACGCAGATGGATCCCATCCAGGAAGGCAAGGCAGATGTCTTCAGAGTGCAGTGGGAGGGGCATGGAAAGGGCAAAGACTTTATGAAAATGCCTCTGTTGGTGTGAACCTCCTTCTGTATCCTCGGAGCACCCTGTGTGCCTCAAAAAGCAGCTGGCATCATCCCTGTTTTACCAGGGAGGAGCCCACCCACTCCCAGAGCTGGATTCAGAACACAGGCCCTTGACCTCAGGTGCACATGATCCTGTGGCGGTGCTTCCATCGTCCAAAATATGATTTGTGTGATTTGTGGTGAATGCCCCCATCCCCGAGGGACCGTGCATGTCCCCATGTCCCATTCCATGAGGCCAGAAGTCAGTTTACCTTCATGGGTCACTTCTCCCCGTAGCCCATGGCAGCACCTGGCACCTAGTAAGTGCTCAATAAACATTTATTGAATGAATGAGTGAATGCATGCATGCAGGCACGAATGGTCTAATTGAGCAACTGCCCTGGTGTGGTTACAGTGAGGAACTGACCCACAGACAGGACAGAAATCTCACAAGTGGCCCCAACCAGAACACTCAGGATCCAATTTCCTTCCACCTCCCCAAAAAGGCAGGGTAAGGCTTGCTTCTCCCACTGCGGGGAAGACCACGTATCCAGAAATCAGTGATCTCTGTGTTTTCCCAGAGCTCATGAATGCATGAGCTGTAAGGCCTATTGCTGGGGAGAGGTGGGAAATGGTGGGTTGGTGTGGGGGTGAGGGTGGGAGGCTCGTTTTCTTCAGAATTTCAGAGAATGAACAAAAGAAAAACACACACTTGGTTGCTCCTGGGATCCAGAACAGTGAGTGACTTGAAGCAACGACTCTGTCTCATGAGTGGAAAGCCAAGAGAGCAGAGGGCAGAGAACTATTCAAGTCCATGGGGAATCTTCATTTTCTTTGTAGCAAATTTATTTAAAATGCTTCACCATAAAGTGAGGCTTGCCTATGCGTGTTCCATTTCCGACTTCACCAGGTTCTGAGGCGATACAACCAGATCCATCAGGTTAGCAAAAATACAAAAATGAAAGAGAAAGGGAAGAGGGACATAGTTTGAGGGTTTTAACCAAAAAAAAGGAAAAAAGGCAGAAGTTTAATCTCCAGAGCAGTCTATAAATGGACCCCAAAGATCAGCAAGACATAAAAATAGCAAAAACAAGAGTAAGTTCTTAAAGAAAAAAAAGATTTTGTACAGCAAGCATCTACTCAATTTATGTTACCGTTTCCGGACGAGTAAATGGAATGGCCAGAATTGAGCTCCCGCCAAGGGCTGCTGGCCCCTTCCCTGGACACTTGTGCTCTGTCAGCGCCTCCCCTACACCAAGCCATCCTGCCTGTGTCCTCCCAAAAGACACAGGCACCCCAGGGCACTGGGCTGGTTTCAAACAAAGTCAACCCCGTTCTTTCAACTAGTTAGCAAAGTCCTACCATGTCCAAACATGAACTCAGCTTTCAGAGGCCCCAAAAGTGAGCTAACTAGGCCAGTGCATGTCCTTTGGGGGTTTATTATCTAGTAAGAAAATGGGGACAAGTACTCCCCAAACTGTAAATCACAGCAGGAGAATTCCTCCATAAGAGATATACAAAGCTCTGTGCTTTCTTTGGAAGAGAAAGTTTATCTTCCATCATATAGGCAATACAAATAGAAAGCTAGGAAAATACAGAAGAACATAAAGAAAAAATTTCAAATAATCTATAAACCACCAACTAGAGATAATCACCGTCCACCTTTTGAACTGTCTCCTTCCAGCCTTTGTACATACATAAAATATTTATATTTTATAAATTGCCTACATTATTCACATATCACAAGCAGTTTCCCATGCCAATGGACACTCTTGGAAAATGCAGTTTGTAAGTGGTGCATATTTCACCATGGCTATGCTGGAGCCATGACTCTCTCCACTAGCTTCTAAAGTCTAGATTCTAGGGAACGTGTAAGTAATATTGCAGAAAATCTCCTTATAGAGGAGCCTCTGATAGCATTTCTGATTTGTTCCATAATATAGATTCTTACAACTGGACTCACTGGGTTTAAGGAGAGAATTCTAAAATCTTCTGATATATATGCCAAATTGAATTTCTGAATGATTGTATCAAGTTAGACTCAACAGGCAACTTAAGAGATTGTCTGCTTCCTGACTGATGGCCAACTTGGAGTGCTATCATTTTTTACAATTCCTATACTAAAAATTTTTTTTTTAATTTTTATTCATTTCTTTCTTTGGGCTGCACTGGGTCTTTTTTTATGTTTATTTTTTATTTCTTTTTTTTTTTTTCTTATTAGTCATGCATTTTATACACGTCAGTGTATACATGTCAATCCCAATCTCCCAATTCATCACTCCCCAACCCCGACCCCCCCGCCTCTTTCCCCCCTTGGTGTCCATAAGTTTGTTCTCTACTTCTGTGTCTCAATTTCTGCCCCGCAAACCGGTTCATCTGTACCATTTTCTGGATTCCACATATATGCATTAATATATGATATTTGTTTTTCTCTTTCTGACTTACTTCACTCTGTATGACAGTCTCTAGATGCATCCACGTCTCTACAAATGACCCGATTTCATTCCTTTTTATGGCTGAGTAATATTCCATTGTATATATGTACCACTTCTTCTTTATCCATTCGTCTGTCAATGGGCATTTAGGTTGCTTCCATGACCTGCCTATTGTAAATAGTGCTGCATTGAACATTGGGGTGCATGTGTCTTTTTGAATTATGGTTTTCTCTGGGTATATGCCCAGTATTGGGATTGCTGGGTCATATGGTAATTCTATTTTTAGTTCTTTAAGGAACCTCCATACTGTTCTCCATAGTGGGTGTATCATTTATATTCCCACCAACAGTGCAAGAGGGTTCCCTTCTCTCCACACCCTCTCCAGCATTTGTTGTTTGTAGATTTTCTGATGATGCCCATTCTAACTGGGGTGAGGTGATACCTCATTGTAGTTTTGATTTGCATTCCTCTCATAATTAGTGATGTTGAGCAGCTTTTCATGTGCTTCTTGGCCATCTGTTTGTCTTCTTTGGAGAAATGTCTATTTAGGTTTTCTGCACATTTTTGGATTGGGTTGTTTGTTTTTTTAATACTGAGATGCATGAGCTGCTTGTATATTTTGGAGATTAATCCTTTGTCCGATGATTCATTTGCAAATATTTTCTCCCATTCTGAGGGCTGTCTTTTCATCTTGTTTATGGTTTCCTTTGCTGCACAAGAGCTTTTAAGTTTCACTAGGTCCCATTTGTTTATTTTTGTTTTATTTGCATTACTTTGGAGGTGGATCAAAAAAGATCTTGCTGTGATTTATGTCAAAGAGTGTTCTTCCTATATTTTCCTCTAAGAGTTTTATAGTGCCCGGTCTTACATTTAGGTCTCTAATCCATTTTGAGTTTATTTTTGTGTATGGTGTTAGGGAGTGTTCTAATTTCATTCTTTTACATGTAGCTGTCCAGTTTTCCCAGCACCACTTATTGAAGAGACTGTCTTTTCTCCATTGTATATCCTTGCCTCCTTTGTCATAGATTAGTTGACCATAGGTGTGTGGGTTTATCTCTGGGCTTTCTATGCTGTTCCATTGATCTATATTTCTGTTTTTGTGCCAGTACCATACTGTCTTGATTACTGTAGCTTTGTAGTATAGTCTGAAGTCAGGGAGTCTGATTCCTCCAGCTCCGTTTTTTTCCCTCAAGACTGCTTTGGCTATTCGGGGTCTTTTGTGTCTCCATACAAATTTTAAGATTTTTTGTTCTAGTTTTGTAAAAAATGCCATTGGTAATTTGATAGGGATTGCATTGAATCTGTAGATTGCTTTGGGTAGTGTAGTCATTTTCACAATATTGATTCTTCCAATCCAAGAACATGGTATATCTCGCCATCTGTTGGTATCATCTTTCATTTCTTTCATCAGTGTCTTATAGTTTTCTGCATACAGGTCTTTTGTCTCCCTAGGTAGGTTTATTCCTAGGTATTTTATTCTTTTTGTTGCAGTGGTAAATGGGAGTGTTTCCTTAATTTCTCTTTCAGATTTTTCATCCTTAGTGTATAGGAATGCAAGAGATTTCTGTGCATTAATTTTGTATCCTGCAACTTTACCAGATTCATTGATTAGCTCTAGTAGTTTTCTGGTGGCATCTTTAGGATTCTCTATGTATAGTATCATGTCATCTGCAAACAGTGACAGTTTTACTTCTTCTTTTCCAATTTGTATTGCTTTTATTTCTTTTTCTTCTCTGATTGCCGTGGCTAGGACTTCCAAAACTATGTCGAATAATAGTGATGAGAGTGGACATCCTTGTCTTGTTCCTGGTCTTAGAGGAAATGGTTTCAGTATTTCACCATTGAGAATGATGTTTGCTGTGGGTTTGTCGTATATGGCCTTTATTATGTTGAAGTAGGTTCCCTCTATGCCCACTTTCTGGAGAGTTTTTATCATAAATGGGTGTTGAATTTTGTCAAAAGCTTTTTCTGCATCTACTGAGATGATCATATGGTTTTTATTCTTCAATTTGTTAATATGGTGTATCACATTGATTGATTTGCATATATTGAAGAATCCTTGCATCCCTGGGATAAATCCCACTTGATCATGGTGTATGATCCTTTCAATGTGTTGTTGGATTCTGTTTGCTAGTATTTTGTTGAGGATTTTTGCATCCATATTCATCAGTGATATTGGTCTGTAAGTTTCTTTTTTTTTTTTTTTAAAAGATCTGATGAGCATTTATGATGGGTCAGGCACTGAACTCTGAAGGTAGTTCATAATCTACAACATAATTTTTTTTTTAATTCACGTTCTTTAATTAATTAATTTATTTATTTATTTATGGCTGTGTTGGGTCTTCGTTTCTGTGCGAGGGCTTTCTCTAGTTGCGGCATGTGGGGGCCCCTCTTCATCGCGGTGTGCAGGCCTCTCACTATCGCGGCCTCTCTTGTTGCGGAGCACAGGCTCCAGATGCGCAGTCTCAGTAGTTGTGGCTCACGGGCCCGGTTGCTCCGCGGCATGTGGGATCTTCCCAGACCAGGGCTCGAACCCGTGTCCCCTGCATTGGCAGGCAGATTCTCAACCACTGCGCCACCAGGGAAGCCCTGTAAGTTTCTTTTTTTGTAGTATCTTTGTCTGGTTTTGGCATCAGGGTGATGGTGGCCTCATAGAATGAGTTTGGGAGTGTTCCTTCCTCTGCAATTTTTTGGAAGAGTTTGAGGAGGATGGGTGTTAGCTCTTCTCTAAATGCTTGATAGAATTCACCTGTGAAGCCATCTGGTCCTGCACTTTTATTAGAAGATTTTTAATCACATTTTCAATTTCATTACTTGTGATTGGTCTGTTCATATTTTCTATTTCTTCCTGGTTCAGTCTTGGAAGGTTATACCTTTCTAAGAATTTGTCCATTTCTTCCAGGTTGTCCATTTTATTGGCACAGAGTGGCTTGTAGTACTCTCTTAGGATGCTTTGTATTTCTGCGGTGTCTGTTGTAACTTCTACTTTTTCATTTCTAATTTTATTGATTTGAGTCCTCCCCCTCTTTTTCTTGATGAGTCTGGCTAATGGCTTATCAATTTTGTTTATCTTCTCAAAGAACCAGCTTTTAGTTTTATTGATCTTTGCTATTGTTTTCTTTGTTTCTATTTCATTTATTTCTGCTCTGATCTTTATGATTTCTTTCCTTATGCTAACTTTGAGTTTTGTTTGTTCTTCTTTCTCTAGTCCCTTTAAGTGTAAGGTTAGATTGTTTATTTGAGATTTTTCTTGTTTCTTGAGGTAGGCTTGTATAGCTATAAACTTCCCTCTTAGAACTGCTTTTGCTGCATCCCATAGGTTTTGGATCATTGTGTTTTCATTGTCATTTGTCTTTAGGTATTTTTTGATTTCCTCTTTGATTTCTTCAGTGATCTCTTGGTTATTTCGTAATGTATTGTTTAGCCTCCATGTGTTTGTGTTTTTTACGTTTTTTCCCTGTAACTGATTTCTAATCTCACAGCGTTGTGGTTAGAAAAGATGCTTGATATGATTTCAATTTTCGTAAATTTACTGAGGCTTGATTTGTGACCCAAGATGTGATCTATCCTGGAGAATGTTCTGTGCGCGCTTGAGAAGAAAGAATAATCTGCTTTTTTTTGGATGGAATGTCCTATAAACATCAATTAAATCTTATCTGGTCTATTGTGTCATTTAAAGCTTGTGTTTTCTTATTAATTTTCTGTTTGGATGATCTGTCCATTGGTGTAAGTGAGGTGTTAAAAGTCTCCCACTATTATTGTGTTACTGTCGATTTCCTCTTTTAGAGCTGTTAGCAGTTGCCTTATGTATGGAGGTGCTCCTATATTGGGTGCATATATATTTATAATTGTTATATCTTCTTCTTGGATTGATCCCTTGATCATTATGTAGTGTCCTTCCTTGTCTCTTGTAACATTCTTTATTTTAAAGTCTATTTTATCTGATATGAGTATTGCTACTCCAGCTTTCTTTTGATTTCCATTTGCATGGAATATCTTTTTCCATCCCCTCACTTTCAGTCTGTATGTGTCCCTAGGTCTGAAGTGGGTCTCTTGTAGACAGCATATATATGGGTTGTGTTTTTGTATCTATTCAGCAAGCCTGTGTCTTTTGGTTGGAGCATTTAATCCATTCACGTTTAAGGTAATTATCAATATGTGTGTTCCTATGACCATTTTCTTTATTGTTTTGGGTTTGTTTTTGTAGGTCCTTTTCTTCTCATGTGTTTCCCACTTAGAGAAGTTCCTTTAGCATTTTTTGTAGAGCTGGTTTGGTGGTGCTGAATTCTCTTAGCTTTTGCTTGTCTGTAAAGCTTTTGATTTCTCCATTGAATCTGAATGAGATCCTTGCTGGGTAGAGTAATCTTGGTTGTAGGTTTTTCCCTTTCATCACTTTAAGTATATCATGCCACTCCCTTCTGGTTTGTAGAGTTTCTGCTGAGAAATCAGCTGTTAACCTTATGGGAGTTCCCTTGTATGTTATTTGTTGTTTTTCCCTTGATGCTTTCAGTAATTTTTCTTTGTCTTTAATTTTTGCCAGTTTGATTGCTATATGTCTCGGCGTGTTTCTCCTTGGGTTTATCCTGTATGGGACTCTCTGTGCTTCCTGGACTTGGGTGGCTATTTCCTTTCCCATGTTAGGGAAGTTTTCGACTATAATCTCTTCAAATATTTTCTCAGGTCCTTTCTCTCTTCTCCTTCTGGGACCCCTATAATGTGAATGTTGTTGTGTTTAATGTTGTCCCTGAGGTCTCTTAGGCTGTCTTCACTTCTTTTCATTCTTTATTCTGCTCCTCAGCAGTGAATTCCACCATTCTGTCTTCCAGGTTACTTATCCATTCTTCTGCCTCAGTTATTCTGTTATTGATTCCTTCTAGTGTATTTTTCACTTCAGTTATTGTATTGTTCATCTCTGTTTGTTTGTTCTTTAATTCTTCTAGATCTTTTTTACACATTTTTTGCATCTTCTCGATCTTTGCCTCCATTCTTTTTCCGAGGTCCTGGATCATCTTCACTATCATTATTCTGAATTCTTTTTCTGGAAGGTTGCCTATCTCCCTTTCATTTAGTTGTTTTTCTGGGGTTTTATCTTGTTTCTTCATCTGGTACATAGCCCTCTGCCTTTTCATCTTGTCTATCTTTCTGTGAATGTGGTTTTTGTTCCACAGGCTGCAGGATTGTAGTTCTTCTTGCTTCTTCTGCTGGGTCTTTGTAGCTGCACACAGGCTTTCTCTAGTTGTGGTGAGCAGGGGCTACTCTTCGTTGCGGTGCACGGGCTTCTCATTGCGGTGGCTTCTCTTGTTGCAGAGCATGGGCTCTAGGCGCACGGGCTTCAGTAGTTGTGGCACGTGGGCTCAGTAGTTGCAGCTCGTGGGCTCAGTAGTTGTGGCACATGGGCTTAGTTGCTCTGCAGCATGTGGGATCTTTCTGGACCAGGGATCGAACCCGTGGCCCCTGTATTAACAGGTGGATTCTTAACCACTGTGCCACCAGGGAAGTCGTAAAATTTTTAAAGTAAAAGAGGTCCTCCTAATATGCTTAATCAGGAGTTTTCCTGGAGAAAGTAGGATTTGCAGTGGGGCCTAAAGAATGGGGAGGAAATCCTGGTGGAGGGAGAGAATGGAGAAATGATGCTCCAGGCAGAAGAAACACTGAGCAAAGTGTTGAGAGTGGGAATGAGCATCAGAATTCCAAGAATGGGGCTTCCCTGGTGGCGCAGTGGTTGAGAATCTGCCTGCCAATGCAGGGGACACGGGTTCGAGCCCTGGTCTGGGAAGATCCCACATGCCACGGAGCAACTGGGCCCGTGAGCCACAATTACTGAGCCTGCGCGTCTGGAGCCTGTGCTCCGCAACAAGAGAGGCCGCGATGGTGAGAGGCCCGCGCACCGCAATGAAGAGTGGTCCCCACTTGCCGCAACTAGAGAAAGCCCTCGCACAGAAACGAAGACTCAACACAGTCATAAATAAATAAATAAAAGAACGTGAATTTCTAAAAAAAAAAAAAAGAATTCCAAGAATGGTGAGCAGTCCTGTTTGGCTTTGTTGAGGAAGGGATGCAGGATGGACTGGAAAGAAAAGCTGGACAAGTAAGAAGGGCCTTGAAGGATTTCCCTGGTGGTCCAATGGTTAGGACTCCACGCTTTCACTGCCCGGGTTTGATCCCTGGTAGGGGAACAAAGATCCCACAAGCCACGAGGCACAGCTCCCCCCGAAAAAAGGGCCTCGAATGCCAGTGTAAGTGGGCAATTTGCGGTTTATCAAAAATAATGGGCAACACCAAACTTGAGGGGGCCATACTGTGAACTGCACTTCATCCAGGTGGACTCTCACCTGGCCAGAAGTGCTGGGGGACTGGGGAGGAGAGGAGCCAACAGCACGGAGACCCATTCTGAGTGGTCCAGGGAGGAGGTGATGACAACCAAGCCTTCAGGGATGGACAGGGAGCGGGAGCGTCAGTGTCTGTGCATTTATGCCGACACAGTGCTGGATCGCTGTGTGCTGTTTTCTCTCCACCACGAAGCTGTTCGCTCCCTAGGGTCAGGGACCAGGTCTCACTCTCTTTTCCAGAGTTCCTAGCCCACGCGCAGGATGCAGGACATCCTCACTGAATTGAAAATGATCACTCCGTCTGCTTTCATTTAGTCAGCGGACACGGAAGAAACACCAAATGAGCCAGACACTGTACCCGGACATCTGAGGACACGGACACAGCCTGTGCCCCAGGAGCCTGCAGGGGAGATGGCATCTCAAGGCCTGTAAGTCTGCTTCTCACCCTTTCTACCATGAGCTCACGACAGGCACAGGGAAGAGCAGAGAGTTGGGGAGTGATTTGACTGGCAGGACCCTTTTAATGGTGACTCTGGTCATCAGCCCTTGATACGTTCTTTCTCTGGGACAGAGCCAAGGTCAGAGAAAGGCTGTGACTCATGGAAATTTGAGAGCAGAGGGTATAGTTTGGTATTTAGTGGCCAAAGGGGTCCACTAACGGTCCTAGATGCAAGCGGTCATGTGAAGGGCCCTGAACAGCGGGGGTGATGGCAGCAAGCAGAATGGAGGAAGGCTGATGCAGAAGGAGAAGGAGAAGGTGGGAGAAGGGGATGAGCTGCAGAGAAGAGAAGGAAAGAGGAGCAAGCAGTTCTCCAGTGGAGTCAGGTTCAGGAAGGACATGGGATGTGCTGGGGACGTGGAATTCTAATGTGGGCCAGAATGACCTCAATCCTGGGCAAAGTTCATATCGCTGCCTGCCACCAACCGCAATCAGGAGTCTGCCATTTTTAATAAGGCAGGTGACGTACACTCGGAGAAGCACTTTCCTGGTCTCCCGCATTGGGTCACTTCTCCAGAGGAAGCCCCGCAGGGACTCCGCTCACTGAGAGACGATGTCTGAGCCTCAGTGGACGGCCAGCCACATCTCCATCTCTCACCACCTCCTGCCACCCCTGCCCGTCACCTCCGGGCACGTCCTAGACCAGGAGCAGCCCTGCTCCACCAGCTTCCGTGTAGGTCTCAGTTCAGCGCAGCTCCTCCAGAAAGCCTCCCAGACCAGCCTTCACTCCGATGAAGACCCTGCTCCGTGCTTCTTCCCTGAGTGCGGCTCTCCCACCGGAGCAGTCCACCCACAAGGGTCTCGCCAGTCACCTGCAGAGCTCATCCCGGGCCCATGGGCTGCGTCTGGACTCAACACCTTTAACCAGCGACTCAAGTGATTTCATTGGCAGCTGAAGTTTGAGAATCAGTGCAGTTTTCCCTTAAAGGCAGGATGCTGTCTTAACAATAAGAAAAGCTGGCATCTATTGAGTATCTACCATCTCCTGAGCATCGTGCTGAGCACTTCTCACATATTAGTTCCTGCGTTTTATTACCCCAATTTACAGGTGAGAGAACTGAGGCTCAAGCCAGTAGCTTGAGTGAAATCATTGTGTCACATTGTGGCTGGGAAGAGATACCACTTAAAGTGGTCATTTAAGGGAATTCCCTGGCAGCCCAGTGGTTAGGACTCCTTACTTTCATTGCCAAGGGCCCAGGTTCAATCCATGGTCAGGGAAATAAGATCTCATGAGCCGTGTGGTGAAAAAAAAAAAAAAAAAAAGTGGTCATTTCAGGGGAGATTATTAAAGGAGCAACTCACACAAGTGGAGGCAAGATTTAAGGAAACCGTCTTTCGGGCTAGTGACAGCAGGGAGCCCTGACACCACTGGGCCTGAAGGAGCAAGGGGTGAGGGCCTTGGGGATCCACAGAGAGTATGTATATTCAAGAGACCTCTGGAAAGGAACTTCGATCTTTGGAGGGGGAGGAGGTGCGGGAAGATGCAAAGCCAGCCCCTGGCAACCAGTGAGGAGGGAGCTGAAGAAACACCCACCCCCCTGACTCTCCTCCCATGTCATCTCTGGTCAGTGCCTCCCATAAGCTAAAGTCCATCAGAAGCCAGAGGGCAAGGGAGCCCATGAATGTGGGCTCCGAGGGCACGGAGCTGAGTGCAGAAGGATGGAGTAAATCTGGAGAGACAGCTGGAAGGTCCAGTGCCCTCCCACAGCTAGCAAGTGGCAGAGGGGTCCAGATTTACATCCAGATCCTTCATCCCTGTCCTGTTCCATCCCAGCGTCTCCAAGAAAGTGTGGTATCTGGCACTTCATAGGCTCTCCGTGCCCCTTTGTCATTTTGATTGATTGAATGGGTGAATGAATGAATGAATCACTGACTGGCATGCACATGGATATTGGAATCAGACCTGGGTTTGAAGCTTCACCACTTAAGACTGTGCGACCTCATGTCTCTGAACCTCAGTTTCCTCGTCTGTGAATTATGGGTAATCCTAGTACCTCCCTTACAGCCCTGATGTGAGAAGCGCATGAGATAATGTTTACAAAGTACCAGGCAGCGAGCATCAATAAATGCTAATGATTGTTATTATTGGTGATGTAGTACATAATTGAAGGCATATACTGTGTTCAAATGATCTAGACTTAGCCTGGTCATTTGTTATATTCATCTGATATATGACATAGGAGAGGCGGAGAGAGAGATGGAGAGGGGCAAATAGAAGGATTTTCCCCAAAATCAAGGGCTCCATTCTTGCTTTAAATGAAGAGCTCCTCTCACTTCATTAGTCATGAGCGTGGCATCAAGCACTAAGTTAATCTCTAACTGTGGCACTTGATAAATTTCCCGTTTACCTCATTAGTTTTTACAGCCTGCAATATTAGTGAGAACACTTCCAATTAACCATATGGGAAGCTTCAGTATGGAATCACAACAATTTTTAAAAAATGTGTTATTTAACCAAATAAGAATCACAGCCCCCAGAAGTAAAGATGCTCGGAACCAGACTTGAGTCCCAGGGAAGAGGTGCTTCCAGGAGGCCTGTCAACTGGGGTCCTGAGTCAGAGGCTCACCTAGAGGGGACCGGGCTGAGCTGGGCACTCTTCCCCAACCCATGCCCTAAGGAGCTCTGGAAGGAACCAGCAAGGGAATCCAGGGACCTGGTAGAAAGGCCAGGTCATGAAACTGGGTGTCAGGGGGCTCCGTTCCAAAACCCAACCAATAGCTGTAGGTGCTCCTCGTTGTGGTTTAGGGTTTGTGTGTGTGTGTGTGTGTGTGTGTGTGTGTGTGTGTGTGTGTGTGTGTGTGTGTTTGGCCACACCAAGTGGCATGTGGGATGCAGGATAATTTTTTTTTTTTTGGCTGCGTTGGGTCTTCGTTGCTGCGCGTGGGCTTTCTCTAGTTGCGGCGAGTGGGGACTACTTTTCGTTGCAGTGCGTGGGCTTCTCATTGCGGTGGCTTCTCTTGTTGGGGAGCATGGGCTCTAGGCGAGTGGGCTTCAGTAGTTGTGGCACGTGTGCTGAGTAGTTGTCACTCACAGGCTCTAGAGCACTGGCTCAGTAGTTGTGGCACACGGGCTTAGTTGCTCCGCAGCATGTGGGATCTTCCTGGACTAGGGATCCAACACGTTCCCCGGCATTAGCAGGCGGATTCTTAACCACTGCACCACCAGGGAAGTCCCCATGCAGGATCTTAGTTCCCCGACCAGGGATCAAACCCATGCCCCCTGCAGTGAAAGCTTGGAGCCTTAACCACTGGACCTCCAGGGAATTCCCTGGTTTAGTTATTAAGCATTTCTTAACTTCTTATCTTGCTTGATGATCACAGAAAGTCTGTGTGATGGGAAGTGGTCTCCTTGTTTTGTAGCTGGGGACACCAAGAGGCAGAGAGATTACAGGACTGCCAAGATCAAAGGGCAGCACATGGTCCAGTGGGGGCCCCGGCCAGGCCTTCTGAAGCTGACTCCTCTCCCTGCATCACGGACCCTAGGACAGGGGGACTGGGGGGCCTGTCCCATTCTTCATGCTTTCCCAGGGGTCATCACTGTGCTGCCTGCAAATGTTCTGGTATCAACCCCCCAGGACCTGAACTGAGTTTGTGACTAAGGCTGGGCCATCAGACCCAGTCCCCTGATGCTTCGAGTGGTCCCAGCCATGGGCATAGGATCCAAGGGTGTCCCCAAGAGTCTCCATCCTGGAACTGAGAAAGAGGCATTTGGAATTCTGACCTTTGACTAAGCTGGAGAGGCCAGCCTGGAGAAAACCGCAGCCACGTTCTTGACCGTGAGAGAGAATACGGTAAGATTTGACGGAGCCACCATGCAGGCCAACAGATACAGGTGGGCTGTGGGGAGGAGAGGAAGAAAGAGAGGCCTGGTGGCAACCCGAGGATGCCCTGATCCAGACACCCCTGAGACCCACTCTGTCCTGCCCGTGCCAAGTTTATAAGATGACCCAATAAACCAGTCCCCCACCATGGAGGCTGCTGGGGGCGGAGTAGGCTTGCTGTCCCTGCAGCCAGCTAAGAAGAAGCTATGCCTCGGTGTCCTTGGCTGTAAGTGGACCAGGGTGGACTAGATTAGTTGTTTTCAAACTGTCCCCAGAGCGCTGGGAAGACCAGCAGGGCTGTAGTGTAGGATGGAGAGGGGGTACTTGGGGCTACCAACCCCACTCTGAGCTTCCAAACAAAGTCTAGTTTGATAGAGTCGCAACAAAGTATGAAAACTACTGGCCCAAAACCATCCAGTTGATGTCCTTCCTGTTTTCACAAATTGGCCCCAGGAAGAACCTGAGATTTAGCCCCATGGGCACCTTCCATCAGTGGTTCTATTTGGGGCCACCAAGCTCCCTTCCGCTTCCTTTTCCTCTCTGCTGTGAGTTACTCAGAGCAGGTTTCTCTTCAAGAACAGGGGCATGTGGCCCTTCTGCTGAATCAAGACCAGAGTTCCACTGTGACTTTCCCACCTTCTCTGCTCTGCCAGAGCTGTGGACACCTCCACCTACACGTGAACAGCAGATTCAGGTTTCTGGCCTCTGTTGTTGTCTTCCGAGGGCGGAGTCTGGACTTCGGACTGCGAGTTGGAAGACACGGGTTCAGGCTCAGGTTCAGCCGCAACAGTGAGGCTGCTTCAGTTGCAAGAATCAGATCTGTCCAAGTCCAAGTGACTATAAGGATAAGAAATTCAGCAGCAGGTGAAGTGCAGACGGGTCCATGGCTCAACGAGGTCATCAAAGGCATCATCTTCTGGCCTGCCGTCCTCAGTGGTGATAGGGTCACTGCCATCTGCTCCCATTACCTGCACTGCTTGCATTTCGGGGAACTACAGTTCCCAGGATTCTGGGGCAGCTTGGGCAGTGGGGGGCACTGATGGAGCACTGGAGGGCAGGTGGAGGGAGAGAATTGGGCATTTCTGTGTGTGTGTGTATGTGTCCCAGGGCGCCCCTGACACTGATTGAGTCTCTGTTGTGGCTTAAGCTCCCACCAGACAACTTCCCTCTTTGCCTCCCCACCCCCAGCTCCTTCCAAGAGGCTCTTGCCATGAGTCTAGATCACTTCTGGGCTCTCATAACACTCCTTACTCCTCTGTCCCTCCAGTCCTAGGAGTGTTAACAGTGTCTCATGATTCCTAACTTCTGGAGCAGGGGGGTGAGGGCCAGGTGCCACATCATTCCCTTTGGCTTGTCAGCTCTTCCATCATCTATGTAAACAATACTTGCGTTGGTTTCCTCTCTTTTAATAACTTAGAGTGACTCATGTTTCCTGGCTGGATCCCAGCTAACACAATGGTCTTCCTCAAGCTTTACTTGCATGGTTACAAGATAGCTGCTGCAGCTCCAGTCATTACATCCTCACTACAACCACACTGAAAGTCAAAGTCAAGAAGAAAGACAGTTTCTCCTTGCTTGCCTCTTTTTGCCAGGGAGGTAATCCCTTCCCAGAATTGGGCAGAATTGAGTCAATGCCAATACTCTAGCTGGAGGAGAGATTAGAAAAGTGAGTAATCCAGCATTTTTAACCCTTACAATGTGAAATGGGCTCATCAAGCAAAAGAGAGTTGGGCAATGGCTACGGAGTGAGCAACCAACCGTGTCCACCACATTTACCTGGAGTGTGACTGTGGTCAAGTCACTTCCTCTCTCTGGGCCTCAGTTTCCTCATCTGAAAAATGGGGGAGTTTTGTGAGACCAGTAGTTTCTGTATTCTCGAGAGCTCTTGGGTTTCAAGGAGGTGCCTTAGGGGCCACTGTGTGCCCACTATGAGGTCAGGGAAGTGGGATCTGAACAGGTGGAATCCTGCTCCCAAGTTAACAAAAACAGTCTCACTTGATCTTTATGGAAATAAAAGAATTCTGCTGGATTTGCTGGTTTCTAATATCCCTTGCCGCTCTCTCTAGGACCAGGATTCAAAGTTATAGATCAATTGATAAAACTGAGGAAAGGCCAGGGTGATGTTCTGGCTAAGAATGACCCATTAGCTCCGGGGACATTCATAATAAACTCTGGAGATTGATTAGGCTCCTTGGCTTTTTGCCAACTGTTAAGCAGTCTGCATGATGCCACAGACCATGCTGTGGAACAGAGACATTCTCCCTGGAATGTTCTTGACTCCCTCTGTTCTCTTCAATTATAAGAGGGCAAACCTCTTACGTATATACAATTATTTAAAACTATTTATCTTGCACAGAGGAATTGATCTTTGCAGGTCTTTCTCATCGGCCTTGACACTGACGAATCACCTCAGAGGTGGTCTCAGAAAGGAAGATGCGCCCCTAATAGATGGCTCGTCTCATCTTAATTTCCACCCCTCCCTCCACCAGGGTCTTCTCTTTTTGGAGTCTTTCTTGTTGCCCTTTGTGGATTTAACTCTACAAATGCCATGCCAGGGATGCCACCAACTCTATTCCTGTTGTCCCAAGGCTTCTTATGGATCGAAGGTTCAAAGGCTCACGTGGGGAAGCCCTGGGAGACCTCCAGGCCTTTGCCAGGGGGGGCTCAGTCCTCCACTGAGAATAACCAACAACTTATTGAAAACAAGCGTCTTCAAGGCATAGTCATTGAACACTTCCTCTGCGCGCACATGGTCAGAGAACACTTCTAGCCTCCTTGATTCCTGTAGCCCTTTCAAGCGTTCTCTCTTCCTTGAGGCTGTTCTGGTCTGTTCACACCTTGCACCCTGCCTAGCACAGTTAGTGCAGGTGATGGCATTCCCATTTTACAGATGAAGAACCTAAGGCCCAAACAGGCCCAGTGGTTACATGTCTCACCCAGAGTCACACAGGGAATAAATGAGACAGTCAGCACTTGAAGTCAGCGCTGAGGATTCTGAGTGAAATGCCCACACGAGGACAGATCCTAGCATGGAGTCTGACACACAGGAGACACCCCACACATCCCACCTCTTCCTGCTTCCTCTCATCCGCCTTCCCATGGCTCTGGCTTGCCTCTGTGGAGTCACGAAGATGAATGAGGCTGTGTCCAGCCTCCTTGCCAATCTCACAGCTTTTCTTTTCAATAACCCATATAAAATAGGAATACAGTCTGTCTCCACCAGCTCGGGCTATAACAAAGTACCATAGACTGGGTGGCCTATAAACACCAGAAACGTATTGCTCACAAATCCAGAGGCTGGCAGTCCAATACTAAGGTGCCCTTATGGTCCAGTTCCCCTGAGAGCCCTCTTCCGGGTCTCAGATGCCAACTTCTTGTTGTATTCTCACATGGTGGAAAAAACAGCGAAAACAAGCTCTCTTCTTTTTTTATTTTTTATTATTTTTAAAAATTTTATTTATTTTTGGCTGTGTTGGGCCTTGTTGCTGCACGCAGGCTTTCTCTAGTTGCAGCGGGGGCTACCTCTTTGTTGCGGTGCACGGGATCTAGGCGCGCAGGCTTCCATAGTTGCAGCACACGGGCTCAGTAGTTGTGGTGCGTGGGCTCAGTAGTTGTGGCTCAAGGGCTCTAGAGCACAGGCTCAGTAGTTGTGGTGCACGGGTTTAGTTGCTCCGTGGCATGTGGGATCTTCCTGGACCAGGGATCGAAACCATGTCCCCTGCATTGGCAGGCGGATTCTTAAACACTGTGCCACCAGGGAAGTCCTGAGCTCTCTTCTTATAAGGGCACTAATGCCATTCATGAGGGCTCCACCCTCATGACTTAATCACCTCCCAAAGTCTCTACCTTCTAATACCATCATCACATTGGGGGTTGGGTTTCCACATATGAATTTTGGAGAGATGCAAACATTCACTCCATAACATGGTCTCATTATGACACATTCAAATAATATGGACAAAATAATACAAATCATCATAATAATAAATAATACAAAAAATTCAAATCAATTCCCCTGAGGACATCACCTTCAGTTACAAAGCCTCCTGCCCAAAGTAACTACTGGCATTTGTGTAGTGTGGATCCTTCCAGATCTATTTGTATACAGTTATGGATATATGCATATAAAAATGTTACATAAAGAAATATGTAGTTGAGGGTTTTTTATCTGCTAGGATTTAATTAATTTAAATGGTATCATGCCCCATACACATTCTTCTGCAACTTGCTTTACAGAATGTTCTAAATCAGTGTGCACATATTGGCCTCATTTGTCTTTTTTCTGCAGCTTAGTTGTCCAGTACTTAGTATGGATGTGTTGTGGTTTAACTAGTCCCTTATTGATGGACATATGGGTTTTTTCCAACATCTCACTATTAAAAACGGTGCTGCAATGGGCATTCTGTCTTGGCTTCTTACACTCAAATGAGTATTTCTCTGGAGAATAAAGAGAGTAATGCTGTAGAAAAAAAGAAAACATAAAATAAGTTAAAAGACAAGTCGACGGGGAGAAAATATTTGCAACATATACAGAAAAGTATTAATAATCAGATTATATGAAGAAATGCTTCAACTTAATAATAAAAAGACAAACAACCCAATAGAAAATGGGCAAAGGATACAAAGAGGCAATTCGTAGAAGAAATGCAAACAGCCAGCATGCATTAAGGAAAGTTGTGTACCTCACTGGTAATCGGGAAACAGCACGTTAAAGCAACCATAAAACACCTTTTCACTCACCAGATTAGCCCGAATTTTCAGTTGAGTAACGTCAGTCATTGGCAAGAGTTTGGGGAGACGGTCCCGTCACGTGCTGTCAGAGTGCAGATTGAGCCTGTCCTTTTGGAGGGTGGTTTACAGGCATCTTCTACACTTTCTTTTTCTTTTTGGCTGCGTTGGGTCTTCGTTGCTGCACGTGGGCTTTCTCTAGTTGTGGCGAGCGGGGGCTACTCTTCATTGTGGTGCGCAGCCTTCTCATTGCGGTGGCTTCTCTTGTTGCGGAGCATGGGCTCTAGGCGCACAGGCTTCAGTAGTTGTGGCGTATGGGCTTAGTTGCTCCGCGGCACGTGGGATCTTTCCGAACCAGGGATCGAACCCATGTCCCCTGCATTGGCAGGCGGATTCTTAACCACTGCGCCACCAGGGAAGCCCCTTTTACACTTTCAAATGTGCCTGCCCACCAGCCCCGCAACTTCCCTTCTTGAGTTTACCGTACAGAACAAGAGTGTTGGCAGCTTTTGCTGGTTTGTCTTAGTCGCACACACACAAGCCGGTCGCCCAGGTCAAAGTCGGGCCTGGAAGGGCCTGGAACGGATCTGGCAGGAGCTGCGTGCTTGGTGGGACAGGCGGGTGACAGTGACTCCAGGGCTCCTCCACCGTCCCTGCACTGCGGTCCCTGGACCTTTGAGAAAAAGCAGGGGCAGTGACGTGAGGGGACAGGAGAGACGTTTCCTAGGGGTGGGTTAGGCTCCGAAGAGCCCTCACACACGATGATCTTTCTTGCGCGTTCTCGGTTGGACCTGGAATGCTGCGGTCCTGCACAAACGGCTGGACTGTGGCCAGGGCAGCGAGTAGTACGTCTGCACCCCAGACAGAGCAGGGCTCCCGGCTCCTCCGGGTGTGCGAGCCTCTCGCAGTCCCCGGGCAGTCTTCTGGGGGGTGGCGCGATGCATCCCCGTGACAGGCCTGACATCACGCCCTACCTCCACGGACAGATGGCTTCGACTTAACGCCCCACCAGGCTCCCAGAGACTCTGTCCTCTTACAGAGGACTTGAGCCTGGGCTTTGCTACCAGACAATGCGCTTCCAGTCCTCCCCCTGCCAAGGCCCTGGAGGATGGTGGTCCAGCCTGGGGCCCACGTGGCAGTCTTACAGACCCAGTGCTCCCCTTGAGCCACATCAAACCTTAGAGAAGCTGTTTAGGGGCTTCATTATGAACTTAAGATAATTCTGTGACAGTGACGCAGGGAGCAGAGGTAGAAGCATTACTGCTTGTAAGTGTTACAGGCCTTTCCAATAGGACGGGCAAAGATAAACGCCAGCTAAGGCCATAAAGTCCATTTATGTGAGAGGAATGGCAACCCATAAAGTCAAACATGAATAAACAACTCAGAATCAACCTGAAGCTTAACAGGCTGAAGCTCTCCAGTTATGAGGACATTGGGGTACAGAATGGAAAGACGCAGGACTCTGGGAAACTTCTCTCCTGGGTCCCCAGGACTAGCCTGGGGACTCCCCATTGTGCCAGCCCACTTGTCCTGATGTTTCCACAGCCCCTCCCATCCCCCAACACCGGCCTCCCTGCTCCTTGATCAGGAAACCAGAATTCCGGATTTCAGATGTATCCTCACTGCCAATATTGGATTCTCTGTACAAACACAGTGATCTGAAATATCCCTGCAAATATTTCCTATTTTTAATAACATGGTATCAATTTGCAAACAGAGTAATGATCTCTGTTACTTTTCAGGAAATTATGTTTAATATACTTTACTAGAGCAAAGGAAGAACAATTTAATTGAAAGAGCTGCTATGAACCGTATTTAACCTCAGATGTACTAAATGGAGTGTCTCGGAGATAAGTTATGGTTTTTAATTTAACGTAAACTATTCTGTGCATAAGCACTGTGTTTTTGCCACTCTAATAATGACTGGTTTGGGTTTATGAACTATTTTTTTGATCATCTTTTTCCTCTCATGAACACCACTCGTAAATGTTAAGTCCAGTCGGAGGTTTTCCCACGTAGAATTGGAAATGAAAGGCCCGGCAGGCCGGGCAGGCTCCACTGTCTGGGGGCAGCTGTGCCTCAAATGTGACCCGTCTCACAACTGGCGAGGACCCCCCGGTTTTTGGGAAATGCCCATATTTCATCGCCCAGGCTGATCCTGCGCCTGGCTGGCTCCTCCACCACTCTGATGAATGGATTCCAGCAGCCACGGTACCAGCACTTTAAATGAAGTTTCGTGCTCACCAAGATTAATTGCCGAATGAAAAATATTGAAACTTTATTATTCATATAATTCATTTGAGGGGATGATCCCAAGAAAATGTATCACGTGGTTGAAGTTCATCATTTGAAGTAATCGGAGGGAAGGGAGATGGAGGGAAGCACGTGACAGCACTTCACCGCCTGACCCCCTGCGTTGCTGGGGTGCCAGCGAACTGTGGGAACTGTCACCTGGGTGTTCAGAAAGCTGTTCATTCAGCCCATCACATAGTCTATCAAGACTTGCTTCTCGGGTCCTCCCTTTTCCCAGCAGGGGTTTTGGTGAGTCCTCTGGTGGCCAGCCTGCTGCCCTGTTTTATTTTATTCATATCTCTTCTCTTATTTATTTATGTTTGCTTGTCAGAGTGGGCATTTATTGTTTTTGTTTTGTTTTGTTTTGCCAGCTGGGCATCTATTTCCCCTAAGTTGGGTAAGATGGCCAATTTCCCTTTGAGAAGCTGTGGGCTCTGAGCCTCAGCTGGGTCTCCTTGCAGCGAGCATGTGACCAGGTGTTAGCCAACGAGACAACTGCATTCCTCTGGCCACGGTGATTGACTCAGAATGGACACATGACCTCCTCAGGGCCAGGGCCACGATGTGAGTCTTTTCCTCTCCATCGTGAAGGTTGAGAGAGTGAAAGGCTGGAGCTGTGGGAGCCCTCAAGCCAGCACGAGGGAGAACAACCAAGAACCACGGGGAATGCCCAAGTGAGAGATGGGAGAGACAGAGTCCTGGTGTTATCAATTGGGGTCCTGAATCAAGCCATACCTGAGGCCAGCCCTACTTCTGAACGTGGGACTTTTTAGTTACGTGAGCCATATAGTCGGTCTTTGCTTAAGCCAGTTTGAGTGACGTTTTCTCTCAGGGACCTTGAATCTTGAGTGAAATGACAAAGAACAAAAGAGGTCAGCTAGAGGGCTTTCATTCCAGTGGCTTCATGACAAGGTTACGGGTTAGTTCCTGCCTGCTCCCCAGATTCCTGAAACTGCCATTACTGTCTGTTTGTGTCTGTTCTTAAACCTGGTTCTCTAGCCTCCCTTCAATAATTTATGCTACCTGAGAGCCTGTCAATAAGTTCATTTTCTACTTAAGTTAGCTGGGTGTCGGCTTCTGTTGTTTGCAACTAGAGATGCCTGGTATAACATAGAGGCGATCAGTGAGGACAGTCCCTTGGCTCCAGGGCTCTTTCACTGCCGTCTCAGGCTGCAGGGGCCCCAGGGCCTCAGTCACCTGGTCCATCTGCAGCCCTGGATCCACAGGCATCACTGTGGACAGAGCTGAAAGACAGATAGCTGATTGAAAAAACCATGTTGCAGCATGATATCATTGATGTACAGTTTCAAAACACACAAAACACTGTAAACTGTTTACAGATGCATACATATGTAGCAAAATCACTAAAACGGAATGGGAAAGATGCATGCCAAATTCATGTCCATGGTTACCTCTGGGGAGGGGAAAAGGGGGAAAAGTGCTGGGGAGCTGCTTCTCCGAATCTGTGTCCTAATGAAATATAAAATTAAATGAAGGGCCTCCCAGCTCTCAGGTGCAGGGAGTGGTGGGCTGAGATCCTGGCTGGGCCCTGTGGGCGGGGCCTGGTGGATGCAGAGGGAAACCCTGGTCCCTGGCAGTTCACAGCACAGACACTGCCAGTCAGGCCAGAGCAAACCAGGAGGCAGGGTGTGTGCGTGTCATCCAGGAGGGCAGAGGACGTGGCGGAGCCGGGGAGAGATGACCATTCATCACCGGAGGGTGGGCACAGTGAGTTAATGGAAGGGGCTAGGACAAGTCCCATGGACAGCAGGATCACAGTCTGAAGGACACCTAAGGTCTGGACGTGCAGTTCGGTTTGCAGAACACACATAAAGACTCCGAAGTATACATATTATTCTCTTGTCTTTGTTTTAACATTGCACATTTTTAAAGTAAAAACCAAGGAAAACTAAAAAATGGGAAAAAGACAAAGAAGAAAATGACCACCCATAATCTCATCACACAGACATAAATAACCACTTTGAACATTTTAATGAGACTCCTGCTGTCTTGGCTACAAAAAGATGGATTTTCTCCCTGAGTCAGGAAGTAGCATAAATAGCATTTTAAGCAAAGTTCGTGGGTTACCATTTGTGCAATGGCTTTTCCTTTGGAAACAGGTTTATGGCCATGGAGGGAACAAAAGAAATAATAGTAATAATAGTAAATAATCAAAAAAAAAAGTAAATAATCATAATATTTACAATGGAGGGGCACTGTTCTTTTTTTTTTTTTTTTAACAATGTTGTGTTTAATTTCTGCTGTACAGCAAAGTGACTCAGTTATACATATATATTCTTTTCCATATTCTTTTCCATTATAGTTTATCACAGGATACTGAATATAGTTCCCTGTGCTCTGCAGTAGGACCTTGTTGTCTATCCATCCTGTATATACCAGTTTGCATCTGCTGACACTAAACTCCCAGTCCATCCCTCCCCCACCCCTCACCCCCGGCAACCGCAAGTCTGTTCTCTATGTCTGGGAGTCTGTTTCTGTTTCATAGATAAGTTCATTTGTGTCATATTTTAGATTCCACATATACGTGATATCATATGATATTTGTCTTTCTCTTTCTGACTTCACTTATTACGATAATCTCTAGGCCCATCCATGTTGCTGCAAATGGCATTATTTCATTCTTTTTTATGGCCAAGAAGCATTCCATTGTATATATGTACCACATCTTCTTTATCCATTCATCTGTCGATGGACATTTAGGTTGTTTCCAGATCTTGGCTATTGCAAATAGTGCTGCTATGAACATAGGGGTGCATGTATCTTTTCGAGTTATAGTTTTGTCTGGGTATACGCCCAGGAGTGTGATTGCTGGATCATATGGCAACTCTATTTTTGGTTTTTTGAAGAACCTCCGTATTGTTTTCCATAGTGGCTGAACCAGTTTACGTTCGGAGGGGCAATGTTCTAAATGCTTTACATATGCTAACTCACTCAGTCCTCCCAACCCCAAGAAGTAGGTTGCTATTATGAATTCCCATTTTACAGATGAGAAAAGTGAGGCTCAGGGGGATGACACAGCCTGTCCAAGGTTACATGGCTAATGTTTATATCCGGGTTTCAAAACTGGAAAATCAGGCTCCAGAGGACCTTCCTGTGATCACCCCACAGTCCTGATGCCCCTCAGGGAAGCTGCTGAACGTCACTGTATGTGGCCCCAGCTCCTCCCTCTGCACAGCAGGGCACATTGGTCAGCACTGTCAGCCTGCTCTGCAGGTGAGGCTCAGAGAGGAGTTGTCATTTGCCAGGTCACATGGCTGCAGGGCCAGCTTGGACGACTTCAGACCCCAGCCCTTTCCTCTGCCTGACCAAGGGGGCCCAAGGCCACGGGCTTTCTGGCCGGCCCTCCCGCTATCCGCCCAACACAGCAGGCTCTTGAC
Organism: Balaenoptera musculus; assembly: GCF_009873245.2. Taxonomy (NCBI): domain Eukaryota; kingdom Metazoa; phylum Chordata; class Mammalia; order Artiodactyla; family Balaenopteridae; genus Balaenoptera; species Balaenoptera musculus. The sequence goes on from NC_045800.1 coordinate 7,114,475, forward strand.
TGTCACTTGAGGAATTTCCCACGCTGAGCCAGGCAGCCAGAAAGGCCTGTCTTTCTTTCCCACAGCTCCTTTATTGGCAGAGGTTTGCACAGAGGGTGGCACAGACCCCTTCATTCCAGCCGTCCTTGTGCCAGCAAGTTCACCCGAGCACAACTCTGTGCATCCAACCAGTGAATAATAAATTTAATAATTAAAGAATAATTAATTACACCTGAAACTTCTCTCTTGGGGGGTACAATTAGCCTCTGGCACCTTTAGAATGAGTTGCCAGTGACTAATTGTGCCCTCAAGGAGGCATTTTTAAGTACAACTAACTGTGTGCAAAACTGAACCCACAAATACTCGGGAACATAAAAGTTATTCCCACAAAAAGAGTTTGTTCAAAATCCGGGCCCTTATTTTTTAAAGAGCCCTGTAATGGGTTCCCTACTGCAATCCAGATGTGCCAAGGTCTCCGTGGGAGGCCATCCTTCCCCCCGCACGAGAGTCACCCCAGCTCAGGGGCTCCACTGCTCTGGGAACCCCCAGGCACCACTCAGCAGAGCAGGGCATTGGCTAGTGACTCAGATAGTTCACTGCGTAGTACAAAGTCATGGGGATGGAAGAGCAGGAAGAATGAACCAAGAGTTAAGGTACAACAAGCCTGCCTTCTTTGTCTCCTTCCAACTTCTCAGTCAAAGTCGTTCCTAATTGGAGGAGATTACCAGTCTTCTGGGTCTTGCCCTGTGGCCAGCTCTTGGAGCAGCCCTCAAATGCGGGGCTGGGAGTTGGTGTCAGACCTGCTCTGGCCATGTCACTCTCTTAATTACAGTTTCAGTGACTCCCCAGGGCCCGGAGGTTCAGTCCTGGCTCCTCAGGTGATTTCCAAGGAACGAAGGAACTCAGAGACTGCCCAGCATCTTCTCCCAAACCTCACATTATTCCCTAACACAGGACCCCACCCGAAAATGACCAACTCACAGCTGTTCATTCCCATCCTTATGGTCCCTCGCCAAATGCCATCCCCTCTGCCTAATATGCCCTTCAATTTACACACACACACATGCATACATGCATACATACACAAGACGAATACACTCATGCATGCTGATATGCCCATACACATATAAACACCTGTACACACATCCATGTACACGTGCAAAGCACACACACCTATATATGCACTCACACATATACACACATGCACACATCTATATATATACACAGACATATATAAACACACACATGCTCTGCTCATACACATATACACACTTGCATACACTCACACATGTATACACATACATACGTGTACACCCTTAGACACACACATGCACATTCACCTAAAAAGACACACATGCAGGCACGTACACACCCACGCACACAGATGGCCACATGCCCTCACTTTACCCATTTCCTAGACTCGGCTGTAGTGCCACCTTGGCTGCTTTGCCTTTGTGACCCCTTCCTTCCTCCCTGAGCCAAGCTCTTGCCTCCTCGGACTCTCTGCCTGTGACCAGCTCTGACTGCCCGCCTGGGCTGGAAACCCCTCAGAACAGGGCTGGTGACAGTCCTTTCTGCACCCCTGACACGTGGCACACATTCCATCCGTGTTTGGGGCATGAACAAATGAATGACAAGATGAACAAGGAAGGAGTTTGGGTCCTCGCACTTGCATAAGAGTCCACCTGGAAATCTCCCTTAGAACACACCTGTGGGGACACAGAAGCAGGAGTCACTGCCAGGGGTTGTCCCGACAAGTAGGAGGAAAGAGCAGTCGGAGAACCACAAGTTCATTCCTCCAGTGTGGGGTCCAGGGGGTGCTCTTTGTTTCCCCAGCAAAGGGAAGGCAGCGCCCTCGCCCCTGGGGGGCGCTCATCCCCGCAGGAGAGATTCCTGCAAGCAATCCAAACTTCCCTGAGATCCCACTGTACTGCGTGCTAAAGGGGCTGCCATGGCGGCTAGGATGGACCCACAGTCTCCTGGGGGAGAGGAAGCAGGAAGAACCTCAGAAGGTGTAGATGGAGGAGGAGAGCATCCAGACAGAAGGCAGGAGCACGGGCTTGGAGGAGGGAAGAGATGACCGATGAGGCCAGAAGTTGTTACACTGTGGATGGCCTGGAATGTGTGTGAGCAACTTGTACTGAGCTTGGTGGCACTGAACTGGGGAAGTCACTGAAGAATCCAGGGGAGGAGAGCAGCCCGCGCTGGAGGACTTCAATGCTAGCAGAGGAATTTGGACTGACTTCGATAGTTAGGGATCAGCAAACGCTTGGCATTCTGTTTGTGCTGTATTCCACCTTGAAACCCTGTCAGTCCTTCCAAATTCCACTCAGATGCCCCAGCCCCTGAGAAGCCTTTTGCCCTTCCGGGACGGGGGGGCGCCCCTCTAGGAGTGTCTCAGGGCCTTTGGGTTATCGCACTGCTCTCCTGTGTTTTCGCCTCCAGACACAGGCTCCTTGGGAGGAAGGAATCCCTTCCTCACTTTCTATCCCCTGGGCCAACCAGTGCTTGGTGAGGCTCAGACATTTCTGATAGCAAATGTGGAAAAGAGTGCAGTCAAGGAGGGTGGCATTCCTCTCACTGCCTGCAGCCCAGCTGCAAGGGCAGAACAAGTTTTACAAAGTCGAATGCTTTATCCAGGCTATTTTCATATTATTTCTGGAAAATGAACCCCCTTTGAGGGCACAAACATTTTGTGCCCGGGGTCTCTGGTTAAAGAGATTTACATTCCTTTATTAGATTTCCTTCTTCACAATCCCTCAGTATGCTGCACCATTGTCTTCCAGGGCTACTGTGGGGTCCCGAGGGCTGCCGATCATCTAGAAGCCCCTGGAAACTAGCCACTGAGGGAACCATTCGCCATGTTTCTTGTTTGCAGTTTCAGGGCACTGGGAAGGCTTAATGAATCCTGGGTATGGGTTCAAGTGCAAAATGGGGTCAGCCACTTACAAAAGCCTGATGTTCTGTGATGTCCTGCCGTTCACCAGACACACAGGACACACCTTTGAGATGGCAGGCCCTGGACAGAATGCTCTAGATACAGAGACGGGTAAGACAGAATCTCTCCCCAGAGGCTTCCAGGCTTGAGGGGAGAATTCCAAAGCAATAGGAGCAGTGTTGTTGGGAGGCCAGGAAGCCCCAAGCAGGAAGCACCCACCTCTGCCCAAGGAGGCAGGCAAGCTTCTCAGGGGAGATGTGCTCTGAAACGGGTTCCATAAGATGAGACACAGTGGGGTGTGTGTGTGTGTGTGTGTGTGTGTGTGTGTGTGTCAGAGAGAGACAGAGAGAGAGGTCTGAGCTCATGAATCAAAACAGGAATCAGTGGTTTTGCCAACCCTCCTTCTCTTTGCCAACGGCACCATGGTTGGCTGCTGGTCTGTAGAACTTTCTTTCCTCAGTTGCTGTCTGCTTTCCCACAAAACAAAGTAGAGATAGGAGAGCCCACAAGGAAACTTTGGTCCATGAATAAGAGACAACCACAATTTGCTGATGCTTCTAACTCCCTGTGTTGCCACCAGGACCTTAACCGGGAGGATTAAGAACAAACCCAAGGCCCAGGGCACTCTGTCTGCAAGACAAGGTTTGCTTCTGTGCACACACCTTGGAAAGGGAGTCGGATCAGAAAAGTTCACAAATCAAACCCAGCCTCCTAGGCCTTCAAGTGAGACTGTGGGAAGGCTCCTCCAGAGCTCCCAAGCCCCCCACCATCCCTCCCAGTGCACCCCCAGCTCCCCTTCTGGGACAGCTCAGTGTACCAGGGTTACATGGACAGAGGTTGCACTCAGGAGGGTAAGTCACACCTGGTCCCAAGGACCAGCGACAGCAGGTTATCAGAGACCCCCTCCAGCCCAATGAAGGGGCGCTGCAGAGGTGTGAGCCAAGGAGCCCAGGTGGCCCATTGTTCACACGGGCAGAGCAAAGGAGGCCTCCCTGTCACGGGTGGACGCCACTTGTATGTGGCAAAGCCCTAGCCTGCGTGACACAGCTCAGATCCATGCCTCTCCCTGTCTGACCCTCAACATCTCAGTTTTTAGTCTCTCTTGGAAGTCCTGCCTCATTAAGAGGCTCCGTGCTTCCTGTGATACTGGCCTTTTGGGCAGAATTCGCAATTAGAATATTGACGTGGTACTCTGTTAACTGCAAAAATTGTGATTCTTAGATTGAGTTAATTGCTAATATCTGTATGCAGTATTGCCCCAAGATACTTTACATAACAGTAAATAAACTTCCCATCTGAATTCAGAGACGTGACCGGAGGTTTGATAAATACCTAATTATATTTACGGAAAGCCAGGGTCCTCTTGGCTTCCTTCTCCAGCACCCTCTCAACCCACTCTTCAGAAATCAGCAGCTGCCGTGGTAGGTAAGCCACGGAGATTCTTTCCCATTCTTTCTCAGAAAATAGCCCAAACCACCAAACATATCCATCAAGATTCTTGGCACTACTCCTGGCTAGAAACGGCTCAGTGAAAAAAAGTAGGACATTGCAAATGGTTTTCATTGGTCATGAGACGGATTGCCACACACTGACAGCGGGAGTGGATATTATTGGTATAAGCCATTTGTAAAGTGTTTTGGTAATAGGAGTCCGAGCCTTAAAAATGTCTAAACTTGGTTTCATAAAGTATATCTCTGTACAGTGGCATACTGTGCAGCCAAAAAAAATTATATAGTCCTCTATTAAATTATTAGAAAGATGTTCATGCTATGTTAAGGGAAAATAAGTTAGAGATGAACATGTATAGTTATTACATATATATTTTTATATATATGCACATAAGGAAAGATCTGGAAGGAATGTTAACAGTAGTTATTTGTGATGAATTTGCCTGGTAATTTTCATTTCTTTATATCTTTTTTTAATCTAAATCATTTACATTGAGTGAGTATATCTTTTACGATTATGAAAAAAGCCATTTTATCTTGAAAAAAGAAAGGAAAAATATGCAAACAACATGAAATAAAATTTGACCGCCCCCCCCAAAAAAGCTGAAAAATGTGCATGCCTTTGACCTAGTGGTTTCACTTTTGGAATCAGTCCTAAGGAAATAATCTGAAGTGCACACAAAGCTGAATGGCACAAAAATATTAATTGCAGCAGTATTAATATTAGTAAAATTGCCAACAATCTCAATGGCAACCAAAGGAATAATTTATGGCACAGTCACAGAATGGGATATTTTTATACCATTTTGGAGATTTTTGAAGACTTTGTATTAACATGAGAAATATGCTTATGTCATAGTAGTAAGTGAAAAGCAAGATGAAAATAACCAAATTTGCCCTAAGAATGAAGAACCGTTTAGAAAAATGCAAAATCAACTTGATAAAGCAAATTAAATCCCTAGACAAGTTGAAAACAGACGGCTCCCTGTCTCAGATTTCCTCCAAAATGATCACAGCAAATGTTGCCAGAGCCTGAAATTCTTGTGATGTCTTTAATGGGCTCGTGATTGTTTGTTCCTTTACAGGTAAAGCCGGGGTGACCCTGTGTTGGTACAGTGAACGGCCTCTCAAGTGTGCTGACAATGCCGTTGTTAGTGAGTAATACAAAATGCTTCTCCGCGCACTTGGGCAGCACTCCAAACCCCAAACGCCTCCTTTGTCAAAACAGAAACATCACCCTGAGTTTTTTGCTGCTGAATGAAGTCTAGATTCTGGAAGTGGACAGTTGCACCCAATTATAGGAGAATGCTCCCACTGGGCGCCCTCTTCAGTGGGAGACTTGCAGCTTAATTCACTTGGGGGGTCAGGTCCTTCCCTCTGGTCCCCACTCCTCTGAGGACAGGCCCTTGAGGAGGTGCCACTGTCCAGTCCCTGCCCACTTGGGCTGTCACCTCACTTCCATGCCTCTGTGCGTGGGAGGCACCACCGCACACGCTGGCACTGACAGAACGGACAGTGCCAGCCATGGGAGTTTCTAAACCTGCACTGTTGGCAGTTGCTTTTTTTTTTTTTTTAAGATTTATTTACTATGTATTTAATCTATTTAATTTATTTTTGGCTGCATCGGGCCTTAGTTGAGGTACGGGGGATTTTTCGTTGCGGCGCATGGGCTTCTCTCTCTAGTTGTGGCGCCCAGGCTCCAGGGCGCATGGGCTCTGTAGTTTGCGGCATGCGGGCTCTCTCGTTGAGGCGCGCGAGCTCCGTAGTTGTGGTGCGCAGGCTTAGTTAGTTGCCCCTCGGCATGCGGGATCTTAGTTCCCCCACCAGGGATCGAACCCACATCCCCTGCAGTGGAAGGTGAAGTCTTAACCACTGGACCACCAGGGAAGTCCCGGCAGTTGCTTCTTATATTTACTCTCTTTGAAGCCATGACTCTGAAAAGACATCTGGAGGGTTTGGATTGGAAAAGAAGATGATACTGACTACACTCTGCTTTGCCTTCATTATTCTTTTTTTTAAATTTTTTAAAATTAATAGCTACTTTATTTATTTATTTATTTATTTATTTATAGCTGTGTTGGGTCTTCGTTTCGTGCGAGGGCTTTCTCTAGTTGCGGCAAGCAGGGGTCACTCTTCATCGTGGTGCGCGGGCCTCTCACTATCGCGGCCCCTCCCGTTGCGGGGCACAGGCTCCAGACGCGCAGGCTCAGCAGTTGTGGCTCACGGGCCCAGTTGCTCCGCGGCATGTGGGATCTTCCCAGACCAGGGCTCGAACCCGTGTCCCCTGCATTGGCAGGCAGATTCTCAACCACTGCGCCACCAGGGAAGCCCCATTATTCTTTTTAATTGTAAAACTAATGTGTACATTTTTTATATAGAAAAGTATAAAAAGTACATAAAGTAGACAATGAAAGCCGCTTCTCCACCCGCCCAGTCTCAGCCCCAGAGTGTAACATAATCCTTTTGGGAATTCATTCTTACTCTTCTTTATAAACATTGCTTATTTCTGATTATAAAAGTGGTGCATGCCCACCTCAGGGAATAGAGAGAAACACACAGAAATACATAAAAGTCAACTCAAATCCTGATGCCCCAAAGATGACCCCTGTTCACATTTTGATATGTATCTTCTAGTCTTTATTCTATGCATATATGCCTAAATTATTGCAAAATTGGGATCACGCTATAGTTCTAAGTTCTAAGGTGAATTTTTAACTTAATATGTCATGACCACTTTCCGACGCCACTAACTATTCTTTTATGACAAAATTCTTGTTGGCTACAGAGTATTCCGTTGGGTGATTTATGATCATTTGTTCATCCAGTCCCCTATCGCGGAATATTTAAGTTGCTTCTGTTTTTTCATGTTGTATGTCACATTGTGACAAACTATGTGTGCAGAAGTCCTCGGGAGCTTCTCAGGATACATTTCCAGAAATAGAATTCTTTGGAGGAGGCTAGAGACATTTTTGAGACTTTTAAATCTTTTTTATTTTATTTCTTCTTGTACTTACAAACACATAACATTGATTTCTTTTGTTTGTTTGTTTTTTGGCTGCACTGGGTCTTCGTTGCTACATGTGGGCTCTCTATATTTGGAGTGAGCAGGGGCTTCTCTTTGCGGTGGCTTCTCTTCTTGCAGAGCACGGGGTCTAGGCGCACAGGCTTCAGTAGTTGTGGCACGAGGGCTCAGTAGTTGTGGCTCATGGGCTCTAGAGCGCAGGCTCAGTAGTTGTGGCGCACGGGCTTAGTTGCTCCGCGGCATGTGGGATCTTCCTGGACCAGGGATCACAGTCGCGTCCCCTGCATTGGCAGGCAGATTCTTATCCACTGTGCCACCAGGGAAGTCCCAAACACATAACATTTAATTTACGTGGTTTAAATTAACCATCTCAAACATTTTTGTGTCCAGTTCAGGAAAGTATATTCACATTGTTGTGCAACAAATCTCTAGAACATTTTCATCTGGCAGAACTGAAAACTCTGTGCCCACTAAACACTATTTCCTCCTTACCCTCCCCCCACCCCCCAGCCCTTGGCAACCCTCTTTTGACTTAGTGTTTTATGATTTTGACTACCTTAGAGATTTCAGATGAGTGGAACCATATGACATTTGTCCTTTCATGACTAGTTTGTCTCACAGAGCATAATGTCCTCAAGGTTCATCCATGTTGCACTGTGTGTCAAAATTTCCTTCCTTTTTAAGGCTGAATAATATTCCATTGTAAGTATATACCACATCTTGTTTATCCATTCATCCATCATCCATCAGTGGACACTTGGGTTGTTTCCACCTCTTGGCTACTGTGAACAATGCTGCCATGAACATGGGTGTACAAATATATCTTCAAGGTCCTGCTTTCAATTCTTTTTTTTTTTTAACTTTTGAATTTTATTTATTTTTTTATACAGCAGGTTCTTATTAGTCATCAATTTTATACAGCTGCTTTCAATTCTTTTGTGTTAAATACCAAGAAGTGGAATTGCTGGATCATAATTTTTAAATTTTTTTGAGGAACCTCCATACTGTGTTCCATAGTGGCTGCATCATTTTACATTCCCACCAACAAAGCAAAGCACAGGGGTTCCAATTTCCTGACATCCTCACCAATACTTGTTTTCTGTTCTTTCAAAAGTGGCCATCCTAATGAGCATCAGGCAGTAGGTCATTGTGGTTTTGATTTGCATTTTTCTAATGTTGAGATGTTGAGAATCTTTTCATATGCTGATTGGTCATTTTTTGAGACTTTTAATACATATTACTAAAACTTCCTCCAGAAAGTGAGGCCAGTTGAAACTCCCACCAGCAATGTGAGAGCAGTTTTCCTTGCTTCTTCTAGACAACGTTCTCTGCCCCTCAGGTTTTAAACATTCCCCAAATGATGTAGGTGAAATACTAAGCAAGCCGTTCACATTTGCCTTGTGATGGTAGCAACCAAATGCTATCTTTGAAGATAAAATTTCCTTGATCTGGGCAATGCTGACCTCAATTTTCTGCTACCCGTAACACTGGGATCCAAGTCTTTGTTTTGTAGGGCTTTCAGGATCGTTTTCTTGTTCTAAACAGTTGCATTGCTCCTGAGTTTTATCATTAAGATTTAAATGGCCCTTGGATTTGGGGCATTTTGAGCATTCACACCAAAGATTGCTCCAGAAAGAGGCCCTCAGGTTTGAGTGACAAGCTTAAGCAAATTTTGCCTTGTTATTCTTGGTCCTCCACCCCGGGGCCCATTGTCTTGCTCTGTTATTCCTGCCAACTCCTCCATAGTTCAGTAAAAATCAAAGCCTTAAGTAATAGGAGGTTATTTACAAATGGTATTCTTTTTTTTTTTTTTTAAGTAGAGCGGTTCCTTGTTAATAAATGAACTTTATTGAAAACTCTTTAGAGAATCCTCATGAGTAGCAGAGGCTGGACAGTCTGTTCCCAGCTGCCGGTGGTGACAAGATGAAAAAGAAAATGGCTATCTGTTGACTACTACTGTTCCTCCCAAGGAACCCTCTTTTGCAAATTAGAGTTTTGCACATTTCCCAAGTGCATCTTCATGTGAACGTAGAAGTTACAACCACTTTTCAGTCTGGCCATTCACTAGGAGCTCTGTCCATACCCACCTGAGCCGAGTGAGTGAAGCTACTTCCAGAATGTGGCCAAGTACCAGGCTTTCCCTGATGGGCATTTCCAGAAACGGCAGGGTTGGAGGGTGTAAGACCCCCCCAAGAGTTCTTAAAATCGCTCAGTGACTTGGTAACAGGCAAGGTCTGTAAGGAAAAGCCAATCACCAATTTCCATGTTATCAGCAAACCTATCATGTATTTATTTGTCCCAACTCATCATGAAAAAATACGTGAGTCATATTATGGAAATTCATACAAAATATAAACACTGCACAAGGACTCTGGGTATCAGAGTCCCACCAGAAGACAAAGGCACACTCCAAATAGGATCATCTGAGGAGGGTTAATTTTTTAAAATGTGGGTGCAGGGAAACCCCACCAGCTAGTGCAGCAAACTGGGGCTAGCAGAAGCAGAGCTGTTATCACCTCTAGGCCCAAAGGGTGGGGAAAGGAAGAAGTTACTAGAACACAGAAAGAAAGAGGTGTAGAGTGTCACAGGGAACCTTGAAAGGAATGAAGTACTGATACAGGCTACTACAGGGAGGAACCTTGAAAACCTTATGCCACGTGAAAGAAGCCAGACCAAAGGCCACTTGTTATATTACTCCATTTATAGGAAATGTCCAGAATAGGCAAATCCATAGACACAAAAAGTAGATTAGTGGCTACCTAGGGCTGGGGGGCTGGGGGAAGGGAGGAATAAAGAGTGACTGCTAATGGGTTCCAGGTTTCTTTTTTGGGGTGATGAAAGTGTCCTGGAATTAGATAGGGGTGATCATTGCACAACCTTACAACTATACTATAAGCCACTGAAATGGTACTTTTTACAGATGGTGACATTTATGGTATGTGAATCATGTCTCAATAAATATTTAAAAGCAGGGCAGGAGTGTGGCCTTAGGTGAAAGGCAGTCAGCCCAAGGCAACTGGGTAAGGGTGGAGGGAGGAAGGAGGGGAGGGAAGGGAGACAAGGGGACAAATACACTGACCTCCCTTTCCTCCCTCCCTCTGGTTGACTATGGCTCCCCATTGGACAAACCCAACTAGAAGTCAGTGAGTGAGCAAATATTGGCGTAGTCTATACTGGTCAGCCTCCAAGACAGACAGCTAGGTGGGAAAGGATGCAGGGTGGATCTGGAGGGCAAATGGGAGTCCTCTGGAACACCAGAATAAGAGGAAAATAAGAATCTGTAAATGAAATGAGGCTAGGACTAATTTGAGTATATAAAATATGTCCTGTAAGATACTCCCTCATTGCTAGAGTTAGTACAGACTTGGGGTATGAGTTTCCCAGCAACTAGCACAGAAAGGGAAATCTACCAGAAAGGAGATGTGGGGTGTCCATTAGGTAAAAAGAAGCTCAAGAGGAAGACATTTCACTGAAGGATGGGCACCATGTATGCTCTGTGTTTACTAGGTTGCTGTGACAGTGTGGGAAAGATGCAAAAGGAAAGTGGGCAAAGAAGTTGCTGCTCTTCTCTGCCAGCTCAAGAGTCATAAAGACTTCCCTCCCTACACTCAGCTGGTCAGTTGCTGCTCCCTTTAAAAGTCTTCTCAACACCACAAAATCACAGAATACCATGCTGCACTAGAAGACAGTCCAGTGCACTGTCCTGGGCTCGGTCCTGGGGTCAGACCACTTGAGCGTAAACCCCTGTTCCAACAGTTAATACTCTATGACCTGTAGAAATGGACTTAATCACCCTATGCCTTAGTTTCTTAGCCTCTAAAATGGGAATAATTAAAATCCACACTGCATAGGGTTGTTGTAAAAAAGTATATGAAATCTTGCATGACACACAGTAAGGGCTTAATAAATGTCTAGGTTGACTCTTGACTGTAAGGATGATATGAGTTGACAAGCCCTGCACCACTATCTCATTTCATTTGCTCATTTTCATAGAAAAGGAAAAGGAGGCCCAGAGGGACATGATCTATCCAAAATCACATGATCAGAAAAAAGACAAAGTCAAGAAAAGAACCCAGCTTCCAGTCTCACCGTGCCATGGTCATTCTCAGCAGTGGCTCCTGTGTTTGTATTTTGCCTGGGAACAGTCTCTGGGCAGCCCATTTGGACTAGAGAAAGCAAAAACCTCAGAACCCAGGTTGTGCTGTGCGTGTAGTAGGCATTCAATAAATGCTCCTACGAACTCTTTGAGGGCAGGGTCTGTGCCCAAACCTTCCTTGTCTCCCTGGAGCCTGACATAGGAGCCTGGCATAAATTAAGTGCTTAATAAATATTTTACATGTATTAATTATTAACATCTGAGACTATTTATAAACAGTTATGTGGGAAAAGCCCAGTTGGGATTATGGCCTGTATCAGAGGTTAAATTCTTAGCCCACTTACAAAGAGCCATGTCAAAACATGGCTGCAATCCACCCAGGAAGACTGGCTTCCTCGTAACGACATCAAAGTGAAAATGCCATTTAAGGTGACACGTGAACTGACCCCACAGGTACAAATTATCCTCTGGCCTGAGCTTACTCATTCTGCCAGTTGATCCAAGAAAAAAAACCAAGCCCCCAGGCCAAAGTGTTATGCATTTATTTTAAATAAAATTCCTCTCTCCATCTCTAGTGGGTAGCGTTGTATACGTCCAAATGATACGCTAAATTCTAACCTCTGGTACCAATGAATGTGACTTTGCTTGGAAATGGGGTGTTTGCATATGTAGCCAAGTTAAGATAAGTTCATATTGGATTAGGGTGGGCCCTGACCCCATGACTGATATCCTTATAAGAAAACAGAGATACAGATACAGACACATAGCGAGACTGAGCCAGAGATTGGAGTGATGTATCTACAAGCCAAGGATTGCCAGCAACCACCAGAAGCTGGATGAGGCAAGGAAGGATCCTCCCCTAGAACCTTCAGAAAGAGCATGGCCCTGCCAATACCATGATTTCAGATTTCTGGCCTCCAGAACTGTGAGAGAGTATTTTCCTGATGTTTTTTTTTTGTGTTTTTTAAAAATTTTTTTTCTTTAAATTAATTTATTTATTAATTATGGCTGTGTTGGGTCTTCATTTCTGTGCGAGGGCTTTCTCTAGTTGTGGCAAGCGGGGGCCACTCTTCATCGCGGTGCGCGGGCCTCTCACTATCGCGGCCTCTCTTGTTGCGGAGCACAGGCTCCAGACGCGCAGGCTCAGCAATTGCGGCTCACGGGCCCAGCTGCTCCGTGGCATGTGGGATCTTCCCAGACCAGGGCTCGAACCCGTGTCCCCTGCATTGGCAGGCAGACTCTCAACCACTGCGCCACCAGGGAAGACCTTTCCTGATGTTTTAAGCCACCCGGTTTGTGGTCCATCCCTGTCACACTTGCTCTTACATTTCCTGTCAATTTCTACTGAATGGGAAGCTCTGGATGGGTAAGAGAGGAAGTTATACTAACAGCCACCACTTAGTGACCTCCTGTTATGAGCCAGGCTCTGAACCAGATGCTTCCACAATTTTTCTCATTGACTCCTGTCACTAACCCTATGAGCTAAGCACTCACTTATTCGTTCAACACATGTTTATAGGCCACCTACTACTGAGACTGTCTTAGCATGAGTTTCCCCAGAAGCAGAACCTCAGACAAGGTTTGTTTGGGAGGCGCTCCCAGGAAGCAGGAGTGAGGGTGCAGGGAGTGGGAGTAGAGCAGCAGGAACTCAGTCGTCCTGGGAACCCTGAGCAGTGTGCAGAGCACGTTGCAGAATTCTCTGTCCACGGAGCTGGAGTTTGGAGCATTTGCCCCCTGCTCCGGCCCCCACTTATGACCATCACTCGTGGAAATCCACCCTCACCCCACACACACTTCATTTCTCCTGACCTTCCAGGCTGTACCGCAGTGCAGGTGAAGGCAATTCTTGGTGTTGGAGAAGGCTCAGGGCAGAACACGGAAAGTTGTGCCGTGTGTCTGTGTGTGTGTGTGTGTGTGTGTGTGTGTGTGTGTGTGTGTGTGTGTACTGTCAGCATAGGGGAGCCACGCTTGCACTCAACCATCCATTCAGCTCATCTGCTTTTGAAATCAGAGGCAGGGGAATTCCCTGGCGGTCCAGTGGTTAGGACTCCATGCTTTCACTGCTGGGGGCCTGGGTTCAAGCCCTGGTCGGGGAACTGAGATCCTGCAAGCCGTGTGGCCGAAAAAAAGAAAAGAAATCAGAGGCGGGTCAGCTAGATTTGGGCGGGGGTGGGCGGGAGGGGGTGGGAACAGCTACATAATTTGCAGGACCCAGCGCAAAATGAAAATAAAGGGTGCCTTGTTAAAAATTATTAAGAATTTGCAGAGAGCAGCCTCAGAGCATTAAACCAAGCACAGGGCCCTTCTAAGCCCAGGACCTGTGTAACTGCCCATTTTGCAGCCATGATGCTGGCCGCTGGTGGAGAGGGTGGTGGAGAGCCCAGCGGCATTTGCTCTAAGAGCTACTACGTCCCAGGCACCATGTTGAATGCTTCGCAGATGCAATAAGTGGTATTTATTTGTATCATGCCTTATATCAATCACATTAAATATTTCTCTTCAGTGGAAATGAATTTAGACAAATGCACATCCCTTCCCAGCTGAGGAGTCCCTAAGCCCACTAGGTGTACCACCTGCTAGCTGACAGCCTTGAACCCAAACCTGACAACTTCCAATTCATGTGCAAAGGAGTTTAGCCGAACCCTGGGCACTACAGATACATGTTGTTACGGTTTTCCTGATGACCATCTCCGACATCAGAACATCACAAATTTCTTGTTTAGCTGATATTTAATACAAACACAGCTTTTTCTTCCTTACCCAGTGTAACTCTGCCAGAATGTCACAAATATGTTATAATTTTTTTCCTGTCATCACGAAGACGTTCATAGGAAATTTGAAAATGATTTATCAGGTCATTGGGCTTACCCTTTTATAGCTTTATGAACAGTAATTTCTGGGGGCCTCAGAGAGCTACAGACCTGCCTGATCCAGGCAAATACTGAAGTTACTCTAACTGAGCAGGCTTCAAGTTCCAAAGAAGAGCAGGAAGATGGCTTAGTGTCTGCTCAGGGAGGCCGGCACAACTCATAACAACCAGATGGAGTCTGTGAACCTCAGGAGGATCCTGAGGATCCCTCAAAAAAATCTATTAAAAGACTTTTTGAACAATTGGGGAAATTTGAAAACGATCTGGGAATTAAACAGTGCTTCTCAAACTATCTGTGGTGAAGAACCAGTTGTTTGTTTGTTTTTTCGCTGTGCCACAGATGCTTTTGTAAAATATAATACAAGTGAATTTCTTTTTTTAAAATATTTTTTAAAAATTTACTTATGTATTCTTTTTGGCTGCTTTGGGTCTTCGCTGCTGCGCGTGGCTTTCTCTAGTTGCGGTGAGCTGGGGCTACTCTTCCTTGCGGTGCGCGGGCTTCTCACTGCGGTGGCTTCTCTTGTTGTGGAGCACGGGCACTAGGCATGCGGGCTTCAATAGTTGTGGCGCATGGGCTTAGTTGCTCCGCGGCATGTGGGATCTTCCCGGACCAGGGCACAAACCCGTGTCCCCTGCATTGGCAGGCGGATTCTTAACCACTGAGCCACCAGGGAAGCCCTAAAAGTGAATTTCTTGCAAAATAAAATTAAAATATGCAAAAATGTAAGCCCAGATTTTTGATTATTAAACTTAAGAGATCTAAAATGACCCTGTCACATTACTGTGAAAGTTTCTAAAAGCTTGCTCTCACTTTTGGTATTTAGCTTGTTCCTGACCTGTAACAAATAGTCTGCAGGTTGACCCCAGTGGGCTGACCACACACTGGACAGCACTGAACTGGCAGCCCTTGTATTGAGATATGGTTAATATTCATAGGTGTGATAAGATATTAGGGTTCTGTAGTAGAAGATCTTTCTTCTAGGGAGACACATGCTGAAGTATTTAGGGAGGAAACATCAGGATGTCTGCAGCTGACTCTCAAATGGTTCAAGAAAAAAAAGTATCTACGATAGAAAAAGAGAGCGAAAGCAAATGTGACAAAATGTGAACAAATTGTACTAATATTACAGGTGGTGGGCCTGTGGGTATTCATTGTACTAATTTTTTTTTTCTTAGCCATGCTGCAAGGCATGTGAGATCTTAGCTCCCTGACCAGGGATCAAACCCACGCCCCTTGCACTGGAAGTGCGAAGTCTTAACCACTGGACCACCAGGGAAGTCCCTCACTGTACTGTTTTTTTAAATTTTATTTATTTATTTATTTATTTATTTATTTTAATTTATTGGCTGCATCGGGTCTTTTGTTGCGTTGCATGGGCTTCTCTCTAGTTGCGGCGCATGGGCCCCAGGGCACGTGGGCTCTGTAGATGTGGCACGTGGGCTCTGTAGTTGTGGCACACGGGCTTAGTTGCCCTGTGGCATGTGGGATCTTATTTCCCTGACGAGGGATCGAACCCACATCACCTGCATTGGAAGGCAGATTCTTTACCGCTGGACCACCAGGGAAGTCCCCTTCATTGTACTATTAAATCAACTTTTCTATAGATTTGAACAATCTTGAAATGAAAAGTTGGAGCCAGGGAGAAAAACTAGCAGACCACTGCTTTGTTTCTTCCTGGCACAAATTAAATGTGAGGGCAAGTCTCCAGAGATGCACAGACCTGGGGGCCAGATGCATTCACCTGTCCACATCCTGGTGAGCACTGGGCAGGCAGACAGCAGAGCCAGGGAGAGCCTGGGAGGCCCTCAGACCTGCAGTTTCATCCTGGGCTCCCCGGCCTGTCTGCTGAAAGGCTTTGGCAAGCGACCCTAATTTGCAGCCTCAGCATCCTCGTCTGGAATGCAAGGGCTGCCCTAGCTAACGTGAAATAATGATGCTTTCCTGGGACAAGTGAGTGCGCCCTGAATGGTGGGTAATGGCAAGCCTGGGCTCCCCTGGCCAGCTGACCTGATGAATATGGGCCTTATTTGTAGATTTTCAGGGATGCATGATTTTTTTTTTTTTTTAAGTACAGAGTTCCCCAGGAAGGAGAAACTCACCGAAATCAGTTCCATTTTTAGGATATTTTGCAGGTGATGGAACTGCAGGCTGCATGACAAGCTTTAGACCCTAAACCCAGTTCTAGTTGGAGCTGAGTAATGCACCCTTTGATGATGGCACTCCTTTCCCTGCGTGCAACACTTCCAGGGGGCTGGCCACCCCCAGTCTCCATCCCCCCTTGGCCACTCCCAGCAGCTGCTTCACCATGCCCCACCGTGGACTGTGGGCTGAGTAACGTCAGTGGCCTGTATGACTCTGGTGTTGGTCATGATTGCTAACACGTCTGGAGGACTGCAGGTCACAGGCCTGCCCCGCTACAGGAAAACTAACATTAAAATGAACATTCCAAGGGTAGGTCCCCGGGCTGGACATGTGAGGAGGTGTCCTCGTAAGAGGCCAGGGGACTTTTCAGACTCATGTTGACTCAGTTTGACTCCATGGGCCACTAATAGAGAATTCTAGACTTCCCCATTCTGTGTTCCACTGCACAAGGATTGGGCATGTTTTATCTAGTATTTTAATCATTTTCCCAAAGTAATTGAAGTACAGTGAACTTGGAGGTTTGAAGAACCGCCCTGCATTCTAGGTCTGCCACTTGCTGGCTGAGGGACTCTTAAATAGGGCCAGCTGCTAATCTGTCAGGCCCAGTGCAAAATGAAGATGCAAGGTCCTTGTTCAAATTGTTCAGAATTTCAAGACAGCAACTGCAGAGCATGAAACCAAGCCCGGGGCCCTTCTGGGTGTGGGGCCTGTGTGACTACAGGTCTTGCAGCCCGTGGAGCTGGCTCTGCACCTAATCCTCCTTCATTGTCTCACAGACAACTGGGGGGTTTACTCCCTACCTCGAATTATGGTGAGGATTGAATGACCTAATACTTGTGCCAGTGCGGTTTCCCTGTGATCCTCTCTCCTGGGAGGTAGGAACCAGCTCAGGTTAATCTTGTACCAAGGGTCCAGCCCAGACCAGGCACAGAGCAGGCCCTCCTTCAATGTTTGTTGAGTAGTAGTACCTCAATATGTTTGTTTATTTCCTCCGTATGTTACACTACAGATTCACTCACTTGCATGATCAGCACGCTTGTTTTTGTTTTCCTAGGACTGGAGTCACTGTTTTTCAAAGGATTCAGGCAGTGTGTGTGTGTGTATGTGTGTGTGTGTGTTTAACTAAAAACTAAAAGTGATGGGCTTAAACCCAAATGCCAATTAAATCCTGAAACTGAGAGCTTCAGCCACTTCGATTGGTACCCCTCACTGCATAGGGCGTGAGCATAGGAGTTTTAACACGTGTTTGAAAAAGGCCACAGCATCTGCAAAGGCAAAAATGTACTTGCTGATTAGAATTAATTACGAATCACATCATGATTGTATCATAGCCACAACGAGCACAGCTCTTGCACAGAATAGCGCGGCAAAATTCCCCCCTCCATTCAGGACAGCGACTGAGCACTGCAGATGCTGTGGTTCTGAAGTGAGCTGAACTCTGAGCGGCAGAGACGGGCGAGTGACAATACAGTCGAGTCCGACTCCCAGCAACTCTCGCCGCACAGACCCTTGAAATACTCAAGTGCACACGACTGGTCCATTTTATTGCACAAAACAGTTACAATAAAAGAACCCACTATTATCTAGGGCCACTATCTTTTTTCTACAACCGTTGGTTCCTGGGTTCCTGGAAATGAAACAGGAGAGAGATAGGGAGGGGAGAAGTAAGGCCCTCAGTTAGAAGTCTTTGATTAAGGCAGGGCGGAAGCTGCCGCCCTCCAGCAGTGGGTCAGTCCTGGGGGCCTTTTATAGGCCCCGGGTTCCAGAGACATCAAAGCTGCTCTCAGGGAGGTACGAAGCGGGGAAGGAGTTATGCCTTCCTGTTGAAAGGCTGCTAAACGGGAGAAAATAAGTGCCTTTCAGACTCAGCACTTCACACTGCGGCTATGGATTCCATTTTTTCCACTACTTTTTAAAAAAGTTTTTATTTTGAAATAATTCTTAAATGCACAGATAAGTGCATACAACCATCGCCCTGATTCACCAGTTTTTAACATGTGGCACATTCGCTTTATCTACATATTATTTTTTCTGAACTGTTTGTTGCATACATCATTTCCTTTTGCCCCTTAACTTTTTTTTTTTTACATCTTTATTGGAGTATAATTGCTTTACAATGTTGTGTTCGTTTCAGCTGTACAACGAAGTGAATCAGCTATATGTATACATATATCCCCTCCCTCTTGAGCCTCCCTCCCACCCCCCTTTACTTTTTTAAGTTATAAAAATAATATAACAGAATGAAGATAAACCTTTGAAGATAACCCCCAATCCTACCTCCCTAATACTATGTTCAATTAAAAATTACTTTATTCTCTTTGCCAGTTTACATGTATGACTTTTGCACAGCTCGGATCTCTCTCTTTTTTTAAAATTAATTAATTAATTAATTTTTGGCTGCGTTGGGTCTTCGTTGCTGTGCGCGGGCTTTCTCTAGTTGTGGCGAACGGGGGCTACTCTTCGTTGTGGTGCTCGGGCTTCTCACTGCAAGTGGCTTCTCTTGTTGCAGAGCACGGGCTCTAGAGCGCACGGGCTTCAGTACTTGTGGCACGCAGGCTCAGGAGTTGTGACGCACGGGCTTAGTTGCTCCAAGACATGTGGGATCTTCCCCGACCAGGGCTTGAACCCCTCTCCCCTGCACTGGCAGGCGGATTCTTAACCACTGAGCCACCAGGGAAGCCCCAGCTCAGATCTCTTTGAAATATATTCACGGAGTGATTCATTCATTCATCCAAGAAGTATTTAACGAAGCACCTCTTACAGTCCAGGCCCTACAAAGTGGATCAAACCGTCAGGTAATTTCGTGTTACAAAATGTGATAACTGCTATCGAGGGCAATTCGTGCAGTTCTCTCCAAAGAAAAAGTCCCTTGCCCCAAGTCAGGGATGTTGATAGCGTTGGGGCTTTTGTGGTATTTATTAATAGTTTCCCACCAACTTCCAAAAAAATATTTTAGGTGGTTATATTAAAAACATATATACAACCCTACAGTTAATTAAAAAGTCAACATGGGAATCAGAAACTTCCTCCGACAGTTTCTCAGACCGGCTTCTCCAAATGCAGGAAGCGGTCCTGTGTCATCAGCGCATCATCGTCAAGCAAGAAACATTTTATTGAGCTTCATTTTCCATCATATCTATCATGGAAAATACGATCAAACAACTGGTATTTTGCTGTCCAGATAGAAAGCTGTTTTGAAAATATTTAATAGGCCTTCTCAACCAAGACAAACCAATCCTCTCTCGGAGCAAGTTCACAATCACTTTTCACGGAGGAAGGAAAAAGTTGCTTCCTGGAACCCGACAATAGCTGGTTGGCATCCTTGGACATAACCTTTGACTTCGAGCTTCCTATGAGCCAGGCAACAAGGAATCATGGTGGTTTACACTTTTGAATTATCTGTTAAAAAGCAAACCCTCAGATCTTCAGGAAAGATGCCATGTACGTATGTGTATATTTATAAACAGTACAGAGCAGAGATGACAGAAATTCCCATGCCCTGAGGGAGAGTCTGGACCAGCTCTTGTTGCCTGTCCCCTCCCCTCATGTGTGTAGAGGGGGGAGGTGGTGCTGAGCCAAGTGACTGGACTGATGGCCCGTGGGAGGGGTGCTCCCGCCGCACTGTGTGACCTGGATGGAGCCCATGGCTTCTTGGTGGACACAGAAAGTACCTGAAAGCTAAGAGGTACAGTGCATCCATGGGGGAAGGTGGCCCTGTGGGAGGGGTTGGGGCGGGTCGTGTGTGCTATGGAGGACAAGGCAGCATCTCAAAGGGTCAGCTGCGCCAGGCTTGGTCAGCAGGGAACAGCTGAGTCCACAGGAAAAATGTCCCTGCCCTGTCTGTGCTGAGAGCTATACACTTGCTCCCATACTGCAGTACTGGGGCTCCTCTGGGCCAGGCCCCTCCACTGGAGAGAGGACCCCTCCCCCCACAGCGTTGGGGGAAAATGCCCTTTATGCGAATCCCAAATTCGTGTACCCAGAAAGGAGAGAGACTCCTTGAACAAGGGGAGAAATCACTCTGCTAAGGAGTTTGAACTTTAGGCGCCAAAGGAGACCTGTTAACCCAGAAGAAACAGAATCAAGCCAGAAGACACAAAGTTGCCTTTCACTGGCAACATCAAGCGGGACTGGAGGCTCCCAGGCAAGTAAATTGAGTTCCCAGAATAAAGGAAAAGCCTCTTCTTCTACAGTACATCCCAGGGCAGTGTGTACACTTCAAACTCCTCCCACTTCAGAAGCTTGATTAACAAGATTACCTGAACAAATGAAGTATTCTGGGTGATTGGATTCTTCTATTTAACCAAGATTATCAGGGAAAAAGTGACTACAGATCTTTTACAAGGCAAAAACAAAACCAAAAAAAACCCAAAAAGCAGTGTTAGATGTAACATTTTTGAACTCTTTATATTACTACTTCTTCCTTGATATGAAAGTAATATGTGGAACCCTTATTCTCAGTAACCATTTATTTTCTACTTTCATTATCACAGCTTTTGATTGTTGTTCTGAAATTGATCCTCAGGAGCCTTAAACTCCACCATGCCATACCCATCTTTGTTTTTATTTTTATTTTTATTTTTAAAATTTTATTTATTTATTTATTTATTTATGGCTGTGTTGGGTCTTCGTTTCTGTGCGAGGGCTTTCTCTAGTTGCGGCAAGTGGGGGCCACTCTTCATCGCGGTGCGCGGGCCTCTCACCATCGCGGCCTCTCTTGTTGCGGAGCACAGGCTCCAGACGCGCAGGCTCAGTAGTTGTGGCTCACGGGCCTAGTTGCTCCGCGGCATGTGGGATCTTCCCAGACCAGGGCTCGAACCCGTGTGCCCTGCATTGGCAGGCAGATTCTCAACCACTGCGCCACCAGGGAAGATCCTGTTTTTATTTTTTTAACCAGTGTCTGACAGCACATTTATTTGGGGGGCTTTCCTTACTTTTTTCCTTTAAAGATTTGATTGAAGGCTTATTATTAAACAAACGAAGAAAGAAAAAACTTTCAAATAAGGAGAAGCTAAAAATACGGTTTAAAAATAACTAATTTTGCCTTTTCTGAATCTATACTAATAATGAAGATATGTGTACGTAAACAGAATCAGGCAGATAGGGGTCCAACCCCAGCTCCTCACTCACCAGCAGTGTGACCTTGGGGAAGTCACATGAAGTCTTTGAACCTCACTTTCTCTCATTTGTAAAACAGGGGTAATACTAGCATCTCTCTTAAGCGGCTGCTATGAGGATTCAAGATGCATGTCAAGGGCTTAGCCCAGTGCCAGGCACCCTAGTGAGTCATGGACCAACATTTGTTGCTGCTATTATTATTTTTGTGACTCTTCTTCTTTGTGTCTTTCAAAATCCATGTTGGGACACCAGAAATTGAACCTGACCAGTTAAACAGGATTAGATGGGAAGAAGCATGGAGAGTACTGAAAAATGAGCATTTCAGTACTATATTCTATAAAGGTAACTGGCAGAGATAAAAATTAGTAAAAGGTATTTATTCTATAAATTATCTGAAATATATTTTAAAACAAAATGTTTTGTCTTTATCTTAATGTTTTTTTCCTTACTGAAAAATACCTTTAGGGACTTCCCTGGCTGTTCAGTGGTTAAGACTCCGTGCTCTGGTCAGGGAACTAACATCCCAGTTGCTGCACGACTCGGCCAAAAAAAACCCAAAAACCAACCAACCAACAAACAAACCCACCTTTATATATAGTAGTAAGTATAAACTAAGAGGTTTGTGAGACAAAAGCTACTTTGCAACATTTTTTTTTTAATATTCATTTATTTATTTATTTGGCTGTGCCGGGTCTTAGTTGCGGCACTCGGGATCTTTAGTTGCAGTATGCGGGCTCTTTTAGTTGTGGCATGTGGGATCTAGTTCCCTGACCAGGGATCGAACCTGGGCCCCCTGCATTGGGAGCGCACAGTCTTAACCACTGGACCACCAGGGAAGTCCCCATTTCTTTTATATTGCAGTAAAATATGCATAAGATTTACCCTTTTTAGGTGTATGGTTCTGTGGCATTAAGCACATTCACAATTGTTGTGCAATCCATCACCATCATCCATTTCCAGAACTTTTTCATCACTCCAAACAGAAACTCTGTGCCCATTAAACAACTCCCCTTTTTCCCCTCCTCCCTGCCCTTAGTCATCTCTTTCATTTGTCTCCATGAATTTGCTTATTCTAGATACCTCATATGAGTGGAAACTTATATTTATCCTTTTGGTTCTGGGTTTTTTTCACTTAGCATAACGTCCTCAAGGTTTGTTCATGTTTAGCATGTGTTGGAATTTCTCCTTTTTAAAGGCTGAATAATATTCCATTGTGTGTATAGACCACATTTTGTTTATCCATTCATCCTTTGATGGATATTTGGGTTATTTCCACCTTTTGGCTGTTGTTATGAACATTGGTGTACAAATATTTGCTTGAGACTCTGCTTTCCATTATTCTGTGTATATACCTAGAACTGGAATTGATGGTTCATATAGTAAATTCTACATTACTTTTTGAGGAACTACCAAACTGTTTTCCACAGTGTCTGCACCAATTTATATTTATACCAGCAACGCACACGTTTTCTGATTTCTGACATCCTTACCAACCCTTATTCTTTTCTGTTTTTTGGTTTTTATTTTGTTTTGTTTTTTGATAATAGCCATCCCGATGGACATGATGTGGTATCTTTCTGTGGCATTGATTTACATTTCCCTAATAATTAGGGAAATCTCCTGTGCTTGTTGGTCATTTGTATATCTTCCTTTGAGAAATGTCTATTCAAGTCTTTGCTCGTTTTAAAATGGAGTTTGAAATAACTCACATGTTGGGGGCAAAATATAGGGTACCAAGTTGAAATGAGAAATAATTTTTGGCTCCGAGGATGACTTTTTTTTTTTTAATAACATTCTCAAAACAAAGGACACAGTATTCTCTAAGGTCAAATTCATAATAGACATGAAAGTTGAACAAGTGATAGGAAAAGCCAGCTGACTTTCAGTGTTTTCTGGGTGAAAAGAGGGCCACTCAGAATCAAAGATCATCTGTGAAATAAGGAAGCAGAAAATCTTTATGGTTACCATAGCTTATGCCTAAGAAACATAGAAAAGCATATAATAGTACCTCAGTAGCCTGGGGGTGGGCGGGGTCAGGGTATAACCGAGAAGTATTTTAGGCGCCATGACTTTGAGGCAAAACTGCTGGGGAGAGGAGAGAGCTGGAGATGCGGGGTCGCCAGAAGACGGAGGTCACTGAGAGTGCGGGTCTGGCAGTTTTTCAACTGAACCGCAGAAGCCACTCGAGAGCCACTCAGCCGGCATGGCCGGGGCCTATTAGTGCCAAGTAGAAAACCAGCTTCGGACGTTTTAGTAACCGAATTTTGTGAACTAGCGGGTGTTAAATGCCTAGTCCCGCGCTGCCATCACTTCTAGGAGGTCTTCAGTAGGGTTTTAAAATCTACTGTTGGATGATAAAGCGATCATCCGGAGTCAGGGGCCCCGCAAAGCCGGTACCGCAGGCTGACCTGGGCGCACTTCAGCAAACGAGCAGTGCGCATTCCTTCCTGCTGTGAGCCGGCGTAGGAGTTTTTAAAATGTTAACAGACCGAGAGGCCTAGAGCAGCGCTCCTTGGGATGCAGAAAAGGGTTCAGAGATTCGGTGGTCCTTTCTCTGGCCCCCAGGCTCCAGCCTGTTTCCTCTGATTCACAGGGTGTGGTGCACTCCGGGTACGTGGGAGGCCAAACCCAGCGATTCGTCTCTGGGAATGGCAGTCCCTGCGGCCTGCAAAGACCGGACCTCACACCCCTCCCCACGCCTTTCCTGCTCAACACCTCAATCTAGTTCGTCACATCTCAATATGGTTTTTAAGCAGATCGAGACTAAGGGCTCGGTTCAGCCCACACAGGGGCCCTCGGAGGACGCGCGGCCGATCTCAGGGACGTGAGATGAGAGTTTGGGGGCTTCTGGGGAGCAGGGAGAAGAGCCCTCCCAGCCCGCAGCCGCTGGGTCCCTTCTGCAGACCGAGTTCCAACGCCGCGGGTCACGGGCATGGAAGTTAGTCTAGCTGCGGCCGGCGCTCCGCCTGGATTCCGGGTTTGGTGTCCAGACACTAACCTTGGGGCGTCGGAGCTGTGCGCAATTCCAGGTCCCCGACTCTGGGGGCCCCCCGGCCGCAGATCGCCTCCGTCCCGCGAGGCCCGGAGCTCCCACCCAAGGCAAGGCTTTAAAAATAGCCCCGACAAGATCCAGGCAAGAGGAAGGAACAATTTTTTTTTTTTTTAATGTGTAAAAAATGTTTTGCTTCTGGTAGGGAACACTACCGCTGCAAGTTCCAGCACATAGGGCTCCCTCCGCGCGCACCCACTGCCATCTCCGCCCCTCGGGCCAGGCGCGGGCACTGTCTCCCGGATCCGGATTTGGGGAGCGCAAGTGCCCCCTGTGGTCGGCCCGCGCCTGACCCCACGGGCCTGAGAAGACAGAAGTGGCCGGCGTAGGGGCCCGGGAGGAAGTTGGAGCCGCGGGGCCAGGAAGGGGGCAGGTCGGCGCCGCGGGCCTGGCGGGGGCCCCACTGAGCCAGGGCCACCCCGGGGCGCCGTGCCGAGGCCCGCGCGGGCTCGCGTCCCTCCACGTGGCCGGCCGCCCGGGGCCCCACGTGGAAGGGGCGGAGGAGGAAGGAGGGCGAAGGGAGGGCCGGATTCGCGGCCGCTGCAGATGGACCCCCAGCCCTGCCCGCGAGGCCCCAGCGCTTCGCTAGGGCCTCCCAGGCGGGGCCAGGCCGGGGAGTGCCCGCCGCGCCCGGCCCACTCGCCCGCCCGCCGCGCCTGTGTGCACTTTCGCGGAGCCACTAATCCCCCGAGAGAGGCGATTTGTAGTGAAGAGTATCTGTAGGGGGCGAGGCCGGCCCATGTGGGGTTGTGTCATTGGTTTGCAAAGAGAGACCCCGCCTTTGCCCAAAAAAAAAAAAAAAAAAAAGCGAGGAGTGAGCGAGCGGCGACCCTCACCTCGCCTCCCGCCTCGCTCCTGCGCAGCCGGCGGCCACCGGGAGACGCGGCCGCGCCGCTTCTTTCCCTTTCCTTTTCTCTCCGTTTTCCTCCTCCTTCGCCGGAGGAGAAAACAAATAAAGAAGAGCAAATAGCCGGGAGGCGCTCGGCTTCCAGGACGCTCCCTCCCCCGATCCAAGTTGGAATTAGCATCCTCTTGGGGGTGAGCGCGGCGCGGGGCGTGTGCGGGCCGGGGACCCCCAGCGCAGCCCCCCCCCTGCGGCCGGGCGCGGGGCCGGGACCAGGCTGGAGACGTTCGGGAGCCGGGTGGGCGGAGGAAGGGGGTGGGGTGGGTGGGGAAGTAGGAAGAGGCTCGGCGGCAAGGGGAGGAGGAGGAAGGGAAGGGGAGGGGTAGGGTGGGGAGCGGAGATAAGGGGAGGGGACGGGACGGGAGGGGAGGGAGGGGAGAGGGGAGGGGAGGGGGGAGGGGCAGGGAGGAGAGAGGGGAGAGGGGAGGGGGGAGAGAGGGGAGGGGAGGGGAGGGGAGGGGGGAGGGAGGGGAAGGGGGGAGGAGAGGAGGGGAGGGGAGGGGGGAGAGAGGGGGGGGGGGGGGGGAAGAAGGAGGGGAGGGGGGGGGGGGGGGGGGGGGGGAGAGGAGGGGAGGAAGGGGAGGGAGGGAGGGGAGGGGGGAGAGGAGGGGAGGGAAGGGGGGAGAGGAGGGGAGGGAAGGGGGGAGAGGAGGGGAGGGAGGGGGAGAGGAGGGGGGGGAGGGGGGGAGAGGGGAGGAGGGGAGGGAGGGGAGAGAGGGAGGGGAGGGAGAGGAGGGAGGGGAGGGGAGAGGAGGGAGGGGAGGGGAGGGGGGGAGGAGAGGAGGGGAGGGAGGGAGGGGGGGGAGGGGGAGAGGGAGGGGGGGAGGGGAGGAGGGGGGAGGGAGGGAGGGGAGGGAGGGAGAGGGGAGGGAGGGGAGGGAAGAGGAGGGAGGGAGGGAGGGGAGGGGAGGGAGGGGAGGGGAGGGGGAGAGATTAAGTTTTTGTGTGTGTGTGTCCTTGTGTGTGTGTGTCATTTTAAGGTGGCCCGGGAGCGGCCCAGAGGAACTGGCAGCGGCCGGAGGAGCGAGGGACGGAGCCGGGAGCCATGCCGCGCTGAGGGGGGGCCGCACAGCCGCCGCCACCGCCGCCACCGCCGCCGGGTGGGGTGGGAGGGGCGGGAGCCGCCGCCGCTGCTGCCGCCGCCTCCCGGGTGGGCGCCCTTCGCCGTGGACGCCGGCGGCCCGGGACGAGGTAAGGGGGGCCCCGGGGGAGGGCTGGGGCCGCCGCCGCCCCCGCCTCACCTGCGGCCGCGGGCCGGGGGCGCCGCGCCCGCGCCTCACTGCGCCACTGGGGGGGAGGAGGAGGAGGGCGAAGGACACCAAGCCGGCATCCGAGGACATCTTTGGTCTGCGTCCCCGGCCCGGTGTCCCCGCTCGGCGCTCGGGGGTGGGCGCCGGCCTAGGGTCCCTGCCTGCTGCCCTCCGCCGCCGATCGTGCCCGCTGGCCGCCGTTAGCGCCAGGATTTTTGTTGTTGTGATGAGAGTTGATGAATGCGAAGTAGGCGGTCACCTTCCTTCCCATCAGGATTGGCAAAAAAAAAAAAAAAAAAGAAACCCCGAGCACGGCGGCGTCCGGAGGGCAGCGGCGGCGGCGGCGTCTCGGCGACGGTTTCCTAGGCGCCCCCGGCTCCTGTTCCCGGAGGCCGGTGGGTGCGCGCGCGGGGGCCGCCCGCGACCCAGGCAGAGCGCGCGGCGCGCCGCGGGGACAATACGGCCGGATTCCCCGGAACCGGGAGTCCGAGCGCGTGGGGCCTTGCGCCTGCGGGGCGGGGGAGGGGAGCGGGGGTCCGCTGGGAAACCGGGGCGCGCGCGGCTCCGGGTCCCCAGGGAAGCGGCCCCTGCTGGCAGGGGATCCCGCGCGGCGCCCCGGGAGCGCAACTGAAAGACGGGAAAGGATGCGAAGTGGAACCCTTTTGTTTTGCCGGCCCCGCATTGTTGGCTCCTCCGGGCAGTCGGGCCACATCTGCCGCCGCCGCCACCACTGCCGCGGCGGGCTCGGCCCGCCAAAGTCGCAGCGGGGCGGGGGCCCGGGGCGAGCCGGGCGGCGGGCGCGGGCGGGGGCCGAGCTGGCTGGGCATTTCCTCTGCCCGGCCGCGCTCCCGCCGGCACTACTTCCTCCTCACGCGCCGCCGCCGCCGCCGCCGCCGCCGCCGCGAACCCGGCCCGCCCGCCTCCCCCGCCCTGGCCGCACTTTTCGGGTGGGGCGAACCAAAAAGAAAAAGTTTCGCAGGAGGGGCTGGCGAGGGCGCGACCCGGGCGGCGGGGACTCGGCGCGGCGCAGAGGCAGCCGGGCGGTCGCTATCGCCTCTTCCTCCTTGTCCTCCGCGGCGCCGGACGGACCCGCGCGGCCGAGGGGAAGCGCCTTTCTTTCTCTACCTCGCGCTCTTCCCAACGACCCGGGGCAAGTTGGGCAGAGGCGCGCGGGTGCCGGGGCGTGCAGGGCCTTTCACCAGCCGGAGGCCCGCGGTGTGGCCGGTCGCCCGCAGCCCACGCAGCGCCCAGGTGCCGGGAGGCCGCGGGCCGGGGAGCTCTGCGCGGTCACCGCCGGCCACGGCGAGACACACACGCGCACACACTCCCTTCGGTGGCTCGCTTTCCGCCGCCGCGGATGGTCACGGACACTGAGTCTGCGTGTGCGCGCGAGTGTGTGTGGTGCGCCCAGCCCCCGAATACTTTTTCCGGAGGCGGCCCAAGCAGCAGTTGGCTCCAAGGGCACCCGGGTTTAGTATTTTACAAGGGAAAGGAGGAATTTTTCGTAGAAATCCCCGCTTGATCTGCGTCCTTGCGGTGCAGGCTGCTGGCAGTGGCCTGCGTAGTCATGCCGGGCTCACTTGCCCTATCCGGGGTGAACAGATCTTTCTGGATTTTTCCCCCTTTTTTCTTTTTTAAAGACTAGAGATCGGGTTAAGTTCTTAGAGAGTCAGACGTGAGTGGCTTGAAGGGTAGACAAGAGAATTCTATTCTATAAATATGCATTGGGAATTTAAAATGCTAAGTGCCTTATTTGCAATTCTGTTGGATATTGTAGAGACTGGTATATTTTTATCTGACATGGATAATTTGGAGGGGACGTTTATTTTGGTTAGTTTACTAAGTGATTCTGCCTCCCGACTTTGGCGAAATATATCAAACTCTGGTACTACTCTTTCAAAGAAGACACTCTTCTCTGCTGGCTAGGTGCTTGGGCTCAAAGGCAGTTAAAAATTTACCCCGTGTTCAGTACCTAAGACTGCTGTTCTGCCTCTAGGGTTCTCAAAGTAGAACTTTAGTTTTCATGTGCTTAGGAGAATTCCACTGTTTTGATTTTTTTTAAATAAATTTTCTACATTTTGAAGTAATGGGACTTTAAAGCATCTTGTTTTCATAATCATTTGATTTCAAAGCATACTTCTTAAAGCAATTATAAAGCAATATTCAAAATGCTAATTAAACACTTTCAGTCAGAGCAGCTTTAATATAATATTGAAACAGGAGTTCTTTTCTCTTTTTTAAGTAAGAGGGACTGTATCCCAGAGTTGAAACACTAAATATCCTTTTGTCTAGCATCAGATCTCTGGGCTGCTCTGACACACTCTCTGGTAAAAACCCCTAGTGCCCTTTCTACTGCCCCCCCCCAAAGAAAAGTTAATGAGATGGTAGATTTCAAGCAAAAAAGCAGGCCCTCCTTCTTGCAAAATATGCTTCTAGTTGCCATTGAAGTTGGATGCTAGCTGTGAATGCACTTGCCTTTAATGAAACCAGTTTAATCGTTCACACTTGATCAAGTATAACAGGACCAAACAAAGGAAAGAAGCCAGCATATTTCTGTAGAGCATTGAGGGGTTAGTGTTAAGTGTTGATGTGGGTCGACCCCTCCCCCTACTCTGTCCCCAGTACAAGGGAGTGAGGGTTGAAGGCAAAGGGAATTTATGACACTGATTGGTTTTCTGTGCCCGAGGAGTAGGGGACCCCAGTTTGTCCCTGTAGAAAGCAGTTATTAGAGGGAATTTACAAATCTTGGGTTTGGAGCTTGTTTTGGACCTGACATGGTGCTTTTTGGTTTAATTCTTTTTCCTGTTTGGGAAGATAAAGCTAGGCGGTATGTTTTCTCCCTCCTTTCTGATTGTACATTAATAAAGCTAGGTGGAGGGCGCTCTGCGTAGCTCTGCAGATTTGAGCTCAGAGCCCTGTTATTTAGGATTTCACTTGGGATCTTTGAACATCCTGAACTGGGTGTTCTCCTGGGGGAGGGGCAGGGCAAATTGCCTTTTCTTAACTGTGGTTTAAACAACAACAACAGCAGCAAAAAAATCTCTTTGTCCCTAAAATGTATTCCTTTGCCAGGCTCGAATTGCAACTTATGTCTGGCACTTAGTCATTGACTGGGTGAAGAAATATTTGCAAAGTGTGTCTCTTTAAAGTTAAAAAAGTAAAAAAGTTTGGCTACTTAAAACAAACACTACTAGCATTGTAAAAATACACCAGTGACATACTTTGTGAGATATTTTGGCCTTTTAAGACTCAGTGCACACCTGTTCCTGTGGAGTCGAGTTTGCTTTCCCTGGCATTGTTATAATCTGGTCGTGTGTACACAAGACGAAACAGGGAAACTTGCTCTTTCGTTATAATTATTAACTAGCCATCATGTACCCTTTCAGGGAATAATCAATAACTTTACTCTTGACTTGTAAAACTCCAGAAAGAAATCCTATTCATAAGCCCTGAAAGTGTTTTAATGAGAGACGAAGTGAAACAAACAGCCACAGCAACAACAAACAAAACTGCAAAATCAACCTGCAACTTTTTCAGTGTTCTGAGTAAGCCAGCGAAAGGTAAATGAAGGATGAGTATGCAACATAGGTGCTGAGCAAGCACAGCGCTGGATTGGGAAAGGATATTATTGCCGGGAACTGTTAAAATGCTAAAGCAAAGAGAGTTCAGGATAACTCACACCGTTTGAAATCCTTGAGACTCAAAACCAAAAGGGCGGCCTCGCTGAGGTCTAGCACCAGAACGCCATTTGCCAACAATTCTCTTCCATCGTGAATCATTTTTGAAGGCAAAGTTATCCCCTTTGCACTTAACACTTTCCCTAAATGGAAAAAATTTAAAGAGTTTACAGCAACAGCAGAATGGCCACCCCAGTTGTCATTTTTTACCACTGTCATTTTAATATAGAAGGGCTGTCATCATAACATATGTGAGTACAAGCCTGGGTCCCTCTGTTACTAATCTTTCTATCAGTGAAAAGCAGCAGCCCAAGTGTCTCATGTCCCTGATACAGGCCACAAATATATATTCATATAGTACGTGATTGGGAAAGGAAATTTATCTTTTCAGCAGGGCACAACTCCTGTAATATTTCCACCACCTGGCTGATAGTTCAATTACAGAGGGTGGAACACATTTCTGTAGTAATTTAAAAATGGGAGTGCAGTTTGCTTGGCCCTTCAAATAGAAGTTCTTGTACTTAACACCGTGTATTGAAATATCGGGGTGTCTTATTCCCCAAGAATGTTCCTGCATTTCACTAGCTAAGGAATGCTTGTGTGGACTTCCACTACTGCAGACTTTTAGTAGGCACATGAAAATGCTGGAATGGATCTGCTCTCAGAGGCTATACTGCCTGGGCAGTATCAGTTTTCTCCCTTACAGCTGGTAAGCATGTCCTAATTTACACTCCTACGGTTAAAGTTACAGCATCCTGGGAAAGAAGGAAAAATGCAAATCTTCCCCCCGCAATCAATCTTTTGAAGTTAATTTTTATTCAAGTCTGTGTTTGATGGAATGTGTATCAAAAACTTATGAAAGGGTATTTTTTTTTCTTTTTTTTTTTTTTAAACACACCTATCTCTGGGTTTGGAAAATTACATTTAATAATTGCTAAAAACTTCAGAACCATTTTTAAGGTGTTCAGTGTTTCTTTTGATCATGATTTAATGGATAGTATCCAAAAGCCATCAGTGTGACTCTAATGATCTTCACAAATTAATGTTTGAGCTTCATCTGTAGTTTGCTTTTAGCCATCATTATTAGTATTTCAAGCCTAAATTATGGCTGCACTTGGGCCTTCAGGACTGCACCAGTGAAAAGAAGGGCTTTGCACATTGTGCAAAAAAAAAAAAAAAAAAAAATGGGATTCACAAATGAATACAGAATGTACAATAGGGAGCAAGCCAGGCCATTGTTTGTGTGGAATGTTGACTATGGGAGCCAAGGGGCAGTTTCGCCTTCATTCTTCTAACTGCTCGAGAACACAGAAACTTCAGGAGCTGCAGACAGGATGGGAACCAGAGTCACAATCATCTGTCTTTGCCTGGCATGGAAATTGGGGTCGCCGGCCTGCTCCCTTTCCAGACTTTTTCTTAGAAGGTGGTCTTTTCTGGACTGCTGGGGAACTCTGTGTGCTTCTTCTTCTCAGTGATCTGCTTTTTGGAGGAAAGATTCTAAAAGCAGATAGTAGGGTTCTTCTAAGGAAGTGTAAACGAAGCAGACATTTTCCCCCCCTGAAATGCAATTTTCAGAAATCACGTTCAACGCTTACCAGAAACTGAGGCATCTGAAGTCATAGGAAGCAGTTGTGTTTATTTTTATTATTCTCCTCACATTAGTTTTTAGTCTGTTTGTGGTGTTAGGGAAAGTGCGGCTAAAACGAGTATTTGTTGGATTTTCGTATTTTGTTGCACAGGTGCTGCCATTTCTGAAAATGCTCCTCTGTATTGCATCTTCCTCCTCCATTCACAAAGCTTCCTGCTTCCACAGGGGAGCTGAGGTTCCAAAGTGGAGCCAAAACTCTATTGCTGAAGGGGCAGGCGCTCGTGTTAACTTTCTTTTTTGCCTCTCCTGGAAGTGGGATCAGTGTAGCCCTGGCCCACTGTTGGGGGCTGATGCCCCTTCTGCCTGGAACTTTGGGGGCCAGTTGATGTTTCCATCTGTATCTAGCCTAGTTCCTCCTTGAGTGAATGTTTTAGAAATGATCTGCTTTAACTGTTTCTGTAACGAAATTTAACAGATGGTTGCCTAGGGGTGGCTTAATATTCACAAAAATTGTGATAAAATGGTTGGGTTCTTTCTTATTCCTGGAGCAAATGATGCTTTTGCTTTTATGGAGAATTGTGACTTCTATCCTGGGTAATAACAGAGCCTGCATTCTCCCCAGGATCAGATGGTGTTTAGGGGATGTTAATCCCGAATAGCTGTTGTTGCCTGAACTTGGTGGGCAGCCTCACCTTTGGTTGGTGTTCACTGAGAGTCCAGAAATGTCCCGGGGTAGGGGGGAAGGCAGTGCTTTTCCACAAAATGGTGTGGTTCTTAAAATTCATCCTGCTTGTGAGATGAAAACACAAAGAAAACCTTCCTTTACACTGTTGCTTTTTCTCCCTCTCGAAAGTGCTCAGAAACCTGCTTTTTGCATTAAAATAAATCTTTAATTATGACTTGAAAGACACTATTAACTGGCTTGAAGCTTGGTTGGAAGTAGTGGCAACGTTTCTGTGTCTCATCCCAGCCCAGGTTGTGGCAGAAACTTGGAAGGGTCTTTTTAAGGAATTCGTCACATGGATGATGTGTGGGTCTTTTTCTGCAGCGCTGGGGCTGGCCAAGGGGTTGTAAACTCGCTGCTGCGCTCCAGCCATGCCTGAAATCTGGCTTCCAGCACAGGACAAACAAAAACTTCATTATGGAGTCATGGAATCCCAGGAAGTTTCTTTGGAAGGAACTGTAGACTGAGATTATAGAGGTCAGCTCCTCTGGCCTGATGGGATTGTCCCCCCCCCCCAACCCCCTGCCCCAGGTATATGGCAATTTAAAAAGCCTAAAGGCTAGCTGTTGAGGCTAGCAAAGAATCACTTGTTAGGTGAAAATGACCTGAATCCAACCTGGAAGTGATAGTGTTGTAGCTGCCCCAGGTGTGTGAGTGTGTGTGGGGTAGGAGGAGCAGCTGGTGAAGTTCCTTTGCTGTAGGGGGTGGAGGCCAGGAAACGGTTTGTGCACCTTTCCTGCTGAATGCACTCTGGCTGGGACTTTATTCTTTTGCTGATGGATGTCTTTAGTGCGGTGGGTCTAGAAGTGCAAATAAAGTTTCTGCCGGTTCAGGCCCAGGTGGGTCTGGGGAAGGGGGTTAGGGGTCATGCCTGCACATCCTCTTGGATGGTGGGGAGCCCATAGGGTGTTGCAGCTTCCGGGCCTGCCCACCTGGACTGCAGCCGGAGCCCGCAGCGAGCCGGGAGGGCTCTCAGGAGCTCTGAAAACCCTGTCCAAGAATGGTTGAGGGGACTGGAGTGGAGCGGCCTTGCCTGGTCACGTGGGCTTGCTTTGCTGGGAGGGACAGGGTGCTGGTGACACCACGGAGGCCTTGCTGTTGGAGCTGCCAGGCCAGATGGCCTGCGTGGGCTCCTAGCACTGGCTGAGTTTGACTGACCACTGGGCCCGGGGTGGTAGGGCAGAGCTTTCCGAACAGCAGAGACCCCGATGGCGGCCCACACTTGGGGGCACCTGCCTGCTGAGCTGAGGGGTGGGAATGCTGCGTTTTCTTCCCAGGGGGTGTGACAAATATTTTAAAAGTTTCTTTCCGGCTCTTCTTCAGACGTTGAAGTGTGGGCTGCATTGCTGGCTGATGCCTCCAGCTGCCACTGCAGGCCTGGATGGAGCAGGAGGTCCAGTGTGGCTGCCACGGTTTCTACCCATATTCCTTAGTATCTCAGGAGGACACAGAGATGTTCCAGAATCTTTTTTTCTCAGTGCTTTCTGCTTACGGGCTAGAAGTCACTCCAGGAGGGCAATCAATAAAGAGTATATTTTGCTGTACAGATAACAGTGTGCACATATAAGTGCCTATAAGTAAAGTCTCAGAATGTTTTTGATCTTAAAAACATTTCACAGTCATTAATCTTCACGATGCTCCTGCCGGCTAGGTAAATAGAGCAATTCCTATTTTATGCGAGGATGAAACATTGAATTGCCTCCCCCGAGTCATAAAGAAGCTGGTCTCCGCCTCCTGTTTCTGTAGCTCGAGTTCGGGGGCCTCGGGCGCCGGGAACCCCAGCGTTCCGCCCAGACTGACCGCAGGGCGACTTCCGGGCTCCTGCACGACCTTCTGCTGCGGGGAGGGCAAAGTTGGGCCTGGGTGAAGGCCAACCGCCCTACCTGGCTGCCCTCTACCTGAGGGGGCGTGGTCTGCGGCTGCACTACCCCGAATGCGCCCCGTCAGCCGGGGTGCTGGGCCTTGCTCTAAGGACGGCCCTCCTGGCGTCTGGGGTTCCGGGATTCTAGGACCCCAGGCCCGAAGGTGAGGTCCCCCTGATCCCCTGGGCCCCGCGGACCTGGCAGCTCCGCTCCTCCCCTCCAGGCTGGCTCACCTGGCGGCCCCGCCCCCGAAGGCCGCCTACCTGGCGGCCCCGCCCGCCTTTTCCTTCCCCTGCCCCCCGGCTGGACCCCGCAGGCTCGCGTGTTTATCCCGCCACCCCATCCCCCGCGCTGTACCCGACTCCGCCGGAAGCGCCCCTCCTCTCGCGCTTTGCCCTTTCACTTGTAAATAGGGAGCTGCTTCCCGCCGCTGGGAATTTGTCGAGAGGTGATAGAAATGGCCCTTACCCCCACCAGTGCCCACTTCCTCCTTCCTCCCGCAGCCCATTGTGCGGGGTCCCGCCCCTCGCCGCCGCCCACCCGCGGGCTCGCCCGTGCCCCTCCCAGTCCCCCCGGCCGGGACGTGGAAGGAGCCCCGAGAGGACGCAGGACACCGAGGTGGGTCCCGAACCCGCGGCGAGGCTCGGAGCAGAACCAGGTACCTGGCTGGACCGTGCCCGAGCCACCCCAGCGATCGCGGGCTCCGGAGATCTGAAACCTGAGTCGTGTTGTCCCTGTCTGTACAGCCCACTCCCAGCGGACAGGGAGGTTCGATGGTGGCAGAGATGCGACAAGCGGTAAACGGCCCCATCGCTGGGACTTGGCCGGCTTGGCATCCCGTCCCGGGGGCGGTGTTGAGGCCGCGGTTTCTGCCGCAGCCTTCCAATCTGGCTCTTTTATTTGTACCAATAGCGCGGTGGTAGTTCCGAGGGCTACCCCGTCCTCCCTCAGAATCTACATCCTTCTCACACTGCAGCACTTCTCCCGGCGTGGGGCTTGATGAGCCATGTGACTAGAGGTTGCAGGGGCAGTAAGTGTAGAGCCAGGATGAAACGGGGCTTTTCCACCCTGCACCCCTCTCATCCTTGGTGGAGGAATTTCTGTGTGTTCGGCTCTTTCTATCCTTGCAAACTTAAATTTGATACTCAAGAAGTCCATGCAGACCATTTAAGTAGTTCTTTTATTTTTGTGAAGGTAACACTATAACTACCCTTGATTGATCCTTTACTTAGAATCTTTGTCACTTTCACTGGACGCTTGGCCTGTGTTGCGTTTGACCTTTACAACAAGGTGGGTGAGGTGTCAGGCCCAGGGGACACTTGGGTGACTTGTCCATCGCCCTCCCTGCCCTCCAAGTGGCAGAGCTGGGATTTGAACAGGCTCTTGGAAGTGAGGACTGGGCAGGATTCCCTGGTGAAGGAGCCGCTCTTCCCGCCGCCCTGAGAGCAGAGGGGAGGTGAGGGTTCAGGCTTGCCCTGAATCAGGCATGTTCTCCCCAGGATTCAGGTGGCTTCTCAGAAACAATTATCTTTCTCAGGCCCAGAGTTGCTTTCTAGATCACATGGGACTGTGAGAAGTCTGGCTTGTTTTAATTTCCTTCTTTGATTAGTGGTCTTTTGTTGGGATCTCACAATCTAATGCTAAGGAAGGATTTCTAGATAGTTTCCTGGACCAGGCCTGTTTTAAATTCACTACACTTTCTGAGTTAATGAACAGCATGGCTCCTGATCTGAAGCCTGAGGCGGGCTCAGGAGATGGGGGGCCCCATTGTGTGCACAGGGAGAATTCTGCCTCTGGACCACAGACTGACTGTCCCGGCAAAGACGAGAAACCGGAAGGACCTCAAGGGCTAGGCACGGTGCTATTGATCGGCCTCTTTGAGGTAGAAGTGATAGTCACTGTTTCACCAATCAAGAAACAGCGTGGGGGGGGGGCGGGGGGTTGGAGTTCAGCAACTAAGGGAGCCAGAAGTCAATTCCACCTGGCTCTGGTTTCTCTGTAATTGATTGAGGCTTTTGGCTTTTGATTGGGACTTGAGTGAGTACATTTGGGGATGGCTTTGCTATGCTCGCCAAATCAGACCCCTCTGTCCTCCTGATCTCATTTCCTCCCTTGCCTCTATCTGGGTGTCTCTGATGTGCACATCCCCTCCACCCCACCCCCAGCAAGCACACACGTGTGTGTATGAGCACACACATACACACACGTGCCCTGAGATGATGTGGCTAGCTTTCACAGTGTTTAGGTTTTTTTGTTTTGTGTTTGTTTTTTCTGGTAAAATTGGGTTTAGTAGCCAGGTGCTCGACAAGCCTGTGGTCTGGATGAGTGACCTCAGTGGGAGTCTTCTCAAGTGAGCCCCCTCCGTCCTAGCATGTGCCCTCATTTGGGGGAGGGGCTGGAGGTGGATGGGGCGCTCCCCTCCCTCACTCCGGCTGCTTCTCACTTTCCAGCTGGATTCATTATGCACATCTTACAGTGGGAGTTGGTTCCTGTGTTCAACATGGGGGAATTTGGGAAAAGAGACAGGGAAGATGGTGAGGATTTCACCTAATTGGAATAGTCTGTTTGCACCACTCCTGTAAAAACTGGCGAGAAACTTGATTCTGCTGGGTAAACCTCCTTTGGGTTGCGGCCCTGCATTTGTGTTGGCCTTGGAAAGGAATTTGAATTAATACTCCCGAACAAAAGGAACAGCTTTCTTTTCAAAGAGGCTATCAGAGAATTGAAAGGGAATGGCACAAAGTTGGGTGTGTCCTGAAATCTGGAGACCGGCCCTGCCTGGGTGATTAACTCACCTGAAAGGCACCCAGAGCAGGTGATGTGGGAGCTCTCCGACTGACCTTGGCTTCCTTTAGGGTAAGGTCCCCGCAAGGTGGAGATTTTCCTGAAAAACAGGCTTTCCTTTAATTACAAGATTATCCTCCTGCCCTACCATGCTTCTCTTCCTTTCGTGAACACGTGTGTGCTTGCAGACACGTGTGTGCTTGGGAAATAAATCCCTGAAGTCTTTGCTGGTGCTCCAAGGCTCCAGTGGGCCTGGGGGGGGGTGGGGACACTGCAGACTCCCTCTCCCAGCCTTTGGGTTCTGCCCTGTTTCCTGGAGGTTGAGGGCAGCGTGGGGTGCGGGGTCGGGGTCGGGGGCTTTTGACCAATTAGTCCGGTCCAGCTTGGGTCATGATTATATTCTGCCTATTTTAAGTCCCCCCTGCAGTTTTCACACAGGGTCTCCATTCTGCTTCACTTCCCATGGGAAAGGGTGGTGCATGGCGGGTG
Organism: Balaenoptera musculus; assembly: GCF_009873245.2. NCBI lineage: Eukaryota > Metazoa > Chordata > Mammalia > Artiodactyla > Balaenopteridae > Balaenoptera > Balaenoptera musculus. The sequence goes on from NC_045800.1 coordinate 7,152,415, forward strand.
CAGGCACGCCAGGATTAGCCCTGGGCCAGCTCGTGCCTCTCAGGCCTCAGCGGTGCTCGTTGGGACCCGAGAAGGAGAAGCTGCTGCTTCCATGGGGGCCTTTCTGCCTGGAGGGTGGATGTGGCCGGGTCTGAAGGCATTTAAGTACAGGAATGTTCTCATGGCCCTTATGGTTTTGTTAGCCTTGGCCAGCCGAGAGCCAGGATTTGTGGGTGGTCCCAGAACCTTTTCTGGGTCTGCAGGTGTGTATCCCTGTCCTCTTCCGGGTTTAGGGATCCCTGGCTCTGCAGAAACGCCCCTGGGCTTGGCATCCCGAGTTCCTCCAGAAGGACACGGGGGAAATCTGATAGGTTTCCCCCACGTGCCCTGTTGGTGCCGCGGTGAGTACACCAGGTTTCCCGAGACCCTATTTTTCTCGGCCTTGGCCTTGTGCAGAGTTCTGTTTATTCTCCCTGTTCCTCCAAGGTGCTTGCTGCTTTTCGCTCAGGGCTGAGGATTTTTTTTTTTTTCCCACACACAAACATCCTTTCTTCTCGTTTCTCAACTAAGCCTGGGATTAAGAATGTGGCTTCATCTGACAAAAGCCAGGAGATTTCAGAATTAACGTTGGAATTCTATCTGTAGTGATGTCTTCCTGAGTATTTAAGGAGGGCTTTGAACAGTGGGTAATTTTCTTCTTCCCTAAACTGGCCAGACGTGCTCCAAGTAGTGGGCAGAGAAAGCAGCTCAAAGTGGTTTGAGTTTTCTTTGCGGTAATTGTGAGCTTGCCTTACTGAGTCTCCTGTGTCCCAGGGGCAGGAAGGAGAGGGGCTGTGACTAACAGTTGTTTGGGTTGTGCTCTTGATGTGTGTCTCAGACGACCCAAGAGCTTAGACGCCCCTCAGAGCTCAGCAGAACCGCTAGAAATACACATTGCAAGTATAACTCTGGTTCTTAAAAAGGTTTCTCTGCAAGGGAGATTAACGGGTTTTTTCCTAATTTATTTCATCTTCTGTAGCTGCAGTGGGCAGGCTGGGGTCTTGGAGGGAGAGTGAATGGTGGGAGTTGGGTCTGGGTGCCTTGTCGTTAGTGGGGAGGAGGGCAGGGTCAGTGCAGGGACCACTTTTTGGCCATGCTTGTATCTGGGAGTTTTGCAACCTGGTGATTACTTGGCACGTCAGGCTCCAGGCTGAGATCCAGAAACTTTTCTCTGGGCCACCCTGGAGCACTGGGCTGACCTCAGTGTGACCTGGGGACTCACTCTGACGGTGAGGGAGAGGTCCCACCAAGGCAGTGAATGTCTGCCTCCTTTGCCAGGGCTGAGGCTGGGCCCAAGGAGGGACGGCCCTGCCCCCAAATATACACACGTCCCCACCAGCAGAGGACGAGACATCAGATGGGGCAGACTGTTCTAGAAAGTGTGGGAAAAAGGAGGGATGGAACGAGACACACGATTGCATTTGGGATTTCACGAGCCCTCGCAAAGGGCTTCCGTTTCTGAATCGGAAGCAAGGGTAAGAACAGGGGTGGGCTACAAGGATTTGACGACGTAATATTTATAAAGAGTTTAGAACAGGCCCGACACATTGTACGTGTTTGTTGAATTTATAAAAATACAAAATAAATAAACAAGTAAATCAGTTGCTCCTGCTGGGAGGTGCTGTGTGCCCGGTGGAGCAGATTTCCTTGTGCTCCCTGGGCCTTGACTGCCTTGGTTGTGCAGGGTGGGAAATGGGACTTGCTGGTCACAGAGATGGTGAGTGGGCCCTGTCCTAGGGGAATGCGTCCACCAGGGAAGGGAGGTTTTATCCTTTGCATTTAAACGATGGATGAGTCTTCCGGAGTCTGGAGAAGTGCCCGGTGAAGGGGGCGGGGCCCAGGGAGAAGTGTTTGTGGTGGGAGATCCAGGTCCTGGTGCTCTTAAAAAATACCTGAGTCTGCCTCACACAGGACCGGGAAGGGCCCGGGAAGGCACCGGGAAGCGCCCGGGAAGGCACCGGGAAGGCACCGGGAAGGGCCGGGAAGGCACCGGGAAGGGCCCAGGAAGGCACCGGGAAGGCACCGGGAAGCGCCCGGGAAGGCACCGGGAAGGGCCGGGAAGGCACCGGGAAGGGCCCGGGAAGCGCCTGGGAAGGCACCGGGAAGCGCCTGGGAAGGCACCGGGAAGGGCCCGGGAAGGGCCCGGGAAGGGCGGGTGGACGCTGGCTTGGTTAGGGAGCAGCCCGTCTTCCCCTCCATTCCTGGGGCCAAAGTGATGAACTGAAAACCATTCAGGAGGTTGTTTTTAGACTGTGGAATGTGACTCGGTATTAGGTCACTCTGAGAAATGCCCAGTAAAATATTTACTTTCTATTTAAGACCTACTTTCCCTTCCCAGAGAAGGAAGAAAAAGCGAGGGGTTGGGTGCTGCCCTCCTTTGCCTGAGGACAGCCAGCATTAACCCGTGGGGGCCTCTGGAGTGCTGTGGCAGTGAACTTGCTTCCCAGAGAACGGTGTGTTGGGTTTGTCTTCCTGGCACGTGGTGGGCACTTGGTCAGCAGCAGCTTTGGTGACTGGCCCGGGTCCAGCTGGGTGGCCGATGTGCTGTGGGTGTTCGTATGTCCCGATCTGGGCCTGGGAAATCTTCCCCTCCCGGGGCATTCACTCACTCCCAGGGACGGCCTGGGCAACCACAGAGGTGTGGACGTGACCCCTCCCTGCCCCACCCCCCCACCCCGCCCCCCGGCAGTGTCACGGCTCCCTGCTGCCTGTGGGCTCCAGATGCGAGTTGTAGGGCCAGGTGAACATGAAATGGTGAGGCGGGGCTGGGGGCCGTGTTGGGGAAGGTGTCCTTCCGAAGTCTGTGGAAGAGACCCGATTGTCGCCTTCTGGGCGGCTGGTCATTTCATGGACCAGCAGTTTCTTTGGGTTTAATTCATACCATTAAAAAATCTCACTTGGAAAGCGAGATGATCCTTGAAAATGCCCTTGGGAGGCAGCCAGTGGTGGAATGCAAGGGCATTTTGGAGGTCAGGGGCCAGAATGTCCTATTTGCACATTTGCAAATGTGCACAGTAAAGAAGAGGCTGATGCAGGTGGGAAGTGTTCAAATGTTAGCTGTTGGTTACTGTTATTATAATTAGCAGTGGTCGTGGAAGAGGAGGAGTAGTAGGAACAGTGACAGCATCAGTAGCTACGGTGGTGCTGATGTAACAGAGAATAAGTGCCCTTCTGCCCCTGCCCTGCTCGAGCCATGCACGCTGTGTCTTGCTACCTCCCTCTAGAACAGACAGTTGGAATTAGGGTCTGCCCAGGAGCAGGGAGAGAGGTCCTTTGTGCCCTGTTGTATCAGAAGGGAGCAGGTGAGTGCTAGCACCCTTCGGCTCACCCCTGAGTTGGGCACACATACTTAGTGCATTTAGTGGCAAGAAGCTGGCTGTGGGCTTGGTGGTTTTCACACGAGTGACTCACACAGTCCCCAGGGAGGGCCGGCTGGCGCCCAGGTGCTTTGAGAGGGTGGCCTGTGGAGCAGGTGGAGCCCCAGGGCACCCCTGGCCACGAGTCAGTCTCCTGGGCTCCACCCAGAGTTCCATTGCAGAAGCTCCAGGTGGGGCCAGAACACCTGTATTTTTTGCAAGCTCCTCCGGGTGGCTCTCAACGCAGCCAGCCCAGAGCCTGCCAGCAGCGCGCAGACTGTCTTTCTCTAAAAACAAACCACTCCCCGACACACACCCACACACTTGAGTCTCGTTATCGAGCATTTGGCACGATCAATGATTGAAAGATTTTATACTTGAATCCTCTCCCCCCATCTGAATGAATAGATTTGAAAGTGGAAACCTGGATTTCTGCCTGACCCGGTCTCATTTTTTGGTTTAAGGCGGGGGTTCTGTCCCCTCAACCAGCACCCGACATTCCTAGGGACTTGAGGGAAATTTCGTGTGTGCCCGTTAAAACTGGAGCTGGTTCTGTATTCGGATGCACTTGACATTTAACTTTTTCTCTTGACCCCAGTCAGCAGTGCTCATTGAGAGGAGGCTGGGCTGTGTGTCACAGCGTAGTGGCAAAGAGAGAGATTGTTTTTACAGATCATGTTTTAGTAAACTATGAGCTGCACGCAGTGAAGCACACTTTGAAAATCTGTATATCCAAGTCGAAGATGGGTGCAGTGGAGTTGATGACTTTCTCCTTGAGCGCAGAGATTGGCACAGGGCACATCCACACCTCTCTGTGTAGGTGAATGGAATCTACCCCCAGGAGCTCACTTGTGCATTATTTCATCTGTGTTACCAAACGGATTTGGGGACGACACCTTCTGTTTTAGAAACGCAGGTAAACACATTTGGTGGCAAATCCTTTTTATCTTGATTGGTGAATTTATTAATTAGTAGGCTTCAGTGAGACTGGTGGCTTATGTTGCCATTTAGAGGACAGCTTACCTTTATTCTGTTTGTAGAAACACCTTGTCATACACGCGCTTATTTTTTTAGTGACAACCTCTACAGGAGAGAGTGAGGCAGTGTGGATACTTCCCAGTGGTTGGAATCGGCAGTCGGGTCTCAAGCCACATGGACGGGCTGACAGTTAATAAATGATGGCGCAGGATCTGAACAGGTTCTTTTTCACCGACACCAAGCTGCTTAAAGAAAGGCTGTGTATTCACATAACCCAGTTCTAGGGATGGGTGTGTGTGTACACATTTAAAGGTGGGGAGACGTGCAGGGTGATGCATACTTTTTTTTTTTTTTTTAATTTTCGGCTGCATTAGGTCTTTGTTGCTGCGCGCAGGCTCTCTCTAGTTGCAGCGAGCGGGGGCTACTCTTCTTTGCGGCGCGCGAGCTTCTCACTGCGGTGGCTTCTCGTTGCGGAGCACGGGCTCTAGGCACGCGGGCTTCAGTAGTTGTGGCTCGCAGGCTCTAGAGCGCAGGCTCAGTAGTTGTGGAACACGGGCTTAGCTGCTCCGCGGCCTGTGGGATCTTCCCGGACCAGGGCTCAAACCCGGGTCCCCTGAATTGGCAGGCGGATTCCCAACCATGGAGCCACCAGGGACGCCCTAATACATCCATTTTAAGAGTTGGGAGCCTTTGGCACGTTTCCTGTGCTGGTTGAAGGGTGAACTTGAAAGGCCACGCACGGTGTCCTCAGACGAGGATTTAAGGGGTCTCCATCTGCTCCTTGATGTGAGGTTGGCAATTGTGGTCTTGGGCAGAAAGGATTTGCCCTTTCTGGTTTGGGTAACTGCTTTCTGGGGGCAGTTTGGGGGTGCTTTTGGAGTTGCATGCCAAGCCATTTATTGTGAGAGAAATTATAGCCATTACTTAACCTTTACTTGGCAAAGTGGCACAGAGCTAAGTGTTTGGGGCCACATGTTAAAAGGTTTCCAACTGTGCTTGAATATGAGAAGTGGGAGCCTTTGGGGCCCTAGCAGTTTCTTTTGGGGCTGCTTTTGGACTTGGGTTAGCAAAGAAATGACTTTATGATTTATGGTGTTTATGAAGACTAGCATACCTATCTATTTTCATATAGACATCTTAATAGAGATTAAATACAAAATAAAGCAGAATGCATGAACAGAGATATTCCCATAAGCAATGTTGTAGTGTTAGGCAGTGTAATGATGTTTTGTACACTTCCCAATTAAGCAGTTATGCACCACTGGAAAAACCACCTTTAAGAGATTGAGGAAAGCTTTATAACTTAGTAGATCAAATAAAAATAGATATATAATATTTTATGCATAGGGTTTAAAATTTTTACAGTATATGCTAAGGTAGCTCAATTGGGATTGATTTGTGGAAATGTATGCAGTGACATTGAGATACATTTGCTTCTTCTGAAAATTGCCTGTTGAACAAAGATCTGCTTCTTCAGCAAATAGAGCTCCTACTGTGTGCCCGATGCCAGGGCTGCAAGCAAGAGCAAGGAGGATTTATCCTGAAGTTCAGAGAGCTGGAATGGGGGTAGGGTGCTTCCCAAGTGCCGTGGTGGCAGATGGGTCGTCTCCAGGCTGAGGGTTCAGGGAAGGACTGACAGGTGTTCTTGGTGCTCTCCCTGGCCTGAAGAAGTACTGTGTAGCACCTAAGAACAGAACCCCCCAGAAGTCCACTTCCGGCCCCAGAGCCCCCGGGGATTAGCTGAAGGCCTGGGGAAGGTCCCCACCTCCTTGTGTCCTGGGTCCTCACAGCGGGGTGGTGGGCATTCTTTGTATCCACCTCTGGTGTGTGTGAGGGGCCAGTGTGTTAATGCATGACACACCCTCAACACGCACCGCTAGTGAGTTCTCTAGTGAGTTCTCTCCCGTGTGGGCACTATTGTTATTCTCTCTTTGTAGGAGTAAAGAGTTGGAGGGGCTGGGACCGGAGAGGCCGAGAGAGGGCCAGAGGGTCACAGGGCGCCCTGAGTTGAGATTTACTGCCGCCAGACGTGGCATTTTAGAGCAGTGGTCGTGGTGCCTGGGAGACCCAACCAGTGGTGGACTCACCGGGTAGGTGACAGAGACAGTGAGGGTGCCGGCTGTCGGAGGAGTGGCTGGGACTCTGACAGGGCCGGGTGCCCAACGGGGGCAGAGAGGAGGCTGGGGCCTGCTCTAGTGCATGGGGGTACATGGCTGGGTCAGTCAGTTTCACCCCAGCCTGTCTTACTCCAGAGTATGAGTTTCCATCTCCCTGTGGAGCCCCTGGGCGTGATCCCTCCGTGTCCCTCCACGGAGCAGGCCAGGTGCAAGGTAGGGCCAAAGGCTGTTTTGTCGCTTTACCCTCTGGCCTCACATAGGTCATCTGCAGGGGCGTGCGTGGTGGCAGTCTCACTAATGGGAGGGACCAGCAGGGGAAAGCTCAGGGTTTCATCCCAGCTCTGCCCTTAGCTTGCCTCGTGACCTTGGGTGAACTCCAGTGCTGCCTCTGTTTCCCCTTCGGCGCCGGTCCCTGGGTTTTCTGGATCGAGACACAGACCCCTGGGGTCTCAGCACCACCGCATGAGGACAAGGCTGTGTGTGGCCCCTGGGGGGGGCTCAGGGACTCGCCCCTTGCATGCTGCAGGCCGCAGGATGCCCATGGCAGCGAGGGCAGACGCAACCCCACCGGCTGGTGGGAGCCTGTCCACTCCCCGCTTGCTGACCAGGAAGTTGGAGTGTGGTGACGCTAATGTGATAGGTGGAACCCCAATAAGAGCAGTTGAGGCGTGGTAATGAGCAGAACCTCATTTCTCATTTCCTGGCCGCTAAACTGCTAGAGGTCCCGAAATGACCTTCCTGACAAAACTGAAGTGCCGCTGAATTTCAGGGCGTCTGTGCCAGCGTGTGTTTAACAGGATCCTTCCTGCCGATGTGCAGACCCTTCTGGGTGGTTTCCTGGGGAAAGCTGGAGGGGTGGGGCAGGTGGCAGCAGGTGACAGCCGCCCTTTTTTTGGAAAGACTGCTCTGGCTGCAGTGGGATTGCAGTTTACTGCACAGGGCACGTCATTTGTTTTTATTATTTGTTTTGGGCTTTTGAGGGGTATCAACTTTTTAAGAATGTTGTATAGATATAATCTAGGTACAGTAAAATTCACCCTTTAAGCATGCAATTCTGCACGTTTTGACCAACGCTGTGTAAAAACCACTTGGTTGCAGGACAACTCCGTCACCAAGGAAGGTTCCCGGAGCCCTTTGTGATTATGCCTCCATCCTGCCCACCACTGATGCAGTTTGTCCCCTTTTGATAGTAGAAAGGCCAGCCCGGGAAGTGTGGAGAAAGTACATAGATGTTCGTGTGAGGTGCCAGGATTTTCTAGGACGTCTGTCATGTGCAAGGGTTTCGCCTGGCCCAGGAGGACACTCCAGGCCACAGCAGACGGACTTGCCCGAGTGGCACCACCCATGTCATCCCAGGGATGCCCGAGCCTTAAGGAAGTTGGCCCAGGCTGGGCAGGTTGGCTCAAAGGCCAGTCACTGTGGCTGGAATCTTGTCTGCCCCGTGAATCCACGGGCCCCCAAAGGGGCCGCCCTCCCCCCAGGAGTGGGCAGTTCCACGCGCACACCTTGGGCCTTGATGCGTCTCAGGCCACCATCCCGGGGCTTTCCGGGGACACACACACAAGAGCTGCTCGCCCTCCTCCGCCGGGTTCCTGCAGCCCCTCGTGGTAGGTGCCCGGGAGCAGGGACCTCCTCTGTCCACCGCGGCCACTGGCTCCAGGTCCAAAGGGACTGGAGGTGACCGCCGGGCCGCTGGCTACTTCCTCTTTCCTCCGTGGGGAAGTGGCTTAGGAGAGGGCCAGGCAGGGTGTGTGCTCTCAGCGATCCTGCGCGCTGCGCCGCTCCGGGTCCCTGTGCGTCCTGGGGGTCCCCTCTGGGCTTCCTGCAGGCAGAGGCCGGCCACCGTTCTGTGGTCAAGGGGGGTGGTTTGCCGAAAGCCGGAGGGACCAGCGTGCTTTCCTGTGGGAAGGTCAGTGACTGCCAAGGCCAGCAGCGGGTCACCTGGGTCAGCGTCCCACCCCAGAGCCGGAGTCCTGGCTTCCACTCATGCGCTCGCCAGCCCCCACGTGTCGCATAGGATCCTGGTTTCTCCCGGAGCAGGAGCCGTGGGACGAGGGAGCCCGCCGCCCTCCGCCCAGAGCACATGCTTGTGAGTGGTCCCCATTGCTCTTTGGGGAGGAAGTCACCATCGACTCACTCTCTTCCTGGTTTTAAAATATTCTCTTTATTTTCGTTCAGTCGTGGGGAATTTTAGGAAATGAATCTTGGGAGTTTTTAAACTGTTAACTCGGGATCACCGCATTTATTAGTGTTCTGGTTGTTGCTGGGAATGTCTCTTCAGTGCTCAGTACTTGCCCCCCTCCCCCCACCGCCCCGGCACTCAGGGCAGGGCGAGCACGTGCCGTGCTGAGTGGCTCCTGGTGCATTTTGCCTGCGTTCACTGCGAGGAAACCCTTTGATGCCTGCGAGAGCGCAGACTAACCCTGACCTTGATTCCTGGCCTGAAATTCCTGTCTAAGCCTCCTTTGGCCTCTTTGGGGTGGTCGTCTGTGAACTGCCACGCATGCCGAGAGTGCGGTGGAGACATGGCCACATGCTTAGAAGACTTGGGGGGCTTCCAGATGCGAAGAGATTGGGGCCCAGGGTTAGTAGCACCCAGTGTTGGCACCCCAGTGGGACAAGGGCTGTTTGAACCAGCGTTTTGAGCTGCGTGTATGTGTGTGTCTTCCGCTCCCTGGCAGTTCTTACCTGGGGGGTGGGGAACACCGCCAGCCAGCGGGAAGACCCGAGTCCTCCTGGCCCGGAGAGGCTGCAGGACCCAGCTGCCGTGCAGTTCTGGGGCCCAGACACCGCTCTGACTATCCTGAGACCGTGTTTCCCTCCCAGTCCTTGCCCAGGGAAGAAAAGTTGCCCAAACACTGGAATTTATTACAGAAAAAGTTGAATGCTGGATTTTATTTAAGCATCAGAGAGGGGCGTGGTTTATGTCCTGAAGGGCCCTGCAAGCATCTTCAGTAGTGCCGTCCGCAGCAGTAAAGCCCCCGTGGACCTTTTCACCCAGTCTGAGCCCCGTGGAGCCGCAGCTGTGAGCACAGTAGGGCTGTGCTTCTAGGCAGCCCCAGGACCTGCAAGCGTCCTGCCCTCGGGATGCCTCCCCAGCGCCCTCCTGGGGCTCCACTCCTGTGTCCGCAGGGTAACTCCACAGGTTGACACAAGTAACAGGTGGGAAGCCGCTTCCCTTGGGTGGATGCTGAAGTTGCAGCGGACTTGGAGGGAAGGGAGTGGGCAAGCCACTGCTGTGCCCGTGGGGTGAGCAGCTTGCTGATGTGTTCCCTGGGCCCAGCTGGCCTTGCTGGGCAAGCATGCTTGAGGTGTGCAAGTTGTCAAATGACTATTTCACAGGGAGCCAGTTAAGAAAGGCCTTTGCCTTCATTCGGGAATATTAGAAATACATTAATTTGCTGGGTATATAATAATAATATAGCTACTTTTTCTTGAGTACCAGGAATGTACCGGGAGGGGAGAAGATAAAAACAAATGCATTGGGTGCATCCATAATAGAAACAGCTAAGGTGCCTCTCAGGGGCTGGAGACTGATCTTCAGTGCACGAGGCTCTGGGCAGCTCAGTCACCTGCAGGGACGCAGCTCTTTGGTGGTGGCTGCTGCACGGGAACCTGGGTTGGACTTGAATCAAAAGCCCATTCCTTTGCACAGCCTAACAGACTGAGTGCATCTCTGGTCGTGCAAAGTCTGTTTGGGTTTCGCTAAGTCTTGCATGTCACACCCAAGAATCAAGGTCCTGGGGGGAAGTTTCAAGGCTCCTGAAGCTGCCGGGTCTGCAAGAGGCTTGTCCTTTCTGAAAACATACATTTTTGTTTCTATGTGGGTAGTGGTTTGCTGGTTTAAATTTTTTTTTTTTAACCTTTTGGCTTGGAGAAATTTTCTTTTTGGTTGTGGTAATTATCCTTTCCTGATATGTAAGTTGATTACACATTTGATTATCCACGAGCCTCCTTCTGCCTCTTATTTAAACTTATTTTTAGCACAGTCCTTGAAACCTCAGCGTGAGACTGTCCGTCTTCTGCTGTATCTGAATGTCGTTTTAATCAGATGCCTCACAAGCCAAGTTAACATGGTGGGAACAAGTCCTGGCCTGCTGGATGAGCTGTGTGTTTGCTCTGGACATCTCGAAGCTCCGAGCTGCCTTCCTTCAGCTTGGTCAGCACGGGGATGAGTGAACTTGACCAGTAGCCGCCTGGATCCGGAAGCTTCACGACTCTGGGATTACAAGGGCGCCAGGCACTGTCATTGATGCCAGGCTAGCCCAGGTGGGAGGAAACCTGAGAGCCTGTCTGCCACCTGGATAGGACCCTGTCTCATAAGGCTTACGCTTTGCTCCAGATAGAATTGATGCCACGTCCCTGGCTCTGTTTGCAAAGCCGATTGCCAGCCTGGGTTTTTGTAAATCGGTGAGAGCAGTGTGGCAGGGTTTGGGGGTGCAGAGGTCTCCCTCATCCAGTCCCAGGGGTCTTCTCTGCGTCTGATTCTTCTCAGAGGCCACCTAAGTCAGTCAGCAGCCCCGGTGGACTCCCGGATGTTTTCTGAGCCTCACCTCGATAAGAATAAAACGTTTTAGTGCTTGATTTGATTTGTTTGCTAGAAGATTAGTACAAAAGCAGGAAGGAAAAAGAATGTGTGGTGGAGGTGATTGCTGGAGACTGGCAGAGGGTTATTTACGGATTTTTGCTGACAGTCCTTGTTTAAAGGAATTCCCTGTGAGATTTATGAAGCCTTTCCAATTTATTGTCTTTCCAAGTAAGGTAAGCAAATAAATAGGTTATTCTCTTTTATTATAAACCTAGCCAATGTGAGATTAAAAATAAGAGGAAACGGGGCTCCATTTTTTCCAGCCCAGTGTGTTTTTGGAATTTGGAAAGCGTCTTGGAAAGGCTTTTTGTTTTGTTTTGTTTTTGGCTTCAGCACATTGTGCATTTAAAAGATAAAGGCTGACCCTTGATATCGTGTGTGCCGGTCCCCATCCTTGAAGAGAGCTGACTGCGGTCTGGCGGGCGGTTGGTGGGGGGCGCGTGTGGCCCGGTGTTAAGCCCACCACAGCCAGCAAGGCCTCACAGGCCCCTTGGGAAACCAGGCCGAGGGGTTCCCAAGACCCGCTCTGAGTTCGGTCACCACTCTGGCACCCAGGAGGGACACTGTCTCTGTAGGCCCGTGGTGTAGCCCTTTGTAAAGAGCAAAAACCCATCTGGTCAAACTGAACTTTTCCTCCAAGACCTTTCTTCCTATTGTCTTAATTTCCCCATCACTTTCCCTTTTTAATCTCCTCCTCTGAAATTGTGGGCGCTTTTGATATTTTGGTGAATTGTGATTTTGGTGACATTGGTCTGTGAAGACCCAGATGGGAACTTTTTATTTCTAGGTAAAGAATAAGCAGGAACATGAGACCTTGTAATAAGATAAACATCTCGTTTCCTGGTGGTGATACCTGTGCTGAAGATTTGGATTGGGAACGTTTGGTGACCTGTCCCCTCCCCTCCCCTCCCAGCTGTAGCTCCCCCTCCCTTCCCCGCCCAGAGCCCATTTGAAGTCCTGGCTCCTTCCAGGCTGCAGACAGCACCACCGGGGAGACACCCTATTATCATTTTGGGAGAATGTGTTTTAAACCTTTTTTTTTTTTTTTAATTTTATTTATTTACTTTTGGCTACATTGGGTCTTCGTTGTTGCGCGCAGGCTTTCTCTAGTTGTGGCGAGCGGGGGCTACTCTTCCGTTGCGGTTCGCGGGCTTCTCATTGCAGCGGCTTCTCTTGTTGCGGAGCACGGGCTCCAGGCGCGCGGGCTCCAGTAGTCATGGCACGTGGGCTCAGTAGTTGTGGCGCACGGGCTGAGTTGCTCCGCGGCATGCGGTATCTTCCCGGACCGGGGCTCGAACCCGTGTGCCCTGCATTGGCAGGCGGATTCTTAACCACTGCGCCACCAGGGAAGCCCTGGGAGAATGTGTTTTATGTGTCTGTCCCTAGATGTCTGTGGCCTAGTGATGCTATTTTGGGGGGACTAATGGTCAGTGTTTTGGATGGTGTCTTGTTAACAGACTGTGCGGTCTGAGCCCATCAGCCCCTGGCATGTGGGAGGTGTATGCCGTGGGTTCAGTGGATTAGTTCGGGGGGGTGGGGTCGCTGGGGTCAGGAGTGATCAGACCTAAGCAGGGAGGTTTGGAAGATGCCCAGGGCGTAAATCCTGCAAAATGGGCTCCGTGGGGTTCGTCTTCCTTCTTGCCCACTTCCTCCACGGTACCTCCTCTCTCTGATGGACCTTCTATCGTCTCGGGGGTAATGAGCTTTGGGGGGATGGCAGAACAGTGTGGTCACCACTGTGCGGGCCCTGGGGTGGTGGCCTGAACAAGACTGACTAGATCTGGCCTGCAAGGAGCAGACCACGCAACCAGAGGGCACTGGGCACCCAGGTGAGGCAGCAGGGGGAGGGCCGCGGTGGTCCCAGCGCTGGGAGCTGGGGTCCCATCCGTACACCCAGAGGTCTGGAAAGTCCTCTTGAAGGAGGTGGGCTGTGGGCTGTGGGCTGCAGGGGGAGGGGCCGCCCTCCAGCTCTTCCTCCCTTGGAGGCTGTCACGCCCTCTTGCCCGGAACCCTCCAGCCCCATGCTTCTCATTCCCGCCTGGACCTGGGATCACCTGGGGAAGCCTTGAAGCAAGATCTAAGCAGAGCCCCACCCTCAGCGGTTCTGAGTCACTGGTCTTGGGGCGGAACCTGCCTGGTAGTTTTAAAAGCTCTCAGATGATTCAGATGGGCAGCCAGGTGGAGAGTCACTGCCCAGCCCAGCAGCCCTCAGCTGAAGCCGCTTGCCCCTTTCTGCCCGTGGGCTAGAAGGCACAGGCCCAGAGAATCAGGCAAATCCTCACTTCCTGCCCCACAGGCTGGGGACAGGGGCGGAGGGAGGCTTCCTGGGAGGCCCAGCTCCTCGAACACGTGTCCGACGTGACAGATGAGCCTCGGCCGCAGGGCCAGGTGACCAGAGCCGCTCACCGAGGGGTGTCAGGAGCAGGAGGCCCGTGTGGCCTGGCTTCCCGTCGGCAGGTGAGGGTCGGTGGGGCCGCGTCATCTCTTGCCAGGCTCTCCTGGAGCGAAAGCGCAGTCAGTTTTGCAGGACAGGTGCCCGTGAGCACGGGGAAGAGTGTGGCGGGGAGGAGGCGGAGGTGGGGGGGCAGCTAGCTGCTGGGGTCCCATCCACCTCAGGGCCCCCCCCCAAAACACGAGGAAAGCTGGCGTCGCCCGCCCCTTGGGAAGAAGCTCCAGGAGCGGCAGAATTTTCCTGCCTTGGTCAGTGTGCCTCTGCAGGGAGAGAGGGGGTGTTGCCGAGGAAGCAAAGCTGGAGGGCCTGCCTCAGGCCTGTGGCCCTCTTTGGGCTCCGTGCCTGGGAGGGAGCGTGAGCCCCGGGAATGGCACGAGTCGAGGGGGGTGGCGTGGGGAGGGTCCTGTGTGCGTTTTCGTAGGGAAAAATCCAGCGCTCAGCAGCGTCTCATGGGAGTCTAGGATCTAACGTTGCTCGGAGCCCCTGCGTGGGATTTCTTGGCCCGCGAAGGCTGGGCGGGGGACGTGTTCCGTGAGTTCACGGGGACAGGAGGGAGGGAGGGGACCGGGGGCGCTGGGGTGCGGGGAGGGGCGCTGCTGCAGGGGGAGTTGTCTGGCTTACAGTCGTCGGGTCTTTGTGGCAGGCCCTGGGGGAGGGCGGTTGGTGCCCCCAGGTAGGAGGAAGCGAACACGCGCGCTATCTGGACCCAGAAAAGGGTCTCTTTAGCCGGGCCAGGTGGGTTGGGGGTGCCCTGGGGCCCTTTGTGTGCGTTGCCATCCAGCTGCTGCCTCTTAATTATGAATGGGAATGGGTTTGAGAGTCTAAAAGTCGGTAACTAAGGTCCCGGCAACTAAGGTCCCGGCGGACTAAATGTTGGGATGAATCCATTGGGGGGGTTACTGTGCGGGTGGGGAGGGAGCTGAGCAGACCGGCGGGCTGGGCTGAGAAGCCTCAGCTGTGGGTGGAGCAGGAGGGGGAGGGGGCGGGGGAGGGGGAGAAGCAGGCCACTGGGGGCTGCGCGGCTTGGATTCCGGGTTGGGCAGGTTCAGGTTGAAGGAACCCCTCCTCTGGTTCTGTTGTTGGCTGCGTCCCTTCCTTGAGCACCTACAGAGGTGGCATCTGAGGGGTGCTTCGCCTTCGTTCCCCGTAGGTGCTCCTTGCTCTACGGAACCTGGCATCTGGACCTGCTGTGGCAGGTGGCACAGATTTCCAGCCAGATCTTTTGTCATCATTCTCCTCTCCCCTCGGGAGCAGGGACGCCCTCCCTCACTGAGGAGCCCCCAGCAGGGGATGGGACCAGTAGGGTCACAGGGCCAAGCAGATTCCCCAGGCCCTGCCTCGGTTGCCTGGATGGTCCCCGAGCTCAGAGCTAGAACCGTGTTGTGATGCCCCCTCTGCCCACATGGGTGAAGGGGGTGGCAGGAAGCAGAGGGTCCTGAATGCCCCAGGGGGTCTGTCTTGGAGCTTCGTCCCATTTTGCTGAATTCCTCCTCCTGCCTTGTTGGCTTCTGCAGAGTAGGTTACAGGTGGCCTTCCACTGGTGCACTTGAGTTGAATCTCTGCTTTTACTGCTGTGGAGTCTGGCGTGAGGCCCAGAGCCTCAGTCCCCCCACCCATGAGTTGGGAGTAATAATAGTTACTTGATGGAGTGGCTGTTGGAATGAAAAGAGGTAATGGGTTTAGGAGTTCGCCTGTGTAGGGCTGGTCTTTGGAGGCCCCTATAGCCTTTGCACGCACAGCGAGTGGGAGCCCCAGGATGTGGCTTCTGAATGCTCGCCTTCCTTCCTTCTGATCATAATGCTTTTAAAATCTCATCTGTAGTCTTTTGTTTCTTTCACATCGTACAGGTGTCGTCTTAAATGCCTTTGTGTGCCTTTCTTTTTGAAAGCAAACTTCATTGCCCGTGGAAAAAAAAGAAAGCTGCTTCAGTCTTGGGGCCGTGGCCAGGAAGTGCCTGTTGGACAGTCAGAATTCAGTTAAGCGCGCTTGGTTCCCACAGGTCAGGCTCAGGGAGGACTACGGTGGGAGGGAGGTGCTTCCTTGTCCCCACGTAGCTTGCAGTCTGGAGAGATGGGTTCACTTGGGTTTGAAGGAAGGTACTAGGCTTTGGGATTCTTTTTTTTTTTTTTTTTTTTTCACATCTTTATTGGAGTATAATTGCTTTACCATGGTATGTTAGTTTCTGCTTTATAACAATGGGAGTCTTTTTAAAAACAACTCTGAATGTGTTAATTTTGGTTTATTATTTCCAAGGCAAAAACATCATTTCAAAAGACCAGTCCAGTCTTCTTATAGTGATTTATAGTTTACAGTTGTGTTCCAATATGTTCTAATTACAGCCTCCAAACAACAACCTTGGTTTACAGATGGAGAAAATGCAGGGCTCAGGTGAAGTGACTGCCGAGACGTCCCTCGGGAGAGATGGCTCTGCCTGCGTTCTCTGGGGGTGTCAGTGTGTTTCCCTGTCTCTTGGTCGTTGCATGCTTTTTTTTGTTTTAAAAAAAACAAAGTGGGAGTAAACTCACTGCTGAGATTTTACTTGGGTACCACTTAAGAGAGTGATGACAGGATGGAGACACAGATGAGAGGATGGGTGTGCATGTGAGCAGGGGTCTGGAGGAGTCTGGGCCCATCTTGGCCTGTATCCTACCATCCCAGACACTTCCCAAGCATCCAGATATTTTCCAGCAGTCTGCCCTTGACACTGAGGGCCATAATGAGATGCACAGAGGCAGGAGCCTGCCCTGGGTAAGAAGAATTTGACCAGAAATCCGTGTGCCATCTTTTGTGGGTATTGACCCACCTGCTGTACACGTACTGGAACACACCAGGCACCTGGTAGCAGATTGTACCTGGCAGCTTGAGCAGGATCTAGAGCTCCCCTCCTTGCTGCTTCACTCATAGCCCAAGGAGCTCTGTATGGGAAGCCAGCCCAAGGCCAAGTACAGATCCATGGACCATAAGTGGACCCTTTGAATTAACTCATCCATTCTGATTTTTCTCTTCTTGTGGTATCTGTCACTTGCTGAGAAGAGTTTGTCTTCTGGGGCTGTCATTCAAAGCATCATTTTGCACCATACCATTAAAATTTTCAGAGTGTTTGCTGATTTGTGTTCATTGAAACTAGATTCATTAGGATGATGTGAAAATAGCGCTCAACTGTTTACCAAATCGGATTCTTGTTTTTGATATTTCAGTACATCATCTGTTCTCACTTGAATGTCGTGGAATTTGTTGGTAAAGTGTGATGCAGATAAAAACTCAAATTTTAGTGGAGTTTTAAAAAAATTTTGAATGCATTTATAAGAATATTATATCCGAGGTGCTCAATTTGCCATTTGAAGCAGAATCTGTATGGATGTGAGGAGGTTGGAGCTTGGCTTGGCCTTGGAGAGTTTTCAGACGTGCTGGGATCTTGACCCAGATCCAGGTGCTGAGTCAAACTGATTGGAAACCCCCCTCTCCCAACTCTGTCCCTCACTAGCTGGGTGACCTCTGTCAAGTCACCCAACCCTGGGCTGGGCTCTGTGAAATTGCAATTCCTGTGTTTTTTTTACAAGGTTGTTTGAAGACTTCAACAGGAGCATTGTTATTTCATTGGTTTTCAACATTTTCACATCTCTGGGATTGAGTTCTGTCATAAAATTGATCATATGGCATAGTTTAATTGAGGGTATTGTTTTCCCTTTTTTTTCTTAGCGGCTTATAAAACAATGCTGGGTCTAAGGTTTGATGGTATCTTAGAGTTGGTGGCCATGAAAGCATTTTGCAGACTTCAGAGTTTTAGAGTTGAGCGTTTTCCAATAAAAGGACAGTTGCTCAACTTTTTAAGTTGATCAGCAAGAGCCCAGTTGTGACCAGATTTCCACTTGGATGCCACGGCTGTGTGGCAACAAGAGAATTTAATAGATGCATTTCCAGAGTTGTTGGCAGCTCTTCTCAGATTTGGTTCAGTGGTCAGATAACCTTGGATTATGGTGTTCAGAGAGACCCAGAGGCCTATATTGCTTCCAAAATAAGCCTGTCTTGAGACTGAGTTGGAAGGTAAGTGTGGTGGAGGTGACCAGAGGTCCACCAAAGATCTGTGCTTCCCTCCTCCACTGGTGGGGGCTTACTGCTGCGGTGGTTGCCCTGCCACCAGCCAGGCAGCTACCGGAGGCCCCAGGATAGATGTTGCCAATGGAACACTGGTGGGAATAGGTGTCACTTCCTGGCAGAAATGGTTAAGAAGCAAGTGTGCTTTACCCAGTTTTTCTTGCCTGGATTGTCAGCTGGGTGTGGCAAGTCCAGCTGAGAAAGCGAGGATCCTGGGCCCCTGAATCACCATGTGAAGAGCTGGTTACCCGTCAGGAACACTGATCTTTTTGTGGTTTAGAAATAAGCTTATACTGTGTTGAGCTGATACTCAGTTTTGGGTTCCTTTGTTAAAGCAGGCAGTGTTAACTAATACATTGAGTTTGGCGAGCTGATTAACTTGATCATCAACCAAACCAAGCTGCGCCTCACACTCTCCTTCAGAGAGCAGGTGGAGAAGCAGGGCCCTCCTCCCGGCCCCCAGCCTCGGCAGCGTGGCTTTCACTTCTCCATCCGCCGTCCGTTTATTCACTGAGTCCTGGAGATCCCGTTCCCCTCCCCACTCTTGTTGGGGGGGGCCTCCCTGAAGATGAGCACCCCTGCAGGGCTTCCCTGCCTCGCACCAGACACATGACAGCCACCTACGCATTTTGGGTACAGCCAGGTGGCCCTGGCAGTCTGACTGTCAATCTTTGGAGAAGCTCAGAAGTAAGTCTTGGGTCGTAAAAGTGGAGCAGCGACCTGGCATGGTGTGGCAGCCGTGCAAAGGCGCCTCTCTGGGCTTTTCCTTCTGGGAAGGTAATTGACTGCTGGCGCCAACGACATTCCACACGTGGAATCCAGCCCCGCATTCACAGAGCCCGCGCTCCCACAGGCCGCTCCCAGCCAGGGCCTGAGCACAGCGGGGCTGCCAGGCTGTCCCTGCGAGGCTTGGGACTCCTCCCAACAGCCCGTGTCCGCTTGGCCCGAAGATCCCCCTGTGGCCTTGAACTGCACGGCAGGCAGAGATCTCTCCTTCCCTGACTCCACTGAAGGGGTCAGGCCCGCATCTCCCTCTGGCTCCTGTTTCGTGTCCCCCCCCAGAAGTCTCTCGTACAGTCTCTTACTAATCTTGTCTTGGCATCTGTTTCTGGAGGAACCGAACTAACACACGTTGAATTGAAAATAAAGTGGGTCAAAGGGTCATTGCCCAGGAATTTCTTCCAGTTTGGGAAGCAAGCCATAGTTCCTCTCCCCTCTTGCCTCTACAGTGTGAGGTCTGTGCTTGGCGATTTCCAGGACCTACCCAGATCTGAGATCTTGGATTCTGTCAAGGGTTTAGTTCTGTTACTCTTGCATCATAGCAGTGACTTTTTTTTTTTTTTTTTTGGCCGTGCCGCGCAGCATGTGGGATCTTAGTTCCCCGATCAGGGAGCGAACCCGTGCCCCCTGCAGTGGAAGCAGGGATTCTTAACCACTGGACCGTCAGGGAAGTCCTATAGCAGTGACTCTTAAATGTGCTTTTTAACGTACCTTCCCCGCCATCTGGGTGAAGCATCAGTAATGAAACTAGAGTAGATGCCGCGTTGACCTTTTAGAGTGTCCACGCACTAGATTTTAACTGGGAGGTTGCATGTATTTTCTGTACTTAATACTTTAAAAGCCTCTTGGGTGATACGAGATGCTAGTAGGTGCAGTCTGTGTGTGACCTGCACTGGGAATGCAACTTTAGGCTGACAGCATCTAACGACAGCCGTGTTAAAAGTCACATGGCATTTAGCAGTGTGTTTCCAAATGGGCCCGTGTAATCGGTTTGCTCTTTGAGAGCTGCTCTCGGGAGTTCTGCCTCAAAGCAAGAGAACCTGCAGGATGCAGATGTGACCTCCCTGGGGGTTTACTCTGACTGGGCCGGGACCTCCTGTTTGATCAGCCTGCGCTGATACACACGATCCTTAGCCTCCTTGAATTCGCGGGTCTGTTCACGGAGAAGAGTGGGTGTCGCCTGGACGCACGCTGCTCCCACACTCTGATTTGGAGTGACCATCCACCTGGACCGCTGGGGTCCCAGCTCTTGGTGGGGAGATGGCACTGGTCTCGCAGGTGTTTCTGGGGTCCTCATTCTGCAGATGGAGCAGAGTCCAAGGTGCCCTGAGTGGGCACCTTTGTGCAGTGAGTACCCCCGCCCCGCCCCCCAGGCTGGGCTGTTACCTCCGTGCTATCTCCATCTCCCCGCCCATCGGTCATCTTTATTTCCTCAGCGATTCTCAGCGGCCTTCAGACCTCACTGAGCTCCACCCCAGAGTCCTTGAGCATGCATCTCATTACTGAAGTTGACTTTCTGTGGTTCCTTCAGTTTATTTTTCCTTGGAGGTAGGACTTGGGGGAGGTATTCAGGGGGCTGGGAGGGGGGGGGGCATGAGGTAAAATGAAAAGCGTAGACCCTAGGCATGCCAATCCATTTGTTTTGGCAGATGCATATACCTGGGTACCCCAACTCTATCAAGATATAGAACATAACCGTCATTCCAGAAAGTTCCCTCATGGTAGTCCCCATTCCTATCTCCCTGATCATCTCAGGCAACCACGCCCCACCCCCACATGATTAATTTTTCGTGTTCTAGCATTTAATATACTACATGATATACATATTCACACGTTATACATACATGTATATTATACCACATATACCTTTTGGGAAAAGCTTTTTAAATTCAGCTTTTTAAATGTGTTTGAGATTTTCAGGTGTTTTAGCCTGGATCAATTGCTTGTTCCTTTTTACTTGCTGTGTAGTATTCCAGTGTAGGAATCCACCAAGTGAGTTTACCCAAGTACCTGTTGATGGACACGTGGGCTGTTCCCAGCTTTTGGCTATTCTGAATAAAGCTGAAGTGAACCATTCTTGTACATGTATTTTTATGGACAGACCTATGTTTTCGTTTCTCTTGGGTAAATTCCTAGAAGTGGAATTGCTGGGCCATAAAATAGGTGTATGTTTAGTTTTATAAAGCAGTTATAATGACATTTTACACTGCTACCAATCATGTATGGAAGATGGAGCTATTTTTTAACCACTTAGCAGAATGTTGGCTTTCTGCTTGAGGGGTTTGGGGCGGGGAGCACCTTCCTCTTCCCCGTTCCCTCCGCTAGCCAGACAGATGCAGCGTCTGCACCATTTGCTGTGCTGTGGGGTGGGCTGTAAGGCTTGCCTGCTCTGGAAGAAGTAACCGTTTTATTTTGTTTAGAGGGGCCTGCTTCTCTTGGCTTTCCCAGGATGTTCAGAACAATTGTTGATTTTTCCTGGGCACGCCTCTACCTGCTCCAACCCCCAAGCTGTCTTCCTATCCCCTCCCCCACCCCCCAAATACTGCACCCTCTAGTGAAGCGTGAGGGTCAGGGCCTTTGGTTCCTGGTGTTTTCCTGGTCCTTTGTAACATCTGTGCCCATGTTTTTGCATTCGTGACTGACAGAAGTTCATTTTTGGAGCCCACTGATAATCACGTGGTAGCACATGCATTTCTAGTTTCTTTCAGCGTGGGGAAACAGGCTAAGCAGGTGTTCTGTGCAGCTACCTGGCCACCTGAAGATCAGCCACCAGAAGATCAGACACCCCGTGAGCTGGGCCACCCAGGAGCTCAGTGGTCAGGGTGTGCCGGCCTCGCTGGCCTTGGGGAGGCTGCTGCCAGCTTTTCGAAGTCTCTTTAGGGTCAGTGCTTTCAGGGATGTGGTTTATAGGACTTCTAATGTGTTCTCATGAATGGATTCTATTTTACTTATTTATATCCTGTCTCTTTGGAGAAAGTATTTTGAGGACTCAAAAAAAAAAAGAAACAACAAACAAAAAAAAACCCAGGATTGGGCTTCCCTGGTGGCGCAGTGGTTGAGAATCTGCCTGCTAATGCAGGGGACACGGGTTCGAGCCCTGGTCTGGGAAGATCCCACATGCCGCGGAGCAACTAGGCCCGTGAGCCACAACTACTGAGCCTGCGCGTCTGGAGCCTGTGCTCCGCAACAAGAGAGGCCGCGATAATGAGAGGCCTGCGCACCGCGATGAAGAGTGGCCCCCACTTGCCGCAACTGGAGAAAGCCCTCGCACAGAAACGAAGACCCAACACAGCCATAAATAAATAAATTAAAAAAAAAAAAAAACCCAGGGTGCTGTAAGAGGGGATGAGATTGGGGAAGGACCAGAGTTGATTAAAAAACAAAAAATGGACATACAGCAACTGCAAATTTCCAGACAGTTGGCTGTGAACAGCTCTCTTCCTGTGAGTTTAGAGACACGTGTTGTTGAGCTCATCCTAAAGAGAAATGCTTGGACTTCCCTGGTGGCGCAGTGGTTAAGAATCCGCCTGCCAATGCAGGGGACACGGGTTCGAGCCCTGGTCTGGGAAGATTCCACATGCCGCAGAGTAACTAAGCCCGTGTGCCACAACTACTGAAGCCCACGCACCTAGAGCCTGTGCTCCACAACAAGAGAAGCCACTGCAATAAGAAGCCTGCACACCATAACGCAGAGTGGCCCCCGCTCGCTGCAACTAGAGAAAGCCTGCGTGCAGCAATGAAGACCCAACGCAACCAAAAATAAAAATAAATTAAAAAAAAAATAATAATAATAATAAAAAAAAGAAATGCTTCCTTAGAGGGAGTTACAGGGGATAGAGGGTTCTGCCATCAGCCAAGGTCTGGTAACACAGACCTGTTTGCTTGGGCCTGGGTCCACCCGGAAAGTCAGAAGCACAGTGTTGAGGGACAATTTAGGGGAAGCCATTCTAAGGGTATCATTTAATTTGGAATGGCATTTAAAATACTTCAGGGACTAGGCCAGTTGAATTGGACTGGGTCATTCTTCCAAAAAGGTATTTATCTCAGCTGGGCTTTTGCTAGGTGTTTTTAGAGATGCCGGTTGGAGTTTCACTTCTTGCCCAGGAATTGGTGTGCGTTGGCCTTACATGCCGGCCTCTCAGGTGTGGAGGTGGACAAAAGGAGGGGGCAGGCCTGGCTGGTTCCAGGATCAGGAACTTAAGTCGGGGCAGGGTCTGGGTTTGCTTTGGTGGAGTCACGGACTCCAAGGGCGTAAAGCTGTGATGTCCATGCTTGTGGATGAGCCAAGTTTGAGGGGCGGGTGGGATGGGCAGTCAGAGAGGAGGTGTCTAGAAGGCGGTTGGTGAGGGGCATCTGGAGTTCCTTGGAGGGACCGTCGAAGAAACTGACTTGGGAGCATCTGAGTGGGAGTTTGGGCAGAGTTGCACTCTCTCCCTCTTTCATGTCTGCTTCTCTAGCACTTGGCGTTCTGTTCTTTGTTCCTTGTTGGAACTCCTTGAAGACAAGGTTATGTTTCCTTTATCTCCAAATCTCCCTCTCAGCAGTACCTGCCTCTCTGTTGGTGCAGTATCAGAATGGATAGAGTGGTGTGGGTCGGGTGTGTGGTACAGCTGGGAAGGTAGATGGCAGAGGAGAAAGGGCTGTTGGCTTTGACCATCAGGAGTCCACACCAGAGTTTTTGGATGTGTTGGGTATGTGTGTATAGGTACCTATAGCTATAGTATGTGTGTATATATTGGGTTCAGTAACCTTGATAGCAAGGCTCGAAAAGCAGCACTGCAGCCAGGAGAGTCCACTGAGCCGCGGGGGAGGCGGCCAGGCTGATGACTTCTGTGGGCCCCAGGCGTGGGGAGATGGGAGCACATGTGGCATTAACTGGGAAGGCTCCCCTCTTAGTAGGAGGCTGGGGGTGCAGGAGCCAAGCCGAAGGTCCCCCACTACGCATTTTGGTTCACCCGCGCTTTCTGCCTTCACTGTTGCTGCCACAGGTCAGTTTGCAGGATCTGGCCTCACGCGTGGTGATTACTGGCCCTGCTCATCCATCCAGTGGGGTGGAGTTTGTCACCAAGGAAGGGAATGTACATTAATCCAAAGAAGAAGAGAAGTTCCTATTATAACTCTTCTTTTTCCACACTCTCGTTTTCTTTCAAGCCCCAGTGACTAGAGAATTGGCTCCAAGTCTCATGAGTGCCTGTTTTAAATGGAATTAGAACTTGAGTTACAGAATCATGGTGGCTGGGTAGCATTCCTCTCCTGTCCCCATGAGAAGTTGGTTTCCCAGGGGCAAAGTGACTTGCCTAAGGTCACACGGTAGGACGAGGCAGGAAGGTGTCTGCAGCTGAGGTTTCCCAGCTCCGGCTTGGATCTGGGCTTTGGTTGTGAAGTGTATCCCACCCACCCTGGTCCTCTCCCAGGCTGCCCACTGCACTGTAAGTCTGTCTACAAGGCTCCCCCGCGTTGTGCAGGCACGGGCCTGGCCTCTCCTTGCCGTCCCTCCTCCAAGGGCAGCTTCCCTTTCCCACGAGGAAGGCCGCTGGTACAGAGTTGGGCTGCATTGGGCATCTTCTGTTTGGTCTTTCCAGCCTCTGCCGTGACGCTTCTTCAGGTGTTCTTAGGATCCTCCCCCCACATTGGTTGGGGGCAGGGTGGGGTGGAGGGGCTGACTTGCCCACATTTCATCAAATTCGAGTTAGATACAAAGGGATTGGCAGTGAAAAGTCCCCCTCCCCCGGTCTTAGACTCTGAGAGCTCTCTGTTCCTTTTGCTGTCTGTCTCCTCTGCTGGCTCCAAGATTATTTGGTGTTGGTCCCGGAACGTTTGCATCTCCTTTGGACACTTGGTATGCGACATGCTTGTTACCCACCCTTAACTGACTTGAAGTCCTTTGGTCTGTTTTCTTTGTGAGCACTTGCTTTTTGCCAGGGGCTGGGGAGGCAGGCATTACTCCACTTGCATTCCAGTGAAGATGCTGCTTACCTTTCCTTTTTTCAAAAATGACCCTTGGTACCTTCTTAGGAAAACAGTGGAGACAGGGACCATACTGTTCTCTTAAGTTCCCCAAAAAGTTGATGCTGCTGACAAGGTTTGCATTCCTTAAGTTGAGAAGGAGGGCTAGAGTGTAAGCCTATTCTGTATCTCTAAGCATTTCAGAAGAAAGATATATCTGTGCTCTGTGTTTAAATATAGCATGGTGTTTGCTACTGAGTTGGAGAAGAAGCAATTGAATATGTAGGTCATTGACTTAGGAGAATGAGTTCAGAGTTTTCTTTGCATCTGATTAACGCTGTCTTACAGTTGGGCCAAAATTGGGTTACAGAGAGTTCAACGAGATATCTGGGAGGGAAACCGTGGGGATCATACGAGGGTACCTTTGCCCCCTTAAGGCATTCAGGGGTGTGACTTGGTGTTGGGCCCAGTAGCCCAGTGCTTGGCAGCCAGCGTGGAGGCATTAGCCGCTCTGGAGTTGTGTGGGGAAGACACGGGCTGGGTGCTGCTCCCCCGGAGCAGATCCGTCAGGAGCAAGGGGAGAGGGTTCTACTTAATCAGGATAAATGCCAGCGGTGTATTTTAATACATGCTTGATTCAGAACGCACTGTTTGGAACTGCATATTTAAAAGGAAACTGCCATCCCCCTTTGAAGGTACGTGACATTTAACAGATCTGTAGCAGGAGATAGGTTTGACAGCTTCGAATTATATTTGAAAGAGTTTTTCTTTTAAGAAAGAAAATGATTACTTCTATTTTGAATGTCATCACAAAGACATAAACATGTTTAATCAAATTATATATTTAATTTATGTAGAATGTAATTTGTATTCCCGTGGAAGAGTCACTGGTTATTTCTTTATCAGCTTTGAAGCTGGGCAGTGTTTGAAAGCGCTCAGCTTTTTGAGTAAATGGCTATTTAAGGGTTTATGGAATCTGAAAAAAATAGTATTGTGATTGAAATATTTTTCATCTGTACACTTGTACCTAATGGCACATTCTGGGGAGAGGGAGGTACTTTCATTATTGTCAGTGGGAGACATTAAGGATAAACTCCTGTTGAATGGATGGAAAGAAGTGTGACCCTGAAGACAATAAAGGCAAAACAGCAAAGATGCTCCTCCTGTAATTTTCTCCTTCTGGATTCTTTGAATCAGCAGGGAGGTGCTGGGGAGTGTTAGGACTGACTGTGCCAGCTCTCCTTAAAAGGGAGGCGACAGGGGATCTTGGAGGACAGACACAGAACGCCACAAAAGACCTTGAGGTTGATACAGTGTGATTAAGTTTTGTCACAAAAGGCTGATGTGGAGTTCGAGGGCAGCCACAAGGTCCCCAGGCTGCTGGAAAAGCAGGCATGTAGCTGTGGGTTCTCTCAGACAGGTGGCTCGCTGGCTCTGGTAATCTGCTAGGACACTCCAGCTCCAGAACTTTCTCTGAGCGAGCTGGGTGTTGGAAGGTGGCCAGCCCAGTGTACAGCTGTGTTTGTCAGCCAGGGACGGTCTTGGCCTGTTCCAGCCTGCTGCATGAGGTTTCGATTTAGCCATGTGGGATCAGGGAGTCCTGGGTTCCCCACCACTGTACCCACTCGCCCACACGGACCAGCCCCGGAGGCTGGTTTTCTCTTGTCCTCTCCGGGGCAGTTCTATCACATGTGACCTGGGAAGCTCTGGGCATCTGGCAGCAGCTGAGCGAGAGAAACCAGTCAGTTGTGCCTGTTCCCAGGAAAGAACTTACGTAGCAAGCATCTTTGCCAGCTCCAACAGAGAAGGTCAGGGGTTCAGGAGCCGTGTGCCCTGGCAGCCGGAGGAAGCTAATCCCAGTTCAGAGTGTGAATCCTGTCAACGGGCTAGGCTCCTTGTAAACACCAATCCACCAAAGAAAGGAATTTCCCTATTTATTGGTCAACATGCACCAAACTCAACAGACAGACCAAAAGGAAAAAAAAAACAGGACAAAGCTACTTGGTATTTTTGTAATTAAACTTGTAGTTGTAAGAGAAATAAGACCAATAAGACCCTTTACCTCGTTTTCCCCCAATTGGTAACATCTTGCAAAATGATAGTGACAATAGCATAACCAGGAAATTGATACTGATACAGTCCACAGATACTATTCAGATTTCCCCAGTGTTACACACATTCATTTGGGTGTATTCCCTTCTGTGCAGTTGTATTGTTCGTGTGGATTCCATTGTGCCCCACCACAGTCAAGACACACAAGTTTCATTACCCCAAGGATTCCCCCACCCCACCGTTCCCCTTTTATAGCCACACCCACTTTAGGTGGCCCAGACAGTTCATGGCCAACAGACATGGTTGTAAACGGGGCTGGCTGACTTCCAAGACCCAGCTCACTCAGAGAAAATTCTAGAGTTCGAGTGTCCTGGCTCCTTCCCTGTCCGTAAACCCTGACAACCACTAGTCTGTTCTCCATCTCTGTAATTTTGTCCCTTAAGAATGTTATAGAAATGGAATCAAATAGTAGGTAGCCTTTTGGGATGGAGTGTTTTCACTCAGCACAGTTCCCTTTGAAATTCATTCAGGTTGTTGTATCACTGGTTTGTTCCCTTTTATTGATGAGGAATATTCCACCCCAGAGATTTTTTTTTTTTAAACACTACATTTTTTTTGTTGTTGGTTTTTTTTTTTTTAATTTTATAAATTTATTTATTTATTTATTTATTTTTAGCTGTGTTGGGTCTTCGTTTCTGTGCGAGGGCTTTCTCTAGTTGTGGTGAACGGGGGCCACTCTTCATCGTGGTGTGCGGGCCTCTCACTATCGCGACCTCTATTGTTGCGGAGCACAGGCTCCAGACACGCAGGCTCAGTAGTTGTGGCTCACGGGCCCAGTTGCTCCGCGGCATGTGGGATCTTCCCAGACCAGGGCTCGAACCCGTGTCCCCTGCATTGGCAGGCAGATTCTCAACCACTGCGCCACCAGGGAAGCCTGATTTTTTTTTTTTTTTTTGGGCTGTGTTGGGTGTTTGTTGCTGCGCGCGGGTTTTCTCTAGTTGCGGTGAGCAGGGGCTACTCTTGGTTGTGGTGTGCAGGCTTCTCATTGCAGTGGCTTCTCTTGTTGTGGAGCATGGGCTCTAGGCGTGCCGGCTTCAGCAGTTGTCGCTCGTGGGCTCTAGAGCACAGGCTCAGTAGTTGTGGCGCACGGACTTAGTTGCTCTGTGGCATGTGGGATCTTCCTGGACCAGGGCTTGAACCCATCTTCCCTGCATTGGCAGGCGGATTCTTAACCACTGCACCACCAGCGAAGTCCCCACCCCAAAGATTTTTGATTCAGTCTTAGACTGACTGGAACACTGGGTAAGAGGAAACCCATCATGGAGACCTGGGAGTTGCAAAACAACTCTTCCTTCACATGGACTCTTTCTCGATGTCGGGAGGAACAAGGCACCTCCGGCCTCTGCTAGCCTGCCCTGTTTCTCAGCAGACGTCCATGGGGTGATGTTTGAAGAAGCTTGTGTCCTGATGGCTTGGCTGGTTTGGGAAACCAGCAGAAGAGCCCCCCCCTTCACCTTGTGAGTTTTGTTCATCTGTGTTGTGTTTTTGCACAGTGCGCATGGATTGAAACAAAACTTGGGATAAAGGTTATTGGGTTTTGATGTTTTATTAGCACTCATAACAATAACACAGGGTGTTCTGCGCTGGTGCGCAAGGAAAGTAAAGGCTGTGTGAGCATGATTTCTTTAGAGGAAGCCCTAGGCACCTAGGTGGCTTTGGCCTGCCTTTATGAGAACTGTTAAAATGACATACCCCGAGAATCTAATTTCACAGTGAGAATTTTGAGCCATTGCTCCTTCAGAAAGCACATTTATTTGCACTGTGTTTTAAACATATATGCGTGTGTATTTACACATGCATCATATCAGTGAGGACAGCATTTATGAAGTATTACTCCCATGAACATCTGTGCTAAAATGTTGTCTATACTTTCAAAGTTAATGAAATGCAACTGAGTAATTAGGCAGTGAGGAAGTTAGTTCAGGATTCCCAGTGTTATTTACTTGATAACATATGAATCAGTAGGTAGTATTTGCGTTTTCTTTAGAAACTCTGCGGTTTTTTTTTTCTAGATCAAGCCTGTTAAGCCCTGAAAACTCCACCCGGAGCTCAGGATGGGCTCATGCAGCTGGGATAGGCTGTAGGCAGGTCTGGCCTTTGGCTTTTCTCTTCTTGTCCTGGATTCCTCTGGGTACAAGGGGGCAGCATCTGTGTCAGGGACCATCACATCCTGGTGGTCTGAACTCTGGTCGGAGGTGAAGGGGCTATCCTGATGTGTGGGTATCAGGCTGTTTGGGGCGGAGGTTCCCCATTCGTGGATGTGATGCTCTCTGAGGTCCCATCTGGCTCTGGGATTTATTCTTAAGACTAGAATTTGTTGCCTCTAAGGGGAAAAGTATTTTGGACCCATGAGTTTACTTTCCATTACACCTTTGGGGTCTTCACTTACATTTGTGTTTGCAGAGTTTCTCTGTATTGTTCTCTGTGACGTGCCTAGCGCTGTAAATGGATTTTCAAAAGTCAAGTCATTCCTTTGGTGGCACGTACAGCAGCTGGTCCATTTGATGGCAGTGATGCGCTTCACTTTAAACTTAAACCTCCCCTGAACCTGTAGGTTCGGGTTTGAGTAAATTTGTTTGAAATAAAACTGAACTTAATTTCCTTTAGGCCTTTTTTTTCTTTCCAGGACTCTGGGTTCTTGAATTCCCCTGGTCCTGTTAGGAAAGCATTTGTTAAACGATAGAATTGTTAACAAGTATTTGTTAAACATTTGAGCGCTTCTAGTGCTGAGCTCTTTACCTGCGGCATCACGTGCAGCCCCACATTCGGGGGGGCGAACGGTCACGTCCTGGGCTCGTCCTCCCCAGCCAGAGGTGAGGGATCTTTTCTAGGGCCACTCGTGGTCTCATTCTAATGCTCTTCACTATTGTTTGGTCTCCAAGTTCTCTAAGATAAAAATCATATTCTGTCCCTGCCCACATGGAGCTGACCAACTAAACCAGTGACAAACCTGACGAAGCAGCCGATGCAGTGCCTTCTACACACATAAAGGGGTGGGGATGGAGGTACAGTTACGGAGAGCTAGGGTTTGAGGGGCTGTTACTCGGCTGAATTAACTTTCCCCAGCTTCCTCCCTGCTCAGTATCCTGCATTTAGTCCATTGGTCCGTAGCGTTGGTATCTAAATCCGATCACTCTTCTTGTGAGTAATTTTTCAGGGCTTGCGGACTCGGCCATTTGATTCTCAAGTCATATATATATATATATATACACACACACACATATATTTTCTGCTTCTCTCTACTCATTCTTCTGCAGTCTAACCTGTGGCCGAGAACTTGGCTGGAGCCTGCTAAGTCTGCCTTGCTGCAGTGTCCGTCCTCTCCTGCAGGCCCTGGGGAGCCAAGGGATCCCCACTGCATGGGTGCCCTCTCCCCTGCCCCTCAGGGATTCTCCCAGGTCGATTGGCCACTGGAATTCAGATCTATGCATTGGCATTCCTAAGAGGGACACCCTGTTTCTAGATGAAACTTGCATGAGGTTGGAGGGGATATACCTTACTTCCTTTTAAACCCACCTTGGCAGTGCAGCTGTTACTTAAGGACTTAGATCCTAAATAGAGCCACTCTGCAGTGATGCTATGGCCCGGAACCAAGGCAGCAGCTGTCTCTCTGCATCCCCAGCTTCAGCTCCCTCTCCTGATGTAGAAGCCCATGTAAATTCGCTGTACATTTTCCAGATTGTAGGGAATCTGCTCGTTGCAGAAAATGGAGAAATAGAGGAAAATATGAAGATTAATGCACAATTTTTATGATCTGAAAGACTTATATTTTAAAAATCACCTTAGCATATGTAGAAATAACTTCTTTTAACACTTTGGGTGTATTTTCTGTCTCCTGCATGGTATGCATACACTAGCAAATGACATTCACCGTTTAAAGAATATTTTTAAATTTATGTATAAGATTTAGAGTCTTATGTTTTATATTTGTTTTTCCATTTAACCTGTAAATGTTTTTCCTAAGTTGTGAAATATTTTTGAATTTTTAAAACTAAATAATTTGTTGAGATACAGGTATCATAATGTATGTAGGTATAACGTGATAGCTATTTGTTTTTCTCTATAGTGTATCAGGAAGGATAGTTAGCCAACTGTTTTCTGTTTCAGGGAAGCATCTTAGATGGTTTATTTTTATGTGAATCTTTACTCCTCCTCTAATTACTCCCTAGGGGTAGAATGGGGTGGGGGGGATGAAATCTAACTTTTCAGAAAAGGTGCCCTTTCATACTCCCACTGAAGCGGTGGGGGGCTGTTTGTCTCACCAACTCTTCAACATTTTGCTCTGTCATCCGTGGATTTTAGGTTACAGGTTGTCAGCTTAATAAGTTTTATGTTGCTGTGCTGAGCATCGAGAGACCCTCTGCTTACTGTCTGACCCTGTGCCCCTTGTCAATCAGAGTGTCAATGGGGTGCCTAATGAAAAGGAATTCGGGGGACTTCCCTGGGATTTCGCCTTCCAATGCAGGGGGTGCGGGTTTGATCCCTGGTCTGGGAGCTAGGATCCCGCATGCCTCAGGGCCAAAAAACCAAGGCATGGAGCAGAGGCAATATTGTAGCAAATTCAATAGAGACTTTGAAAATGGTCCACATCAAAAAAAAAAAAAAAAGTCTTTAAAAAAGAAAAGGAACTCAGCACCTCTTCTGCGCCCTCCTCTCTACCTGGGAGAAAACCGAGGCCAGGGCATTCATTTCAAGGTGCCCTACTGGTTCGTGGTTGCTGTTAGCTGGGCTCTGCTCTTGGGCCATCTCATCTCTCTTCCACTCCCAGCAGGTTCCGGAACCTCTCCTAGAGGCGCGTGTGCCTGGGCTGATAGCTTTCTTGTTCAGTTACTATTTGAAACCACAAAAGGCCACCTACAGGTGTCTCTGATTTGACTTGTGGGTTTACATCTCCGCTGCCTGATACATTGGGCTGAGACCTCAGGGGCCAGGCTTCCCTTTGAGCCAGGCTGATTGGAAGAGGGTCCTCCCCCAGCGAGGACTCCCCACTCCTCTGGGCATTTCAAAGTTAACAGGGCGGCTTCCCAGCTTGTCTGACATTGGGACAGACTCGTGGGGGCCCAGCCAGGCTTCTGGGAACCGGGAGTCAGACTGCCCAGGCCCACTGCCTGCACTTCCAGGGCCAGCTGGGCAGTTTGGGGTGTGGGAACGCAGCTTGAATTCACAGGATGACGTCGTTGTGTGTGGGGTTGCTGCTCATTGAACCACTTTTTTTTTTTCTTTCAAAACTTGGCTCCTGTTGGGCCAGATTTGCAGCACCCGTTTATCGATTTGCTTTCCGTGTCCATTTTTCCAGTTGTTTCCAATTCCCTCCCTGCCCCGCCAGTCTGACAGCCTCATGCCCTTGTTTATTTCTCCATTGCTGGAGCCACTGAGAACAGAGCCTTTCCCCAGAGGAGTGAAGCCCAGCTAATGCTGCGAGGCTAGGCCATTTCTGGTCACCTAGCCGGGCTCAGATCTGCCGGCTCTGTAGGGCGGGTGCAAAAGCAGAAAGCTGAAAAGCAGCAGAGAAACAGACACATTAATTGACTACACCTGAGACAACACTGAGAAAATATCCTATTTTGTTTTCCTTAAGAAAGTGGCAGAGTTCCAAGACTTCCCTTACAGTTTTCCACTGGCTCTCCTTATATTTGAAGACAAGAGTTCTGAAATCTTGGCTGTTGGGCCTTTTCATGTTCTTAAAACTTAAATGCAGCTGAACATATTTAATATTACAAAATTTCCATAAACATTCTCTCTACAAAGACTGCATGTAAAGTTTGTGCCCAGAGGGCATTTTTTTTATTGAAGTTGAAACTCTTGCACATGGCGGGGTGGGCAGTAATAATGAAGTGTTGATTTGACCTTAGGTGTCTTGACACCAGTGTGGCTGTATAGGGACATGGAAAGAATTAGCTTTCAGGGTCCCCCTGCCTCAATAAAGGAAAATTGTTTCCAAGCTAATTAATACAGTTTATTCACTATTAGGCAGTAGTACGTGGAATTGGATCCTGGAAAGGAATGATGCAGCTGCGCTAAGGGGAAAGTATCTCAGGTCACACCGTGTTAATTCCGTCTTGTCCAGTGTTTCCCTCTTCAGAGGACGTAGTCTTTTCCTTGGTTTTCCCAATGTGACAAGCAAACCAGAATTCCACACTGCTTCGTGCCTGATGGGCTAGGCCTTTCTGGGGGTGCGTTAATACTGAGAGGCTGGGCAGGCGCATACATACCCGTGGGGAGGGAAGGGGGGGCCCTTCCCAGGTGACTTGGGCTTGTGCCATCGCTGTGTCAGCCTGAGGTCCTGGTTAGGGGCGGATCACACATGTGTGGCCCCGAGTTCTGAGCGTGAGGAGAGGCCACATCCCCCCAGCTGCCGGCCCCTCCCACCCGCCATGTTGCTCAGAGATGCCCGTCTGTGCCCCCAGCAGCCCCCCAAGCATGCAGCTCTGGTTACCCCACCCAGTCAGCTGAGGGCAGCCCGAAGCCATCCTGCTGTGGGTCATTATGCATCCCTGGATGTGTGGGAGACCTGCTGAGGGTGGTCAGGTGTGAACCAGGAGCTGGAGGGGGTGGGGAGGGGCCCAGGCTGCTCAGGGGTCCTGTGAAATGTATTCCAGGAGCTACGGCCTGTGGCCTTGACTTGACTTCTGGCACTTCTGTCTGGGCATGTCCCTCTTTGGCCATAAGGACTTCTTTTTTCTGAGAGGGGCAGGTCGGTTTTAGGGGGCGGACATTTGGTTTCTCTGTGGATTTCTGGGTTCCACATCTACTCGGGACTTTTCCCCGCCTGCCACCCTTGAACTTGAGATAGTTGTGAGGCCCGGCTGTGGATACGTGGGCAAGCCCCTGGCACCTGCGTCCCATGTCCTCACATCCTTATCGTGATTCCACCGTGGAGGGTCACTCCCCTTTTACACAGATTGACACCCCAAAATGGTGCTGTGTGGCTAGTGTGTGCAGCAGGAGGGGTGAATAGGTTGACACAGGGCTTGCACACGGACCTTCAGGTCACCACGGCTCCCTTGAGCTGGGGCTCAAGTTCCGCGTCTGTGGGTCCCTCTTGCAGCAGCCCATGGGCAAGTGGCTCCTTCTGCCCTGAGGCACTGGTGGGCAGCAGGTTGCCCCGAGGTAGCTGTGGGCCCTGCAGCTGTGGGCGGACCAGCATTTCCTGGAAGGCGATACCTCATCACTTCAGCAGGGCTCAGTCTTAAATTTGATAACAACAGCTGCCCTCTTGAGAGGGCCAGCCAGCGGCGTCCGAGCCAAGAGAACACTGATGAGAGAGAAGGCCGGGGTTTCTGGATGGTTCTTCCCCAGTCCCTTGTTCCTTTTCTGAGCACAGCCATGCCACAGGACTGTCACCAAGCGGAGGGCGAGGCCACCCTGCGGGGGGAGCGTGTAGGTCCCCCAGAGACGTGGTGAGGAGTATTGGACTCTTAGGCCAAACAGGAACCATTTATCTCGTGATTTGAGCAGAGATTGGTTTGGTTCTTAGCAGATGCTGATGATGACAGACTTGTCCTGTGTCCTGGAGTCGCGTGCCAAGCCTGACGATGACTGGCATTTACTGAGTACTGGCTGTACACAGGCCGGGCACCGAGCTCCCTGGGCATTACCACTTTGAAAGGACCTGATCATCTGTGAAGCAGATGCTGCCTTCTCCATCTCAGACAGGACAGAGTCCCAGGGCGTTGGTCACCTTGACCCGTGGAGCCTGGGCTGCTTCTCTGCAGTGTCCTGTTAACTCCATGCTCTCTCCTTAGTCCTTTCCCACTAGCCCCTCTATTGCAGTAAATCTGTGAGGGCCAAGGGATGATTCTGCGGACTACTTTCTGGTTCTCTGTTTAAGTAGTAAGTGTGCATGGGGCCCCCTGGATCTGAGATGAGCCCAGCATGAAGGAGGGCAGGTTCCAGATAAGGCCAGTGCTCTCCTCAAGCCTGGGCCTCCTGCTTCTGTCCACAGTTACCGCATGAGGATCTCTCTCCTGCTAATAAATGTCCAAGCCAGGCCTCGCTTTTGCTCACTGGCCAGCCGGGAGGAGAGGAAGTAGAGGCGCTTTCCTTGGAAGCAGTGGGTGAAGGGGCCCCCACCTGCCATAGCAGGACAGAGGACGGGCGTTTTAAAGCAAGCCTAGATGACCCAAATATGAGTCAGGCAGAGCAAAGAATTCAAGTGGGGTTCAGGCAGGCCCCGGGTGGTAACAAGAGCTGACACATCAAAGCGTTAGAGGCATTAGAAATAATTCATGCAAGTAAGTGGGCACTTTGTGATGCCTGTCGCAGGCTGGGGGGGGAATGCCGGGGCGCCCACGCTGAGCCTGTGTGCCCCTCTTCTCTCTCCAGAGTTTGGGTGATGCAGGGCACAGAGCAGAGCGCAGGAGCCGTTCCGAAAGAGGGCGAAGTTCAAGTGGGGGCCAGACTGGTCCTCCTGGAATGAGGCGGGGCAGAGTCTCTTAGGACCCCCCCTTCCAGACCTTTTTAGAGCTCATCTCATTCCGTTTCTGAAAAGTAGACTTATTAACTATAGACCTAGAAGGTAATTTTCATATGCCCGACTCAGTGTAAGAAGAAACTAAAAATCCAGGTGGTAGGAACCCTTCTAGGCGATGTGTCCTGAATTTATAAGTTTCCTATATGAAAGCCCCAGCCCTGGCTTGGACTCCACCAGGCTCTGGGTACTGCTCTTCCCTCCCTCTGTGTGTGTGTGTGTGTGTGTGTGTGTGTGTGCACGCGCTCACGCACACACCCACACCCACACCCCCTCATCGTCATCAACTATGGGTGGAACACATTTGCCAAGTGATGTTTAATAGATTCACCGAGGTTGATCATATGGGCCAAAAATAGATGCCCTTTTCCTTGGCCAGAAGCAGCGGAGTGAACTTGGAGCTGCCTGGCATTTACTGGCCGAGGCCGAGTTACTTGGTGGAACAGCCCACTTAGCTTCCTGGGGTTGCTCGTGTAGGAGCGGTGGTGATTTTAATTAGCTAAGTCATTTCTGTGTCTTGTTGTATACTCCTAGAAGTTCTTGGAGGAATCCTGCCAAGAACATTTCCCCTGGCAAATCTGCGGGGCACTACTCCCTGTTGCACTGTCATCAAGTATCTACGGAAACAAGTGTTTTTGAATTTTTAGCCTTTTTAGCCTTTCTGTAGCTGCATTCTTTTTAAGTACTTATATCCACCTTCACGTAACAATGGGCACTTGCTTTAAAGATTCTGACAGTCTTCCAAGCTTTTTAATGTTCTTAATCCACTAAATAAGCTGTCACCGTTCGCTCGGGCAGTCTGCAGGCTCTTCTGAAATTTTGGCTTAAAATTCTGTGAAATGTCACCGGCCAAGTTGTCTGTTCCTTGTTTAATTACTTTGACTATGAAGTATCTCAAGGAAAGAACCTGCACCCACCAGTAAGATTAGGTAGGTGTTAACATGTTGCCTTTGTCTTCAGACCTTAGTTGAAAAGAATGTTACAGACAGGCATATGTGTGTGTGTGTGTGTATATATGTGTGTGTGTATATATATATATATATATATGCGCAGTTAGTTAAATATTTGATTTCCTACTGTATTCCAGACGTGGAAGACTTTGGAGATGAATAACGCATGATCAAGGCATTTAAACATTTAGAGACTTGGCGATAGGTAGAGTATGTCACAGCCTGGCAGTCAGGAGTGAAGGTGTCACAGATGTCTAGGGTACGGGTTTTGAAGGGTGAATGAGAGTTTGCTAGGCAAGCTCTCGCTGCCTCCAAAGGCTGGTTCCTTGGCAATAATAGATGCTTAGTCAACATGAAACTACTGTGTCATTAGAGGTTTGGAACTACTGAGAGCCCGTGCCCGTCCCTCCTTTCTAGCATTTCAGAGGCTGGGATGTCTCTCTTCTCTGCACCCTCCTCCCTTGAATTGGAAAGTTTGGGGTATAAGGTGGTGTGGAGGCACAGTGGGAGTGAATTACTTCTTGACCTTGGGTATCATGGTAGCCCTGCCCATGGAGACCACCCTGTTCCTGCTGTGAACTCGTGTAATTGTGAAGTAGGAGCTGGCTGGCGTCAGGACTTGGACCCTTCCTTACATTAGAGAGAGCACAGGTTTTCTTTTGAATGGTTTGAGAAGTAGAGTGCAGCTGGGAAACTGGTTACAGTAACTTCATACATTTAAAAAAAAAAAAATATTAATCAACTATTTGTATCCTGACTCATTGTAAGGTGAGCTTGGAAATGGTCAGGGTTGGCTGCAACAGTTCATTCTCACGGGACTTGAGAAAGGACTACCTTAAAACACAGACACCCTTGGTGCATAGCAGCTCCAATATTGAAATTGCGTCTGTCCTTCATGGGAAAGGCACAGAAAGGATACCTGGACACGCCTGCCGCCCAGATGTTTGCCTTTTCTGTCAGCCCCGGGGAGGAGTAACTTCCTCGTCCGCCCCCTCTTACTGCTCTGGGTGCACAGGAAGTGGTTCAGATAATGTGGATGGTCCCATGTATTTCCTCTTCGTTCCATGTGTAGTAAAATAAATGTGAGTGCTGTTTAACGTATCACCTCATTTCATATTGCCTTTGCCAAGAAAGTGCAATTTTATCGAACATTAGGATTGAATTCTTAACTGAGTAATCAATTTCAGTAGTAAGTTAAAGTGCCTTCTCTTAATGACAACTGCAACCGTTAATCAGTTACAGTGGATTAACAGTTGTCAGCATTTATGCTAATAGCACTTATAAACCGTGGGCTTCTGAATTCCATATTTCTCAAACAGTTGGTAAGACTTTTTGCTTGAAGATATTGATTGTTTTGTCCCTTTGCTTGCTACTTGGAGATGCAAAGAAGTTAAATGACATTTTCACGGCAATGACACAGTATCACCTTCTGGTTTTGCACACTTGGCTTCGTGTCAAAATAGATGGAAAGAGTTCATTTGTTCTGGTGCTCTACTGTTTAATTTGATCTGGTGTGTGACTAAAGCAAGACAAATAGTATTTTTAATGAAACCATTTAATAACCTCTGGTAGCTTAGAATCGAAGGCATTGGAAAAATGCAATTAAAGGATGGCTAGATGTAAACAACAAGGAAAAAATCACTGCTTCAGCTTCACTGATCCAATTCATTTTGCTTTCAGGGTTTCATCGCCTTAAATGGTTTTGAACCAATGAAGCTGGATTCTCTTAAAAAGACGGACAGCCCATCGTGTGAACTATAGAGTTTGTGGACAAATTTATATTGGTGAGTTATTGTAAAATATCTCCAGGTAAAAGTTCAGGGTTTTCAAAATCCCCTTTGGAATGTGTTTTCGATTTGTTGATGACTGTGGCCGCTGGCAGCCTCTGGATGTTTCATCGGGACGGCTAATAGCGGGATCATATTGATTGTCTTTCAATTAATTGCATCTGGTATTTTCATTTATCAAAAGCAAAACACATGTAATTAACTCTGAAGCAATATAGTTCAGTGTAAAGTGATTGTCGCTG
This sequence comes from Balaenoptera musculus, assembly GCF_009873245.2. Lineage (NCBI taxonomy): Eukaryota > Metazoa > Chordata > Mammalia > Artiodactyla > Balaenopteridae > Balaenoptera > Balaenoptera musculus. The sequence goes on from NC_045800.1 coordinate 7,190,306, forward strand.
CTGCTATAGAGATACGTCAATGGAAATTACACCAGGAAACTCGAGTCAGGATGGAGCCGTGTTAGGACTTCTCGACATATTAATTACAAAGAATAAAAATGAATTAGGGAAACGGTCCACGCCACCCCGAGTGGCTTGGGCAAAATGGTAGATGGACGTCTTTAGGGAGACAGCAGCTTGCTGATGATGGCACATCTTTAATGAGCTAAGATTTTTAGACTTACCAACCTCTAGGATGTCTTGAACATAGAATGGTTTTTTTTCTGGTGGAATGGATTTAGGGATGTGGAATGTGTGCTGAGGAGAGCCTTCAGTTGTCTGCTTATTTGGAGTATGGATGAGAAAATACCAATGAATAGAGTTCAGTCTTCCCTCCATAGCAAGGACTTTTGGGGGTCCTGAGTTCATTTCACCATGCCTTTAGCCATTTTCCACAAAACCTAGATCTTAGACTCTCAAAGTGGCAACTTCTCAGAAATGATTGATTTTTATCCTGTTGAAAAAAAGGTTTTCTCCTTGAGCTGACAGTGTCATCTTAAAGCCAGAAAAAAAGAGTGTGAGCCAAGTTTCTCAGTGTTCTTTCCGTCGACCCCCAGGCTCGTTCCCTGCAGTACTGAGTAGGACAGACCCTCAGGTTTGGAGAAAGGTCAAAGGCCCACAAGGAATTTGTACAACAGGATTCGCTGCCTGAGACTCCTGGGCAGATTCCAGCACACAGGGTCTGGAATAAATAATAACACAGAAAGAACTGTTGGCCTTAAAATGCAGCCTTAGGCACGGCTTTAGCCGGTGGCCGCCAGGGAGGCCGAACTGACCCTCAGTCTCAACCCAGCCAGTGGGTGTGGCCCGGGGAAGGGTCTCACTGCCTTTTCCCATGGAGGAGGGTCAGTTGCCGACACCGGGGCTGCTGCTCCGGACCTGGGCTCACGGAGCCCGCTCCCCAGCAGGTCCCTCTGGGAGGCCTTATTTGTGACATGAGTAGTTGTACTGGGGTGGTCCCCATGAGCCCCCGCCTTGTAGAAACCCGGAAACCTTTCCCAAGAGTGATCTGAGAAGGCTGTCCGGCCAAAGGCCACAGCAGAGCATGAAGTTCACAGAGGGTTACTTATCAGAGACGACTCCGTAATCTTTGAACAATTCTAAGAATCTTTGTACTGGGGAGATGAGAAACTAGAAATATCAGTAAACCTTCTTTTGGGGGTGGGACATGGGTATATCTATTAGTCATGATGGCCACTCTCAACCGTATACACTCAACTTTGCCTTTTAAGGCCAACATTTCTTTCTTTTCTGGCTCTCACTCATTTTTCTAAAAGAAACCTTTTTTTTAAAAGACCCTGTGTGCTGGAATCTGCCCGGGGTTCTCAGGCAGGGATGTTGTTGTACACATTCTTTGTGGACCTGGGGTTGGTGGGGTGTTAATTCCAGGATTGGGTAACGGCACTGAAGATGTTTTCAGTGGGTCACAGTGATGGAAATCTGTCAGAGCCCCGCGGGTGTCCAGCTCCACGTCCAAGCACTGCAGTGCCCCATCCTCGAGTCCTTCACGGAAAGTCACCCGAGGTTCACCTGAGGGAGCATCTTGGCTGGGTAGCCAAAACTTGAGAGTGATGCTTGGTACGTTTTGCAGGCACCACGGGGTTGGAAAACTATCTCTCTAAAGATTAGAATGTGGAAATGCACAGTATAAGGATGAAATGGACTTTTTAAATATCAAGAAATGGTTACATAACAGCATTTTCATTTGACTCAACCTAATAATTGAACCACTGCGGGATCCTGTTTGTCAATGATCTCTATCTCAGAGAGAGGAACATTAACATTGCATAAATGCATCCAATACCAGAATGAAATTGCAACACAATTCCTGATAGCAAATTTTTCCCTAGCACCTAGCGCGCTCACACAATTGGCCTTGTACAATGGTTCCCAGCACTTACGTGTTTTGGGCATAATTTGGGGTAACAGTTTTTGATAGCACTCTGGAAGAGCTCGAGAAGCTCGGTGTAACGTTGGCGTTGGCCCTCCTTAGAGCATGGCCACCACGCCTGCAGGATGCCTCGTGGTGTCTGTGACCTCACCCACATTGACTGTGACCCCGACGTCCTGGCTGCTCCCCAGCACTGGGCACCCTGCCAGTGGGTTAACCTTCGCCCCTGACCACCCCCGTGTACACTCACAGGGTGTGGTTCTCGCGTGTTCGAGAAGCATGTGTTAGTTCTTGGCTCTTTTCTCTGGCTTGTCACCGTGCCCAGTACATTGTACCCCACCCGTTGGGTGGCTACTCGCTCAGCCCCAACTGCAGTCAATACCCAGCAACACAAGAGGGGTATCTTGAATTGCAGCCAGAGCAAGGGACCACATGTTGATTTCAACCTGGTAGCTTACCTGTTGAGATCTCCTAGACAAATCCTTTTTAATGTAGGCAGAAGAGAAGGAAATAAGACAAAAAACACAAAATTCATGAAAAGTCACAGTCTTGGAACGGCAAACCTGTATGGTGCTAGAACCATTTATACGTCATTTTTGTCCTCTTAGTATATTTGTGCGTGCCCTCATTTAAAAGCATTATATTTCTGTTATTCTAGACCTGATAGTCTGGTTTGTGGTTTTTTTCTTTTCATAACTTCAAATCAGACATGTCAGCTTTCTCCCCCCCATGCAAAGAGGCTCATTTGGTCATCACTAATGAATGACTACATGCTACATTTAGATCTGTTGCATTTTGTTCTGCTTTTACTATCCATTCTGTACGTCATTGCTTGTTACAGTGAAAACCCAACATGCTCCGTGGTTCGCTGACTTCTGGAACCAGACTTAGTTCTCCAGTGGTTCAGATGGGTCATTGTTTTTTCTTGTGCCATTTTGTTACTAAGCATTAATATTTGTAGCGGTACCAAGTTACCTTGTAATTTTAACAAAAGCGGCAGGGAAAAATAAGTGCTTTTTGTCAAATGTCTATAGCTAAGTGGAAATACAAATCACAGCCCTTAGCTTTTATTCTGTAAAATGATGGTGGCGTAGCGGTGGCTGCGGTTTGTCAAAGATGTGACAGCGTATCCGGCTGCCTGCACCCAGAGAGGCTTGTGCACTGCTTTATTTTGACAGATTGCGATAATGATGTGGAAGCTTGACCTGCCCCACAAAGCCCCAGGGAAAGGTGATCTGAGGTTCCCCTGGTGCTGGTGACTCAGAGGGGAGGGCCTTGCAAGGTCTGTTGTAGGGTCCAGGCTGCTCCGATCTGAGTATGGCTTTAGTGGGCCAGCGGGGTTGGGTGAAGTCATCTCTCTGGTCATTAGGGCCTCTGCCCTGTTTCTGCCAACCCAGCTTTCTTCCCTCCAAAACAGAAGGGAAAGTATTGCTTTACTCCAGAAATAAATGCCTACACCTTGCAGCGAGTCTGACTTTTGCTGCTTGAGCATTGGAGGGAGCTGGCTGTGGTCATGCTGGCCCTCGCGTTGTGGCCTCCAGGGTCCCCTTGAGTTCTTGGCCTGCCCTGGTCATCACCCGTCCACTGTTTCCATCCAGCCTGCACTAGGGACGTGTGATCCTGCTCCAGTTTTTAGACTAGAGGCACAACTGCCAACATCGGAAAACACAAACCAGAGCAACATACGCCGGGCCTTTCATCTCCAGGGGACTCGCTAGATGAGAAACAGCCAGGAGGCCGAGATGGGGGCGGCAGGGAAGATGTTGGTGGAGCTTCAGCCCCTGCTCTCTGCGGAGAGGGGAGGAGGGGTCCCAGCTGGAGCTCTGGGTTCTTGGTTCTTGCTTGTGTTTTATTCATGAGCCGCAGATCCAAGTTCCTGTAGGAGCCATTCTCTGGGAGGTGTTGATTCAGCCCTTGTCCTTTCCTCCAGGGAATTTCCAGGTCCCAGCAAGGCTCCTGGACCAGAGAGATCACCCACCTAGTCCCTTTGTTCTGTTTTCAAAGTCTGTCCTTGTCCTGGTCACATGGGGGTCAGGCCCCTAGCCCCTCCATTCTGGTGGGTCATTTTCTGCTCTGCTGGTGCTGTCCCCACCTCCCAGCCCTCAGGACTGGTTCTAATCAACCAGCGAGGCCAGGGAGGCCCGGAACTCTGTCATCCATGTGTCCGGAATAAGCCAGCCTGCCTGTACTTCCTGGGGTTCCCGGCCAGGGAGGGTCTCTACCAAGCTGTGTTCCTGCTGGAGGGCTCTGCCTGGGAGGGATGGCTCCTTGCGGCCACAGGAGAGCAGCGGAGCCACGGCCCTCTCTCCTGGTGGGGCAGGAGTTGGGTCAATACTGAGCACGCCATACAGCGTTACGCGCGGACAGACTAGGTACGTGGCCCTCTCTTCCCACGATCCTATAACCTTGGCTAAGATCCCTGTTTTATTAGTGAAGAACTTGATGCTGAGATCATATGCCAGCACATGGGGCCCATGAGTAGACTTGGGGCTCGGACACCGATGGTGTAACCCCAGGCTCAGGGTTCCCTTGGTCCCTGCTGAAACACTGCAGTCCTGTGACTTGCTTTGCCGGTATGCAGGATCCCTCTGTAGTGATGACTTTGTCGTGATGACTTCAGGGTCCTTGGCTTTCTGGGAAGCTCACATTCTCGTGTGCGTGGTGGAGTCCACGGGAAGCGGGGCTGACCGTGGGCTGCTGCCTGTCCCCAGGGGTGTGGCTGTGTGCAGGGAGAGCACGCCTAAGGCCAGCCACGATGGGAACCTGAACAGACCCCACACAGAAGCATTTCTGCCCCTGGCCTCCCAGTAGACAGAGGGACAGCAGCCCCAGGTTATGGGACAACTAGAGGCCATTGTCACTGGTCTGCTCCTTATCATTTCCCTGGGACTTGGAGCATGTATGTGTGAGAGGGAGGGAGAATGGGAGGAGTGGATGGAGGTGAGAGCCTGCGCAGGGTAGGGGCCAGGCATGTTGAAGGAAATGATATTTCATGTTTGCTGTAAGTTTCAGACTGCGGATGGATGTACATGTCACTGTGTGAGTGGGTGGGGAAATGAGCTTTCTCATATAAAAATGTTTGGGTCTCAATCCAGCATTCTGGGTGTGATTAGCGGGAGAGGAAGAGCTTATTTCTTTGTATAAATATTTTTGTTTAGCATTTATATGTTACCACTGCCGCTGTAACTACTATTTCTAGAATGCATTGGGCCAATAACACCTTTTTAAAATATAATCTTAATTTTAGGTCATTTTGGTGATTATTCCATCTAGATTTTTGTGGAGGAACACATCATCTCCCCAGGTTCGAGTGTAAATCTGGCATTACTTTCAGCTTAGCCTCAAATTCCTCAGCTGCAAATGCTAAGGAAATACTCCACAGCTCAAGAAAGAGCCCACACGTGATGCGGAAAGAACCGGGGTACTTACAGAGTTCTTCATCATTTAATTTCTGGATCCCGATTTGGTGCGTTTTCCAAAGTAAGGCTTTAGGAAATGTCTGAGGATTCAGTGGTCCCCGGTGGAGGCTGTCCCCAGGACCATTGCCTGTGGCTTCCCCCTTCCCTGGCGTCCACCTAACACGCAGCTCAACACATTTGCTTTATTGATTGATTGATTCCTTTATTTTTGGCAACCTTGGCAACTCCCACCTGGCCCTGTGCTGTTAAAAACAAAGTCTTCCTGGTTAACTGAACACATTTGCAATTCACTCTTTCTACGTAGCAATTAAGATAATTCCCTTTAACAACAAAAAAAAGATAATTCCTTTAGACTCGTACCAGTTAAAGATAAATGGGAGGTTTAAAAAGAAAATGCTTCGTAGTTCATTGGTTTGTGTGTGTGCAGGCAGATGGGTAACAGACGAGAATGTCTGCCATGAGTGGACCCCTGTGCAAGGAGGTAAAATGGAACATTTTTTCTGTACTTCTCTTCAGCAGCAGCCCAAACAGTGACATTTATACATATTTCATAATGTGGTTTCTTTAGACAGAGGGAGCAAACAAATCAATTTCTCAGCAGTATACTGTTTAAAGGAAACAGCAACAACCTGTGGGGTAAGTTACAGAAGCTGTTAAAATTAATTACATTCGGCAAGAAGATAGAATGTTAGGGAAAAAATGCGAATGTGCGGGGGTGAAAAACACAAGCCACGGATGAGTAGCAGTTCCGAGCATCTGAGCCCAGTGTTTAATTTCCATTTCTTCATATGTGTCTACTGATCAACTCCAGTGGCTCCCACCCGGGACCCCCCATTCCGTCTTTTCTCGAGGCTCGTGGATCAGATGTCCTCGTGAGCTTCCAGTCGGATCCGCTTAGAGCAGCCTTGATTTATCGGACAGTATTGTGCTGTCTTTTAATATAGGAGATTTGCAGAAAATGAGTTCGTGGCAAAGATATCTGGTTCCTGTGTCTTGTAACTCAACACCTGGTCTGTGGTCGCCTCCCTTCTTCTGGTTCAGCTATACATTGTTTAACTCAAAGGAAACCTTTGTTGGCCTGGGCAGGGTGTAACCTGCAACTCCTCGAAAAATTCAGCTGAAGCAGCGCAGGGCAGCGATCCATTTCATCAGGTCCGGGGCGGGGGGGCTGTTTGCTGGGTGGTGCTTTCGTTCTGGATCCCGGAGCCTCAAAACAGGCCTTCCCCCCTCTCAGGAGGAGCTTTGGGGCAATGCAGGTTTACTGGGTGCCCCTTGGTTCATCCGGTCACGGCCACCTGCGTCCCACCCCTTCTGCAGACTGAAGACAGGTGTCCACAACCCAGGAATGGAAATGTGGAAGAAGCACTGTGGGAGGGTGGGTGCTCAGTCCTGCAAGATACTGACTCAGGATGCCCTTGGCCTCATCTGCATCTCTTAATCAATATTGATAACCTACTGGGCTTGTCTTTGCTGGGTGCCCATCACCCCCCTAACACATTTGGGTCCCCACTCATGTTCGCTGGTGCAGGAGGGTTGCCCAGTCATTATAACACAGAAACCCAGGACTTCAGACTCTCTGATGATGCTGAGGCTTCTGACGGTATGAGGTGAAAGTAGACAAAGGTTTTGTAAATGGACTCGGATTCAGGAGTAGTACTCTGTTAACATGGAATCTTCCAGAGTGAGTTTCACAAGCTCTGTGAGGTAGAGGTCATGTCCGACGCCCTCCTGGTCTCCTTGATTTTCTGTACATGGTCCGCAGGTTACAGACGCCACAGGACTCTTTTTTGAATGAATGAATCCCAGGCTGCAGAGGGACCAGGGAGGAGTGGGATGGCTGGACCTGTGCAGGAACCGTCCCAGCATCTGTCTGGAAGGAAGGGTTGCTTCTGCGTCAGCTGGGAGTGTTTTCTGCTGACGGAAGGCAAACCGGCACGGTGCGCTACCTGTTTGGAGGAGGTGTACGTGCTCTGAAATAATATGTCCTTGTTCCCGAACTTTCCGCGGCAGGAGAGCATGTCCCTGCCTCCCCTGCTTGCAGGTGGGACACAGGTGGGGCGGGGAGTTTGAATTCTGTGTGGCTTGGGGACCCAGCTGTACTCTCCTGTCCTCTGGGGTGCTGTGCTTGTGATGGCTTCCTGGGTGAGGGGGAGTTGTGATTCAGCCGCCTTGATTGTATCTGAGCTGGGATTACAAGGACCTGTAGCCCCAGGTCCCTTGGGACTGAAGGACAGATGGAGTGTGTATCCAGTTCCTTCGTGGACCCATCACGGTGGCTGCGTGCTTTGCCTGCCTTCGGAGATTTGGAAACTGGTATTTTGTGTATGCGTATCTGATGACCCCAGTCCCATGTTTGTTAAAAACCCTAACTTTGAGAGTACAGGACTCCTGGCCTTTCATAATTCAAACTCACTTCCACTTCCTAATGACGGCAGAAGATGACCTCTAAACCACGACATAGGGTTGCAGCTTCCTCTAGGAAAGAGGGTTCTTGCTGATTTGTACTCTGATCTCCCACAGGCTTCAGTGGCAGCACTGCACAGGCCTGTTGAAGGCTGGAAAGCCTTCTGCTTGCGTGTTTAAATAGAGCAGAGTGATGCGGCCTTAGACTTGGCTGGGAAACGGCCCAGCTCTTTAGTCTGGGATTGCATCATAACAGGCATCCCTCCAGAGCCCCATTGGCTTTGGCACCGCCTTCTTGTTTTTTGTTTTTGTTTTTTTAAAATAAATTTATTTTATTTATTTATTTACTTTTGGCTGCATTGGGTCTTTGTTGCTGCGCACGGGCTTTCTCTAGTTGCGGCGAGCGGGGGCTACTCTTCGTTGCGGTGCACGGGCTTCTCATTGCTGTGGCTTCTCTTGTTGCGGAGCATGGGCTCTGGGCGCACGGGCTTCAGTAGTTGTAGCACACAAGCTCAGTAGTTGTGGCTCGCGGGCTCTAGAGCGCAGGCTCAGTAGTTGTGGCGCACTGGCTTAGTTGTTCCGCGGCATGTGGGATCTTCCCGGACCAGGGCTCGAACCCGTGTCCCCTGCATTGTCAGGCGGATTCTTAACCACTGCACCACCAGGGAAGCCCACCTCTGTCTTGTTTTTGCACAGGGAAGGTAAAGATTCCAGTTGCCAAGGCAAAGACTTGGCTGTGGCCTTGGTGATGGGTGGAGGGAATGGTCCTGAAGGCAGTGCCAGGAAATGCTTGCAGGGCGTCCTGGGCCACCTCTGATGGCGTCAACCTTGGGCAAACTAAACCCCTCTGCACTTAGTGCCTCAGAATCCCTCTCTGTCAAATGGAGGTGAATAGTAAGTAGTACTAAATCTCAGAGTAGCGGGGGTTCAATGAAACAGTCATTGAGGAGGACTTGGCAAGCTCCTGGTACATTGTAAGGGTTTAATAGAGAATGACCGCCATCATTATCATCATCGTCGTCATCATTATTAACAGCATCAGTAAATGAGATAGTCATTCATTCACTTAGCTTGGAGGGGAGCCCTGGTGACCTGCCCACGGCTGGAGGAGCTTGGACCACAGAGTGTATCTCTCCAAGGAGGCACCTGTAGTCTGGCTGATATGAACATTGAGATGCAAGATGACTAGAACTCTAGACTTCCTTGTTCATGGCAGTTCTGTCATGTTTTCCTCCTGGGATGTTGGAAGTGGAACCCATCTCCTTTCCCACCAACCTGGTAATGATGTTTCTTTGTCAAGGAATGAAGGTTTAGGGTTCCCTGAGGCCTTTCTCACATGTTGCACGTGTTGAGTTTGAGCTCTTCATTTCATAAGGGTGAGCTGATCTGAGCCACAGCGGCGCCGAGGTGCTGGTGGCAGGGTACTGTGCCCAGGTGTGACTGGCTACCTGGATACCTGTCTAATGATGTGTGTCCTTCTCTGGGAGAGGGTCCCCATTCTCCTGTCAATGGCTCAGGTCTCTGCAATTTGCCTGAACGTTGAGTGTGACCAGCAGGGCTGAGCCCGACTCGGCCTGACCCTCCCCAGCGGTGACCGGGTCAGCCGTGGAGAGGGGCAAGCACATGGGGCTTTATCCTGAGAGCAGCGCTGGGAGAGGCCAGTTAGCACGGCTACTTCACATGAAAGGCTGTTAGATTCAGGTCACCGGGTTTGGACTCCTGCATTTTATGGCAAAGTCTAAAAATGCAGATTTGTAACAACCAATGTTAATGAATTCAGACTGTTTGAATTTCACACTGAATAATGGCTGGAATTATCAGAGCCAGGGGCTTATGAGATCCTTGGATCGGTGTAATCTTTTCTCAAGATTCAATTGATAGATAGCATGATGTAATATCACATTACTTTTATTAACAGGCCTGGCCATAAAAGAAACACACTTATTAGGATAGGAGAATTTAGTAAAAATAGTAGTAATAACAAGACAATTTGGAATGTGTAGTCTATCCAGTAAATTTCAAGATGCCACATCTCATTTAAAATGCAATGCTGTGCCCATAGATGTTGAACGCAATACCTCTGTACCCTAGGGCTTCCTGTTTTTTTTTTTTACATTAAAAATATTCTATTTAAATGCAGATTTTGATTTGCAATCTAGGAAGAGAAGTATAGGAAGAAGGACAACTGCATCTTTTAAATCAGTTTTGGTTTCATGGTTTCTTATTCTGCCTGTCTTTCTCGTCCCCACCTTCTCCTCCCCCAAAGGGTAATCTCTAAACATACAGGTTAGGAAAATGCATAACGTTTCAGAGGATAATAGCATTGTTATAGCCTTGTCTGTCTTAGAATTTTCCTCCACACACATCCCACCACCCCAAGCTGAAGAAACACAAAGGGCTCCAGATTTCGTCACAGGGCAGAAGCTTGAGAATTTCTCTCTCTCTCTCTTTTTTTTCCCCAGTATGTAAGTACGTATGTTACGTATGTATTTATTTATTTAGCTAGCTAGCTAGCTAGCTGCGTCAGGCCTTAGTTGTGGCAGGTGGGATCTTTGTTGTGGTGCGCGGGCTTAGTTGCTTCGTGGCATGTGGGATCTTAGTTCCCCGACCAGGGATCGAACCCGCACCCCCTGCAGTGGAAGCACGGAGTCTTAACCACTGGACCGCCAGGGAAGTCCAGAGAATTTCCCTCTTTAAATTGAGCTAATTCACAGGAAATGAACACATATCCAAGAATACACATTTGTGGTAGTTAAACTATTTTCCTTTTAGAATTTATTGCTGCTAATTCTGTGTGTGTGCATGTGTATTTATTCCCCCTGAATTCTATCCTTCCATTGCTTTTCCACATGCATTTCAAGTACCTTACCTGGAAAACTAATGGAACAGCCATATTGCAAGGCACAAATGTCAGGAAGATGTTAGCGCTTCCCTTCTGAGCGCAGAAGTGACTTGTTTGATGTTGAGCTTCAGTTACCAAAGAAATGGATTTATAGCTTTTGACATTCTACTCTTAGAATTAATTAGGTGGCTAATCATTATAAATACCATTTTCTTTTGCTGTTGTCTCCATTTAATAGAGCATCTCCTGCTATATGCACTTGTCAGTTTCAAACAGAGTTGTGTTTTGGCTTTTATGCTCTGTCAAGGGAAAATGAAAGTAAATTCTTTATAATATGCTAATTGATCTATTTGGGAATTTTTAGATATAGACAACATCTGTGCTTGCCAGTCACACAGTTAATAGCTTCCAATCTTCAACATAAGAAAATGTTTTCACTGTGTGTGACCTTGCTGAGACCTGCTGTGTCCTCCCCAGGGCTTGGCCGTGTGCAATTTGGGGTCCTTTCCTTGGGACCTGAGGCCATGTAGAGGATGGCCAGCTGTAGTCTTGTGCCCCCGTCCCCACCCCATCCTAGACCAGACTGGCTGGAGTGAGGGGTTCAGAGCAAGTGCCCTTGGGCTTGGGCAGTCCTCAGAACCCTCCTGTCTTCCTTGGAGATGCCACCTTCTCTGGTAGCTGGGCACCTTTGTGTTTTCCCTTAGGCAGTGATTTTGGCAACTCAAAAGCTTTTTTTCTTGCAAACCTGTAGCCAGGAAGTGTCCTGTCTTTTCCTGTTGGGCGTGAGGGTTCCCTTTAAATGCTGACTCCTGGCAAAGCAGTTTCCCCAGCAGTTGGTGGGAAATGCTCCAGGTTGAGTTGGGGGAGGGAGGAGGTTCTTTCAGGGTGCCTGGGTGCTGGGGCTTTGCGCACAGGCCTTCCGTGGCCGTGGAGCACAGAGTTGAGAAGCCCACAGTGGTCCAGCGCTTGCCCTCAAAAGGAAGCCAGGTGAGCCGAGTGCTCTGAGCTTTCCCATCCCTCTTGGGCACACAGCCTCATTCGGTCCCATACGTGTGGCCAGTCCTGCAAAGTCGGAGGGGGGGAATCTTTAGTTATTCTTATTATTTTAATGGATAATGGAGGTTAATTGCCTTCTCTGGGCTCCTGGCAGGAGCAGAGGTGGGGTTTGAACCCAGGTCTGGGTTCGACCTGCACACCCAGCCCGTTGTGCGCCATCCCCATCGCCCAGAACTCTGTGGACGTTGGGTATAAATGTGGCTTGCTGTCGAGTGTACCTGACCGGCCGATTTGATGGCCGTCCTCTCACTGTAGACTCCTGAGTCTGTTTACAAACAAACATCTAAGAGAAGGCTTCCCGACCCAACTGCTCCCAGGCAGGTGAGCTTGTTGCGTTGTGTGTGTGGGGTCCAGAGCTCCATCCCCCAAGGGCCCGGCAGGGGGTGGCCCCAGACCAGTACAAGCCTCTTGGACTTTGCAGTAGCCAAGCCCCCGGGCTGGACCACTGCAGGGAGGGGAGCCCAAACCCCGGAGTGTCTGTCTGTCCTGTTTTTGTCTCTCTGTTCAGCAGAAGCAGCCTCCACGCTGGCTCGCTGGCACCGTGAGGATGAGGCTGGGCTGTGGGCAGGGCAGGGGAGAGGAGTGAACAGCAGGGTCTTCTCACCTCCCCTCCTCGGAAGCCTGGCCCTCTCATCCCCCAGGTCCTGGCCTTCCTGCAGGCTGCTGACCACAGAGACTCCAGCCAAGTGATGTATTAAGGGCCGGCCATGCCCTGGACACCGCTCAGTGCTGTTTCCTCCTGTTATCACTAATTCTCAGCCTCCAGTGATGGTGTGCGTGTAGGTGTCATCATTACAAACACAGGCAGGAAACGGGCTGTGCATTCTGAGGTGATCTGCCCAAGGTCCCACAGGCTGTTCCCTGCGCTGAACACATCCCACTTCACACTTGCCCGGTGACTGGCAGCCGAGAAGTCACGGAGCATAGTAAGTCCTTCATGAGTGGGGGTTAGTGACTGTTGCCAGTGCTACTTTTACCGTTGGCCTCTCTTCCCTTTTGTTTGAACCTAGACCCTTTGGCCAAAGGTAATCACTGCAGAGAGGTAGTCATTGAGTCTGACGCTGAGTTACCAGCACCCGTGACCTATTCATCTCTGGCTGAACTTGTTCACTCAGGCGCGCTTAGATGTACACACAAAGGCACATACTCCTACACGTGCACACTCACATGCACACACGTGTACACACACACTCCTGCATACGCACACGAGGTGGGGGCGGGGTGTGGACCTCTTGTGGCATGTGTGCCCTGGGGGCGCCTGCGTCTGGACCGGGTGAGGGGTTTCTCGGACCCCGTCCTCCTGGGTGCTCGCCTTGGCTGCCTCTCGGGACTGGCTCGGATGAGTGCAGACTCTTAGCTCCCACGGTGGAGAGCGGAGGGCTTAGACAAACAGTCATCCGTCTTAACTGTTGGCTGAAATGTTTATAGAAATGGAGTTGGGGGATAATTAGACGGTGCTGCCACTTTCTCTGTTTTTCCCAGGTGGACAAGTAGGGCAGTTTAATTTGAGGCCAGTAAATTTTATAATTGGATTTAAAAGAGGGAAACGTGTGAACCTGGCACACACATCACCTTTCCCGCTGCGGCGACGGAGCCTCTCATCACGTATGGATCAGATGATTTTATGACGCCAGCATTAGTATTGGGCGCACACGTAATCTAGAGCCAGCAGGTTCATACACTACTATCTCATTAAATTTTCAGGCAAAAGCCGCAAAAATTAATTGGAGGCATGTAATAGTTTAGAATGTGAGTCAGCTTATGGTAATATAAATTATATGAAGAGAAGACAGTTTTATATACTGAGAGGGGGAAAACCGGTTTACTTTAATGAGAAGAGATAGAAATGTAGAGCTATTTTTTCATTACAGATGCACTTGAAAGTGTTTGGACTTAGTTGATGAATAGAGTTAATTCTCTGCTACAGTTCCAGTAATTCATGTTGCACAGTTTAATGACTTCTAGATAAAAACAGGATTGAAATGTTAATTTCTCTGAAGAAATTGGGGCACCCTTGTATATCAAGCTTCCCCCCTATTAAACCACTAGTTAATTTCACTAAACAAGTCTCCTGGAGATATTTCATGCTACGTAGACTTTTGTATTTCTTACCTGAGTTAGCTTACTGTCTTTCTCTAAGCCATGATGTATGCGTGACTGTCTTAAATGAGAGGATTTGTTGGGCAGAGCTGTGTCTCCACAACTTGACCCAGTAGAGGTTCCCCCACGTGGAGATTTGTAACCAAGCGCAAGATTTCATCCGTATTCTAGTGACTAATAACTTTTATTTTCTTTGCTTTTGTTTGGCTGTGGGTTTGGCTGGGTAGATCTGTTGTCCCTGTTTTTGAGCTGGAAAACAAGAAATCTTGATCAATCAGTAGTAGATTCCTGAGGCTTCTGTCCCAAATCATGCAGGAACTTTTCATCATCACCATATTCTTTTGCATTTTTGTTTTCTTTTTCACTTTTCATCATGCTGGGCTTTTTTTTTTTTCCATAGAGCTGATTCAAAACTGAGTTCAGTGTCTTCTCTTCCACTTTAACCTACTCTCAGAAAAAAGATGCGCAGGAAATATTAACTGTAATAGCAAAAAGTTAAGTAGTAGTGGTGCTGTGTAATTATGGAATATTCAAATTTGTTTATTCCCAGATTTCCTACATGTATTTCTCTATGGGGTTTTTGTTGTTGTTTTGGTTTGGTTCGGTTTTTGATCTGTTTGTTTGTTTTACAATGAGGACAAAAAACCCACGAGTATTTAAAAGGGAGGGAAAAGATGACTCCAGCCCTGTTCTCCATTTTTCCAGTTTGCCTCTGGATGTGCTGTTTGAAGGGCTTCCTAGAAAGGACTCCTTTAGGGCTGAGCAAGTGAAGACCTGGCAAGACTGACTTAACTCCCAGGGGGGACGCAAGGACCCCTGCCCCCCACTCCACCCCCACCCAGTTAGACCGCTGGGCCCAGAAGAGGCTACATCCTGAGAGTGGGCTGGTGGATGCTGGTTTTTAGGTTCTTGTCTGTTGAACTTGGCTTTCTGAGACCCTCCACCCCTCTCTACGCCTTTGTCAGTTAGGGACCTTCTAACATTTGGGGATTTGGTCTTTTTTCCTGAGATCTGTTTGTAGGTGTGTGTTCCAACTTTCGCTCACGGGGCAGTTAGTGGCACGGCTGGGAAACGTAACGTGAACTTGGAGCGTGTTGAGAGACTCGCCCTAGGAGGCTGCTCTCATCCTCCAGTCACCAAAGCCCTTTGCTTTCTCAGCTTCTGCTTCAACTGCGCTGAGCTGTGGGTCAGGCACGGGGTCAGATCCTCTCCTTTGAACGCACTTTTTTCAGGACGGCATCACCCGGCCCCGCGCACCTTGGTTCCTTCTCGTGTGGCCGGGAGCTCACACTTGTCCTTCTCTGCTCTGCTCACTGGATGCGCTTGGTCGATTCCCTTCTTTTATCCCCACTTGTCCCTTTCATCAGCCGCCTTCACATCAGCGATGTCTCTTCTGTCCCACATTGTGGAAAATTAACTTGTGTACCATCGACCCCAGCCATTTCTAAGCATTTCTTTTCCTTCGAAATCTCAGAAACTTCAGTTTAGGATTTCTTTAAGGGAGTTACTCAGATTTTGGCGCTGTTGACATTTGGGACCCGTCAGTTCCGTGTTGGGGGATGTCGTGTGTTGGGGGATAAATGCGGCACCCCTGGCCTCCACCCGTCAGGTACCAGTAAGCACCCTTCCTCCCCACCCCAGTGCGACAGCCAAAGTGTGTCCGGTGTGTCGCCTGATGTGCCTTAGGTGTAAGTGTCCCCACTTGGGATCACTGGCTTTGGGGGTGGACGTCTCCTCCGTGCCTGTCGTCACACTGCACTTGAATCAGGTGGATGCAGCGCCTGGAGCAGCCTGGAAATCACCTTATAGCCAGTTCTGCACCTTCTGGGAGACACGCGGCCTGCACACCTGTGTCTCCTGGTGCTCGCTTCCTTGTAGCCTGTTGGTCCTGGTGGTGGAGGAGGTGGCGCTTCAGCACTGGAGGGGGCCCTGCGCTGAGATGCAGTCCTGCCTCCCGCTGCCCCCCTCAGACTCACGCGGGCGTTCGCGCGTGCATCCGACAGACAGATTTGTCACCTTGTCACGGTGACATTTCGGGATGGCCTCCCTGCTCATGTGCCGTTGACACCGGGCCGTCTGAAATTGGGCCGAAGCATCCCTCAGACTGAACTGAAGGAGCCTTATCGGCACCAGGCATAACTTACCGCCTGATTTTCCCTGTTTCTTTAACTTCTAATTGAAACCATTTAGTTACCACCCCTGCTGCTAGGAATCTGGGGACAATTAGGAAAGTCCCATCTGTCCTTTGAACCACGTTATATTGCCTTTTCCTCACTACCTCTGGAAGACGGTGGGTTTGAACAGCACTGTCTTTGCTTCCCACTGGATGGTTGTTATCTCACTTGAATGAGCTACGGCAACTCTTTAATTCAATTATTTTCTCCGTCGCTGGCTTTGAGATGATTTAGTTGAATCAGACGCCTGGTTTTCCGAGGCAAAGCGGTGCCTCCACCGATGCCGTGGGTGGATTTTAAAGATTTCATTTAGAGAGGAGCGCCTTCCCTGCTTGCCCCTGAGCTGCTTGGCATGAGCCCCTGTTTACCATTTCAAGACAAAGATTGGAAATGGCAGATGCCATGGGCTTTGCCAGTCTTTCCCCGGGGCGAGGCATTATCTGTCCAGTAATATTAGGTCAGTGAATTCCCACCCAGCTGTGTGTCTGGAAGAAGGGAGGGGGCGGGGCAGCGTGGGTGCTGGTCAGGAAGGACATTTATAAATCTATAAATGGGCTAAACAGGCCACTCTCCTGCTTTGCTATTTGAGTTTGAATTAAAGCGTCACGAGTGGGAGGTGTATCGTGCAATCATTTTAACCAGTTTGCTTTCTAATGTGGAAAATCTGCCTAAAATAAGACCTGCTGCTGTGGTTGTCCAGAGACAGCGGATGGGTCAAACATGCTCGGACCAGAGCAGCACGCGGGGCGACAGAGGACACTGGGGCCTGCGCGGTTTTGGTGAGAACTCTTGTTCCTGAGCTTGTCTTCTGTTTTTCTCGTGGGCCCCAGGGTCCCTGCGGATGTCACCTCAGAGCACAGGACGCAGTGAAGATTTGTTTCTCCCAAATCTTAGGGTGTTTTTAACCCAGTACTAGGGGTGTCAGATGCTTGCTGAGAAAGCAGGCCAGGTGATGATGGCTCTGACTTATAGGTTTCTCCAGGAAAAGGCAGGAGCAGGGACACCAAGGCAGGTAAGAGCTGGCCAGCTCGGGTCCAGCAGTCCCTGGGTGCAGGGTTCATGCAGCGTCGCCAAGCTCTGGGCACCGGTCATGCCCCACCCAGAGGTCCGAGCTGGGCTGGGGTAGGCCGTGGGCCGCCCTTAAACCTCAGGAGCAGGGGCTGCCGCCGTACCTCTGCGGGGGCCGGTCCGTGTTCCTGTTGTCTCTGCTGCTGGTTTGGTGAGCATCTCACTGAGTGTCAGTCTAGTGTGTGAACGTGGGTGTTTTTCAAGCATCCTGGCTCCTAAACATAGGCCAGCACCCTCATCTGGCGCGTGATGGGAGAAACCGGTCTGCTCCAGTCTGTTCCAGTGTGGACTTGTTCGAAGGCTGGCACCTGCCGGTGGTGTTACCACCTCTGCTCTCCTCCAAGGCCACCCAGGGGCCTGACTCTACTTCAGAATTAAACCCAGTGGGACAAGACTCTTGTCGTGTGTGTGTGTCCAGGCAGGTGGGCATGTCCATGTCCGTTGTGTCCATGGGAGAAATGGTAATAAGACACCATCAGATATTGTGAGTATGAAGTGATTAGAGTCTTCAGATGTGGAAACCAGTGTCGCCTTCCAAAAATTGAATGCATGCCCTTTGACCTACTAATCTCCCTTCCCCACCCAGTGCCAGAAAAGCTTTAATACACCAAGATGTTCCGCCGACGTGGTGTTATTTGATGGCAAAAAGACAGATGCCTCTAGCACCCAACAGTGGGAAAATAGCTCATTCTTTTTAAAATGATGCTTTCACAGTTTGAAATAACATAAGTAGAAGGCTTGTCTTAAAGTGGAAAGATCCAATATTGAATGTACATTTATGAATAAAGCCAGAGAAACACTCATGGGGGAATCTGATAATGAATGTTTTATAGTGCTTATCTTTAGTTGGTAGAAGTTGGGGTTTTTTTTTTCCCCATTCTCCCATCACTCCAATCAATGTTCTGTAATGCATATATGTTGATTTTTTTTTTTTAAATAGGGAAAAAATTGCCGGTCATCTTGATGTTTCCAGAAGGGTCAAATGCTTAACGAAGAGGGAAGAAATACAGTACAAGATTTATAAAAGCAAAACTAATTGTTCTAACTCAAGATAACATCATTGTCCTTTCTCCTTGCTTTTCCTAAAAATATGCACGTGTGTGTGAACACACGGGTTTTTCTGTTGACTTACCAAAAAGAATCCTGCTATCCCTGTATTCCCGTTTGATACAGCAGATTGTGCACAGACAAATCCAGTATTTCCCTGTGACTGTCTTTGGGCACATGTGTGGACACAGGTTTCTGTGTCAGCGGGTCTGTGTACTTGCTTTGTTTTTAGGTTTTGGTAAACAGCCCCCCACCCCACCCCTGGCGCCATTTTTCTCTTTCTTGGCAGAACAGCGTATGCTAGTGTCCAGCTGCCCTTTGGTCGCTGTGTGACTTTGGGAAAATAGTTGAGCCTCTCTGTGCCTCAGTTTCCCCCTTAAAAACAGGGGCAGTAGTGCCTATCGATAGGCTTGTAAGGACTCAGTGAGTTAACGCTCGTACGTTGGGTGAACCAGCGCCTGGACGCCTAGTGATTGATCACAGTACCAACCTGCTGTTTCTGTTGGTGGTGCCACTCTCCTCATCGTCCCAGTGTTTCCAACAACCGGTATCAGTCCGCACTCTCCCCATGTTTGTAATCACATACACACATATAATGCTTTAAAAGCATAGAGTTCAGTTCATAATACATATTCTTTGCATTTAACGGCCCTAATACATCAGCCAAACCCTATCCCTCTCCTCAGAGCCTTTCACGGATTCTCTTTTTGAAGAAAAATCCTGTTTCGGTCGCACCTGTTCCTTCCCCACCCCACCCCACTGCACCCTGCCCACACAAGCAGGTGCTCCTGTCTGTAGCAACCACAGCTTTGGTTGTGATCTTCAAGGACTGTGGCATTGGAACTGCCCCCCGGAACCAGGTGTCCCAGCACTGGAGAAATGCAGAAGTGTTCCCGGGGACAAAATGAGCGCCGACTTATATGGGCGTGAGGGTGAGGGTCTTGTGAAAACTGAACCAGCAGAGGCCAAGGTGAGAATCCTCCTACGACTCGATCCCACCCATAATGGGGTTCCTCTGAGCAGCTGATTGCAAGTCGTGATTTCTTTTATTGAGAAGGCATTTATTAAGTGCCTGCTGTATGTGTGGGATGGAGCTAGGACGGCAGGAAATGATGTGTAGATCCATTTAGGAGGCAGCCTGGCTTCAGCCTGCTTCAAACCACTGGTTTCCTTCTGTTCTCCTCTTCCCTGAAGGTTTACAGTTTCTCTCTATTCCCTTGGGCATGGTGGGCCTGCCGGGAGCTGTGCCTGGTCCACACACTTTGCGTAGATTCAGGAATGGGAAGCAACAGAAATGGTGACTGGGACAGTTCTGGCGAGACCTTCGGGGTGGGTGACGTGGGGCTCTAGGTTGACGAAATTGTCATCTAATGACCCTGGGTTGACTCCTCCCCGCTGGAGTCAGCCTCTCCCTGGTCAGGCTGTTGCTTTTCAAGTTCACCGCATTTGGTCAGATTTTTTGAGAATAATTTCACTGATTCCATCAGGCATTTTTGTTGCCCTGATTTAAAATTTTTTTTGCGTCAACTTTCTGGTAGGTCGGAATCTCCGGTTGTTTAAAAACAAAATCTCGTTAGTTTTGTTTGCTTTTTCACAAGAGTATTGGAAAGGAAAACAATTTTTATTCTAGTCTAAAATGTGTTGTCAAGCGCAAATATCTCAGAGTTAAAAAGAGAATGTTTTGCAGCACATTATCAGGCTCAGAAATATTCTGTGTAGGGCTCGGCTTCTTTGGGGACACACATGATAAATACGCTTTGTGAGAGCCGTTATTCATATTCTATTGCATATTTGGGGGGAAGAAATTAGAGTGCGGCCTTCGGGTCTCTAATACCAATTTTATATCTCAGGACCCAAATTGATGAACCCCGGCTAGAGTAAAAGGCACATTTGATAGGCTACAAAAGTAAAATGTGTTCTCTACAGACTCGATCGCACATCCGTTCAAAAACCGTGTGTCTCTCTTCACACTTTAAACATTGTGTGTATGTGTATGCACACACGTGTGCGTGTTCTAGGATTTGTGTGTACCGATCACAAGCTGTCACCTAACTTGTGTTCTAGAGGACGATACACCCTTGATGACTGTCTTCCTGCAAGGTGTGTACGTCAGGCTGGGAATACGGTCTGTCTTGGACAGAGTAGCCGCTTTGGTGGGGATGTTGAGAGGAGGGAGCTGAGAGTGGGTTGGTGGGAGACAGCAGCCTCACGAAGATCTCGAAGGGCCTGCGGGCAGAGCCCCTGGGGCAACAAGCAGTGTGGCAATGGCTGCGGCTGCAGCGAGGGGACAGGACAGCAGGGGGCCGGGAGCGGCTTGACCATCATACAGGGTCCTGCTCTTGACCTGCGAGGCAGTGGGAGCGGTGGTTTCAAGGACAGTGTGATAAGGTCAGATTTAAGTTCTGAAAAAAGATCCACTCCCCACCCCAAAAAAGAAAGACCACTAGGTGTCCCTGGAAAATGGTTTGGAAAGAGGCAAGAATAGATACAAGGAGACCATGTAAGTGGGTCCATAGAGTTATTGAGATTACTCATTTTAGCCAAGAATGTCTGAGTTAACTTGGAGGAGTAGATTTCCCTAAGGTTTTCTGCTGGAGGATAACGTGTCCCCGGAATAACTTTTGAGGTTTTGGGGCCCTGATTTCAGGAGTAAAGCTACCAGCTCTGCCTGGAGTGTGAGATGGAATTGTCTCTGGTTAATGGGATCTTTAACACAGCAGAATCCCCACTGAACACTTTCTGTAACTGCTGGTGCACACGGGGTAGCTCCCCTGCCATATGTCCTCAGAGCTTTCTTTCATTGTCATTAAAGAACGTTAGACGTGCGTATGGGAAGAGGCGGGAAGCTGCTGTAATGACTTTGTCTTCACTGTCTTTTCTCAGCTGCTTAAATTGCTGTCGGGACCTGTAGGAATCTTAGACGAGGGAGTTTTCTCTGATCTAATTATGCTGTTAGTAAAAATGTTGGCGCCTTTTCTCCACTTTCTCTCTTAGCCACTAAAATAAAACTTTATCTTTTAAAACTTTATCTGGGCAGCTGTTTGCAATCTGCCTCATGTTTCCTCCTTATGTATTGGTGTCCTGGCTCGGAGGATGGAAGGTGACTTCTGTCCTGGTCCTGGTGGCCAGGAGCCCTGGGATTCCAGAGCAGCTCCACATTGGGTCACCTTTGGGTTTTGCCTCGCAAGCTGTTGCTAAGGAGAGGGCTTTGTTTGCATGGAGCCTGGGGAATGTTCAAGGGCAAGTGCACTTTGGCGAAGATTTGCAGATTTGCTGACGTGGCGAAGTCAGAGCTCTCTCCGGGCATGTGTGTCCAGCACCGGCAGTAACAGGTGGCAGTAACAGGTGAAGAAGCCAGCACCTCTGGGGGTAGATTGGGGGCAGCAGTGGGGCAGTGTTTTGGGAATCACGAGGTGCCTTGGCGGGAAGGAGCCCTTATGGTCAGCAAGGCAAGGCTGAAGGAGGGAAGGTAACAGGGAGGGGCAGGCATGAGGGCGTTGCTTCCTGGGGGTGGGGGTGGGGGCAGGTCAGGACCTGCCCTGTGGCCTCCCACCCTCTGCCAGTGAACAAAGGATGGAAAGGGGGAGAGGGTTGTGGGTGCTTCTGAGAGCCCCAGTGGCCTGGGAAATCCTGCCAGAGTGGGGCCACCATCACGGGCCCCCAAGACAGAGGTTGTGTGGACCTTGGGTTGGGGAGGTGGCTTCAGGGTACCAACCACTCCCAGTAGTGCCCGCCCTTCCGGGAGGGGAGGGGAGGGGGAGAGGAAGGGAGGGGCAGAGCAGAGCCTGGAGTGGGGCAGGGCTGGGCCAGGGCTGGGCCAGTAGGGCTGCAGGAACACACCCTCAGGCCAGGCTCTTGTTTCTTAGTCATCTTTCGGAGCAGCTGCTGTGGGCTCCAAGTAGAAGCATAGTGGACCGGCCTCTCCTGTGGTACCTGTGCAGGTGGCCCCGCGCTGCGGGCGGGTGCAGAGTCACAGGCCACAGGGAATCCCTGCTCAGAAGGAGCAGCCGTGCAGCCCGGATCCCCTCTTCGCTTAGCATGGGTTTGGGCAGATTACTTGGAGGGCGTGGTCTTCCTCTCTCCCGCCCACAGTTTTGTTAGTGTGGCCTCGGTCATGGGCATCTTCCTCATCTTCTGCAGATGAGGAAACTGCGTCTCAAGAGGGTCAGGTCCTCACTCAGGGGCGGGGACTTGTGTGAGGCTGCCCGGCCAGGTGTCCTCCCCCACCTCCCGGCTGGAGGCTTCGTGGAGGAGTCTGCGATGGGCCTCTGATGTTTCCCCAAGAGTCTCTCCCGTCTCGTCCCACACGTCTGGAGACTCCTTTTGATCCAGAGTCAAATCGAGAGCTTTTTTCTGAGCGATTGGGTATTGTGTGCTGGCCCCGGTGGTCTTACATCTATGTTTTTGGTGTCAGATGGAAACCTTTAATTTTAAGGTGAAATACTAGTCTAACTTTACTGGTGCTAGTTTTAGCTAATTTTCTTTATTAAATGGTGTTCAGCATCATCTCCCGGGATGCAGGGATGACGGGGTATCCCTGCCCTCCTGGATCACATCCTTACAGAATGGTGGGGATGGCCACCCAGGGAGATGTTCTATGCCCTGGGTCCCAGGCAGGCACTGCCCCCCATGTGGTTCAGAGGAAGGAACACACAAATCCTGTTTTCTGGGCTCCGGGAAGCCCTCTCCCAGAGAAATAGCTTCTGAGCTGAATTTTCTAGCAGCAAGAACATGAAGAGTAGAAGGTAGTGCTGAAGCCGGCTGGCCTTGTCCTTTGAAAACCGGCTGAAGGAAGATTATCGTGGACACTTTGCCTGGCCACTGCGATCAAGTCTCGGGGGAGAGACAAAATTAGCTGAAGATGTCACCTGAGGCAAGAGGGTATATTAAGTTTTTATAAGGATTGATTGAATGATGGAAAGTCAAGGTTAGTTACAGGAAAAGTTTTCTCTGTGGAAGCTACTGACAGTTTTCTGTCCTCTCCAGAGAGTGACCAGTTGGGCTGAATTTACATGGAGAGGATGTCAGTTAGCTGTGAGGAATGTGGGGTTTTTAAGAGGCAGCGTTGCCCGGGGCCTGTGAACTGCTGTCCAGGGTCAGCCCACCCGGCTGTAGCTGGGAGCCTGGCCAGGCCTTGCCCCTGGGCCACCAGGGAGGACATGTTAAGCTCTGGGACCCTCACATCCTGCCTTGAGCCTCAGCCTTGCCATTGGGCTGGTCCTGGCTTTCACTGTGGCTGTGTGGAATCGTCCCTGCCCAGTGGAGTTTGAGCGGGGAGGGAGGGTCGGTGAATTCTTGAGCCTTCTCATGCCAAGGACCTCACACACCACCTCGAGCTGAAGCCAGAGACCGGACCAGTGGTTGTGGGTCCAAAGACCACCTGAGGGGCAATGCGGGCCTGGGGTTTGGATGTTTCGCAGTCCGGTTACTGGGTGTCAGGTTCCTCGGAGCAGCCTCAGTTCGGACAGAAGGCAGGCAGTGAGGAGACGGAGAGCCCTTTCTGCTCCGTCTCTCCAGGCTTTCTCAGGGCACTGCGGTTCACTTGAGGCCACTGAACCCCAGACTGCGGATGGCAGAGTGGGGAGGCCTCTCCTGCCTTTGTCTTAGCCCATCACCTCCGTGATGACAGCCCGCGGTGGGGCAGGGGGAGAACGGGATCCTGGGACCCTCGTTCCCTCTGAATCTACCTGTCTTTCCACCTAAAGCCCCTCACATGCTGTGAAACTTACTTTATTTTGGATCGTTTTATCTTTAAGACTAGTAAAATCACATTGCAATAACTTGGGTCCTATGGGGGAATATCAATCAACCCTAAAACTTAATCACAATTGCTGTGGATATTTATGCCCATTTCTTCTTTTTTTTTCTCTTTAATTTTATATTTGATATAATTGCAGGCTTACAGAAGAGTTGTAAGAATGGGACAAAGAATTTCTAATTACCTGTCCCCTAGACACCCCCGAATGACATTTTACCATATTTGCTCAGTTCTTCTCTCACCCACACAAACACAGAAGCACTGTTTTTTTGTTTTCTGGGTTCTTTTTTTTCCCCCGAACTCTCTGAGAATTATTTGCACATATGTTAAATAAGTGTTTAGGGATAAAGAAGTTAATTTTTCCTAAGTACATTCTCTTACAACACAAGTACCAAAATCAGGAAGTTAAAACTGATGATATTATCTAATCTTTAGACCTTTTATAGATTTTGCCGGTTATCACAGTAATGTCCTTTATGGCAAAAGAAAGTTTAGTTGCCATGCCTCCTTGGTCGTCTTTAATATGGAGCAGTTCCTCACCTGCCTTTGGTCCATAACATGGATGTAGTTCTCAAGAACAGACCTGTCATTTTGTAGACTGTGCCTCCATTTGGGTTTGTCTCGGGTTTTCTCTTGATTAGCGTCAATTTATGCACTTTTGGCAGGAATACTTCAGAAGTGATGTGTTGTTCTCCGTGCATCGTCTCAGAAGGCACGTGATGTCAGTTTATCTCACTACTGGTGCGGCTAACTTCGATCACTAGGTTACTGTGCTGTTTCTGTTTTCTCCACTGTAAAGCTATCCTCTTTCCCTTTGTAATTAATAAACGTTTTGTGGGGAGGTGTTTTGAGACTATGTAGATATGCTGTTGAACTTCACACTTTTTCACCCACTGGTCTCAACGTCCATAGATAATTCTCATCCAAATCAATTATTATGACTGTTGCCAAATGGTAATTTTCCAACGCCATCATTTCTTCTACATACACTTATTTGTTTACTTTCTACTCTACAAGAAGCATCCTTTTTTTCCTTACATATAATAAGATAAAGTACTTTATCTCTCTATGTATATATAATGACTCAGGTTCTTATTTCATTTAGTGGGTTACAATCATCACTTATATTGATGTTCAAATTGCTTCATGTTCAGCCAGCGGGTGGCCGGCTGGCTACAATATTATCTTGTGTTTTTGAAATGTCTCTTTCTTTCTTTGAACATTTCCTTACTTTCTGACTCAACCTCCTTTTTCTCCCCCAAGTCATCCTGTACATGATTTTGTGTATCTTTCTCCTATATACCACGTGTGGGTATGAACTGGGGGGTACGCAGTGTTGAGTATTTCTAATTTGTGGGTAGGACACATATGTGATTGCATGCTCGGGACATAAAGGTGTGCTCCTGTGCCCATGAATTCAGAGGCTGCTGTCTCGGGCTTCTCTCGGGCCGGCAGAGTCTCCCAGTGTCGACCTTTGGGGTCCAGCTTGAGACCCAAGTCTGGCCCTTCCAGATGGACCATGGCTAGGGTTCCCTCAGTTCAGTAAATAATTTATGACTTCAGCTGCTATAGGCATGGATTTCTTCTTTTTACCACTTTTTAATTTCTTGTGTGCATCTGGAGACCTTTGTGGCGTTGGAGTGTGGAGTTCATTTGAGAAAAGATCCAAAGGAGATCGTGTTTCTCATGACGACAATCGATATGGCACAGATGTCAGCCCCCATGCTGTTAGGGGTATTCCGGAGTCATCAGTGGTCAACCCCTGTCCTTCCAGAATGGTCAGGGGGCAGTGACCAGAGGCAGGGGGTGTGCACTCTGACAAGGCAGCCTGTCATAACCCGCACCTGCCCTGGCCCAGGTGTGCTGCTGGCCACTCATCCTTGGTAAGAAAAGGAAGCAGGTGCCAGAGGTAGACGACAAATTGGTTGAGGATGTAGATGTGTGTGTGTGTTTGTTTACCCCGAAGCCAAGGAGCCTTGTGGGGTGTATTTCTCTTTAGAAGTTTTGACTGCTGTTCCCTTAAGTAGAGTTATATGGAAGCTTGATTTATCTGCTCCAAAAAATATGGGCCCCTCAGAGAAGTTAAGCAAAGGATAAAATGCCTTCATGGTAGTTAAATTTACACTCTGTTAAAATGATTTGCGCACTTTGCAGTAAGCTGTGATATTAAATGCATAAATATACAGCACAGTTACCTCGGAAGAACATTTTATTTGACAAGATCACTCAAATGCTCAGGTACAGTATTGAAACCTTTTAGCTCAGTTACTGGGATTTTAAAATTCTGCCTGAAACATTCAAAAGCAAAGGGAAAGAATGTAAGTGAGTACTGCTTCACAGGGCACTCAATACTGGAAGTGTTTTCTGTCACAGGAGAAAGGTTGTGGTTTCTAAATCAGTCTCCCTAGGTTCATCTGAGAAAATGCCTTGTAAATAAACTCACCATCGAAATAGTCACTCGTCCTTATTTTGGAACTGATTCTATTCAAATTAACAACTGTTACCGATACTTTGGCCTTCTTTTGTCAATGAGAATAAGTTTTCCTCTGGGAACAGGCCATTTGGTTCATACTGGGACTTTGCAGAGAATTAATAATTAATGGCATGCGAGTGCATGGCCCACCCTTCTATTTGGAGCCAGGGCTGATTTAATTTTCTGTATATAATAGGCTATTTCAAAATGGTCTTTCCTCATTGTTTCTTAATATCTTATTGAAACCAGTCCACTATTTGTTTTGGGAGGAAAGCCCGAAGGGTGTGGCGTCCACGAGACTGAAGGGCTGTATCCCAAGTTTGGATCAGTTAAGGCTGGGGCACTCCCTTTCTGCGCTCCCCTGGAGGGGTGCCTGGCACTGTGGAGGATGCCGGCTGATGTCACTCAGCAGCCACTGTGGAAGGTGCTGCCTCTCTAGTTTTCTACCTACTACGGACCAGGTGACCCGACAAACCAGGAGCCCCACTCACAGCTTTTGGACTCTTGGTGGAGGGTGGGGAAAATTGACCCACCTCGGGCTGGAGCTTGGGCTGCTTTTTCCCCAGTTTTTTGATTGGTCTAGAAGAAATTTTCTGGCCATGACCCATAGTAGGAACACAGAATTCAAGAAAGAATGTTATCAGTGGTGGGGGTCAAACTAAGTTATGGGGCCCGCTCCCCGAGGTATACGGCTTCTCCCGCGTGAACTAGTGCTGGCTGCAACTCCAGAGTTGCCCCCAATAAAGATGTGCTCCCCCTGCCTCCCTCCTGCCCAGGCAGTCACCATTACAGCCTGGCCTGCCTGTGCCCCCCAAATCTCCTCAGCCCTTTCCCTTATTCCTGGAACTGACCCTGGTGGAACTGATCAGAACTTGGTCAAGGCACTCTGGGTTAAAACAGCTGTGGAAATCAGAAGACTCATGGGTTGGCTACAGAATATCTGGTTTGGGGTGATGGAGTGTCCTTGTGAACACAGCAGGTTGAGCTGCAAATAATTTATATATTTGATAATAAGACCTTACTTCTGGCAGGCTAGGGACAAAAAAACTCTTGTCGGGCGATACTCAAGCTCTGTCCTTGCAGTAGAAACTGAGTCCTAAGTGTTCCCTTGATTGCTGATCTTAGTGCCCACGGGTGACCTTCCACAAGAAAGGCTCTGCTTTGGTTCTTGCAGGCGCTGTGATGATGAGGTCAGAGCAGGTTTCCTCCCTTGGGCTGGGGGATATACAGCATCGGAGTGGCCACCTCTGCCCCCAGCCACACATCCAGGGCTGTCACCTGTGTCTGGATTCAGACTTGGCCCTTTAAACAGTAACCCAAGGTAACCAAGTGTTGAAACCACAGAATTCACAGAAGAGACTCCAGATGGTGGCCTCGTTTACACAAGATGCTGTAGAGGTGACCCAATGTGGATGCAGGGTACAAAGCAATGGTAAGACTGTGGAATACAGTTGACTTGGGCACAGCTGTTTCATGGGTGATTTCTGCCACTAACCTGGGTTCCCTTTCTTCCAGGGAGGCTCCCATTTGTCTGCCCCAGAGAGCCCTTTTTGTTGGAAATCCCAAGCACAGAACTTTCCACAACAGGCCATTGGGCACAGCTTTATTCTTTGATCCCTTCAGAAAATTAAAAAACACCTATCAGCGTTGGCTGCCAGGCCTCGTGAAGGAGGCGAATCACTTTGTTCTCTGAGCCCATGGAGCTTGGAGCAAACGGCAGGGTGGTGTTCCGTGCTGGGCTCCAGTTCTGTCCTGTCGCTCTAATCATACCGATCAGGGAAGCGTTCCCTCTCCTACGTGTGTCCACTCTCCCACAGGTGCCTTCCTATCCGCGCAGATGCCAGAAAACTAAAAACTCCACTTCCTGTCAGCTCACACATGCTAGAAACACTGAACGTACTTTGTACCCTCCATCTCATTCCACGTGTCTTGAAAATGTGGCTTTTCTTTATGTACATAAACCTACATTCACAGCTTTACACAATCAATTCCTTGTTGTCCCTTTACAATAGCTACATTTTGGTGGTAGCAGTGCCTGACACCCATTTTATTTTTATTTAACTTATAAAGTCTTTGGGGCGAGTGCCTCTGTAAACATATAAAAGCTTTCATGGAGAGCAGGAGCCATGACTTTGTTGTTTCCAAAAATGGAGGCGTGATGCAGCTGGCCTCCAAGCTGACCTGTTGGTTCACCCCAGGAAGTAAAAGTTTGGATGACATCACTGCAGGGTTATTTCTTGTTATTGTAATTAATGGAGCAGCAGGAAGTAGAGAGACAGATGATTCTTGGCAGAAATGATCATTTAAAGGGGGAAGGATGAGAAGAGGGTCTGGGAAGGAAGAAACCTTTCTGATGTTCAAACTCTCCTGGGAAGAAATCTGGAAATCCGCAGACAGTCCTGAGAAATAAGCTGTTTCTGGCCAGCAGGGATGTAAGATTCTTAACCCCTGCTACAACTCAATTTCTCTTTTCTCTTCCATCTCAAAGCCGTGCTGACCTGGCTGGCATTTGGTTTTGTGAGGTTCGTTTGTGCTAAATGTGACTTTTCTGTGCAGTCATTGGCAGGAGGGCTCGTAAAAGTGAGCTGGTGCTTTGTGGAGAGACTCTGCCTCTCAAAGCCGTGTGTTTCTCTCCTTGCGGACCGGAGGGAGCTGGAAGGATGTGGGCGAGTGACGAAAGGAGGGTAGCAGAGGCTCTGGGAAAGGGGCGACATCATGATGGCGATAGTGGGCAGGACAGAAGCTTCTAGACCTGGAAGAGAGGTTCACTCTTCCTCCATGTTAAGCTGCCCATGGTGTGTGAGCTGACGAGGGAGGGCTGGCTCTGCTGAGGACACACCAGGGAGCCATGGCGGTGGGGCTGGCACCCATGAGTCCTGCCCATACCATCCTCCCGGGAGCAACCCAGAACTCCAGTCCCCTGAGTGGACGCGGCATGGCCGAGTCCTAGACACACTGGCTCGGGGTCATCCTCTGGGCTGGGGTGGTGGGAAGTGGCCCAAAGGTGGTTGCTGCCTCGTGTTGGGGATGGCGTCTGGTAATGGAGATTTGGAGCTTGGGGAAAAGAAAGAAGGCGGCTATTCACGGGAGGGAGGGCAGGAGGGTCCAGCATAAGTGGTGAGGCTCTTTTTATAAGCGGCTCTTTCTGTACATCTTTTAAAATGTTAGCGAACATAGAATGTACAAACAGTGCACAAATCTTAGGTGGGCACCTGATGAATTTACACGCCAAATAGACTATTTAACCCCCACCCCGAGGGCACGTTCTAGTGTGTTACCAGACCCTCAGGTCTTCTGTGAAGACCCTCCAGCCCTACCTCATAGCTCCCTCTTCCCAAAGTTACTCCTTCCGACTTACCTTAGATTAGCTTTGTTTTTTACTTAAAATGGAATCAGTTTGTACTCTTTGGGTCTTTTGCATTGTGTCTGTGAGATTCATCCGTGTTTTTTGTGAATGGTAGTTCATTTTTTTCCCCTGTGGTGTAATATTCCATTGTACGAATATACTTCAATTTCTATATCCATCCTACTGCTGCTGGGCATTTGGAACGTTGTAGCCTTGGGCCATCCCTGGGGTGAGAGGCCTCTCCGGTTTGAGCAGCGTCACCTGTGCAGCTTTAACATCTCACCTAGTTAGCCCTCTCTGCTGCTGTGAACCTGTAGCAGATGAGGAGGAACTGCCCCAGGTGATGGGGGTTGGAGCCGGTTAATATGTAGAAAGGGCCAGGGCAATAGGAAGTACTGCACAGGTGTGCTTCGAGGGACAGAAAAACCACTGGAGAATGAGGATGAACAGATTGCTGTGTTTCAAAATGTACCCCTGGGTTACCCTTACTTCAGTGTCCAAAGGGCAATGCTCGCCGTGGTCTTTATGTCACGCTAGCAGACCCCAAATCATCCCTCTGGCTGACTGTAGGGAATCCCTCACCTCCCTGAGCTCTTCCATTATATTTCTCCCTGTGATCACTGTTTTCCTAACGAAACCTCCCCGGCACTGCTGATGTGTGACTGACTGCTGGTGTGTGCTGTCAGTTACTTTGGCTCGTGGCTATTATAGCCTAAAAACGTTTCCCCCGTATTTATTTATCTATCTATCCTAAAACTCTTGGCTAGGCAGGGTCTGAGTTATACAGAATGTTAGCAATTCTTGCTGTATTCCATCTCATTCAGAATTACGAAGTGGCTCACAGGCTTTGAGAAAGTTACAACCTGCGAGGGCTGGAAGGAACCTTCTGGAGGCCACTGTGTCGCCCTATTTATTTTCCAGATGAGACGACCGAGACCCGAAATGTGGCTTATTTCCAGGGATGCAAAAGCATCTGAACTCTTGAGTCATGTGGCTTTACATTGCTTGCTAGATGGCTCTTTTCATTAAGATTCTCAGTGAGTCATTGGGAGGGGTATTTTGGGGAGAACAGTTACCTTCCATGTTTCCTTTTGGGGGAGTTAGGAGTGGAAAGGGGTGAGTCCACGGTGTATTGGAGGCTAATCCTCCCAAATGGTCAACCTGTCCTCAAGACCACACCCTGACATCCAGCCCCAGCTCCTCCCCACTGTCACCATGGTAGCGAGTGACATAGGCTGACCCCCATGATGCTTAGATGATGCTACAGTCCCTGGGAATCATCAGTAGAGGACTTTGTTTTCCTCAGCCTGGGCCAAGGTGGTGTTTTGTAGATTGAACCCTTAGTCCCACAGTGTTGAAGTTGTTTTAGAAGGAAATTCTGTTGGAAGGAAAGATCATCGTCTTGCCAAAAAGTTCCACAGGGTAGAAGATATCTCTAGACCCTTGGCATTAAAAATACATGTGCGGGGGACTTCCCTGGTGGTGCAGTGGTTAAGAATCCGCCTGCCAGTGAAGGGGACACGGGTTCGAGCCCTGGTCCGGGAAGATCCCGCATGCCGCAGAGCAACTAAGCCCGTGCCGCACAACTACTGAGCCTGCGCTCTAGAGCCCGTGAGCCACAACTACTGAGCCTGCGTGCCCCAACTACTGAAGCCCGCGTGCAGCAACGAAGACCCAACACAGCCAAAAATAAATAAATAAGTAAATAAAAATACATGTGCGGGTTTTTTATGTAATGCCTTTCTAAGAACAAATGATCATCAGATTGGGCCAAAATTTTCTTTAGTTTAAAGACAGTGCTAAGGAGGACATGTCCTCCCATTTCCAGCCAGGTGATGAGGCGCAGCTCATCACCACGCCCGTCCCAGTGGCCTGGTGATTGTTGGAGCCCGGCTGAGCCACGGTGCCGAGAGGATCTCAGAATGGGGGGGCGGGGTTGTCCCACTCTGTCTTGAAGGGTCCTGGATGGAAGGACTAGACTGGACTTCTGCTTGGTGGGATGTCATCGTCCTCCTGGCCCCATGGAGGAGCCACAAGTGACCCTGCACGTTGGGTGTTGCCTGCCGGCTGCAGTCACCTGCCCTGGTGAGACAGGCTGGTCCCACGATCACCCATTGTTTCTCAACCCGGACACTTTAGCCCCGCAGGGTACTGATGCGATGCCTGGATACATTTTTGGTTGTTATATGGGGGTAGGGGTGCCACTGGCATCTAGTGGGTGGAGTCAGGAATGCAGCTAAACATACTGTGATGCACAGACCAGCGCCCCCCGGGAAAGAACTCCCCCGCCAAATGTGAACAGTGCCAGGGTTGGGGAAGCCTGGAGGTGAACGGGTGATAGTCAGCGTCCTGTGGTGTTGGACAAGTTTGAGGATTAACGTCCAGGAGATTCAGGCTGCAGGTTGGACTTAGGCAAGTCCCTGAAAACTCTCTGGAGCTGTTTCCATGAGTGGACTGTGCTTGAGAACAGACCGTCCTGTGACCTGTCCCGTGTCCTGAGTGAGAGCGCATTTCACAGCCTCCCAGCCCGGCACTCGGCCCTGGCTGGGGTGAGTGTTCCGTCTCGGGTCACTCATGTGTCACCGAGGAGTGTGGACCCATACACCGTGCCAGTAAGCCCGTTGCAGATGTCAAGTCATACTGAACCTGTATTCTAAAAGAAATGTAATCTTATCTTTTGAAAAAAAAAAAAAAAAAAAGCCAAAACTGTTGTAGCCATAATATTAGGTAACCCCTGTAGGAGTCAAGGCATTTGACTTGCCACATAAAAATTGTTTGCCGTGTAAGAACTGGTTTCCAATTCCATTAATACGTACACTTTACGTAAAAGTGCCGACATGAAAGAGATGCGGAAGCCATTGGAGAAATGCAATGCTTTTGAGCTTCTAAGTGGGTATCACCAACTTGAGATTTAGGAAAAAAACGATGTTGAAACTTAATGCAGTGGCCCCTGTAAGTGCAGAAATGGGATGGAGTCTTCAGGATAATTTTTCAGGCAGGGTTTGACGGAAGGCCAGGCAAGCCCATTTGGAGCTGTGCTCTTTTTCTGACTCAGTGTTCTCGGGCTCCGGAGGTGGATCTCAGCTGCTCGCCCTTCTGTCCTGACTCTATTTATTGCATCCAACAGTTTAAGTAATAGCTTTAACAATGATTGCCAAAACTGCAGGCAACGTTTCTGTTCATGTTTGGGGGCCTTGCTTATAAAATAAGTGGTCATGAGGCATCTATCAAGGGGGAATATACCAAATCTCTGAGACCAGCTTTTTATTGATTTGAGCTTTCAGGCCCTTCGAGGCCATGTGGGAGAGACCTGTCACTCTGTGTCTGCTCTGGTGTGTCCCTTTGGAGACTTCCAGGTGCTCACTTGGCATGAGCAGCTCCACCTGGCAGCTGGTGGCGGGTGGTGGTATTGGGGGGCCTGCTCTGCCCACTTACCATGAAGAGTGGAAGGCTGGTGTGGGACGGACCCAGGAACTGGCGTCTGTTACTTTTCTTCTTGAACTCTTCTCCTGGTGCCTTTCCTTGCCGGACATGGGTTCTGTCCTAGTGTTCAGCACCTGGCCATAAGGCCCGGGCCCGGGCCCCATCGCGGTTGTGCGTAATGGTTCCGGCCCAGCCGCCCCCAGAGCTTGGAGAGGAGGCGCCTGTCCTGACCTCCTGTCTTGCCCCAAGTGCTCCGACTTCTGCGTCTGTACGCAGCCAACTGTTTTGGCTCATTCTCCCCAATAAATGTTGCCAGATGCCATTTCCCGCTCTCATTCTGAGGTTGCAGCATTGGGTGGACATCTTTGCAGAGGTGTGGTGTCTGTTTTGGGAAGCATTTGGCAGTGCAGTGTCCATTTCTGGGTATCTGGGAAGTTGATTTTTGCTGATCGTTTTATTGTTAAAGGAAAAATTATTGGAAAAATATTGGACTGTTCGCTCTGGTTTCAGAGATTTATTGTCTGATCTGCTAAGGGTTTTATTTTGCCGTTATTTTCCTCATGGCTCTAGTCAGCCTTGCTTCTCTGAAAGACTCTTAAAAACCTGGCCGACCAGTCCTTTCTCTGGCTCCTTGGCTGGCTGTCATCTCCATTAGCTCTGTTTTAATTTGCGTCTTGTAAGTTTTTACTGCCATCTTTCTGGTCTTACTTCACTTTTGGGGTGGGTGGGCGGGTTCCCCCCTGCCTTGTTCCAAGAATTGAAATGCAAGTCTTCAGCATGTTGGATTAATTTCCTGCTCCACATCGGTTCATGCTTACTACACAAATGACCCATTTGTTAGTGGGCTTTGCCACTTCCTCCATCAGTGGCGTTCTGCATTTATTTCCTAGTTTTCCCCTTCATTCCCCTGCATCCCTAGTTGGCCCCTCTAGTCCGGCGCCGAGGACTGTCTGTCAGCCTCCTGCAAGCTCTCAGGTTTGCGGACACCCCTTCCCCCTCACGTGGGCTCTGCCAGCCTGCCTGCTGTCGCCCTGTTGCTGTCTCATCCCCCCGCCAACCCGCAACACACACACACACCCACAGGAGAGGGTGCTGCCCTGGCACAGCCCACAGAAGCATCTGGATGCTGATGGAACGTTGCTGTAACACACAGAGCGAGTGTGCTCAGGAGGGGTGGAAGCAGGTAATCGCTGCCAGTGTGGGATTATTCTTTACAGGAATGCAGTGTCAGGGAGAGCGGGCAACTTTTTTTTCCTTTGATTGGAATGTTTTTAAGTCTATTTTACCTTGATATTTTTTTAAGTTTTAGATTTACAGAAAAATTGAGAAGATAATACCAAGATTCCCATATGCCCTGCACCCAGTTTTCCCCATCATTAATACCTGACATTGGTGTGCTATATTTGTTACAATTAATGGACCAATATTGATACATTATTCTTAAGTAAAAGTCCATAGTTCATTTAGAGAGGGTAACTTTTTATCTCTCTATAGCACTCAATTCCTCAGGGTGTTTTGTGTTTTATTTTGTTTTTGTCTATTTTTAATAATGCAGTAAAGGAAATAATTACACATCTTTGGTTTCTGTTCAACTTCTGGAGGGGGGTGGGTATCAGGGGAGCAGGCAACCAAAATATTCTCTGTGAAAATCTCTGTTAAAAAGGAGGTTTAGTCAGCAAAAGTCTCCATTTCCTCATTAAATAGCAAAACAAACAGAAGTGACCATGTCGTAGCTTAGGAATTTAATACTGGAAAATAGAATTGCCTACATGGAAACTTTGAGCAAGGACGTGCTGGGTGAAACTCATTGTTGTTGATGTTTTGTAGATGAGACTTACCCTGATTCTGATTTTGGAATTTAAAACCTTACAAAACTGTGATGTCATCGGTCTGCGGTGCTGGTGTTGCCGGCAGAAGGGCCCCAACTCGCGGGAGAGGCCACCACTCGGTGACAAAGCAGGGGACCGGGGAGCCTCGGTCATGGGACAGTTGAGTGGAAGGGACCGCCCTTGCAGCTGTTTGCGGGGAGGCTGGTGGGCACCCGCTCTGCCCAGGCCCTTCATGGGCATCACTCCATTTCATTCTTGGGGAACAGAGAGATGAAATGCATCGTCCAGTGTCAAGCAGTGGAGTCCAGAGGAAACCTGAGCCTCGTGCAGAAAGAGACCGGCCTGGTGTGTTGGCTGAGGGGGAACTGGGGTCACAGAGAAGTGCAGGCCCGGGGGCTCCCTTGTGGGCCAAGGGAGCCTGGCCTCCAAGTGGCGAGGGAGTTGGTGATGTGATGAACACCTCCCCGAAACCTGGATAGTCCCAGACTTCTTCCTCCTGCAGGGCCTGGGCCCTCGGGGCCCGAGAGCGATGGCTCAGGTCCCCTTCTATGTGTGTGTGTGGGGGGGGGGTGGTGGCTGGTGGCACCCAGCACGGCTCCTCCAGCCGATCTGAGGAGCCAGGATAGCTACGGGGCCAGGGCCCTTGAGCCATGGGAGCCTGCGCTCTTCAGTCCAGGACGCTGGGCATTCTCAGCACCATCTAGAGGGGAGCGTGGGACCCTCTGATGCTTACTTCTTACTGTGCTTCATGCGCCGTTGAAGCTTATAGCCTATCTTTTAGGAGGAAAGTTCTCATTTTCATTGATCACTAAACCTTAGTTATTTAAAATGTACGTAACATATTCTTTACACCCTAAATTAGCACCTTATTGTTTTGAGAGAAGAAGGATGGAGGGGTTGTATGTGCAAATTAACCGTTTCCTTTGGTTTCTATTACTCCTTCTGTGCATAGGTTTTTTTTGTTTTGTTTTGTTTTTTGTAAATGCAGATGAAAGTTCAGATGCCTGAATTTGGGGATAGTCATTCTGTGGTGCTTGCCCTCTGCCCAGCAGGGGCCCAGGGAACACTGGTGGACAGGACAGACAGAAATGTCCTCCACGCACCAGGAAGGTCACTGGGGCAGGACCCTGGTTCTGCCATAAAGCGGCCCAGATCACCTGCCGTCGGGTCGGTGGGGCAGCCTTGTAGATGACGGCAGCTGTTACCAGCACTTTTTTTTTCTGCTCCTTTGCTGAGGTGAGACGCACCTGGTGGTCAGGGGTAGCAGGCGGCCCCCTGCTAGGGTAGCAGCGTCGCTGATGTGTGGGTCCTGAGCGAGTGGGCGGTGTAAGGCCTGACCAGACACCTGTCGGACGCTGATGGGGCCTGCAGCTCGCTGGCTCCTGGGGGCTGACCCTGCACTTGGTGGCTTCCAAGGTGAGGCCAAGGTGACCCGGGACAGGGAAGGCAAGCGGTGCCCCTGCCCAAGGTCTGCTCTGTGTTTTAGGACACATGCATCGTATTTTGGTGGCTAAAACACGGGGCAAGTGTTGAGATGGTGAGAAATTTGAGGCACATATGGAAGCAGTTTTTTTCCTTTTTAAACAAACATTGTTTTTTAGAACGCTTTTAGATTTACAGAAAAGTTGGGGGATGGCATAGAGTTCCCACTTACCCCGCACCATTTTCCCTATTCCTAACATCTCACGTTAGTATGGTACATTTGTTGCAATTAATGAGCCAATATTGATATGTTACTCACTGAGGTCCGACCTTTATCCAGATTACCTGACATCTTTCTTCTGTCCCAGGGCCCCATCCAGGACACCACGTGGCATTTAGTCATCGTGGCTCCTTCAGCCCCTCTTGGCTGTGACCGTGTCTCACACCTTGCTTATTCTTGATGACCGTGGCAGTTCTGAGGCGTGTGGTTGTGTATTTTGTGGAGTTGTCCCTCTGTTGTGGTTTGTCTGATGGTTTTCTCAGGAGTAGCCTGGGTTATGGGTTGTGTGGGAACCATTTCTTGTGTACTTTCTAAATGAAGAATGCTTTAAAGGTAGAACTGTGCCAGCAGGTGATGAGTTGCCCCATGGAGTGGGTGCACATGGGTGCAAAATGCCGTCCCTCAGACCTCGGTGTGGGCTGGGCCTGACCTCGCCACTGCCTGGGTACGAGGACTTACAGGAGTTCAATGGCCTTGCTGGTGTTCAGTTCATCACTGACTTCCCATGGAGTCCGAAAGACTGTCCAGGGAGGTAGAGGCCAGTCACTGCTTACTGACCGTGGACATTGTTCACAGGCACAGAGTGGTCTCTTCTGGAAGCTCCTGGAATCCCCTCAGGTCACCCTGAGGCCTAAGTGAGGTGTTACTGCAGGCCGCTACATATCAGACCCTTCCTTGTTATG
Source organism: Balaenoptera musculus (assembly GCF_009873245.2). Taxonomy (NCBI): domain Eukaryota; kingdom Metazoa; phylum Chordata; class Mammalia; order Artiodactyla; family Balaenopteridae; genus Balaenoptera; species Balaenoptera musculus. The sequence continues at coordinate 7,227,559 of NC_045800.1, forward strand.
TTGTTGAAATCCCGGAGAGATTGTTCCTTTGATGGATAAGGAACCAAGGAGTGGACGGCTCAGGAGACAGGGTCACACAGCTCGCCAGTAAGTGGCGAGAGTCAGGCTTCTCTCCTCCCTGTGCTCAGGACTCACCCTCCTCCACCATTCGGACCTCCAGTCGTGGACAGAAGAGGTGGCACCCGGAGGCCGTCCACGTTTCTTGCCTGTCCCCAGACCGCGCCCCCCCAGCCCCTCCAGTCCCCCACACCCACATGCATAGCAGCGTCACCACGCTTTCTAGGGCCCTTTCCCGTATCTCCCTCCCCCTTGAACTGCACCCCAAGGGCAGGGTGCCCTGCTTCCTCATCCTGTCTACCCAGCACCGTCCAGCACCACGTGTGCACCTGGTAACAACTGACAGGGCAGAGAACATTCTGACGTGAGGTTTGCAGACTGTCGTGCCGGTCCTGGTGGTGCTCTGCTCGGGTGGGGTCTTGGCCCGTTGCTTGGTAGAGGGGCGGCCAGCTGTGCCCAGCCGCTGCATGTTAATGCAGGCTGCAGTGCAGGCTCAGGGCTCTGACGTCCCTCTGTCAGCCTGGATGTTAGAGGGAGCTCGGAGTCAGGTGGCTGATGACCCTTTTCTCACAGCCTTACTCAGCAAGCCAGGCAGGACCAAATATCTAGAGGAGGAAAAAAAAAGGACCTCCCCTTCTTCAGATGGAGGCTGAATGAACGTTACCTTGAGTCTTAAGCCTCAGAGGATTTCATCTCCACTGGGGCTGCCCACAGAGCCAGCAGGTGCTACTGCCGTGCGAGCCTCGTCTAACTTTGCTCCCCGTTTTCTCTGGGCCCCCACTTAGTTCACAGCTCAGGATCCACAGAATTAAAACCCAGGCAGCTGGTTGCCCAGGGGCGTGGATGTGGCATCCTTTAACTGGATCAGCTCCGTTGTTCAGCTCCTCTGGCCTGAATCTCCCCCCGGGGGCTTCCGGGAGACAGCGGTGAGACCAGTAGCCTCGTGGCAGTGGTTTCTTCTTGTATTTTTGCTGAAGTTACTTGACAGCCAGGTATGAGTTGAATTAAAATGTGGACTCTCCCTTGGATTGTTTTTAACTTTTAAAAAAGTATGATTATGCCCACAGAGAAGTGTGTAAATCTGAACTGCCCCCCCAGTGAATCATCATCGGGGCAGCGGGCCCTGTGGAGTTGTGAGCTCAGCAGAGTCCCACAGCTGCAGGGTTTCCATGTGGGTTCTGATGATGGCTTGGCCTTCCTAGAAGGATCAGACAGCAGGGTCAAAGAACATTCCAGATTGTAGCTCGTGGCAGGGAGAGTGGCTTTTCATGTGCATTTTGTTTGTGTTAACGTGAGACCCGGTTTCCCCCGCCAGCCGCTGAATCGGTGAGATCCCTGGGTGTTCTGTGAAGCCGCCTCCTGATTGATCCACAGTTTATGTAGCGAGCGGCTCCCCGCCCATGACACCGGGGACAGCTCGATGTATTTCTGCTGGCAAACATTCCGTCACCGCTCCGAGGTGCCTTCACGTCCTCAGAGCATTTCCTGTTGCACATGAAACAGTTGTGGTTACCTTTGGGGGGTGTTGGACTGGAGGATAATCGCTAGAGAATATCCTCTGCTCAGTGCTAAAACCAGTGAGGTGGGGAAGCTTGTGAAAGTAATACCCTAAATACGCAAAACTTGGCCAAGAAAGAAGAAAAGAACAAAACCAGCTTTGAGCCAAGTGACCGAACCAGAAAGTTTTCATTCTTTTCTTCTTCCTGTGACCTTGACCGCAAACCCGGGCTGCATCCCAGCTTCCTCACTACATGGGCAAGGAGGGGTTGAGAGTGGCAAAGGGACAAATTGGAGCCGCCAGAAAAGGGAAAAATCAACAGCCTGGATACTATTAACTTCCCTGATTTTTCGGGAAACCAGCCTCTCTTTTTTTTTAAAAATAAATTTATTTATTTTATTTATTTATTTTTGGCTGTGTTGGGTCTTTGTTGCCGCACACGGGCTTTCTCTAGTTGCGGTGAGCGGGGGCTACTCTTCGTTGCAGTGCGCGGGCTTCTCATTGAGGTGGCTTCTCTTGTTGTGGAGCACGGGCTTTAGGCGCGCGGGCTTCAGTCATTGCGGCGTCTTGGGCTCAGTAGTTGTGGCTCGCAGGCTCTAGAACGCAGGCTCAGTAGTTGTGGTGCACGGGCTTAGATGCTCCGTGGCATGTGGGAGCTTCCCAGACCAGGGCTCGAACCGTGTCCCCTGCATTGGCAGGTGAATTCTTAACCACTGCGCCACCAGGGAAGCCCCCAGCCTCTGCTTTTTTGTTTCGCTGTCTCCTTAAGAATAAGATTCTAAAATGGATTCAGAGCCTCCGTTCTGAATATAGACAGAGATTAAACAAAGCCTGCTAATGCAGTGGGTTGTGACACTGGTGGGGTTTTTTGTTAGTTAGTTATTTTTGGCTGCGTTGGGTCTTTATTGCTGCATGCGGGCTTTCTCTAGTTGCGGCGAGCGGGGGCTACTCTTCGTTGTGGTGCACGGGCTTCTCATTGAGGTGGCTTCTCTTGTTGTGGAGCACGGGCTTCAGTCGTTACGGCGTGTTGGGCTCAGTAGTTGTGGCTCATGGGCTTAGTTGGTCCGCGGCATGTGGGATCTTCCCGGACCAGAGCTCAAACCCGTGTCCCCTGCATTGGCAGGCAGATTCTTAACCACTGCGCCACCAGGGAAGTCCTGACACTGGTGTTTTTTAATGTAACTTAAATTTTTGAATTTAATTTGGGGTGCTTCTCTCGAGAGTGAGAGCTTTCAAGCTCTTTGAAGAAGGATCAGTGACTCTTACAGTGTTCTCCTTGAGAACCCTCTTCCCCCAAGCATGACCCCAAAGTTGTTTTTCTCCAAAGGCCTCACTTTGAGGCATTTGGAAGAAGTGCTTGCATGTTCCACTGATGGTGGAAACTGGAAAGTAATTTACCTGTTTGTGTCTGGCCCGATTCAAATTAGAAGAAGACCAACCCATTGTGGTCCAACAAGTGTGGGATTAGGCGAGAAAGGCAGTAATAATAACCCACAAAGTAGTGGGTATACCCGGACCCACAGGAAGTAACTGAACCTGGGACAAGGAAGAGCCTGGTGTTGCTACCATTTGGTTTTCGCAGCGTTGGTTTTCATCTAATGGTCTGCTCCACCATATAAGCTATTTATAGATTTATTGCCCCTGCTGAAAATAAAAAAGCAATTGGCAATGGTTTATCTCCATGCATTTTAAATACCTGGGTTCCTACAGTTCGGTGGAGTTGGATAATGAAATATTTCGCTGGGTTCTCAATGTCAGGGTGCTGAGGGTTCAGGGTGCCAGAGGGCAGCGCCCCTGGGAGGGGGTGGGGCGTGGTCCTGGTGCAGGCGCACACCCTGGGTTCCCACTCCAAGCCTGTGCTGGGAAAACTGTCCTTCCAGACACCCTCTGGCTTCGAGAATCTGTGTGACACAGCTGCAGGGGGGCTGTGTCTGCTTAGGGCCTTTGTTTACTTTGGAAGTTTGTCCTACGTGAATGAATTTGCAAAACTTTCATTCCCAGTAAAGCTGTCACTGATACAAAACACAGCAATAACTCAGGTGATGTAGTTAAACCACTATTGAGTTTGTGCCATCCAGGAGTTGATAAATCGTAGAGCTTCATTTGGTAGGAATCAGCAATTTTATGTGGCAATTAATTTTTACTCCTGGCGGGGAGCCAAGGGCCTAGATTTTTACCCCAGTTTTACGTGTGTTGAGAGGAACTTAACAGGGTCGCCTCCGTGAGGAAGGATTCCTTTTGAGGGCTGCCCAGGGAGCTGCCGTGTTGGGTGCGCTCACTGCCTCTTACTAGTTCCTCGTGTGGCCAGAGCCAGGCTGCGCGCAGACATTTGCTCCTCACTGGGGCGTGATGGGCGTGATGGGCGTGTGACGCGCGTGTGACGCCCATGCACGTGGCTTACTGACTAGCAAGTCACGTGAATTTCTTAGGCACGATGTTTCTACCCACTCGAGCAATCCTCCACCCTAGTTCCACGTCAGAAATAAAGATGTGCTCGGCGTGACACGTGATCAGCTTTCCAGATCTCTTCCCAAGGAGGAGAATGATGGGATAATCTGCTCATTGTTCTGTCTGGGCTCAGCCCGTATTGGCAGTTTAGCGCTGTTCCGTGGTGGTGAACGTCCAGCTGGAGGCCGACGCCGGTGTGGGACGCTCAGCGTTGCAGCAGGGGACGTCCTTTGCGCCAGGCTTCTGTCCTGCAGGGGCCTGGCCTGCTCTCTGGAGCCCAGGACATCATCCGAGCACAGCTGTCTACCACGCTGCCCTGAGGGCCGCCAGGAAAATGCAGGGTGCCCAGCCTTCCTTGTTACTACTCATAACCACCACGGCAGGGCTGCCTTTATCAAGCTCCCCTGCGTGCCGAGCATGTGTTTCACCGTCCACGGTCCCCACAGCCGCTCTGCACAGTGGGTGACACTGTCCCCATTGTACAGATGGAGAACTTCAGATCCACAAAAGCAGAGAAAATTGTGTACCGGACACCCACGTCCCCATCAGCCAGCTTGGGCAGTTAGCAGCTAAGGGCCAGTCTCATTTCCTGTGCACTCCCCACATCCCACCTTTTAAAGCAGATCCTCGCCATCATTTCCTGGCATCAATAAATGTTTCCAGTTTATATTCCTAAAAGGTAAGGACCCCTTCGTTTAAAAATACAGCAATAATAGCGTATATAGCAATACTAGCATTATGGAGCCTAAAGAAAATTGAACAGTTTGTGACCTTGATGAGCCACTCCTGTGGCCCCCCTCCCCCTTTGGGGCCACCTTCTTTCTGATTATCCAGAGCTGAGGGGTGTAGACCGCAGGCCTCAGCTGTCCCCTGACCCAGCCCTTTGAAAATACTAACAGGTGCAGGTGAGTTTTGGCTCTGCTACAGAGGCCTGTGTGTGTGGCTAGAGCCTGACTGGGCCCAGGGTCCACCGTTCCCAGTAGCTTTGGCTCTTGAGCAAAGCTGTTCTCTGCTCTGGGCCTCTACTTTGTCATTTTAGATAATGCTACTAACGTTATTTCCTGAGACTGTTGGCAAGAAGGAGTTAATGCATGCAGAGTGCCGAGAACAGCACCAGGAACGTGTGGAGACTGGTCCAGCTCTGCCCCCGGTGATGCTTCTAACAGTTGCAGTGGCCACGACGAGGGGCCCAGGACCCGCCGCGGTGTGCGTGGAGCCCAGGTGTGCCAGCCTCAGCTCCTCCTGCGCTGCCAGCTCACCACTGCTACTGGCTGGGGGGTGTCGGGCCTCACTGCTCTGCTTTTGTGGACCGTCTTCTCCTCTCCCACGCCCCTGTCACCAGGTGGCTGAGTTCCAGGCCACCCCGGCAAGGACTGGGGTGTATCTTCTCCAGCAGACATAAAGAGAATTGGTGTTTGGTTTCAAACACTGGCTGTGCCTCGGGTCTGGGAGCCAGCAGGAGAGGGATCCTTCCCTGGGCTGCTGGGGGTGGCACCGGAAGCAGGAACCACCCCCAAGGAACGAGTGGGTGCCCTGCACCCCGCGTCCAGAGTGAGAGCATCTTCCCTGAATGGAGTGTCTGGTCAGACGGTTCCACCAGAGGGGGCCGTTCCACTGGAAGTCCCGGCAGGAAATATTTTTACCCTGCTTGGCTGTCCTAGGAGACAAAAATAAGATGTTTGCTTTAGCAATTTACTTAGTCCTGAAAACATTCCTAGACAATGCCAAGGCCTTAGTTGAAAATAGTATGCTCAGCTTATTGGGATGGTCCCAGGAAGGATGTTTTGAGTGAAAATAAAATGGCACATACCAGGGCTGTTTGCTTCCACAGGAATCCCATGAGAGTTCAGAATTCCGAGGGCCTCGGGGAACTTGGATCCAGTAGGGGGCTGGCCGTGGGGTGCCCTTGGGCACACCTCTGGGGCAGGCCAGAAGGTTCTAGAACAGGGAAGACACATCTACAGGTGTGAGGCGGAACGTCCTCCCCTTTCACCTTTGCGCACCCCTGCCCCCATTGCTCAAGGGGGTCTCCTGACCGGGCGCCACAGTCCTGGACTAGACTCTGCCCCCTGGGTTGGGGGAGGGGAGCGTGGTTCACATCCAGGGGCAGCCCTTCCTTAACTGTGAGAAACTTCTTTATCCATCTGAAATCTCTTCTGGCTTCCTCACCCTCTTGGTCACGGTTCTGCCCACACAGGATACATTCAGTCCTTCTGCGTGACTGCCCTGCACATAATTGCAGGCAGAGATCACGGCTCCAGAACTTTTCCTTTTCCCTAAGCATGGCCACTTCTTTCCACAGGGGAGTTTCAAGTTGGTCACTTGCTCAGAACCAGTATTGCAGGTGGGCTGTGACACACACACACAGAATATCACAGCCAGTGGTGCTGAGTAAGAAAATTGCATTTCCATTTAAAGGCCACTTGTGACCTTTTCTTAAAAAAAAAAAAAAAAAAAAAAGTACTTGAACTCAAATAATTTCAAATGACTTATTTTATGACCTTTGTCTCCGAGAAGGCAGCAGATAGCATGCATTGCTGGTTCGTTTTGTAAAAGGGTGAAGCCGGAGAAGCCAGAGCGGCTCCAGCGTACTCGTTTTCCTTTGTGGATTCCTTTGGCAGTGTTTCGGTGGAGCGTAAAAATAGCACACGAGGCCCTAAAATAAATGGCTGCGTGGAAAGCTTGTGTGCATCAGCTGCGTGCTGTCACATATGTTCAAATTCTCCATACTGTTCACTCCGCAGAAGAGTGACTTGGGTAAGTGGTTCGCGGCGGCCGCCGTACAGCAGCTCTTCCGTTATGAGGAAGAGGCCTCCCTGCCTTTGGCCCCTGGTGAGGAAGGACCCAAGGGTGGGTGGAGCCCAGGCAGTAGAGCGTGTTCAGGGGGGTGACAGCCTTGTGGTTCACCTGTGAGGCCTCTGGGCAAGCCTGTTTGGATCCGGAACCCCATTTCATCCTACGTGTCTCCCCCAGGAGTGCAGCAAAGTCCGACCCCACACGGGCTCCCAAATGCATCCTTTCCTGGTTCTGCAGCTCTCAGGCTGCTGGTGAGCCCAGAGGCTGGCAAATTCTCTGACCCCTGGAAACCTCTCCCCAGCTGGCAGGGCAGGACATCAGAGAGGAGGGCCCCTCCCTCGCAGGGTTCCCTCCAGCATCGGCGCCCTCAGGACGGTTGGCTGGCACTGTCTTAGGGTCCAGGATTTTGTGAATCAGGATGGATCCATGGTGGCAAGTCTTGGGTCCAAACTAAAATGTATGTAAATCACATTATTTTTTCAAAGTTATGTATTCTGTTTCCCCCCATTTTTCACTACAGCTGGCCACATACCTGAGACTGAATTTTTTTTTTTTTTTTTTTGTCTGCGTTGGGTCTTTGTTGCTGCACGCGGGCTTTCTCTAGTTGCAGTGAGCGGGCTTCTCATAGTGGTGGCTTCTCTGTTGCAGAGCACGGGCTTTAGGCGTGCGGCCTTCAGTAGTTGTGGCACGCAGGCTCAGGAGTTGTGGCTCGCGGGCTCTAGAGCACAGGCTCAGTAGTTGTGGCACACGGGCTCAGTTGCTCTGCGGCATGTGGGACCTTCCCGGACCAGGGCTTGAACCCGTGTCCCCTGCACTGGCAGGCAGATTCTCAACCACTGCGCCACCAGGGAAGCCCCGAGACTGAATTTTAAATTCTCATTTCTTATGTGCGATTGCATGCCTCCTCATCTTCATGGACCAGCAGCAAGTTTCCTCTCCATAAACCAGCAGAATCCACCAGAATCCCAAAACAACTAGCATTTTCTACTTAAGCCTGGACTTAAAAAAAAAATCATCTTTGGGTTAGCAGCTATGTAGAAAAGTTACTTAATGCAATATACCAGACAGTTTTATATAACTATAACATGCCAAAACCTTCTTCTGCCTTCCCTAGCAGTAAAGAAACATTTTGAAGGTTGTAGAAGATCAGCGGACCTTGGGACACGGAGTGTGCTGGTGGTGGTAATGTCTCTGAGAATCTGGCTGACTTGATTCTGTGATCTTTCTGTACGCATTGTGTGGTTTCGCGTTTTAACAATGGTGTAACTATGATACGCGCTCACACTGTGCTGTGTTCGTACAGTCCTCCTGGTGCTTGGTGGTTAGTAAAGAAAAGGCAGAAATTAGTGGGAAAGGAATGGAGTTGGCTGTAGTGGGCAAGGCCTGGCATATGGGAGGGGCCTTCTAGACACAGCAGTATGTGTATAAATGTGGGTTTTGTTTCACGCATGGGGATAGCTGTATCTGTCAATCGCAGAACTTTCAGTACATTTCTTTGAAAGTTTTCTTGTGCCTGTCCTCTTTAAAGTGGGTGTCTTTGGGAAGAATGGAAACGGTAAATTCCTGGTTCCTTTTCTGCCTGGTTGGAAGAAGAAAGAGGCTCTATCTTTCAGACGTGGATGAAGCCAGGCACCCTCTTTGCCTCTCTGCCCGCTGCCCAGGGGTTAAGTTCGGGTAATAACCCGGGAGTTTCTGCCCAACAGTCAGGCCTTCTGTGTAACCCAGCTCTGTAACTGACTATAAAGGATGAACAGAACGCTAATTCCAGAAAGCCTCCACGTTTTATGCCATTCCGATGAGAAGCCTGAAACGGGCCCCCAATTCATGAAAAGCACCAGGCCTGGTTCCTGCAAGCGGCTTGGCCGGCGACCGGCCCCTCCCGAGACCCTCCTTGGAGCTTGGGGACAGGAAGCGGGCCTGCCGGCCCGCCCTGTATGCCCTGTGTCAGAGCAACAAAGGCCACGCCAGCCTGTCACCCGAGGGAACAGGACACGGTCCTGAGGAGGAATTGGGGGTATGTTGGATCTGGACAGATTAGACCAAGAGGCTTTGGAGGCTGGGGTTTTGTCAACAAATGAACTTGGCCCTATTTTAAGGCATGTTATGTACCAAGACTTCCTGTTTTTCCAAAGAAACCTCTTGTTTTTGTTTTTGCGATGATGGATTTATTGAAACATTTGCCATTCAACTGACCCACGTTGTTTTCTAACCAAAAAGTAAAACTGGGGATTTTGGAAGAACATCATTCTCTAAAGATTACTGCTTCTTCAGGAATATTTTGGCCGCGGCGGCTGATCAGTGAGTGAACAAAGAGCTAATTGCCAGCCAGGGTCCTGGATGGATTTCAGAGCTCGGGGGGGTTGGCCTCTTGTTTAGAGGGGGGCGGGGCTGGTCAGAGGACAATTGAAAGGGGCTTTTTGTTCTTCTGGGCTAAGTTAAGCCATGTGCCTCTCTTTCTAGGAGTGTTGGTCTGGCCAATCAGAGCCACGTCAGTCCCACTCACTTCCTGCCGACCTTTCGACACCGACAGATGTTTTTTCTTACAAGTGTCATTAGGCCTCTCTACTCGCTGACCTCATCAAATTGTATTGAGGCCATTTTCATAAGTTTTGTTTCTAAAAATCCATTTAACCCTTGCTGAGTTCCCCTCTGAGACTAAGAACACTCCGCCTCCTGTTTCAGCCCCTCTCTCTTCTGTCCCCGGACCTGCTGGGGGGAGCTGAGCCCACCCTGGATCCCACAGAGCCTGGCGGATCCACAGAGGGCAGCAATGGCTTCCACCAAAGGGTGTAACGGAGACTCACCAACCAAAAATGCAGTGAAGGACCCAAAACGTCCCTGGAGGGAGCCTTCCAGAATCTTCAGGCTTTGCATCAGGGGCCACAGCGTGACTGGGAGGCAGGTCCCCAGTACGTACACCTCCCCGGTGACCTGGACAAGCCGTTCCCTGTGGCGGGGTTGGCAGGGATCAAACTGGGGGACCCAGGCCCATGGAAGTTTCTGTAGCTGACACCCCTCGTCCAAGACAGCAGACCACCATCTGACCAGAGGCTGGATCTGTTCTGGAGGCAGGAAGACGGTGTTGGTATTTTGGCCTTTACACAAAACTGACATAGAGAGTAGATCCAGGAGAGAAGGGGTTTTGAGCCATGGTCCCCGACTTCTTGGAGCCCTGGGTTGTGACTTTATCTGAAAGGGTTTGGGCTTCCTCTGGGCTCACTCTTCTGAAGGTGCCCGGGGTGAGGGTTGCACCTCTGTCCTGTGAGCACCTGGGATGTTGGGGGCTTGCTCGAAGCCTCGCCCAGAGCAGGTGTGGTCACCAAGATGAGTAATTGTGCGGGGTGTGTTCTCCGCAGTGTGGACACCTTAGTTGTTGAATTCAGGGCAGCAGACCGTGTTTTCGGGCTATTGGTGTGCATGTTAGGTGAGCACTTGGAGCCGTACCTGCCACGCGTCAGGCGCTCTGTGAGTGTAGCTGCTGTTAAACTAACACGTGGGGGTGAAAACTGTACAGTGGGAGGCCCCCCCGCACAGACCCAGTCCCACTCCTCCGAGGAGCCCTGCCGAGGGCTGGGTCCCTTTCCCTCTGGACTTTGGTGAGTTTACCGACCAGCTTTCCCTTCTCTGTTTGGCTCAACTGTGTCTTGGCTTCCTTACGGGGCTGCTTCCTCTTTCAGGGCTGGGGGCTCCCCCGGGAAGGGGCTGGGCGTGTTAGATGTGCTTCAGGACTGGGGGTGTGGCTAAACACGACATAGGCCTGCTTTCTACCTGGCTGGTGTGCCTGGAGCCGACTCCTGGGCTTCCGGATTTTTGCACCAACAATGCCTCTGTAGAGCGGCTGGGGTGACCTGGGAGTTGTAGGGGGTGAGTAGAAATACAAGCTAGGAGTTGAGTCTCGGGCTGTCTATCTGTGAGGGAGGCAGAATGTTCCAGAAATGCCATGGTTCCAAGAAACCACCACGGGCCACGCGAGCCTACGTGGACGTGTGTATGTGCGCGCGCGTGTGTGTTACGCCCCATGCCTTTTGTGCCCCTTGGATTCCGGGCAGGCTTGCTGGTATCTAAGCTCCCCTCTGCCCTTTCACATGGCAGGAAACTCTGAAACTCTTTGCCGACTGCCTTTCATGTTACCTGCCTCCTTTTTCCTCTGATTCGGGTAGCTCAACTTAAATAGTAGTTGCAGTTCAAGGACTTTTAAGAACAAGAAAGCAAGAGGGCCTGTTTATCCAGTGCATTCCCATGCAGAGGGTGGCCTTGAAGGCTGCATTCCTTTTTTTCTTTTTTTTTCTCTTTATTATTTGACTTGATCCAGAGAAATAGTTTCATTTTTAAAAATATGTAACGCTTCACGAATTTGTGTGTCATCCTCGCACACGGGCCATGCTAATCCTCTCTGTATCGTTCCAGTTTTAGTATATGTGCTACCGAAGTGAGCACGAAGGCTACATTCTTAACGTGGGGCCCTGTCTTGGATAGAGCTTTTTAATGTCCCGTATTTATGGGTGTGCATGAGTTGGAGTGGAGACCCCAAGGTGCCCTAGTTAACTCTGTGCGTTGAGCGCAGCCCTGGAATTTACTGAAGCATCTGGGGTAAGTGAAAATCACAGCAGACTTTCCGTTCTCCAGTGGGCATGGTTGAGCTGCGGAGAATGGAGTTTTTGCCCTAGAGTTTGCAGAGCTGGATACGTCACAGACACACCTCGTGTCAGCGTGGGCAGCTGAGGATTTACAGCATTTAGACGGCTTTTTGTTAGCATTCTCTGTCCTGTAGGTAATAGAAACTTGGCACCATTGCAGTACAAATGTATCACCGTTTTGGTCTTTCCTGTTGAACTGACCATATCGGTGACTACGGTAAATTTATTAGACTGGGTTGTCTATTACTGTGTGACAAACTACCTCAAAACTTAGAGTCTTAGGACAGCAAAACCATACCTCAGAGTTTCCTAGGGTCAGGAACCCAACACAGCTCAGCTCGGTGCCCTGGCCAGGGTCTCTCATGTTGCCGTCAGGGTGTCAGCCTGAGTTGATACCTCCCCTGAAGGCACAGCTGGAGGAGGTCACGTAGGTGGTTGTTGGTGGATTTGGTCCTCAGTGGCCACCTCAGTTCTTTGGGCCTCTCCACGAAGCAGCCCACAAGATGGCAGCTGGATCCCGGGGTTGGGGGAGATGCCCAAGACGGCAATGTCGCAGCCCCCCCACCCCACCCCACCTGCCTGTTGTTGTTATCAAGTCTGTTTGTTAGAAACAGAGAGTACACAGGACACAGATACCAAGAGGTGGGGATCGCTGGGGGCCATGTGTGTTGATTCTTTTTCTGGCTTCCATAGCAAGGATGGAATCTGCCCCAAGCAGAGAGGGGGCAGGTCATAGGCCTCTTAGGAACAGTCGTGGCTCTGAAATCCTCCATGGACCCCTGACAACTCACACCCCCTCCCCACTGTTCCCTGGGTGCCCCTATGCCAGCAGTGGGGTGCTGTGCAGAGCTGACACGTCACCGGGGTTCTGGGTCTGGGTACCCCCTGCGGGAGCTGGGTGAGTCACAGAGACATGCCCCTGCTGCCGTCGTGGGAGTCCTGCGCAGTGTCGTGTCCTGTGCTGGGTCCTTGGTCCCTCGTGTTGCTGAGCACCCCTAGGCATGAAGGGCACCCCTGGCCAGCGCCCCTGCCTCACAGACAGGGGATCCTCCCACTTGCATGCTGGGTTGTGTGTGTTCATATAGTCAGAAGCGACCTCCGTTCGGAGTTTCCCAGGACCTGAGGAGGCGTGGAGAGGTACAGGCTGCCCCAGCACAGCTTTAACGGAGCCCATTAGAGTCACAGTGTCCAGCCTGAGTCCAGGGTCCCTGACTCTGAAGGAGAGACACATCTTGTCACTGTGGATGGAATTCAGATCCCTAAGGGAGCTTCGCGCTGGCCTGTTATCACTCAGACCCTGGTGCTCAAGGCACAGCCTAGTCACCTGCGTGCTGGCATCCCGAGGGGCCGTGCGGACTCCTGGGCAGATTCCCGCCTCCTCGGAAGCATGGTCCGCCGGTGCCTGACCGAGGAGAAGGGACAGGGCAGTGTGGGACCACCCTTCTCCCCACCCCTGGCATCAGGGTGGAGACATCTACCCTTTGCTAACGCAGAGGACACAGTGGCAGTGTGTCCAGAGCAATCTTTGGATTTGGGGAGCAGAACACAGTTTAAAGCAAAGTACGGTTGGGACAGTTTTCTTTGTATCTCTCCCTTGAAAACACAGGTCTCTCTGTCTCACGGGAGGCCACTCCTCAGGAGTTACAGGAGGTTGGTGTTGGGCCCATAGCCCCTGGGGTACAGCTGTGGGCGTGTCCGTATTTGTTGCGTTTTTGGGGCACGTGGCTGGGTGTGGTTTGAGTTGGCGCTCTGTAATAAAGCCAGGACCCATGACAAATCACACCCCGCAGAGGCCGCCTCTTCACCACAGCCAGGCTTCCCTCCAAGGCGGTCCTGAGCTTCCCTAAGCATCATTGGTGCAAGATCCCAGAGGGGTTTCTGGGGGTGGCCACCCCAATATCATCAGTAGGCGTGACGTGGTTTGCTAGGGCTTCATAACAAAGCACCACCAACTGGGTGGTTTAAACCACAGAAATATACTGTCACACAGTTCTGGAGGGCAGAAATCTTGAGACCAAGGTGTCAGGCTTGGTTTCTTCTGAGAGCTGGGAGGGAAGGCTCTATTCCAGGTTTCTCTTCTTGGTTTGTAGATAGCCGTCTTCTCCCTGTGTCTTCGTGCGGTCTTCTGTCCATATCTCTGTCTAAATTTCCCCTTTTTAGAAGGACCCCCACTCACCTTGGATTAGGGCCTTAGTTTAACTTGATTACCTCTATAAAGACTCTGTCTCAATAAGGTGACTGAGGTACTGGGGCTTAGGACTTCAGCATAATGGGCAGTGGAGGGGGGCATAATTCAATCCATAACAAGGCAGTATGGCTGTGGGCAGCTAGTAGAAAATGTGTGTTAGGCCTTTGGGGGTCCGTATACTGACGCTGAGCCCACCGACGAGCAGTTTGGACTCGTAAGGCAGGGAGCACGGTGCTGCAGGCAGGGGGGCGGTCCGGAGCCTGCCTTTCCCCAGAAGGTCATCCTGTGTCGTTTCCATGGGTTGTCTGGTCTGGGGACATGAACATAGTGTCCAGACGTCTGACTCCCTGGAGCCTCCTTCCCCTGTCTGTTCTTGGTCCGTATCTTGTTCTTGGTCTGGTGGGGCCCCCGTAAGTTAGCTCAGAGCAGATTTTTAAATGCCCATCACCTTGTCAGGAGTTCTTTAATAGGATTTCATGTGAAATGGGGATCCTTGGGCATTAGCACACGGTCAGCTGTAATTGTCTAAACAGGCGACTGTACTCACAAGTGCCCCCATCCTCCCTAAGCATCCCAGTGTTCGCCCTGTCGGTGAAGAATCCAGTTTTTCATGACAGGAGTCACACCTAGAAAATTCTCACGGGGAGCTTTGCTGCCTCCTCTCCCCTGTTCCAGCAACCACTCTGCACCAAGTGAGATTTTAGCCATAGCACAGAACATTCGGGGCTGCAATCAATGCAAAAATGGCATCGTTTACCCACCAAAGCCTTGGAGGCCAGCCAGGAGTCCATAGTAAAACAGGTGAAATAATTCAAGAAGACTGTTTAACCTCAGGAATACCCTGAAATTAACAAAAACAAAAGAAGCTAGTTAGCGGCTCCCTTCTTTACTTCTCGAATTTGATCAGCAAAGATGAAATCATGTGACGCACAAGTGTCACCCGCTTCTCCTCCCCAGCCCCCAGCCCGGCCTCCAGCCACCCGCTCCCCTCGGTGGCCGGCGTGGATCCGAACAAAGCCTGCCTCCCCCTGGGTTCCGTTACATTCCTCATCCTCCACATTAAGACCGTGTTAAGCGAAATGAATGGCTCCAAGTTGTATTTCGTATTGTTAAATAGCTACATAGAAGATTAAGATTTTCCTTTCTATGACTCAGGTTAAAAAAATAAGGTCTGGGAAGAACCGCTCTTCCATCGAAAGACTTTCTGTAGCTCGGGATGTGTGATTCCCGCCTCACATTTCCAGAAAACTCTTGTGTGGGAACTGTGGGCTTCTGAATGCCTCCATGGCTACAGCCCAGTGGCTTTCCTTGTACAGAAACATTACGACGGAATTTGGATATTTGTAAAGGCCCAGACGCAGAATATCTGTCGTCATGAAACAAAGTTATTACTCTGCTCCCAAGGCCTGAGTTGGCTTTCCTGCGTGTCTGCCTTTGTGCCAGCGGCACCTCCTTGAAATAAAGGATGGGCCGCCGCCCCCTTCCCCCTCCCCCCCCCCGCCCCCCGCCCCCCGGCACGTGGAGCACTCCCGTCCCTTGCCATGCCCTAGAGTGATGCCCTGGGACCTGGGAGGTGACGGGCTGAGCTGCATGAGGGTCGTGCCCGGGTCCTGGGAAGCTCTCTCTTCCCAGCCTGCCTGCGCACCTCAGGCTAGGCTGCAGGTCTGGAGCAGGGTTGCTCAGAAGCCTTTACTGGGTTTGGTTCTTGACTGGCGATTATGTGACCTGTCCGGTACTGAACTTGGGAGGCTGGGTCCCTACTCCCTCAGGCACATGGTCAGGTTTGGAGTGAGCTCTTCTGCTTGTGTTTGAGATAATCTTTCCGGACACTTGCTTTCTGAAAACAGACAAAGAGTCCCTTCGCATTGATGATAACTTTATCTCTCCTGGACCAGTTTAAACCCCCTCTCCTGTCAGCCTGACCTGGGCCTTACCTGCTGGCCTCTCTTAGCCTCACCTAGGCCACCAGGTAGCCCACGTGCCTCACTGGGTTGTCCACCCTGAAGTGGGCTGTACAGAGTACCCTCCCCCAGGAGGTCAAAGTGAATTCCACTTAATGTGGTTTGGAACAAGATGGGCAGGGGCTTGTGGTGTCAGACGCAAGGCAAGAAGGGCAGAGAGGCTCATCCAGAAGGCTTCCTGGAGAAGGCAGAATCCCACCCCAGGATCTCTGTGTGGGGTCCTTCCAAAGGTATCTCCTGCCGTGTCAGGTCAAGACTAAGCCGTGTGGTCCAGTGGCATCTGTTGCTATGGCACCCTTGGCTTTGAAATGGTAGTGAGAAAGGATGCTGGTCCTGTGGAGGCGTGGGGGTTGGATGGGGCGTGTGTGTCCCCTACTTCAGCACTGATGGACTGCACCAGCCCCTCCTTTACTTCTCCATCCTGAACCATTTGGGTGCCCTGCAGGTGTGGAGAAGAGAGCTGATTCACCGCATCAGTGTGTCGGCTTCTTAGAACTTGGTGATCAGAAAAGACTAGACAGGTCAGCTGTCCCTCTGCGGTGGTCAGCCTGGCCTGTAGAGGCCAGCATCCATAACGGTTGCGACCTTCAGGTTCAGGGGCCCGGAGACAAGGCCCCACCTCCCAGCCGGTGCCACTGGCCAGAATCAGTTCCTGAATAAGGTTGGAAAAATCTGGTTTTTTCCACCTTCTTCTCCAAATTAATGTCTACTGAAAAGGTTGTGTATCCTGAGGTCATACATGTTTCACAACAAACAGATCCCGGGTTGAGGAGAACTGAGCAATCGCCAGGGAAGCAGGTGTGTGTGGTGCCCCGGGAGCTGTGGTTTGTAATGGAAACCCTGACGCCCTTTGCCCAGGCCCACCTCAAGCCTTTCCTCTCTTTATAAATTACGTCTCTGCCAAGTTGTTTCATCTTTCGTCACTGTAGCTCCTTCCTCGTTGATGTATCTTTACACAGGAAGCATGGATATAATGGAAAATCATCCTTCAGGGTGGCCCATGGCCTTTCTTGGGTCAGGACCCCAAGCCCATGGCTGAGAGCCTCCCTGCTCCGTGACCCGCCTCTCCAGCGCCTGAACTTCAGCTCTGAAAGGGCGAACCTCAGTTGCCAGCCTAGGAGATAGACAGCAGGAGGGCAGCCGCTGTGTTCCTCTCCCTTGGCTGGTCCTGTTCCTAAGGCTAAACACCTGTTGCTTTCAGGGAGATTGGAGGTCTCTTCTGTCCCTTTTGCATCCTGAGATTGAGGGGACATGCAGTGTGTCATCCTGAAGCCATCTCAGACCTTTCCTTTTGTGGGTATCTGGTCTCACTTTCTCCAGGTTCTTGCAGAGTCCAAGTTGGGATTGAGATGAGCAAGGCGAGCCTTGGCAAAGCAGCTCAGGTTTCTGCAGCCTCGGGAAGGCCGTGCAGGGTGTACAGTGCCCTCTGCTGGCCAAAGGGCCCCATCGCTGGGCGCCAGGCCTCCTCTGGGTGGACCTGCTCCAGGGAAGGGCTTGAACAGAAGGTGGGCCCTCACCGGTGGTTTCCACTGGCTTTGGGAGTGAGTCGAGACTGCAGAGCTCATGCCATTGCACGTTTCCAGACTGCACAGTGTCAAGAGACACATGGGCTGGGATCTCACAAGGACAGCAAAGCAGTTGTGTCCCCTAAGGAAAGTGGACACTCCGAGTAGCCAGTCTAGGATTTAGAGCCTCCCAGTTGCAAGAAATCAAGAGGCAGACATCTTCAGAAATCTCAGGGGCTTCCCTGGTGGCACAGTGGTTAAGAATCCGCCTGCCAATGCAGGGGACATGGGTTCGAGCCCTGGTCCGGGAAGATCCCACATGCTGCGGAGCAACTAAGCCCGTGCGCCACAACTACTGAGCCTGCGCTCCAGAGCCCGCGAGCCACAACTACTGAGCCCATGTGCTGCAACTACTGAAGCCCGCGCGCCTAGAGCCCGTGCTCAACAACAAGAGAAGCCACCGCAATGAGAAGCCCGTGCACCACAACGAAGAGTAGCCCCCGCTCACCGCAACTCCAAGAAAGCCCTCGTGCAGCAACAAAGACCCAATGCAGCAATAAAAAAAAAACACAAAAACTCACATCAAGATTTTTAAGCATTTAAGATCTCATCATAGCTGTTTGTTTGATAACCAACTAATTCCTTTAAATACAAGTGCAATTCATATATGTTAGAATAAGCCAAATAATCCAAAGTTGCCTTTAAAATGTTAAATCTTCTTTACTCCCCACCTGGCACCTCCACCTCCATTCCATAGACTGTTTTAAAGTTTAGCACAAGTTTAACATATAACCTCCAGTTAGCTGTCTCCTGGTGGCTCCTGCCTTGGTGGCCCCCAGGTCCAAGCCCCTAGTGGCCATCAGTTATCCAAGCTTTTATTCTGCACTGGACCACAGCAAATGGATGTGGGTGCACAGGCGTTTCACAGCCTGCAGACATCACCTTCAGGTGACCTTTGGGGCACAGAGTGGCCACCCCCAAACCTCACCATGGCCAGTGCTCCTCTGCAGGCATTTTATGAGACCTTTCCAAACTTTCCGACGTTCTGGATTCTTCCTCTGTATGGTGTTCACTTTTACTGGCTCAGATATAAACTTGTTATAATAATTTCTTGCATGTAATATGTAAAAAAGGATGGGTCATCTGGTCAGGATGGAACTTCCTCTGTCCGCACAGAAATTGAGGATGCTCATCCCTTCACCCTATTCAACCAAACTTAGCTACAGATCAAAATTGCCAAAGGAGGAAAGGGTCAGAAAATTGGGAAGGGAAAAATTCATCCGTGTTTCTGTGATTCCTCAGTCTCAACACAGTGGAAATTAAAGGTGTCCTTTGACACCTCTTAATTTGGATGAAAGTTTGCTTATTTGCCTTTACCTCTTTGTTTCATTTTGTTTTGCTTTTATTTTTAAAGAATGCTTTAGTATTAGAACGAATGTATTTATTTTTAAAGCATATTTGTAAGTCAGGTGCTTTAAAAAAGTGTGAAAATCCTTACCACAGAAGCATCTTATTTTCTTCACCGACACTTAATTTTCATTATGACACAAATAAAACAGCCAATTAGGAAAATCATGAATTGTTTCTGCTCAAGTCCTCTGTTCTTGATGAAAGCTTTTAGCAAGCGAAAATATTTATAATTCTTGAGTTTTGCATTTAACACCAGGAGATGTATTTTCTAAATCTAAACCAGGCAGAAGGATTCACTCAGAAATTATTTGCTGGCCGAGGAGGTCGTCCCAGGAGGTCGTCCCAGGAAGCGTGGTTTTCACCTTGGCAGCCTCAGACCTCACAGGACGCTCCTCCACCAGCACTGGGATTCCACCTGCTAAAAGACTTGCTGTCTATGTTTCATGGCTGTCACAAGCTCAACATAAATTACAGAGTCTTCATTTTTCATTTCTTTGTCTCCTTCAAAGCCCCAGAGAATATTTTGGTGGGGGTTAGACGGAAAAAAATAAAGTCACAGGCCCACAATTCCTTAACTTCACATCCAAACTGTAAAAGGCTCTGAAAACTTTAATTCTTTGTAACCCATTTGGTGGCAGATTTTGACCTGGCCTGAATTGTTGAATTGTATATTGTGTGTGTGTGTGTGTATAATTATTTTTAATCTTCTGTATATTAATCCAGTTGGGTAAGCATGTTCATATGTCCTAGTATAGAAATGTCATTGCTTGGTTTGGGGGTCCATCATAACATGGTGTAAACACTGGCTTGCCCTTTTCAAATTCCATCTGAGTTCTGAAGCCTGCCTGGCCTCTGCTGTTGGAAAGGGCGGTGGCCCGGTGCTAATAGCTCTTGAGCTATCTGCACTTTTCTCTGGGACACTGGTGTTGCATCAGCCCCAGGGGATCAGAGGGTGGGGCCCGTGGATCAGATGGAGGGCATGTGACCAGGGTGTGACCTTGTCACCCTAGGGCTGGGCTGCTGGGCATTCCCTGGGGAAATATGAGCCGCCTTGCCCAATGGGGGAGGCTCCAGGAACCAGAGTGAAGCTCCGGTGTGTATTGAAGGGTCTTGCTGGTAACCCCTGGGGTGGGGGAGGGGAGCCGTCCCTGTGCACTTTTTAATGCCACTAGATGTCTGAACCATATGTTTCCCCTCCTCCCCCCAAAACCTAAATATGCCCCAAAGCTACCGAGTTATAATTAGGGAGCAGTAGTTGTTTTGGGACATTGACAAAATTGACTTCAGTAAACTCATATCCCACAGCAGATCTTCCCCCAAAGCTTCTCTTTCTTCCTTAAAGTGTAGTTTTAATTATTTGTTATTAACTGGGGTATTATGTCAACCATTTAACCAAAGGCTAAGCCCATGTTTTTCCCACTGATCCCTCACCCCTGTAGAACGTTTCTTTTGTTCTATCTGGATTTTAATTGGTCCTTCAGGTATAGTTGACCAAACAAAACCCACATCCACCTGTTCAGGGGATTCTACCCAGCTTATCATCTGTTGTTCACCTTTGTTTGGCTTCTGAAGATTCTGGAAGAAGTTCTTTTGAGGTGGCCTGAAGCCCTGTGGCTTTATTTGGGACTAGATGAAGAATCAAGAGGGTTTTTTGGTCATTGGTGGGCCAGCGTTCTCAAGGCACTATGAAAACACACTAACCCTGTGGATCTGCTGGATGGCACCCCACGTGCAGGGTCCTTGCCTGTGGCAGCAGGTGCTTGGTGTTGCCTTAACCTGGATGGTGCCTCCCTGCTGGGTCATTCAGAAGTTGGTAAATGGCCCTGTTGCCACATCAGGAGAGGCTTGTAGGCCATGGTAGAGGAGACCCAAGGAGTTATGTCATTCCTTTAGGGATCCCAGGCTTGGAAAGTTGGGAGACCTCGTGCACTAATGCTGCTGGGGCTGCAGGAGCTTCTTCTACTTGCCTTGGGTCATGGGGCAACCTCTCAGACTTTAAATCTCCCCCTGATCCCCACTTGGAGGTTTAACAGTGGAACGTATTCTGAAGATTCCTGGGGTTCACTTGGAGAACTTCAGCAATACTTGCTTAACTACAATAATATTAATTTATTATGATATCGTAAAACTTGGTTTCTCTATTGACATAGTGTTTAAGTAGATTTCCTTAAAAGAATTGAAGGCTGTCCTCACGTTTAACTGGTTTTAGGGGAATTTTCATTTTGAAAGACATCGTTGAAGACATCATTTACTTTGTGTAAATTCCTTCGTCTGCCTAATCTTTACAAAGACTAGGAACCAGAATAAAGAAACTGAGGGGGTCTTAAAAACTTATTTGAGATGTTAAGAATGTAAATTAATGATGGCTGTGTTTCGGTGCACTGCAGTGCTTTGGTCCTGGCAGGCGGGACTGCTAACGGTCATTCAGGAAAGATAATCTGCCCAGATTTTAGACGGTGATTGATGAGGGGGAACCTTTTGTTTTTCACGACCTCACTTTTGGGTGTTTTGCATTTCTTTGTAAAATGAAGTCTTCCTTTTTGTTCTCCCTTTTCTTAACTCTCATGCTTCTCTTTGAAGCCCACAGTGGACAGATCTTCCATACCTGTATCTTCTTTCTAGTAATCAAGAATCTCTAAGTAGCTTTCTTGTGCAAGCATCTTTCTCCCCTTCTGAAATAAGTTGAATTCCCTGACACCAAACCTTTCAGCCCTAGATCATACCCCTCATTTCAAGCTAACAGAACTTTAGGTAGACCTTTCTGTGGTTTGCCCTGTGATTTTGGTATCTCTTTTGGGAGAGAAGGCAGTGTTTTTTTCTTGTAAGATTTGTCAGCGGTACACCCTTCCTACTTGTGAAAAGACCTGAATTTCCTTTTGACCTTTCTGAGTTTCCCCGAGGTTTACCTCCAGCCTCAGCAGGAGGGATGCGCCTGTGTGCCTGGGGCCCGCATCCAAGGGGGCCTGTCACCAGAGGAAGGCACGAGTGGTTCTTAGAGGCCCGCTGTTGGGCACCAAATGTTTTCCTGCGTGTTCTCCTCTGATCCTCACAGCCGCTTTGGAACATAAGCAGCAGCACCTGCATTGTACAAACATGCAGCCTGCTAATGCAGTCATTTTGCAAGTAGGTTCTAGAACTCTCTTCCCACCCACAAATATGGTGTGGAGGTTTGCAAGTTCAGTCAAAGTGAGACAGTGTAATACATCCCCCTCTGCTTTTTCTTCCCTATGTGGACCTTTATCTATTGTGGTTAAACATTGACCAGATAGTGTCAATGGATGTTAGTAGTGATAACTTCCGTGGCGAAAAGTTCGTGATTTATGAGTGGAGACTGGTGTAAAGTAAAGGCAGCGGTGGGCTTCCGTTAGGGGGCCCCGCTGAGGGCGCCCAGGGCCAGTGTGGATAGCCAGGGTGCTGGCATTCTCGGCATGGACACCAGCCAGGCACCGCTGCTCACAGCTCAGCTCTCAGGAGGGCCTGTCCCTGTCCTTAGGAAGAGGGTCATGTTAATTAAGTCCTGGTAAATAGCTCGCTCCTTCAGAGGACCAAGGAGGAAAATGTCACATACATTGACACATTCTTGCTTTCTTTTTAAGCAAGAATGTCATACATTCTTGCTTAAAAAGAAATATTGGAGGGGGGAGGGATCGATTGAGGGGAGGGGATTGAGACTACGTGAATTAGCCCGCGGTCACTGCTGTAAAGTCCAAACCAGACTCCGTCCAGTGGCCTCACGACTCTGGATGCTCTGTCAGCATGTCCAGCCAGAGACAGGGGTGGGTGCCGCAGCTGGAGGGGACCCCGTGGAAGGGCCAGCCACAGAGAGACCCCACCTCACCCCCCAAAGCCACACACACAAGTCAGTTGCCATTTTTTTTTTTTTAAATAATAGGACGCAGACAATTTGTGTAAGCTGATGCCTGATCTTTCCTTTGATTGCATAATCGAGATTCTACTTATCAATTTTTCAGGAAGCCATCTAATTATACAAATTAAAATTCAAAGGAAAGCAAAAAGAATGATTATGCCTCACTCGGGGAATTGGAGGAGGAGGGTGTGAAGCCCGTCTTGCCTCAGATGATAATGCTGTCATTTCTCATCTCCAAGGCACTTCACAAATATTAACTAATTAATTCTCTCACCCCGGATGCGGCGGCTAACACGGGGTCTGTCTCCACGCCAGAGCCAAGGAGGGGCCGTCCGCTGATCAGAGCCTGGGACCCGAGCAAATGAAAATTGCCAGCCGGCCTCTGAGGGTCTCTCTCGGACAGAAACCCTTGGATCGGAGGTCCTGCTCCTCTGTCTGTCTGTCTGTCTGTCTCAAGTTGACCAGTAAGAGGCCACCTTCCCCCCTTTGCATGATTACCTTTCATAAAGCCCAGCCAAAGTGAAATCAGGATTTCAGAAATCTGCCTACCCCGTCAACCCGGTGCTGCTCTGGCTTGCTTCAGGCTGGCCTTCATCTCCTCGCTTGTCCAATAGGGTCATTCCAGGCGTGGGGAACGTCCCAGGTTTGGAAAGGGTTTGGTGTCTCTTGGATGTTGCATTAATTATTTATGTGATTAGAAATTGTGCTTTGTTTTTTTCCTAGCTCTTTTTAAAAAAAGCACATAATTATTGCCATAAATCTTTTCAGCCTCATTGCTGAGAAATTAGTCATTAACTTCCAGGAAGTCGCCTACCTTTTCATAGTCAGACCTGCATTCCGACCTTTGATAAAGTAACTCCCAGCGTTTTGCGTAACTGATAATCATACATAATAATCCTCATTATTAACCCTGGAGCCTCACGTTTGTCTCCTAACCCCCTCCTCATCTGCTGGATAACTGAGGACAACTTTCTGTGTGTGTGTGTGTGTGGTAGTAGTAGTAGTTGTTGTTAGAATAACTGCAGTAATGAGTCAAAAGCTGTGGGACTTTTGGGGGTTACAGGTGATGATTTGTGGCCTCAACTGGTACATTGGCTGAGCAGGAAATGAAGGTCAGGGTCTCCCAAACACGCAGCCCCGACTTTCTCCACAAATTGGGCTCCCCATTCCTCAGGTGGCGTGGCATGTGGATTTGCCTCTGGAGAGGCCCAAATACCCCAACCCCAGTGGGAGACCCTTCCTCCTCTGCCTGAAACACCACGGGTGTGGGGCAGCTGCAGGCAGCCGATGCCAGCTGTGGCTCCCTCTGGATGCAAGGAAGGCTCCGGAAGGTGGCCCTGGTCAAACCTTGGTTAGGTGGTGCGTGCCTTCCTGCCCCGTTCTCAGGCGGTGGGGCAGGGGGCTTGTGTGGTGCTGAGCGGTGGCCAAAGGGCAGTTTTGAAAGGTTTTGTGAACCTCCTGGCAGAAGGCCTTGAGAGAGTAGCGGCAGCTGGGTGTCTGCATCTGTCCAGAGGCCCCTGGGATGTGTTCCTAGGTGGTGTGGGTTGATCTGTGACTCTGACCCTCGGCGGTTCACAGAAGTACAGGACCAGCCCCACTGGCTATAGCTTGGTCTCTGGCATTGGAGTACAAAGTATCACGACTCAGGCTGGTCAGTAATTGGTGTTTACAGCCCCGAAGTCAAAAGCAAGAGATCCAGATGCTGCCATTTACCGCTTTCAGGAAGCAAAGACAGTTGTCTTGTGCGTGTTCGCGTGCTTCCCTCAGAGGCGGGACACTGTCCCATGGACGTGGAGCAAATCCATCTCCAGCATTTGAGGAGGAGAGCAAGCGCCCAAGGGCAGGTCCCCTTGTAGCAAGTGGCAGCCAAGCCCGAATGACCTGTCGTCCTTGCCCCCAGGGTGTCCAGAGAGTAAGGCTTCTTTTCTCCTTGTTTCAGGGCGCGTAGTGGCGTAATGCCCGCAGACTCCTGCGAGGGCCCCTAAGTTCTTAGAGGACCGCTTTGCCTTTTGAATCAGAGAGGTGCAAAGTTCGATAAAGAATGGCCCTTGTGGATAAGCACAAAGTCAAGCGACAGCGATTGGACAGAATTTGTGAAGGTAAGAGCCAGCGTGATTGGCGGTTTTTAACCAAAGACGCGTAGACCTGCCCTGGAATCCTGCACCTGGTCTCCTAGCCAGGCTTCGACCCACGCCACACCCCCAGCACCTCCCACCGTCCCACACCCTCTGCCGGTGTCCTTGGCGTGGTCAGTAGGCCTGACCTTCAAGTAGGCTGAGGCCCACTTCCAGGGCAGGGGTGGGGCTAGGACGGAAGTTGGGGGGAGCAGGCCCTGAGGTCCATTTTGTCCCAAGATCATTTTGCACAAGAAAGACACTGCATATTAGGACCATCTTTTTTTTTTTTTTTCTTGCGGAAGTTTCTGGACTTTATCTGTTTCGAATTAAAAGATTTACCAGCACAAATTCTGAGATATTCCTCAGCAGCCCAGCATAGCCCCTCATGATCTGTTCACGTCCCTGGTATCTTTGAAAATGTCTGGAAGTGTTTTATTCATGAAAGGAAAAATAAACAGGATTAAAATCTAGTGGAAACCCGGGGGCAGAACTCTGAGATGTGGGTTGAGCACCATCCTCTCCTCGTTAGGGAGTGGTTAGAAATCCAGCGCCAGTGGACCTGGGCTTGGCATGAAGTGCTCCTGGCCGGCTGGTGTCCGTGCTGTCGGCTGGGTTTGGCTTGGCGTGGTTACCCGTGACCTCACTGCAGGGTTTCTCAGGAGGGGAGCCGCTGGGCGGGGTGGGCTTAGCAGCCCGCCCCCGACCCCCAAATATGTTAGCACACCAGTTGGCCAGCTCACTCAGGCCCAGGAAAACATCTCCCAGGAGCCGTCCATATGGAATTGTTTGTAGATGTGGCTCAAGCTAGCGGTGCGGAGGCAGTAAAGGCGTGTTCTACTGTGTGACTGTCTGCCCTGCAACAGCTCCGACCTAAAAGAATTTAGGAGCACTGACTGTCCCTCCGCATCCCTGGGATTCTGCTGCAGTGTAAGGGGTTTGGGATTCAAGGATTTTTTTTTTTTAATATTAAAAAAAATTTTCAAACCTACAGAAAGACTGGTAGAATAGCACAACGAACACTGATATTCCCATCAGCTGTATTAACCAGTTGATAACATTTGTTATCGCGTGCTTTCTTTTTATAGAGATACATGTGTATGAATGGATGGAGGATGGATGGATGGACTTTCCCAGAACCATCTGAAAGAAATGTGTAGATGCAGCAGTTTATTCTTAAGTACCTATGGCATGTATTAGAGGCTCCTTTCCTGCATAAACACACCACCATCATCACCCCCAGGAAATTGGATCTCATTACAACATTATCTAACATAGATGGCACATGCACATCTCCCCCACGCGTCTGTTTTAGCTGGTTTGTTTGCCTGTGTGCTGAAACCAGTCAAGGGACATATGTGGCATTTAGTTGTCATGTCTCTTTGGTCTCCTTAGTCTAAAATAATTCCCTGGTCCTTTTGACTTTCAGAAGCATTGACATCATTGAAGAGCCCAAGCCAATAGGTTTGTACAATGTCCCACAATGTGGGTTCACCTGATTGTTTGGGGGTTTTTAAATTGTACTTCTGCCCTCCTGTGGAAAGGTGCTTCATTTTTGGTACTGAGTCCCCATTCCAGAAAGCCCTAGTGGATCAACTGTCCAAGGTTAGTATCAGGAATGTCTATGGGGCCGATTCCACCCCCCACCCCCAACCCCCAACCCCAGTAGTTATCTAGAGGTAGCACATCTGAGACAAGAATGGGATTGAAGCACCAGGGGCCTTTCCTCTCCTTGTCCAGGGTGGTCGGTGACAGCAAAACCATTGGTGGTTTTTTCGCACCCTCTCTCCCAGGCATGGTTCACCAGTCCCCAGCGTATTTTTTATAACAAATTCCAGCATCTCCTTTATCCATGAACAGTGTTCCTGAGACAGTTGGAGTGGTTTGTTTTATCTTTAATTTCTCAATAGCCACTGTCAAGATACATGCATGACATAAAGTTACTCAAGTGTAATTTATAATCCAAAGTTACTCAAGTGTAATTTATAATCCCTGATCCCAAACGTTCACTTGGTGTCCCATGAAGTATAACAGCTGTTCCAAGATGCTTCATTGGTGCTCCTTGTATTTATAAGCTGGTTTAGGGCCTTTAATGGTCAGGACAGGTGGTCGTGGTCAGGACATCCGTTTCCCAGGTGCTACCAGCAAGGTACAGAGCAGTCGGTGATTTGCGCCCAGGCACCCAGGCAGTCTGCTATTCTGTATTTGGGCTTGCCCTTGAATCGGCACGTGGAGTCCGTTATTTCTTCCTCCTGAAAGCCTCACACACCTCCATCCCTGGCTTTGGGTACTCACCAGTCTCTGTTCTGTAAACCTGAACTAACTGTTCTTGAATGTTCTCCTTGGAAGTCCAGCAAGCTCAGCAAACAATTCTCTCCTTCCCACCGCCCACACCCCAGGGACTTCCTGTATCTCTCTCTCTCTCTCTCCCTTTTTTTTTGTTTTTGTTTTATGATTAAAAGCATGAAGCAGCCCTGCTCTGCTCCAGGCTCGTAGGAACTTTGTCTTCACGCTCTTGGGTCTGTGGGAACACACACTCCTTCAAATTCTTCCCTCCCGCCTGCTGCCAACCCCAGTGCAAATCCCTGGCTTTGGGTCCCAAGCCAGACAAGGCTTCGGATGCCCTCCAGGGTCTACCCCACCCCCACCCCCACCCCTCGAATGAACCTTTTTTCTCCAGCTGAGCCAGTCTGGTGGGATCTGAGCATCACCCCTGTGCCAGTACTGCTTCCAGAATCCCTACCTGCCTCCCAAGGCCCAGTCCCTTCCTCCCTGAAACCTTCCACAGCAGCCCTTGGGGTCTCTTCCTTCTGAACCGCAGTCCCCTTGTGACCCGGTCCATCAATCTTCATGTGCCCAGAATCTATCTGCACCTTTGCGCCTCTAAGGGGATGTTTCTGCTCGAGATTAAGCAACGTGTAGAGGATAGCTTTGCTTCTCGCCACCCAAAGTCTTCGGGACTCCATCCAACTCCGTTAGAATAATGGTCTTTCAAGCTGACTTAAAAGCCAGATTTTTTTCTTAAAGCAGTTCTTCTGTTTTGATATTTGTAATTTGTTCTCTGCTCTTTCCTGATGCCTAATATCAGATAATCCTAGAGTGCTGTTGTATATAGGTTTTATGGAGCAGAGTCTGCTAATAGACTGGTCAGACCAAATTGCAGTCTCTTCTTTTTGTTGTATAATGTAGGTCTTGGTTTTCCCCTGTGTTTAGTTTGCTGGCATAATTGAAATATTGCATTTATGAATTGCACCAGTCAGAGAGTTTTAATATGTAACTGCATCGTGGCAGAGCTGGTTTGATTTGCCCCAAGTATTTGTTGGCCAGAGAAGAGGGCTTGCTATCCCTCATCACTGCGAAAGTAACCCAGAAAAGCATTTTCTGGAGCCTAGGTTTGTAGAACTGTAATATACCACAATGGGCTTGCTGATGACTTTTGTTACAACACCTTATTGTGTGTTATGGTAAAATAAATCACTAAACACCATCCTTCCCTGTTGCTTTTGAAAACGTAATTTGGAAAAAAAGTAGATATTTCATCTTACTTCGTTTTGTTTGAATGTCTTATATGTGTGGAAAAGTGGTCCTGAGGATTATATCAGCTGAGCTGTGATCAGTCCCCTTCATCACATAATTCAGGAGAGGACTTCTTTCCTCTGCAGGAAAAAAAGAAATGATATGAACCTCCTTTTAAATAAACAGCCGAATTCAACATTCCTTACCTTTGGGATGTTTTCATGAGAACAGGGAGTAAAAG
Source organism: Balaenoptera musculus (assembly GCF_009873245.2). Classification (NCBI taxonomy): domain Eukaryota; kingdom Metazoa; phylum Chordata; class Mammalia; order Artiodactyla; family Balaenopteridae; genus Balaenoptera; species Balaenoptera musculus. The sequence goes on from NC_045800.1 coordinate 7,255,798, forward strand.
GTGGTGAGGAAGATGGGCGGGTTGGTTGGATGGATGTGGGAGAAATAGAGGCCAACCTCTATCGTCTACTAAATTGTCTAATAAACTGGTGTCTATTAAACACATAGTTATAAATCCTGGGAATCTTTGTCCCCAAGAGGACAAGAAAAGTCAGAAAATGCTGCAGGGATGAGGTGGAAGAAAACTTTTTTCCCAGTGTCATTGTGCTCTTCTTAATGGGACGAGCTTGCCATTGTGAAAGTACGTCTCAATGGACCGTTCCCCCAAGAAAGTTCATTCATGGTCCCAGAATGTTCAAGAAGCAAAGATGGTGTCTAAGAGCTTCTAGGTCGTCGAGGTGGTGGAAGTGGTGAGGGTGTCCGGGCCAGCTGAGTGCTCCCTGCAGGGAGGATTGGGGTGGGGGGCGGATCTCATTGCCTGGCTCACACCCATCAGAGCCCACAGGGCAGGATTGACCTGTATTTCCCCACAGGAAGAGCATAATCTATAGACTCAGGCCAGAATAATTTGGTCTTTTATTTGTATGCTTTTTGTTTCACCTGTCTTAAAAAAAAAATGCATTATAGAATCGCTACTTGTTTTGTTTTTTAAAGCACTTGGAGCACCTTACCAAGAAACAGCGTCGAGACCTTTTATAGTCAGTCCACAATTATTTCTAATAAATGTCTTTAAATAGCCCCAAAATGTAGATCTTAAAAATGGGATTCATAATGTTGCTATACATTATAATTATATGTTTGGATCAGGCAATTATGTACATTTCCAGTAATTATGTGATTAGTGATAATTACATTAGCTAGTAAATATACAATAGTCAACCAGACATGGCTTTAAAACTCTGTAGTGTGAATGAATATAATGAAGCTAACGTTATGCTCAGGTAAAGGATCAGAAAGGCAGGGGAATGGTCAAGTTGAACCTTCGTAGACGTTCTTTGTGAGGGATAAATACCCATATTTTGTCTATGAGGCCCTGGTTTTAAAGATGAATTTGGAGAGCGGCCCCTCCCTGGGGCTTCCCGCTGCCACCTAAGGACTGGGTCCATCGAGTACCCACACCGGCCCTCAGCTCTGCAGATGAGAGCCAGGTTCCATGCTGCATTATTTCTCCATCGTCACTCATCTGTGAAATGCAGATTTAAGCTACTCTTTGCACTTGTGATTTGCCGATGGGCCTCTCACCGCGGTTGGTGGATTTTTTAAAACTCCCCGCATTTTTAAAAGCAGCCTGTTAAGGCTGCTCTGTTTCCACTTTGGGGTTTGGGGTGTGGTGACTTCAGTCAGTGGCCGGGTGTGGGTGTTTGTCAGTGTCTGGGTTTTGTTTTGCGGCTGTTGCTCTGGGTCTCGCGCCCACCGGGGAGGGTCACGCTCTCCCCCAGGTGGGCGACACCTGTCTCTGTGGCCTTTGGGATCACGCCTCCCGAGTGTGAGCTGCCTGCCTCGTCTGCTTTGCTCTGGGTGCGTCTCATTTTGGTCATTTGCAGCTTTGAGGAAAGAGGTCTGCTCCAGGCCTAACGAACACCTCCCAGGAACCAGGGCTCCCACGCCTCCAGGCCAAGCCTCCTCTGTCAGGGTAGGTCTGAGGACAGCAGAGTGACCTGGCTTTGCAGAGCTGGAGGCCCGCAAATGGTGCCCCACGTGAATTCAGAGGCTGTCCCACACAGCTCAACCCAATCACAAGTGTTTGGGGTGACTGTGATGCCAGAACCCCAAGATACACTTTGCTGCCAGCTTCCCACCCTCTGGTGCCTTTTCCAGAACCTTACAAATGACACGCGAGGAGTGAGCCTCCTGTCCTGACTGATTTGTACTCAGCTCGCCAAACCATTATTTGATGAGCGTCCTGAACATTGATTCACTCGCTTGCTCTAGAGCTCAGGCGTGCCCTCCGTCTCCAGAGAGGCCTTGGGTGGCCCTTTTGAAATGCGGGCTCCGCTTCCAGGCCCGGGGAATGACCTCCCGGGTACCAGCAGTGGGGCTCGGGACTGCGCGGTAGCCGGGGGAGCACCTTCTGGACATCGCTATGCACCTGCTCGCCGCCGTCTCCACACTTCCTGTCCTTCTTGCGTGGACATCGGAGGGGCTGGAACACCCGTCAGCTTGCTTCCCGAGTCCTGGTTGGAAAGATGTATGTGCCTGGAGGGTCCTCCCTTCCTGTTCGCACCCTGGAATGGGTGAAACAGACAGCGTGGACGATCAGTCCTTTCTTGGCCTCAGAAGGTTTTTTGTTTTGTTTTGTTTTTTTTAGTTTTTATTTATTTATGGCTGTGTTGGGTCTTCGTTTCTGTGCGAGGGCTTTCTCTACTTGCGGCAAGTGGGGGCCACTCTTCATCGCGGTGCGCAGGCCTCTCATTATCGCGGCCTCTCTTGTTGCGGAGCACAGGCTCCAGATGCGCAGGCTCAGCAATTGTGGCTCACGGGCCTAGTTGCTCCGTGGCATGTGGGATCCTCCCGGACCAGGGCACGAACCCGTGTCCCCTGCATTGGCAGGCAGATTCTCAACCACTGCGCCACCAGGGAAGCCTCAGAAGGTCTTTAAAGCCCATCTTCTTACTGTACGATCAGGGCCCGGGTGAGAAACAGCACCGCGGGCCGGGACAGTGTGGGTCCCTGCCAGGCAGTGTCGGACGTGGGGGGGCTGTCGTCTCCCTCTGCTGTCTCTGCTCGATGCCCGCTGTGCCCAGGTCCTTGCAAGTGAGGGGCTGTGCTTGCTTCAGCCTGGACCTGGGCTCAGAGGCTGGGGCGGCCGTGGGTCGGGGCTCCCTGGTGATCGTGTGCACCTCTCTGTCCTTTTTCTCCATCACAACATAACGCTCCTTGAGGGCGAAGATTGGCTGTTGCCACCAAGTCCTGTTCCTCGTATAGAGTCCTGTTCTACAGGTCAGTTTTTACAACCCGTGAGTCAAACAAATGAGCACATGATGAATGCAGGAAGGACATGTCAGGAGGGGACAGGGCTCTGCCACTTTAGTGAGAAAACCATAGGGATGTCTCTGCAGGTGGATTCATTCCCTGGATTATTTGGTACTCTCACCTTTGATAGGTGGCAGATTTCTTTGGACTGGGGACAGAGTGACAGCGGGGGATTGAGGAAGCTTCCTGGAGGTGGGTTATTTGAGCTGGACCCTGGCGGGTGGAAATGACTGGGGCATCAACCAAGGTGAGAGGAAGCCATTCCTGATATTCGGAACCCAACAGAGATGAGGAGTCATAACACAGGAGTGTGTCGGGGTGAGAGTGGCAACGTCAAGGGGAGTCAGGGGTCACCTGAGATGCTGAGACTTTGCAGGAAGTGCTGTCATTGGAGGGTTTTGTGGAGAGGAGGGAAGCAGAGGTCACTGAGCACCAGCCTGAGGCAGACTTTGTGCCAGGTGCTGCCAAGGATCCAGGAAAGCCTTTGCAGGTAGATTCTGCCCTGTGCTTTGCCCAGGCCCTGCGTCTGACCTGGGGTCTCAGCTCACACTTTCTGCTTCACCGGCACATTCAAAACATGCCATAAAAGAGATTTTTTAATCCCATAACATGTGGGAATCAAGCCTGATTTTCGTAATGCGGCTCTCATTAAGTTTTATCATCTAGTCAAGAAATCAAGTCAGGAGCAATGTGCAAGCCTTTGTTTTCACTGAAAATGGCTAAATCGTGAGTTCCGGGAGGCCTGGGACTGTTCAGAGGGCAGCTCATTTGGCTGCAAGGCCCCACCTCGCGGCTTGGGTTTTCTCTGGAGGGTTGTGCTGATGACATAAAGCCTCCCGCTCCAGGTTGGAAATCAGGAGCCCAAAGCCTGCATCCAAGAGCCTCTGATGCTGCGTCGATCCTGGGATGTCTGAAATGTCTGGTCGGTTCCGCTAATGTTGTCTCTGTACTCAACGTCACTTAGACGAAGGCTGTCTTAAAGCCCTGCCAGACCCTATTTGCTGTTTTACTTGTGTACTTGGGGTTTATGTCCCCCTTTCTGATTCAGACTAGCCAAGTAAGTTGCTTTGGTAGGGGACACTGTGGGGACAGAAGGAAAGAAAACTTTTTTAAAGGCAGAAAGCTGTTTTTAAACATAAATTCTAAAGCACTTGACAGAAACAAAAACCCAACACAGCCTGTACACATTTAAAAGTAGGAAGTGGGATGTCATGGGCCTATTTTTGACCGTCTCTGCCGGAAAACAGAGTATAACCCACTAACCTCAGCAGTGTCCCCCAGGAGATGCTGCCCCGTGGGGGGCAGAGGGCGAGGGCGCTGCAGCGGCTTCATCCTGGCAAACAGCGGGCGCAGGGAGGCATCTCAGGGGCTTTCTTATTTCCGCCTTTGCTTTCAGAGCTGCCTTGGGCTCCTGGCCCCAAGGACTGGAGAGCCAGGGGATGGAAAGCCTCAGGCTAGTGCTGGTCCGGCACAGGGAAGGCCGGCCAAGTAAGGCTCCAGAGTCTCCTCCTAAGAAGGGGTAAGCATCCCTTGCCGCCAGGCCGGCGGAAACAACACAGCTGTCAGGGGACAGGCAGTTAGACCCAGTGACCTTCGTGTGAGTCTGGCCTTGAGACTCGCTGAGTCCACCATATGCCTGATTGTTGTTGTTGTTATTTTGTTTGTTTTAAAGAATGAAGTGAGGACTGGACCCCAGAGCAGTCCTTCCGTTTCCCATTCTTTTCAAGCAATTTCCCAGGTCATCGTGTTGATCAGGACATGAAATGCTTGTGGGCAGTCTGCTCGGTGGAAGGGATGGATGATCGTCCGCCTCCTGGATTTCCTTCCCTGCTCTTCTGGAACTGTCTAGGTCATCTCAGAGTTTTCAGGTCTCTACAGTTGTGAATTGATGCCTTATGTTGCCCGGGGAATTCAAGAATCGGCTTTGGGGGGATGTTGCTTATAACCTTGAGGTTCCCGTTCAGATGATTCTATAGGATCAGCTTTACCTTGGGTTTATTTTGTCTGCAAGAGAATTTGGATTGCCTGTTCCTCAATTTTCAGAAGATGGCTTTTTCCTTTATGCAATTTTCTGTAGCGAGACTCTTTGCAGGATTAAAAAGTTAAGTCTGAGAGACTCATTAATCTTTCAGAAATTGGTCCCATCTCGCTTTAATTTAGTCAACACGAGATTTTTGAGAAAATCAGCCCTTTCCTAAAGACTGCATGAGCTTTAAAAAAAAAAAAAAAATCTGCCGGAGTGTTTAGAAAAGTGCAAGTCCAGTTACAGGTGTTTTTACCTAACACAGGAAAACATCTGTCATAATATTTGGCGGATTGCAAAGCTGAGGCTGCGTGAGTTTGGGTGGCTTCCAAGCAGAATGGTTCGGAAATTGATGGAAACGAGCTTGGGCCTCCTCTTTCTGGGGTGGAGGGTGGCGCCTCCCTGAAGCTTCTTCTGCCCACTGCTGTTCTGCCCCTGGCGTTACACCTTCGCACCTTCTCAAAAGCCTGCTCCTTGTTTCTTAGGGGCCATGGGGAATGCATGCTCTTAGGTAGTCCTGCTGAAGTGGAGGGCTCGAACTGCTTCAGTTCATTCGTAATCTGGGTGAGTTACCAACAGCTACCCCGCTGCAAAAAGATTCGGCACAGACAACTTCTGAAGGGACATGTCTGCTCCACAAGTGGCGTTTTGTAGCATTAACGCCACCCCATGTTGTGTTTCTTTATGACAGGAAGGAAGAAAAAGGAAGCATCGAGATGGTATAATACTGATGACGCCTTAGGCTGGTGCCATCTGTTGGCTCAAGTCTGGGGGCCCTGACTCTGGCAAGGGCCCACTGCACCTCGTTTCGAGAAGTTGAGGCAATTATCTGTTTAGGAGTTACTTTCTGATACTCAAGTGGTTGATTTTATAAGTGATGTATTTATATTTGGGGTTTTGGGAAACCTTAAGAAAATAACAGAATTACTTTGTTAAAGAGGTTCCCCTTGTCCAGCACCAGCAGGACTGTTACCCAGGTGGGCGCAGGGAATTCCAGAAAGCAGAGCTTTGGCTTTTGGAGTTTGAGCTGGGTCCTGTGCACCGTGGCCCTGGGCCGGGTACCCAAGCTCTCCATCCCAGCACCTAGGATGTGACATAATCATTCCTGCCTGTAGAATCATTTATGGGCAAAACACCCAGAACAAGGCCTGGTACAGACTGAACAAATGTTGAAGTCCTCTAATGAGGATCCTGTAAGGAAAAGATGATGTCAAAGATGCCCTGTTTTCTGGTCACCTCGAAGGGTCAGGCAGGACCGCTGCAGCCCTTCCTGCCCAGCTAGCCGTGTTCTCTGACCAGTGGTGGAAGGGGGGGGAGGTGGCAGGGAAAGCGACAATGGGATGGAACCCCCACTGGGAGGCCTCAAAGGCCCCTCTTGGCCAAAAGAGCCAAGACTGGGAAAGGAGGGTGACAAGGCCAGCGTGGGCTGGAGCTGCCGGAGAGGTCATCAGGTTAGTGTCTTTTCTGGGGTGAAGGTGTGTCTCTCCTGATGTGTACACCAGGCTTGTTTTCACACAGTCTTGTCTGCTTGTCGTCCTTCTTAGAAAGGTTACCGCCGAGACTGCCCCATCTTTCTCCACCCTCTCCTTTCCGGAGAGGAGGAAGCTCCGCCTGGTTCTGAACAGCGCCCCAAAGAGAAAAAAACCCGTCTGCCCAGCAGAGCCGGGAAGGGATCTGCTGTAACCAGATAGTGCTGTTTCCATTGAGTTTGGGGCTCTAACGTTTTCCTGTCCTTTTTGATGTATCTTCTAAGTGAACACATCCTCAGGCTATTGGTGAGACGTGTAAATATTGTCTTGTTTGTGGCCAGGCCCGTTGCCTCTGTCTCCTCTGCCCGGGCCTTTCAGCCCATGATGGCAAATGTGCCAGCAGAGGAATTAGAGAAATTGGCACCAGCAGGCTGCTTTCATACATGGAAACCTAACGTTTTGCAGTGTGGCTCGTTCATTTTTCTCTTTTTTCCCTGTCATGCATCCTAGGAGACGGAGGGGACTGGGGGAGGATTTGAGTCTCTTTGCCATCTGCCAGGGCTTTTTCCCAGTTCACTTGAGGCCCTATTGGCATTTTTGGGTCAGAAATAGAGGCCATGGTTTGTGTTCAAGCAGCAGCCTGGGGTCCCTATGCTGTGTCCCCAGGCAGTGCCTGGGCCGGTTCCTCAGTAGTCAGTTGGGGGTCACAGAGCTCTGGCTTTTGGGGACCAGTGCTCTTTGGGGAGTAACATTGGTTTAAACAGAGCTTGTCCCAAAGTTTAATATGTACTGCTCAGGATGAGGGGGCACTGCCCTTTTAAACTGTCTTGCGTTACCATGTGCCTCTAGTTCCCGGAAATGGATTTGTACCCACTTTCCTCCTCACAGTAAATTTTCAGTATTGCTCATTCAAAAAAAAAATTTCTTTTTAAACAATTAATTCTCTTTAGCTAAAGATTCTAGTTGCATCTTCGGTTGAGGGACATACAGGTGAAGACGAAACACTCAAGTTTAATGGCTGCAAATATGCAAATTGTCCCTTTTTTTAACGTTCTAACTGCACGCAGCCCTTGTAGCCTCACGATTCCCAGCTTTTGTTTTCGTTGTGAGTTCTTTGTCGTGGAACCTGCAGTTGGAAGATCCCGGTCCAATCTGTGGTGGTGCTTCTCGGGGACCTGTCTGTATGTTTAAGAAAATGTTTTAATGCTCCTATGTGGAGCTTTCCTTTATCTAAATAACTGCTGTTCTTTGCATTATTGCACCTAAAGTCCCCGGAGGACTATGTAAAATCTTAATCCATGGGAACATGGAAAATGACCCACGAGATCTGAGCCAGGCCAGGCTTGCTAGAACTCTGCTTTCCTCGCAGACAGATTTAAAGGAAGACACGCCTCAGACGCAGCCTCCTCCCTCCCAGCTTTGCTTCATAATGTTGGGGTTTAGTTGTTGACCTCTGTTGCCGTCCTAAAATAATAAATTCTAGATTACACGCGTGGGTTGTTTTTCTGTCACCGTTGTTGTTTTTCCGGGCAGTATGAAAGGATCTGTGTTTTACGATAATACGGTAAAGAATACATTTGGACTTGAGCAATGTAATAACTCGTTTGATTCGTAACCAGAGTCATCTCAGAGCCAGATTTCAATATTGGCAAAGCATCGGGCTGCAGACCTGGCCCATCTCTTGGGGAATCTCATGCTCTAGAACTGTGCGAGACTTTTTCTTTTTATCCCGCCTGCCTGTTCACATTTAATTTGTTCTTAGCCGTGTGCAATGGATTAACATTTCATCAGGGTAGATTAAGAGTGAATCGACATTAAAGCAGTCTTTTTCTGTTTTCCTCCTGTCACTGTTAGGCGATCAGAGGCGGGGGTGGGGGCACCTTTGGGAGGGGGAGGGAGCACTCGTCCAAAAAGTGCCCTGGTGAGGACGGGGGAGATAAGCCAGAGGTTCAGTGTGAAAATAATTCCCAGTTGCAGGTCGGGAGGCCTGGTTGGAGCCCGCAGCCGGTTTCATCAGTCTAACGAGATGTCACATGGAACAAAAGCTTTAGGGGTTTTATTTAGCTCCTAATCCGCATGCTGAGAGAGCCGAGGTCCATGTGAGCGCACCAGCCGGGAGGGGGGCCCAGCGGGCTGGATGCAGCCTCCTTTCTGGGACTGAGCCGTAAAGAAAAGACCTCTGGCGCTACCATTGGAGAGTGAGGCAAAGTTACCGTGAGTGTTGTGTTTTGTCTACTAAAGTTTCGGAGGATTAATAATTTAGGCCATACTTTGAAATAGAAAACCCACAGTTGGTTGTTCCTGCTGTCTTGGAAGGGATAGAATACAGCCAGGTCTGGTTTTGATGTATGTAATTGAAGATTTGTAAAGAAAGGTTTCCTCCTCTGCCTTGGCCGCAGTCATTTTTTTTCCCAATGCCGGTCCCCAGCAGGCATATAACTATCGGTCGATCTCAGAGCTGGGATGCTGCCGGCTGTTACGAGGGCCCCTGGGAGATCGCTGAGGCTCCGGGGAGGAGAAGCGCCCTGACGGACAGAGGCGGAGAGGGACCTTGGTACGAGCGGCCAAACCCTGGGCTGCAGGATGTCACCATGCCCGGGGCCGCCGAGCCCTGCCTCTACCGGGAGGCCTTCTACAACTCGGTGGCCGGAAGGAAGAGCTCCGTTCCCGACTTTGCCTTTTACGACAGCAGACAGGCGGTGATGTCAGCTCGCGGGGCCCTGCTGCCGCGGGATTACTACAGCGACCTGGCCGGAGCCGCCCGGGCCCCCAGAGAGCCTCGGCACCATCACGACCCGGGAGCTGGCCAGCTGCTGCCCGGTTATGGAGCGCTGGGCAGCAGGATGACATGGGAGCCAGTGCAAGGCCGGGCCCCTGTCCTGCAGGACACCGGTCACCTGTACCGGGATCCCGGAGGTAAAATGATCCCTCAGGGGCAGCGATCGCAGAGCGGGGCCCCATCGCCTGCGCGGTACTCCGGGGAGCTGGCCGACAGCAGGTTTGGGGCGGAGGCACCCGCCTACCCTGCCAGCCAGGTCTACAGCGATGTGGGCGAGAGGCCTGTGGATTCCGCCACCGCTACCAGGCAGGCGGCCCCCACATGCCTGGTCGTGGACCCTGGAGCGGCTGCTGCTTCCGAGGTCAGCCTGGGAACAGCCCCGGGCGCCCTGAACCGAGGCTACGGACCTGCCCGGGAAGGCGTCTACCCCAGGACAGCTTCTGAGAATTGCGAGGCCGACCTGTCTGCCTTCCCGGGGCCCGGCGGCAGCAAGAGGAGCGCGATGCCCGAGTTCCTGGCCTTCCTGAGGGCGGAGGGCGTGGCGGAGGCCACGCTGGTGGCCCTGCTGCAGCAGGGCTTCGACTCCCTGGCTGTCCTGTCCACAATGGAGGACGCGGACATCAAGTGCGTGGCGCCCAACCTGGGCCAGGCCCGCGTCCTGAGCCGCCTGGCCGGCAGCTGCAGGACGGAGATGCAGCTGCGCAGGCAGGGCCGGGGAGGCTCCCTGCCCCGGACGCGCTCCAGCAGCTTGAGCCACCGAAGCGAGCTCCACGGTGACTTGTCTGGTCTGGACGCCTCAGCCCTGCGGCCCCAGCCGGCGGGGCCCGTGCAGGCGACCTCCCCCCACGCTGCAGATCCCGCTCGCCGCCCCTCCAGCGCGCCATCCCAGCATCTCCTGGAGACCGCGGCTACCTACTCTGCCCCGGGGGTGGGCGCCCAAGTCCCCCACCTTCCCTCCAACTCCGAGTACAGCTCTCCCACCCCTTGCGCCCTGACAGCGCGGCTGGGCCCTACGTACCCCCCGCAGGCCGGGGTGGCCTTGACTAACCCGGGCCCCGCCACCCCGCTGCAGCCAGGCCCCAGAACTGCCTACTCCACGGCGTACACGGTGCCCATGGAGCTGCTGAAGCGGGAGCGCGGCGCGGTGGCGTCTCCCCTGCCTAGCCCCCACGGCAGCCCCCAGCTCCTGCGGAAGCCCGGCGTCCCCCTGGAGCCCTCCACCCTGCTGCCGGCCAGCCAGAGCCTCCACACGCCCCACTCGCCCTACCAGAAGGTGGCCCGGCGGACGGGGGCCCCCATCATCGTGTCCACCATGCTTGCACCGGAAACAAGTAATGCACCCCCTCCCTGCCTTCCTCGTTGGGACGTAGGGGGGCAGAGATTTGAGCACAGGACAGTAGGTCCTTGTGTTCCTGTTGCTCTCTGGCCGAGCCTGGAGAGACCAACCCTCCCCTGGACTTGCTCACGCTTACACACACACTCCGCCGAACCGGGCACCACGGCCAGCTAGCCAACTGGCGAGGGTTCTCTTGGGTGAAATAGATTTGTGGTTCAGGCTGACCCACTGGGATGGCATTGCCTCCCTTTTTCTCTAGTTGAGCTCAAGCTGATTTGTGAATTTCCCTTTATGGTAAGGAAACACAACTGTGTTTATGGGAGAAACCCAGAAATCATTCAGAACAGGATGAAACCCTTAGCTCACGAGCGGTGGCAGCTTCTCCAGTTCACATTCAGTGGCTTTGGAGAAGGCGAGATATTTGTCCAACGCCTCCCGTAAATCGTTCATCGTTCACTTGCCATTAGAAGTGCATTATAGCGTGGAAACGCACCTCTGAAGGGTCTACACAGTATCAGAGGTAGAATTAATCACTGCAGAGCTAAAAACGGGTATGCTTCCAGAATTGTGTGTTAAACAAAGCAAGATGTTGAAATCCCTTAGAATTCCCTGTTTCAAAAACAGACTTAGCCTCACATATTGGAAAACACGGTTGGGAATTCTGCTTACTTGTGGGGAAGAATATATTTCCAAGTTGAGGAAAGAGAGAAGGATCCTAGCTGTTCTCTTCAAAACACGAGACAAGTGTAATTGAATGCATGTGTTTCCCTGGGCATCTGGATAAAGTTCCAGGTGGACATCCTCTGAGCAACACTTAAGAATTTTTATTTCGACTCTAGAATCTTTCCTGGCCATTTAAGCTGTAAATCAGCTTTCTTCCTTTCTTTCCCCTTTCCTCCCCAACATAGTTTAGAAAACTGAATCTTTTTTTTTTTTAAAGTATTTTTTAAATTATTTATTTATTTATTTATTTATTTATGGCTGTGTTGGGTCTTCGTTTCTGCGCGAGGACTTCCTCTAGTTGCGGCAAGTGGGGGCCACTCTTCATCGCGGTGCGCGGTCCTCTCACTATCGTGGCCTCTATTGTTGCGGAGCACAGGCTCCAGACGCGCAGGCTCAGTAGTTGTGGCTCACGGGCATAGTCGCTCCGCGGCATGTGGGATCTTCCCAGACCAGGGCTTGAACCCGTGTCCCCTGCATTGGCAGGCGGACTCTCAACCACTGCGCCACCAGGGAAGCCCCTGAATCTTTTTTAAATGAGTTTTTTTTTTTTTTTCCTGAATAACTAGCATTATAGGGTGGAGATAGTGGGACGAAAATCGTGGTAGAAATAAGATGTACCTTTTTGAAAATACCCCTTAAATAGCCATGGGTGGGACTGGGAGCTTTATCTTGCAGCTCTGAGATACTGCATTAGGGTTATCTGTTACATTGGTGAAGCCGGTGATGATTTGGCTATTCATAGACTGAAATGGCTGTTGCTTTACATGCTGACCTCCACACACGTTTCTTTCTTATTTCCAAAGGGACGCTGGTTGGATTTTTCTGTTGTCTCTCCCTGTAGATCGTGGTTTTGTCTCATGTATGGATTTTCTTTTTAAGTCTTATCATAAAATTTATTTGACTTTTTTTTTTTTAATCAATGTGTGACAGGAGGGAAGTCAGACAATATTTCCCAGGCCCTGTGTCTTCCCCCTCACAGTCAAACATTCTTTCTTTGCAACCAACTAATTTGCATGGCGATGACATTTGTTGCTTCAGTAATTTCATCTGATAATGGCTGGGCTTGCAAAGCGGATCTGAAAACATATTCCTTAATTATGTGTTGCTAAGCAACGGGAGGGTTTGGTCATAATCACAGAAAGATTATCTCCACGCTGAAGTCCTGGAAAGGTTTTGCTTAAGGAGGACCTGTTAAATTGCCTTCTTTTCTTCCTTTTTTCTGTTTATTTTGCACTGTCTTCTAACAAAAACAGTCGCTGTTATTTGGGTACGGGGTGAGGGATCTTATTTAAGTTGTTTGGAGTGTGATTGTTAACACACGGTTTTGCAGACCGAGGGATATTGATTTTTGTTTCATTTGCATGGCAGCAAGCCAGTGCCAAGAAGTCTGCAGTCGGAAGTCTGCCAGCAAAAAAATTTCTCTGTCAGATGATCTGTCCCGTAGCAGTGGTTCCTCTCATTCCTTCTCGAACGTTCAGTGTGTCATCTTCGCCCCCGAAAACAGTGTGTCAGGGACCGGGGTAGGAGCTTGGCTTCCCCGGGAGCTTTGAGCCTGGATACATGGCATTTTGTGTGGCAGATTTCATGAAGTCAATAGCCAGATTGGGATCTGTTGGAACCTACAGTCCATAACATTCACGGTTAAGGAAACCACCACAGACCTCGGGTCTAGAAACCTGAAGCTCACAGGGGCAGCCCTACCGCTGCGGCTGCTGAGCTGAAACGGGAGACTGCGGCGATCTTTAAATCCAGATCGAGCCGCCTTGGACATTTGCGGCAAAACCAGCATGAATAAATCTTCATTCTGGTTTTCGCTTAACTGACGTGTTTCCCTCTGATCTGGAGGGGCAGGGGATGCCAGGAGGTGGACTTATCTCCTCTCTCCCTTTGGAGGAGTGATCTGAGTGTTTGCAGTGGGTGGGTTGTTTGTTTTTAAGTGCTTGGTTTTATTTTTATACGCTTTGGATATTTTAATTTTTTCATCTTTTGTACATTTTTTAAAGTGACTTTCCATTTACAGTTATTACAAAATACTGGCTGTATTCCCTGTGTTGTACAACATATCCTGGAGTAGATGTTTTAATTTATATTTACTTTTCTCGGTCCATGAACTACCTGCTTCATCTTGGTTGGCTTTGTTGCTATAAATACCAGGCTCCTGTTTGCTAGTCCATGGACCGGGCAGTGGAGGGTGACCAGGTGAGGACGGGCCCCAGGGCAGCCCCCAGCCCCCGTGACGCGGGATGAGTGGGGCCGCATGTCAGACCCACGGGAGTATCGGTACCCAGTGGATCTGCTGTCGTTTACACACTGACCTGCTCGACTGGGGCACAAGCTGCGGAACCTTCTGGCAGCGGCTCTAACCCAGCGATGCCCCCTCCCCCCCACGTCACATGGTGTCGACCTCGGCCAAGGATTTGCCGTCGCCCGAGTCCCCCCCTGTGCCGGGTGCAGCCGGGTGCATCGTGTGAACAGCAGTGCTGCGGCCATCTTCACGGTTTTGTCCTCCGCGGATACAGAGCCACACATGGGCTGCAGGGGCCCCAGAGCTTCCAATGTGAGAGATGCAGCCCCAGCCCGCTCTCTTTCTGGCCCTTTTCAGTTTCATTCCAGGCATTTTTCTCGATTAAGTGCATCCGTGACCCCCATCTAGTTGCCGGGGGCACTGCCCAAAGACCCTTCAGGACAGGACAGGACAGGGGTGTCTGCAGCCCATTTATACTGGGGGCGTGGGAGAGGCTGGTGGTGTCACAGTGTTACCTGTCACCAGAGCTGGTCACTTGCGTGGCAGTGTTTGATATGATACTGATATCTTGGCACTGGTTTCCGGCACCGTGGGAGTGCATGCCGGGTCTCCTGGGTAGGAAGTCCCATCAGAATCAGAATGGAGGATTGTTCCTGTCAGGCCTACGCACGCCTGGTGATTCCGCCCGTGTCCTTGCCTTTGTTTTTGAAGGTCCCTCTGCACATGAAGATCTGTGCTGGGGACTGGGGCCCAGACGATTCTCTGGTTCTGAGGGTGATGACCCTCAAACCATCAGCCTGGAGGAGGCCATCATGCGGCCCCAAAGACACCCTCCCGCCAAGCCAACTGGTCACACCCATTCCCCGCCCGCAAAGCAGAGCCAGCCCAAGAAGGGTGGGCTCAGCCAGACCCCTGCATGTCAGTATGTGGGGACCGTGCCCCTGAGCTGGCCCTGCAGAGCAACGGGATGGTGACACCAGCTCTTCCGTTGTCAGGATCCTGCAGCCTGCCCAGGGAGATGTGTAAAGGAAGTAGACCTCTCCCGGGCTGCGGTCCAGGGCAGGGTTCCTGAGCACAGACCCCTGGGGGCTGGTCTCCTCAGCACTGCTCCAGCCCCTGCTGTGTTCCGGGCTTGGGGTCAGATGTTTGGTGCTCACAAGTGGATGCACCCCAGCCTGGGCTTCAGGTGCATCCCCCCACCCTCCGCCCAGTTAATACATAAGAGAACAGTTACTGCAGTGTGACACAAGGGCCAGGATCGGGACACACGTGGGGAACCTGCAGCACCTGGGGAGGCATCCCCGAGGAGCGTGAGTGCGCTGGCAGGGGAGGCTGAGGGCAGAGCTCAAGCTCCAGAATGACCGTCAAGCTGCAAACGCTGTGGCCGGGCTAAGGGAGAGGACGCTGCCCAAAGCAGCACGAGGGTGGTTGTATGTGCAGGTGTAGCCCGAGAAGGCTGTCACGGTCCTGGCTGTTGCCCTGTGACTCTCTGGAACGGGCTTTCTTGAAGAGTGATATACCTCCACGGTCAGGAAATCCTAGCCACGTGGAGCTGGCGGGGGACTCGTCCAGGGTCGCCCAGCAGGACTCGCCTCCTCCTCTGCCCGGGGCCCCTCTCCCCAACAGTCTCCCTTCCAGGTGGAGCCCGGGAAGGAGCCGTGAACTCCCAAGGTGCTGACAGCTAGGCCATTCCAAGTAAAACACCTGAAATAAGTCCAAGGTCGATAAAGTCGACAGGCTTTTGTTTTGCTTTTGCACTTGGAGGGTCTTTCGGGCTGGCCACTGGGTGCGTGGGTTTAGAGTCCAAGGTCGCCCTTTGGTTGGTTCACTCTTCTTCCCTTCCTCACTCAGGGTGCCCCCCTTGGCTGGGCCAGCTTTGAAAGTGGTGCTTTTATCATTGTCATTGTTCCTTGGTCACTTCTCAGGCCGGGAGGCAGGACTCTGGCTTTGGGGCACTCAGCTCAGAGACTGGGCTTATCCCACAGCAATCTGTCCCTCAAAACAGCCTGCTCTGACCTTTTGGGTGTGGACTTGGTCCTTCTGTCCATGGAGGACAGCATCTAGGTAAGCTGTGGTCTGGTGGCCTGGAGGCGTCCCAGCTGCTATCTGTGCCATGGCAGAGGGCCACGCTGCCAGGCCTGAGTCACAGAAAAGCTTAATGGGCCTTTCACAGAACTGGGTATCTGGACCCTTCTGTCAATTCACCTCTTCTGTGGAACCCCCCCGTAACCCTGATGGCTCAGACCCCCTCTGCAGGGGTGTGTATCAGTGATGGTACAAGGAGTGTGATCTGTGGGGACTTGGGTTTGGACCCCAGTTCTCTGCCTAATAATCTGGGAATACCCCCCTCCCCCTTACTGGTGAAATGGGCTCCTGGCCACTTGGAGGCTCTGAGGTCATTGTAGGTTTTCTGCCTAATGTGATGTGAGACACAGAGAAGGTGGTTAATGAAGCTGTTCCTTGCTGTGCTTTCCTGCGAGTTAGTTTAAAGGAACTGATCTGTGGTCTCTCGGGGGAAGATGGGGCTAAGACTATTGCTGGACACCTGCCAGCTCTGCCCGAGCTCCTGTCACCAGACCCTCTTCATGTGGCCTGAGCAGCACCAAGTTGCCCGGCACAGGCTGGCCATGCCTTCTTATCTCTAGATGGGCGTTTGGTCTTCCAGTTTTACAGAGTGGCTCTGAGTAATAAAGAGTGGGGCCTCGTCCAGCGGGGCCTCACTGGCCTCTGCCTTCAGGAAGTGGCCTGTCGGACGTGGCTTTGGTCTCTAGGTAACAGTTCTGTGTATTAGTATCTCTTTCCAACCCCAAACTCCTCCAGGGATGATTGCCTCTCTGAAATGCTTAGAAGAGGTGGCAGTCTCGTCCACGGCGCCAGTTAGATTTTCCAGGGGACACAAGTGCCTGAGCCCAATGCACAGATGGGGTGAGCCTCGGTGCATTTATCTGCCCAAGAAAAGGCAAGGCCAACAGACCCCCTCGCCACGTTACTTCTTCACATGACCCTTGCCCTTGAGCGTCCAGTGTCCACTGGACACTGGGCTTCTCTAACTTACATTCTACTGGGTGGACCTGGGTGGGCCATGGGGCCCAGGAAGCAAAACCCAAAGTCCTCACTGGCTTTTGGTATCAGACACCTGATTGGCAAATATTTTCTCCCATTCTGCAGTTGTCTTTCCGCTTTCTTTTTTTTTTTCCTTTTTTTTTTAAATTTTTTTTTTAATTTTTATTTATTTATTTATTTATTTATTTATTTATTTATTTATTTATTTATGGCTGTGTTGGGTCTTCGTTTCTGTGCGAGGGCTTTCTCCAGTTGTGGCAAGTGGGGGCCACTCTTCATCGCGGTGCACGGGCCTCTCACTATCGCGGCCTCTCTTGTTGCGGAGCACAGTCTCCAGACGCGCAGGCTCAGCAATTGTGGCTCACGGGCTTAGTCGCTCCGCGGCATGTGGGATCTTCCCAGACCAGGGCTCGAACCCGTGTCCCCTGCATTGGCAGGCAGATTCTCAACCACTGCGCCACCAGGGAAGCCCCGCTTTCTTGATATTGTCCTTGAAGCACAGAAGTTTTCATTTTGATGAAGTCCAGTTTATTTTTTTTCCCCCTCTGGTTGCTGTGGTTTTGGTGTCATCATCCAAGGTCATGAAGATTTGTGCCTCAGTTTCCTTCCTAAGAGTTTTGTGTAGTGTTAGCTCTTACATTTAGGTCCTTTTGCACCATCCTGAGTTGACTTGGATCTGGAGTGAGGTAGGGGTCCCACTGCATTCTGCTGCCCGTGGATACTCAGTTGTCCCAACACCGTTTTTAAAAGAGAAAAATCAACATATATTAACATGGAAGATTTTCAGGTGTTTGGAACCTATTTCTTGTCCCTAAGATTACGCAAGGCAAGAATTCTAAAGCTATTTGATAGGCTCTTTGCTAGTACATGTTTTTTTTTTTTTTAAGTTTATGAAAGGGAAATAATGCTTTAATCCATAACTGATTAGCCCTTGCTAGCAATATAGAAGCTAAATGTACTTAAGTTAATGTGCTGCTGGGTGTGTTTTACCCACCTCTGAGGCTGGCTTACACAAAGGGCTTTTTTAGTTGTTTTCCATGTAAAGGGGGAAAAAAACCCAAGACTGTTGACTTTTACTTGCTCCCTCCTGCTCCGGGAACAGGAAGGCACATGGCAGTTAAATTTAGCCAAACAGTGGTGCTCAGCATATGAATAAAACACCCTTTGCCAAATTGTTAGGAGAGCATAAAATCAAACCTGTAAACACTCATCCCCACTGAGAGGGTGGGCGGTTCCTGGGGATGCGTTCTGAGTGCGGTTGAGAACTGATCCCAGGAAGAGTTTGCAAATGTGAGCGGAACAGCTTCTTGTTTAAACGTGGGAGAGCTGGGTGAGAAAACTCTGGTGCAGAGTTTGTACTAGTAAATGAGGTCTCTGGGCTGTGCTCCCGGGGACGGGAGGCGACAGGAGGAGAGCCGGAACTCACTCTGATGCCTGCTCAGCTGTGTGCAGTGCTGGTGAGGCCGATGGGGAGCGAGTCCTCCCGATACTGGCTTGGTAGGAAAACGTCGCCCCCCGCAGGGCTCAGAGGGAGCTCCTGGCCCTAAGTTGCCCCTGATACGCCTCTTGCTCTCTACCAGGACTGGGGTTGGAGAAGCCAGCCTTGAGTGCATCTAGGGCTTACCCAGCCCAATAAATAAGAGTAAATGTCACCATTCTGCAGTATTGGACCACAGTTATCTCATCTGAATTCCCAGGAAGACTGTAGGCATTTCCCCTTTCAAGATGAAAATTCTGAGGATCAGAGAGGTTAGCACTCTTCCCCAGGTCACACAGCAGGACAGGGATTTGGGGCCAGCCTGTCTGACTCCAAACTTGTGCTTGGTCACTGTGTCATGATGAACCACCAAGCACAGCACGTTAGGACAGCATGGGAAATTCAACAGTGGTATGAAGTCAGGGAAGGGCGGGGGACACCAGCCCATGCTGGAAACCAAGGTCCATGTCAGCAAGAGGAAGTAAAGAGGGTGATTCCAGAGTAGGAGTCCCAGGGTGCTCTGAGGGTCACTTCCCCAAGTGTGACGTTGGGAAGATGGACCTACTTACCCCTCAGAGAGCTCTGAGGACCACGTCACATGGGCTGGCCCAGGCTTTGCACGTGGGTAAGCTCAGTGCTTGTGTGGCCCCAGGGGCACCTACTGGTGCTTGCCTGTCCCTAGCTGGTGCCCTGCAGGACTGCACTTGGATCCACGCTGTTCTGCTGCAGAGCCAAGCCCCTTTCCTCTGTACTGTGCTGCCCTCTGGGAGAGTCAAGGAAATTAATTCTTCTGTGTGATTAAATGGAATGTAAAATGTTCTTTGGTCCTAAGAGGATTTAAGCCTGGCTATCAGGAAGAGCTCTAACACACACAAGGGTAAAACTGAGTGGATGGAAAAATAAGCGCAGGAAAAGATGAAGCTGGGTGATAAGGCCAGAACTCAGCACTCCCTGCAGTCCTGTGCACAAGGACAGGTGAGAATTTCACTCTGAGCTTCCTAGCAACCAAAGTAAAGAGGGAAATGAGATCTCTTGAAAGATTCACATTGCTCCTAAGGTGGGACCAGTGAGCCCTTTGCTCAAAAAAATCCTTTTTCTGAGCAATCACGAGCTGAATTTCTCCTGCCCTCAACAACACGTCCAAAGAATCAGCATCCGCTCTAGATGTGCAGTGTTCCCTCCCCATCATGCCTCAACCTGCACCCTCCCATTCACAGGCTCTACTGCCTTGTGACAACTTCCTGCATCTCATCTAAAAATTTTGTTAAAATTTTTACCAGGGCCTTATCCAGTCAAAGTTGATAAGTTCACAGGCGCAGGCTTGGGGCCTGGCTGGGCTTCTCCTGCAGCAGACAGCTGACTTCCTCTCCAGGGTGTCTGCTGCTTCTTTAGCCCAGCCCTCGGTGGGCATTGCCAAGTCCATAGGGAAGTGGCAATTCTTCTCAGTTGAGGGGGCTCTGCCTGGGGAGTTGAATGCTGTCGCCAGCAGCCCAGCCTGAGCCAGTCCCTTCCCCCTCCATCTACGGTGCTTAAAGCTCACCTCTCAACCTAACCGGCTTTCCTGCTGGGGAGTTGTCTATTAAATGCTTTATATTTGAAGGAATAAATATGACTTTGTGATGGGTTCTAGTGTTTTCCTGTGAACTGGGCTTTGAGTCTGGATCGCTTTAGACGTAAAGTTACAGAGGAAAAGAGCAGGGCGGGGACGTCCAACCAGCTGTTGCACTTGGGAGAATTAGCTTCCTGGCTGCTCTGGGGCCTAAGGGCAGCACGCTTGGCCTCTGGCCCGCCGGACAGCAAGCCTGTTAAAGGGTCCTTGAGAATCACTTTCCTTTTGGGTTTTAGAGCCACAGGAAAAACTAAGTTATCTGAAAGCCTTGTGCTTCTTCCGTCTCCATCCCGGCTGAGGCTCCAGTGCCTCAGCAAGCCCTGCCTGGCCACAGGCCACCTCCAGGTTGCGCCTCGTAAGGACTGGAGTCCTGTCTTAATCCTTTTAGGGGCAGAGTAGAGGTCAAGGGCCAAGCTGACATCTTCTGGACCAGGTTTCTTATCAGCCGGGCCCATGGGTGTAGCTGGGTCTTAGGACTTTGCGAAGTGAGTATGTGTCCCTGAGAGTGGCTGGGGGAGGGGCCGTGTACTCATGGGTCACTTTCCCCCTGTGGGGGCTTTGACTTGCCTGGATGCAGCCTTCCCATCTCCATGGTTCTGAGGGCTCCACGGGCAAGCAGCAGACCAGACGGACTTGGGGTGGGCTCTGGGCACGTCTCAGCTTGGGAGGAATGGAGGATGGAGGGGCTTTGTCTCTTCCCTGGCGCCACAGGATTACATTGCATGGCAGTTACCACCCCAGTGATTGACCCTTCAGGCCTCAAAATCCAGAGTGACCCCAAAGGGAAAGGTCTGTCTCTACCATGAGAAACAGCAGATGATGGTTCTTGATTTATGATTGATGAATTCCCAGCCGAGCATCTGTGATTGGTAGGCAAGCCAGTGCTGGGGTCAGGGGGGGACCTGAAGGCCTGCCTCGGCCCACTGAGGTGAGAGCACCTGTCTGTCAGAGTGGGCGGGCCCCAGGGCCGGGCGGGTGGCATCTGTGGCTCTGTCGGTGTCAGGCGTGTGCAGTTGGGTCCCCAGGGAGATGCAGGAGTGGCATGTGATTGTCCCCGATTGTCCGCGGTGAGCCCTGGCGTTGAGGCTGAGCTGCTGATGTGAGACAGACCTGGCCTGCCACGTGGTCGCTCTGTGACCTTGGATGAGCTTCTCTCACCACACAGTCTCTGCGTCCTCGTTGGCAATACAGCAGCAGCTCTCAAGGAGTTTCTCTAACACAGGGTTTGAATGAGAAAGTGCCAGAGAAGCACCCAGCACAGCAGCCTGTCTAAACAGGCGAGAACCAGTGGGACTAGCTTTATCTCTTCGTCCTGGTGCCCCATGGACAGTGTCCTTATACCTTCTCGCCGTCTCCCAGCTACCCAAACCTTGGGTTGCCTGCGTGGGCCGGTTTGGGGTGCGTAGGTGACTTTATTGATGCAATGAAAGATTGCAAGTCCATTAAGGAAAAACGTCTGAGGGCAGCAGTGCCAGCTGCGTGACTTACTGCTTTGCAACTTGAGGCTGGTCTCAGGTGTTTCCCGGCTCCCAGGCACGTCACTGTCCGGTCTGGTCTGATTACTGTGGTGGAGGGACCCCCGGGCTGCAGAGAGCTGTTTTAATCTGCAGGTGACGCTGAGCCAAGGGGGGTATGTCTCTCCAGCGAGCTCCAGAGCAGCTCAGGACTTGGAAAGCCGCCCTTGAGTTCAGAATCTCAGGGTTCCTGGCTCGAGAGCTGGGACCAGAGTGGAGCCGCCACCACGGGGGAAGAGCAGGCCCTGGACGCCCACCTCACGGCCAGTCTCCGCCTCCTGCTGTGGCGCTGCTGGCCAGTGGCTGGAGGTAAGGCGGGCCCCGACCAAGGAGCAGTGGGTGAGCGTGGCTGGCTGAGCCCTGGCTTTGGGTCAGCACCCTTGAGGAGCGCTGAGACACACAGCGTGGAGGATCCTGTCAGCGAGTGGCCGGGAGCCCCCTTTCGCCCTCGAGAAGTTCATGCCCTATTAGCTGTGGTCTAGGGCGAGGCCCTGAGGCTCATCTCTTCCACAGACTTGGAGGAGCTGCCATAAGGAAGGAGGGCACGGGGAAGGCACAGGCCGCTGGGGTGCCTTCTGACCCCTGGCGGTCCTGGCGGAGACAGGGCAGTCCCGTAAGAGAACGAGCGCCAGGGGATTCCATCGGAGCTGTTTGTTGGAAAGGAGGTGCAGAGCATGTGTGCTCCCGGCCAGAAGGGGCAGCTGAGGTTGTCCCCCGCCCCAGGCATAAGCTACCGGTCACTTGCCCCTCCAGGGACTGTCCCCCGTGTTGAGAAGCATGCAGAGGTGTGACCTCACCTGGACGGGAAGCCAGTGGGTCCTGGCACCTGGGAATCTGCTGTTCCCCAAGCCCAGAGCCTCCAGCCCTTGCACCCAGGCCACATCCCTTTATCCCTCCTCCGGTTCTGCAGGGCCACCCACGTGAGGCTGGGCCTTTGGGGGAAAGCAGACCATATGTCACGTTTCCCCTGAAGTAGAAGCAGGACCGAGCGTCCTCAGCTGCTTTGAAATGTGTTCCTTGGTGGCGTAGTTGCTTTTCGGTGATGCCCTGCACGGTTCTTCCTGGCCCGGTCAGTTGGGAGGGTCTTTCCCACCTGGTCTGAGTGGGTGCTGTTTGCCTTGCCCCCAGTGGGAAGCACCAGCTTTCCAGACAGAACATCAGGCGCTTCTTCAGGGCAGAGGGATTTGCCAGGAACACAAGAGGCTCCCTTGGGACTGGGGAGGGTGAAGGAGCCCAAACACTGAAGACCAGGAGCCACCCTGGAAAGGGTGCGTCCAGCGCAGCACGGCGGGGGCATGTGGACTCCAGACAGGCCCGCCTGGCCAGCGTGTGAGTGTCTAAGGGAATGAGTTTAAACAAGTGATAAAGGGCTCTGGTTTTGTTTTTAAGCTCTGCTGGGCAAAGGAAAAGTATCTATCACTTTTCTCTGTTCCGGTTCCCCGGTGTGGTACGGACCCTGCACCGTTCGGGCTGCCGGGACAGTTTCCCTGGGCAGCTCTAAGGAGTCAGTTAAAGTACAACAAATGCTTGTCTTTCTGGAGGCTCAGAAGTTGTACTTTTTTTTTAAACTAGATGATGTGCGTCCCACAAGTCTAGACCTCTGCTTAAAAGACACACCTCGTGCGTGCACACTGGGTTAGCAGTGTGCGCCCAGCAAGCCTTGAGTGGGGAGGGGGCAGCGGCCTGGGCGCCTGGGAGCTGCCTGCTGGGCCGGCTCTCTGTCCAGGTCTTACCTGAGCTACAAGCGAGATGGCCTGAGAGCATCTCACTTGGAGGCCATGACTCGTTAAGATCCATGTTGTATTTAAGAAGCTAATCTACTTGTCAGGGCACTCTGTAGCCATCTGTGGACCGAGCCTCCAGCTGCTTTTGCAGAGGACACTAAAATCAGGGCTGAGGAGTGGCTTCAAACCAGCCGCCCCCCAGCCCCTGCCCCCATGGAGCACACCCAGCCTTCCGGGAGCCCCCTTAGTGTGGGTCACCCCCAACAGCCCAGCCCCTGGGTGCTCAAGAGGGCCTGGTGAGGCCACATTTCCCCACACTTGTGTTTTTTCTTAATAGCTTTATTGAGAGGTATAACTCAAATGCCTATACCATTCACCTCTCAACGTGCCAGTGTGGTGGTGGTTAGTATATTCACAGCTAAGTAGAGGAACCCGGCTTTCGAAGACCAAGTAGCATTCAAGTTGCTGATAGCCCTAGTGAGGAGAGGGCTGCGTGTGCAGTGACCGCTGGGCTTCCTTCCTACCTGGCTGTACCACTCATCACGGGGGCCTGTGGGCAGTGCCCGCACAGGTATACTTCAGAGATAACTTGGGTTCTGTGCCAGACCACCATGATAAAGCAAATATCGCAAATAAAGCAAGTTATATGAACTTTTTGGTTTCCCAGTGCGTATACAAGTTATGTTTGCACTGTAGTCTGTAAAGCGTGCAACAGTGCTGTCTTTAAAAACAGTGTACGCACCTTAATTTTAAAATATGCAGGAAATGGTGACAGTAGACTTACTCAACACAGGGTTACCACAAGCCTTCAGTTTAAAAAAAAAAAAAGCGGTATCTGCAAAATGCAATGAAACGAGATGTGCCAGTAGTTGCTGATACACACAGTGATGGCACGGCCATCTGCACTTTCGTTAAAAAATATTTCACTCCTTTTTATTCCCCAGTGCTAGTTTTAAGCCAGGTTGTTCTGTCTTCAACCTTTAATCCTGCTGTTTTTCTAGTACTTGACTTGGGGCTAGCGCTCAGTCAGGGTCGAGTGAAAGTTTCCTGCTGGGCAAGGTTCTAGATGGCTGGGTGTGTTGACACTGCAGAGCTCAGGTTAGCTGGCCTGTGCTCACCCCTCAGGCGCCCCAGGAACCCTGTCACCTTCCCAGGCCTTGGTGCCCTACCTGCGGAGTGAAGAATAGAAAACTTCCTTCCAGAGAGGGAGAGACTGACACGAGACTCCCAGTGACCAGGCCGTATGATTCAGCATCAGATAGGGCTTCTAGGGTGTTTCAGGGGAGAAGTCTCAGAGCTGGGGGTTCATTCAGGAAAGTGAGAGAGCTGTTTCAAAAGGCCACACCAGAATCCTGAAACCTACAGTTGGCCAGGCCTTGGAGAAGGGCCCTTGCGAGTGCCGTGGGGAAGAAGCAGCCTAACCCATCACTGGGGGAAGGAGAAGGGGCTCCAGCCCTGACATAAGGATGCCTGTGACAGCGAATTCATCATTACTGAACAGCTTGATCCCTGCTTGGGACACCTACCCTGCAGAAGTCCCTCCCCTCTGGGATCTCTCACCTTGATCTGTCCTGGCAAGGCCTGGGGACAAGCCTCTGGGGGTTTCTGCAGCACTGGCGATGGGTCCCTGCTGGTGGAGGAGAGGTGGGCTCACCGCCTTGGCCTTGCCTTGCTGGGCACGTCAGCTAGCTATTGCTGTGTGGCCGGTCACTCCAGAACTTCCTGGCTTCTAGGCAGCTGAGCTCAGCTGGGACTGGACAGTCTGTGGTGGCCTCCCCACCTCAGCTGGGATGGCTGGGCCCCGGCCCCAGGGTCCTTCCTCCCAGTGCCTCCCAGCTCCCAGCTAGTCTCAGGTTCCTGTGTGAATTTGGATGGTGTGACGCTGACCCCAGAGGCCCAGCCTTGGAAGAGGTGCCGCAGCACCTCTGTCACTCTGTGTGGGTCAGACTGAAGTACGAGGCCAGCACATTTCCTGGGGCTGGGGAAGTGGACCCCCCTCTTGGCGGGGGGAGCAGCAGAGTCACATTGGGAAGGGGGCAGGTGTCACAGGCCATCGGGAACAGTGCCAGGTACAGGTGACGTCCTTGCTGTGAGGGGGTGGGTGCAAACCCAGGCACCTGCCACAGAGCTGAGCCCCACTCTGGGGTCTCTCTCCCCTTCCTCTTCAGAAGCCCACCCTTCTCAGCAGAACAGAGGGCTCTCCCGGAGTGACTGAGGAGGTCTGCGGTCTGCTCCTGGCTGCGGGGACCTTGCATCCTTCCCCTGGGGCCTCCCTACATCTCCCTGCTTCTTTCCGTGCTCACAGTATTGGTGGAATGTGTGCAACATTGACCTTCACCTTCCTTTACTCATTCCAAGAGGAGGTTGAGCGCACTTAAGCTTGGCCAGCAGATGTCAGCTAGCCTTGCAGGGCAGCCCTCAGGGCATTGGGGTCAACAGGGACTCTGAGGCCAAGAGTGCTGGGATCAATTAGTGATGCCTGCCGTGAGCACAGAGGAAGAGTGGTTGCGTATCTGCATCCGTCGTCCAGGTTTGCTTTACTTTCTCCTCTTCCTCAGCCCTGAACACACCAAGGTTCATCATGGCCATTCAGCTCCAGCCTGCATTGAATTTCAGGATGTTCCGATTTCACTTGTACTGTATTAGACAAGTTGACTTCCACATCTCGGCCCTGATTGAAACTGACTTCACGTTCCTGATTTTGTTTTAATTTTAATTTAATTTTATTTTTTGGCTGTGCCACGTGGTTTGTGAGATCTTAGTTCCCCGACCAGGGATTGAACCTGCGCCCCCGGCAGTGAAAGTGCCGAGTCCTAACCACTGGACCGCCGGGGTATTCCCTCATGTTCCAGATTTGAAGTACCTTGAGGAAAGCTGTTTCTTCCATAAGCCAGATTCCCTGTGTGTTTAGAGGTCCCTGAGGGAGTGTCCACGTCTGGTTCCTCGTTGGGTCCCTAGAACCAGGCCAGGCTCTCACATGTCAGAACTTGGAGGTAAGGAATTGGGAAGGAATGAGGATGGATTGGGTCTGAGGGTCCACTTTGGAGAGGGCAGCCTCAGCCTACAAAGCTGGTGAGCAGCTGAAAGCCCGTGGGCCGACGTCCACTTTAGTAACTGCCCTTTACTTGCGCCTTGGCCGGGAGCCACGCTGTGATTCTGTCAGGTCCTCAGCCTCCGGGCTGGACGTACACTGTTCCTTGGTCATCACCTCCGTCCCGAGACGTTTCTGCCCAAGATCCTGGGCCAGCAAGAAAAGGCTCACTCCCCCTCGGGCCAGGCAGGGCACAGGCAGGAGGACGCCCCTGGAGTGGGGAGCTATTGGGTGCAAAACAAGACGTGAAAAGCGAGGCAACCTGAGAAAAATCGGGTTCTCTGCTGTGCGGGGAGAGCATATCTGCACTTGACCGAGTTTTCAAAACCAAACTGCAGCCTGGCCACATCCCAGACTGGCCCGGAGGTGTGGGAGGGAAGTGGACGCGGCTCCCTCGGCCTGGGAGAGCTGCCCAGGGACACCGCAGAGAGAAGAGAGTTTGCCAAATGAAAAGGCAGATAGCAGTGTGGGAACAAAGATGAGATTTCCAACGGTAACTGCATTTTTTTTTTTTAACCTTAAAATAGTGCCACACTTAGCAGCACACATTTTTTAAAAAATATCTTTATTGGAGTTTAATTGCTTTACATTGGTGTGTTAGTTGCTGCTGTATAACAATGTGAATTAGTTATATGTATACATATATCCCCATATCCCCTCCGTCTTGCGTCTCCCTCCCACCCTCCCTGTCCCCCGCCTCTAGGTGGTCACAAAGCACCGAGCTGATCTCCCTGTGCTATGCGGCTGCTTCCCACTAGCTATCTGTGTTACATTTGGTAGTGTATATATGTCAGTGCTACTCTCTCACCTCGTGCCAGCTTACCCTTCCCTCTCCCCTCCCCCCACACCCCGTGTCCTCAGGTCCGTTCTCTCCGTCTGCGTCTTTATTCCTGTCCTGCCACTAGGTTCATCAGTACCATTTTTTTAAGATTCCATATGTGTGTGAGCGACACAATCTTATTGCGAATCACTGCCTCGCGGCCGCTCGCTAGACCACCCATCCCCTTCACCTGCCACATCGTCCCTCCCGTGAAAGGCGAGGGGAGCTGCTGTGGGGTGGGCACCTCCCCGGGGTGTCTGGGACAGTCATTGCCTTCCCTCATTTTCCAGAACTGCTTTCTGAATCAACTCCAGCCAACTGCAGAACATTTGTTGTTGACAGTTTAGAACAGTTTTTATAACGTGGATGAACATGTTCACAAAGCAAGGGAGATGTCTCACCCCAACATGAGGCTCCGCAGCCTCCTTTCCCAGGCAGGGTTCTGCCACCGCAGGCCCTGGGTGGCTGGGTGGACCCCTCAACACAGCCACGTTTCCGAGTTGAAAGCCGAGCCTCGGACAGGGGCTCATTTATGTCCCAAGGTCAGCATCTGGTTCCCGGTTTGGCCCCAGTCATGAGCTGCAGCTCTAGGTCGTGGAAACGCAAGCCTGTGAAATAGGCCGCTTATCGGACCCTAGATCTGGTTCTGTGCCTGGCCTTCTGGGGGTCAGACTGCTGAGCCCAGCCAGTAAGGGCTGAGCTGTGCTGCTTTGCAGGAAGTGGCCTTTTAGTTGGGGGAGCAGCTGCATTCAAGGGGAAGCTGTTCTTTGGGTGGCAGGAGACACGATCACACCCTTGGGAAGCGGTTCAGGCTAGAGGGCTGCCGGTGCGGGCCTGGTGTGTCCTTCCCTGCCCGCTCCGGACCACGCTGGGCTTTGTGTGGCCGCGTCTCCGCTCCCCGCTTGGCCACCTGCACGTGGGGATGGGAGCTGTGCATGCTGCCTTCCAGGCCACCACGCCGGTCCTGGGGGCTGAGGATCCGTTTGATTGATTGCCTCCAGAGCCTCGTGCTAAGTGTGCAGGGCAGTTTGCCGTTTGTCTCAGGTCTTTCTAAGGCCTGCATGGGTCTCCCATCTGTGGACCTTTCCAGGTACTTGTTCTGGCGTCAGCTGTCTAGACGACTGGTGCCGCCCAGAGGATCCTGGCAACTGCCTTTGGGCAGCAGTGAAGATCTTTGGGTGGACTTGGGCTGTGTGGTGGGAGGTCCTTTTCCCTCAGTGGTCCCAGCCCCACATGTGTGTCCTTTGGGGGCCTCAAGGGGTAGTCCCGCTGTACTTGGCCAACCCCCGTCAGGTGAGCAAGGAGGTGACCCTGCACAGGTGTGGCCATCTGCACATGTGACCGTCATCCCGTTATCCTAGCCAGCCTAGCATGGGGGTTTTGAGGCTGCTGTGGTGTTGGGATGCTTCATAAAATCTGGTCCATAGTTAAAAGAGGGCTTTCTGGGGACTTCCCTGGTGGTCCAGTAGTTAAGACTTTGCCTTCCAATGCTCAGGGGGTGTCGGTTCGATCCCTGGTCAGCGAGCTAAGATCCCATGTGCCTCGTGGCCAAAAAACCAAAACATAAAAACAGAAGCAATATTGTAACAAATTCAATAAAGACTTCAAAAATGGTCCACATCAAAAAAATCTTAAAAACAAAAACAAACAAAAAACAAATAAAAGAGGCCTCTCTGCCTGCTGGGTCAAACACGATTATTGCAGCCACTTTCCTTTGGGGTAAAACTGCTCAATAACTGAAATCTGAAAGCAGCAAAATCATGTCCCTGAGACAGTTCGGTTCTTGAGTTGCAAGCAACAGAAACCGACTCAGACCTTAGAAAATGACGCATGGTTCTGTAGGAAGGATGTCAGCTGAACTCACACGGTGTCCAGAAAGGCCAGAAAATGGGTCTCAGAAACACCACAGGGCAGCTTTGCAAGGCAGGAGTACGTCATCCCTTTTGGCCAACAGCAGCCCTTTCAGCCTGTGTCGCCTGGGGAAGGAGCAGTTCCAAGAAGAAATATGGTGCTGTTATCCAAATAAGGTGGCATCAAGGCTGGGTGGCCAGAAAGTTACCGAAGTCCTCCCTGGGACCCACCACTTTCCACCTTGGAATTCATGAGGGCTTTGCACTTGGCATTCACTGGACCGCTGGCCACTCTTAACAAAACTCCGGCATCTCAGCCCAGCGTCATCTTTGTTTTCCACTGAGTGTGTCTAATTGCACAATTACTTGTGTGCAGCTGCAGCGCTAAGCAATACCGGGTCCAGGGGCAGACGTCAGAGCTGGCCCCGAGCTGGGGCTCTGCGTCCCTGCCAAAGCAAGCCTGAAACCAGCAAGTAATTGACATCAGGGGAGTTCGCTGAGCCCTCTGCCCTGCAAAGTTAATGCTGGACAAGTTGTTGAAAGCAGTGCACTGGTACACTTTCCTAGGTGTGTCCAGTTGCAGCTGGAATTATTCTGAAATGGATAGACCGAGTTCATCAGTGGAAAGGGGATTGTAGAAAGGGAATGGTCATTTTGACTACAGGGCCACCAGGACCCTCTGACCCTCATCGGCAGGTGTTTCCTCGGACTCTGCGGGGTCCCTGGTGCTATTTGAGGCAGTTCTCCTTGTTCCCTTAGCTTGTCTCCTTGACTGTAAAATGGGAATAAGATCAATCAGCGTTGTGTGATTCTTATCAGTCTTGGAGTTTGTGGGGCTTCTTTCTTGGGGTCCTAGCAGTGTCTAGTAGTTGGTAGCCTAGCTTTTGATCACAGACCCGTTTTTCATGACTTCTCATTAAACGTTGTGCCTTGCCTTTCTCCCCTAAATTCCCTTGACCATAGAGGAAATAGGGCTTCTCCCTCCAGCCTGAGAGCCAGCCCCTGAGTTGGTACCCCATTTTCCAGAGTCTCTGAAAGGGTCATTTGCCATCTTAATACATACAGCTCTTAATCCATAATGTGTCAATTCTGTTCTAATACACTAAAATTTTTTCAAATTGTTAGAAGCACTGAAGGATGTCGATTAACGTGAGGTGAGATAAAAAGTCTAATTGCAACTTCATCTTCCCAGCATTTCCTGGGGTCTTCTGGGTACCTCTGCCCCCGACTCCAGCAAGACTGTAGGGACAGAGGGTGCTGGGCACGGTGGCTTGAAAGTAATTGGATTCCAAGGTGTGCAGGTGGCTTAGTCCCTTCTGGAACCGAAGGAGCATGTGTATACGGTATGGCCTCTTTCTTTGTAGAAGCAGACCTTGGCAGTGACCTGGCTAAGCTGTCTCTCATCCTCAGTGCTGGGGGGTCTCACGTGGTCCCCGTAAAGCCTGATCCTCAGCAGGCCCACACTATGGTCCCTGCACCTCATGCAAAACACCTGTAAATCTCGCCCACTCCCACCACCCACCCAGCTGTCCCCACTCAGCATCCTTCCCCAGCCTGAGCACCTCTGAGCAGCATGGTCCCTGTTGTATCTCCATCTCCTGCCTTACCATAAAGAGCCTGCAGCCAGTATCCAAGCCTCGGGCCTCAGGAAGCTTGGGGTCTTGTGGACCAGCCTCAGCTGCATTCTGCATGCCCAGCCTGAACGAGGGCAAAGGGTGGGTTTCGCCAAAGAGAAAGGCGACCCAAGTGGGGGAGGGAGGCGATCGCTAGGCAACCCCGAGTTTGTTTCCCAGGTAACGGGATGCATGCATTGATGCTGTGGATGGACATGTTGTGGTGACGGCCCCTCAGCCTCTCCAGACGCCTGCCTTGTGCCCACTGTCGTTTTCCCATGTGGTTGCTTTTTAATTAACAACTCGGATTTCCAGTCGTGATCATGAACTTTAAAAACGTTGTCTGATTAACCCTCCTGCCAGCAACCCCCAGTGTGAAGTCGGGGTGTTCGTCACCCTGTGGGAGGGGCAGCCCGGGGCAAGTGAGCACATCTGCTCACGGGGTCCTGCAGGAGCCCAACCTTGGGCTCCGTAGGAGGCGTGTGGGGCGGGGGCAGACTCTGGAGGAGGAGAATGGGTCCTTGGGGGTGTGGTCATCTCACTTGGCAGAGAGGGCAGGTGTAGGAGCTTTTGTGTGTGGACCCCGAGTTGGCACAACCGCTGCACCTTCCAGCTGCTTCCTCCGGTGAAGTACTTTCCACCTTGTGCCTCCGTTTCCTCTTCTCTAAGGGGGACGGTGGTGCTGTCTCAAGGGTGAAGTGAGAAGGTGTGGGACCCATGCGAAATTACTGCTCCCCCCCTTCTCCCTCCGCGGGGTCTCCAGGGCTCCTGTCTGAAGCTGTCAGCCTTGGTCTTTGGGGGAACCTTCTCCCCATGTGCCCACAACACCTCGGCTCTCGTGGACCTGTCAGTTGGGCAAAGCAGGATGCTAGTAGGGCACTCGCGAGCCCCCCAACAGCCAGCCAGCTTGGTGCCTGCTCCCCGCCTGCCGTGTGAGTTGAGGGCTGGTGAGGATGCGGGGTAGGGGATCCCTGTTCCCACTCAGGACAGAGAATGTTGAGGCTCAGCTTCGCTTGGGGATCCAGGTCCTGAGGAGGCAGAAGGGCTTTGGCTGCCGCTCACGGGCTGGGAGGGACCATGATCGCCTGCGAGGCCCAGCCCGGGGCCGCCCAGAGGTGGCCTGCTCCCCGCTGGTCACCCCAGCCTGTTCTTCTGAGACCAGGACAGAAGCCTCTTCTCTGCTCCGTATTCAAAGAGGTGATTGTCCCCCGATGCTGCAGCTGTGGCGTGGGAGCGCCGTCTGGGGCGGCGGTCGTGTGGGCATGTGGGATGCCCACCCCCTGCCCTGTGCAGCGCCAGTGGCACTGTGGCCACAGCACCAGACGGGGAGCTCCTCTTTGAGCATCTAGCCCAAGAGTGTGGCTGACTGGGTCCCGAGCCCTGGTGGCTAAGGAGGGGCCCCACCCAGTCTCGGGGCTGCCAGGAGGGGAGCCCTTGCCAGCCGTTCTGAGCTGTGAGGCAGTGGTCCCGCAGATAAGTGTGCCAGCGGCTCCCGCTCTGGCCTGCAGGAGCCCGATCAAGCCCAGTGGCCAAGATGGCCACCAGAGGAGAGGATAAATCGATTCTGTGTGTGGGGAAGGAGACAAGATGGGCTGAGCCGGGCCTGGTGCAGTGGCCACGATCAGAGTTCATCTGAACATCTGAAAACCTCAGATGCATGGAAAGCTGTCTTGTTGTGACTTGTGCTCTGTGACGTCAAACACTTGTGATTTGATGAGAAAACGGGAGGTGCCCTGTCCTGGCCACCTCAGTGCTGCGGTATCTCCCGAAGCCCAGGGGTGTTTCTCCCGTGCCCAGGGCGGGGGGGGGGGGGTCATGGTGATTCAACATCGGGGCCAAAATCCAAGACCTTCCCATGTGAATTTGAAAGGAATGGTTTTGTGGAGAGGATGAATTGCCCTGGGCTGGTGCGTGTGCCGCTCGTGTGCCCCTTGTGACGGGTCCCCATGGCGGAGGGCGGACACTCCTCCCTCGTCTGGGTTGGAGGCGCTGCAGCTGCGCTGGGCTGGAGAACCAGCACTTAGGCAGCGTGCAGGGAGGCCCACCCCCGGCCTGTGCCCCCCGAGCTGTGCGGTCGAGCATCCTTTGTCTCCATCAGAAGCACCAAGACATGAGACGGCCCTGGCTGGTCTAGGCTGCTGGCAAACATGCTTACTCGGTGGTCCTTTGGGAAATTCCGTTTGGTCTTTTGAGTCCCCGGCAAGCCGCTTGGCCTCACACGCACACCTTCTCCAGCACCTTGGACTGGCTTCCTCTCCTCACCTGGCGCAGGTGAGAGGGCCCCTGAGCCGTGCCCAGGGCGCCTGTCCCCCAGGGGTTTCCTCCAGGAAGCTCCCATGCGATGCTGGTGCCTCAATGTGTCCCATTTCATCTTGGACCCTCTGGCGCGTGTGTGGAAGGGCAGTGGGAACAGGGAGGCACAGCGGAGGGAGGGGCCGAGGGGCGGAGCCTGCTCCAGCCTGGGGAGCCGTGGGCCAGGCCCCGCCTGCGTCCCAGAGGCCTCTGGGCCTTGGTGGTCTAGGGGCATACGGGTAGCCACCGTGCTGGCCCTGGTGGCAGAGGCAGGTGCGGGCCTGCCCGGGTTCCTGGGCCCGAGTCCCACGTGGCGGTAGAGCTTGCGCCGCAGCGCTGCCTGTTGGCTACGTGTGTGCTCGCGAATGGAGGCATCTCAGCTCCTGCGGCAAGGGGGCTGCGCAGATGTTGCCGCTCGGTCTCCTTGGCTTGTCCCAGAATCCTCCCCGGAGGGAGGCACGTGGACGGCGGGGCGCGGTACCTCACTGGGAAGCACGGCCGGTGCGGGAGGCCCGGCCCCTCGCTGCGCGGTCCCGCCGTGTGTGGGGCGGGCCGCTTCCCTCACCCACCCCTCCCGTCCTGTCCCCACCTCCCAGGTATCCGCCCCCAGATCATGAACGGCCCCCTGCACCCGCGCCCCCTGGTGGCGCTGCTCGACGGCAGAGACTGCACCGTGGAGATGCCCATCCTGAAGGACCTGGCCACCGTGGCCTTCTGTGACGCACAGTCCACTCAGGAGATCCACGAGAAGGTGGGCCCCCTCCTCACCCCGCCCGCCGCCCTGGCCCCCCCAGGTCGGGTGGCAGCCCCTGGCATTCCGCGAGCAAGTGCTTGGTGCCGCCGCCGCCCTGACGGGTCCCCCGCCTTTCCACCCTCAGGTCCCTGCTGGCCAGTCCCTCTCACCTCCGTGGGCCTCCCTGGCCACGCCTCCACTCCCCCCATCCCCCTGGCGTCACCGAGCGGGCCCCTGAGCACAGCCTGCGGGAAGCTGTCAACACCCAGGCCGCGTCCTAGCTGGCTGCCTTCCCGCTGGAATCCTCTCCTGCGTGTTCAAGGGCAGTGGGGGCCTCCAACCTGTGCTCTGCTCGCCCCGTCACAGGTTTTAAATGAGGCTGTCGGCGCCATGATGTACCACACCATCACCCTCACCAGGGAGGACCTGGAGAAGTTCAAGGCCCTGAGAGTGATCGTGCGGATAGGCAGCGGCTACGACAACGTCGACATCAAGGCTGCAGGCGAGCTCGGTAAGTGCCTGGCGGGTGCCCAGTGAGTGCCCAGTAAGCGCCTGCTGGGGCAGAGGCAAGCCGGAACAGAGGGCACACAGTGCCTGCTCCCGGCTGGAGGAGGGGGGCTGGTTTCACAGGGAACCTAGCCAGGCACACCTCCAAATACACAGGTAGAAGCGTCCTGCTGGGTTCAGAGGCCCCACCCACCTTGGGACCTGTGGGGCTGGGCTGGGCTGTGTCACTTGGGAAGGATGCTAAGCGAGACAAGCCACAGGTCCTTCCCTGCAGAGGGGATGGTGCGTGGCCACACCTCTGTGCTGACTGGCCAGGACCCATCAACCGGAAATTACTTGCGCTGGGTGCACAGCTCAGGGTTTCTGGGTCTCCTCCAGTCCTGGGATGGCGCTGTCTCCCCAAGGGCTGCTGTCCACACAGGAACCTTCCTAGGTCAGGGCCAGTGCAGGTGGACCACTGCACAGCCCCTCCTGCCAAAGAAGAGCAGAGGCAGCAGATGGACCCCCAAAGGCAGGGCTCCCGGCCGCTTTCCAGACCCCGGGCTGCAGGCGCCCTGAGGGGGGGGGCCTTGGCGTGGCGGCCTCCCTGTCCCAGCACCTGGCGTGGGCTCTGAGTGCGTGGAGCATTTGCAGAGGCTCAAGGGGCCACGCTTTGACAGCAGGGGTCCCCAGGCTGCCCTGCTGTCTTTGGAGGGGCCAGAAGGCCCTTCTAGACCAGCCCCTCTCTGGTGACTGTCCTTGTTGTCTTCGAAACATGCCGGCCCTGCACCCAGTGCGTGGGGCTGTGATCTGCCCGGTGCCCTGCAGCCATGAGGCTGAGAAGGGGTACCTCAAAATGGTCAGGAACCCAGGCCTCTATGCCCCTGCCTGCTCCCGCCCCAAGCCAGCTTCTCAGCCCCTACGGAGCCAGTGCTCCAAAAGCAGGCCAGGTGTATGCGGTGCCTTGCCCGGTCAGCTCAGCACCATACCTGTGTGTGAACACCCACAAGCATGTGGTGTGACGGTTCCGCCGCAGCCCACAGACACCCACCCGCCTGCTGCTGCTTCAGCCCAGGGCACCCCAGTGGGCTGCGGCGTCCCCCCAACCCCTGGAGGTCCCAGCCCGGGGGCTTGAGTGAGGACTGCGGATTTGTTTTAGCAGTTAGTTCCTCTGCTTGCATCGGGGCTGCACCCAGTTCCTGAACCACGGGTTAAGTCTTGTGGGCGCGTGCGGTGGGGGGAACCAGGCCCCCCTCGGGGGGCCTGTACTGAGTGGCGCTGGGTCTGGTCTGATTCTTCGTGATGGTGCCGGGCTGCTCTGCAGAGCGGCAGGTGGCCTGGGAGTGGTGGCTTCGGCAGGTTGGGCTTGCCTCCCGGGTGAAGCCCAAGGATAAGGCAGGAGGTGGTCATTGCCCCGCAGGTGCTGTTCTTCCCCTCCCCTGTCCCGAGTGGGGTGCTGTGCAGAGGTGGCTCAGAAGGTGGATCCTGGTTTTTCTGGGTCACCCCTGGCCAGTCTCCATCGTCTCACCCCCTTCCTTGGGGGGTCGCTTGAGCCTGTACAAGAGGAGGAGGGGTTATGACAGCGGTGGCTTCCCACGTGCACCCCAAGCCTTTGCTCCCAGCCTCAGCATCACTCTGAGCCCCGCTTTGTCGCCACGGAGGAACTTGGGAGGATGCGAGTCTTCAGAAGCACGTCTACTGTAAACTACAGCTTTCCAGTTTTCCCCGGCACCGGGAAGAATGTATTTGTTTGAAGACAAACGTTCTTTGTGCTCTTGATAGGGCTGAAATCCCAAGTTCGAGCAGAGACAGAGAATGTGGCTCGACACCCCCGGTGACTCCGGATCCTTTCCCTTCACCTACCTCCGTCTCTGCAGCATCTGCCCCTCTTGACACCGCCACCCGCAGTGTGTGCGACATTGGGCTTCCTTGCCAGGACCCGGCCACTTCTCTCTGGGGGGCGGGGGAGGGGGGAGATGGGATGGGAGGTGCCCGCGAGGGAATGTCCCATCTCCGCAGTTGTAGAAGCTGCCTCGCGAGCAGACCCACGGCCTGGGTGGGGCGGCCGTGTCCCCAGAGTCCCCCCACAGAGGCCAGCCGGGGGCCTGCGATGTTGAAAGATGTAAACGGCATGTCCGCGGTGGCCTTTTTGTTGATCCTGGTCCAATCTGATAAGGGAGCTGCTTCGGGGACATCTGCTGGGCCGTTTTGAAGGCAGTTTTCAAATGTGGACTCTGCAGAAGGAAAATGGGCCCCTGTCCAGCTCTCCTTTGTCTCCAAATGCACTTCGCAGCTCACTCGGTCAGCTGAGCTGTAATGAGGACGGAAGAGCAGGTGGCTCAGGTCTCTGTCCCTCCTGATGACGTCCGGGCCCACGGCGTGTGTTCCTGGGGGGGCGGCTCCCCTCCAGCGTTCCCTGGAGCCCATTCCTGAAGGCTTTGGGGCCCAGGGCACCTCGCCTCCGGCCCTGACACGATGGGCGAGGTGCTTCCTGTTCAGAGCAGGGAGCGGCTCTGGGCCACCCGCCACAGGCGAGGACAGCGCCTGGGCAAGTAGAGGGATCCTCCCCATCTGTAGTGTCACCCCAAGATCCAGGAGGAAGCTAGGGCCCAGACCGAGCGCCAAGCACTGTCACTCTGTGAGCCTTTCTGGCCAAGCTCGTTAACCTGGTGTCCAGCCTGGTCCAGTTCAGAAGGCGATAGAGCAAAGAGCAAAAGCATCAGCTGAGGGGACAAGCAGCTCAGCTCTTGGGCTCGGACTTCGGGTCCACGGGGGCTGCAGTCTTGCTCTGTGGGTGCCAGCAGCTTGTCCTGATGGCATTTGGAGAATCACCCTGAAGGTATGAAGAACAGATTAGAAGGAGTTTCCCCTCAAGAGGGTGGTCAAGGCTTTAGAGTTTCGGCCATCAGGGCAGGAGGTCTCAGGGGATGCCAACAGCACCTCCTCCCAGGCCTTGGGGCACCCCAAGCCCATGTATCCTCTTTCCCAGGCCTTGGGGCACCCCAAGCCCACGTATCAGCTTTCCCAGACCTTGGCCTTGGGCTCTCCATACAGGCACAAGAGCCAAGGAGCTAAATTTCAAAGTTCTAGTGTGAAGGCGGAGAGATGGCCCCACTGCAGTCCCTCGTCCCCTGGGCGGGCTGGTGCGGTGCTTTCTCTCTCGTGGACGCACAGATTCTCTCCTCCAGCCTCATCACATCTCGTCCCACCTCCCAGGGTGCAGGGGGGCCCCTGGGCCTGGGCAGTTGGCTGCGTCTGCAGCAGAAGGTCCACACTCGGCTGTTCTTCTGCTGGACCTTCCCCCTGGGCTTCAGGCAGAACAGATCAAGCCCCACGAGGAATGGAAATTGTCCCAGCTGCCAGAAGATTTTCTTATACCTCTGGCATCTGCCTCCGTCTCTCCAGACTGCAGTAATCCTGACTTCTAGTCTAGCCCCAGATCCTGTGCTTGGTTATTTCAAATGAAGTGGGTGCTGCAAGACGACTGACTTGCAGCTCGTGGAAGGTTTGTCGGCCTGGATCTCAAAACCTCATCCCCCGGAAGCTGGGGCAGCACATGGATGCTTTCACCCTGGGGGCTGTCTGTCCTCCCGAAGGGGTCACTGAGACCCTGGACCTCAGGGCGGCCCTCGTGGGGTGGCGACACAGCCGCTAGGAAGGGGTGCTCCACGTATTTGGTCCCGTTTTCTGTCTGGTGGAGCTGCAAGTGCTCTCTGACCCGAGAAGATAGAGGAATGCAGGCGCCTTACAGGTGGCCTGGCCCTGCATCCCTGGCTGTGACTCCTGGGGTCCCAAAAGGGACGTTTTGAGCTGGGCCAACGTGCTCCCTGGACACCTGTGACCCTCCTTGGAAAGCTGCTTGACTGGCGGACCCCAGGCCTCGCCAGGGGAACAGGGCTGGATCTAGGCCCACTGGCCCTCTGTGTGCCTGCCCCTCCCACATCTGGCAAATATTCTTCCCCAAAACACCCTCCCACTGAGGAAGGTCAGAGCCAGGGCCCTTCCTGCCTGAGACTTGGGGCGGTTCTCCCTGCAGTCCTCAGCTGCCGGCCTCCTGGTGCTGGGAGACTCTAGCCCTTCCTCTCTTCCTCACACAGAGCCTAAGGGATCATCTTCACCGGCTGCTCTCAGCCCTGAAAGCTCTTTCAGAAAGCAGGGCGGGCACCTGTCTGCTCTGTTGTCTTTCTGTCAGAGCGGGAGGGTGACCAGGGTCCACTGAGCAAATGTGGGGCTGGATTCAGACACCGGCTCCGTCCTGTCACAGCCCACGGGCCTGGAAGGTGTTACTTTCTAATTCTTCTGTCTTGCCTTTTTTTTAAAAAAGAAAAGAAAAGAAAAACAAGTAATAACATGTTCATTGCATTAGACTCTTAAAATACCATAAAACAAAAGGCCGGTCTCCATTACCCCAGCCCCGGCCTGGGAGGAGGATCCAGGAGGTTGCATTGCAAAGAGCCTCTGGTCTCCTGGACCCCAGAGACCATCAGGAGGGGGCCCTACACGCTAGCTTCCTGGCGCTGGACGGGGATGGTGGACGGAGCTGGACCACTGCTCGCTTCCCAGGGACGTGGGGCCTGAAGCACTGGGTGGGCAGGACATGGGGTCAGCAGGGGGCTGGGGGGTGAGCCAAGCCCCGGACAGAAGTCCTCCTGGGATGGCTACGGGGCTGGAGGTCCCTGGGCATCAGAGCCAGAGGGCTGTGTCCCCTAGGTGACAAGCAGGCCTCAGAGACCCTCACCTGCTCGGGGCCATACACATAGTCAGTGGCTGAATGGGCCGCCTTTGCCACCCCTGCCCCTCAGCTGGGTGCACTGGGAGCCCTGGCGCTTCCCCACAGAACTTGGGGTTCTCATCCCAGCGCCTGGCTCTTGTCGTTTCCAGGGATCGCCGTATGCAACATCCCATCCGCGGCAGTGGAAGAGACGGCCGACTCCACCATCTGCCACATCCTGAACCTGTACCGGCGGAACACGTGGCTGTACCAGGCGCTGCGGGAAGGCACGCGGGTGCAGAGCGTCGAGCAGATCCGGGAGGTTGCCTCGGGGGCAGCCCGCATCCGCGGGGAGACGCTGGGCCTCATTGGCTTCGGTACGTGCGCCTGCTCCGCCGGGGCCGCCGCAGGGACCGCCTGGGGGAGGCAGGCCTGGCCCTGGAAGTCGGGGTGCGCAGCGGCCGTGCCTGCGGGAGGAGCTCACGTGGGCCGGAGGAGGGCCCTTGCCCTTCGCCGGGCTGCCTGGGGTGGGAGGTCAGAGGTCAAGACTGACCAGGGAACTCGCCCGGAGGTAAGATCTGGGCTGCTTCTGGAAGAGTGGGTCCGACGTGGCTGGGTAGGGAGGATGCAGCGGGTGGGCGCCCCCAGAAAGGCGCCGTGCTCCCTAACTGCCCCGGGCAGAGGGGAGGGGCCGGTGGCTGAGTGGAGACCCAGGCAGTGGGCAAGGCCCAGCTGGAGGTGCCAGGCGGGGGTGGCAGTGAGGAGTCACTGAAGGATTTTTGCGCCAGAAGGTGGCGCGGTCAGGTCAGCAGCTTGGGAAGCTCCCCCAAGAGAGGGGGCGTGGTGAGGCCTCCCTCCGCGGTGACACAGCCGGCGGCCCTGGGAGCGCCTGGGGCAGGCTCCGCGGCAGGAGGTGCGCCGGGTGGAAAGCAGGCTGCCTGCCACGGCTGTTGGCAGCGCTGGGCACCGGGTCGAACCCCGACTCGGCAAACGGGAGCCGGCGGGGCGGGCTTGCTCGTCGCTGAGTCTCAGTCCCACCGCTCGCCGGCTCTGTGACCTTGAGGACAGGGCCCGACCCCTCTGCCTCAGTTTCCAATCTGTAAATTGGGAACGAGCGTTACACGGTTGCTGCTGGGAAGCACACGGGGCGTGTTGTGACTGCAGTGCTTGGCTCCCAGAAGGCCCCCTCGGCTGCCAGTCAGCCGTCAGCTCGGGGCTCTGTGTTTCCGAATGACTGAGGGCAGGACCTCTGGGACGGCCACACTGCCTCCTCGTCCCGCAAGCTCCCGGCCAGGAGGCCCGGGTACCGGCTGGAACAAGTAGGAGGAGCTAGGCTTCTTCCAGCAGCGCACATCTTTCCAGCACCCGGGTCTGAGTGCTAAGAGCCCAGGTTTCAGGGGTGATCGCACTCAGGGAGCTGATCCTTTCGCAGAAGAGTCTGTCTTCATTTTTCTGGAGTGGAAGATACAGAATGACTCAAATGCCGGTGCTCTCTGTGAGCCGCAGCGCCCTCTGCTGGTGCCCGCGGGGCTTCCCCGCGCTCTGGGAAGTGGGTCTTGGAGACGGTTCTTAGAACAACGTGCCGCCTTACGCCGATGCACAGGCCTCAGGTGGGCTCCGGCCAGGGTGCAGAGCCTCACCTTGCGAGTGGCCCGGCCACGTGGTAGAACACTTGTTTCCAGGGCGTCTGACCGCAGCCATCACAGCAAGTTCTTACGGGGGACATTTCTTCAGCTGTACCCTTTGCCATTCATCTTTTGAAGGCCAGTCCCGTGATTCCAGCCCTGTTTACTGAAGACTGTAAGCCAAGCATTGCCACAGTCCCGGTGCCCCCCTGCACACTAGGTTTTTCTTTGCCACCTTTCCTGGTCTCTCTGGAGCCTCGCAGAACTGTAGGCAGAGCTGAGGCAGGAGGCGGCACGGTCATAGGCGGCCTCACGCCCCTGCTGCCGCCCTGTTAGGGGCTGAAAGCCTCCGCTTGCCTAAGAGTCGGCTGAGAAGCAGCAGCAGAGCCCGGAGTGTGGAGCAGGTTCCGCCAAACCCAGTTCATGCCGCCATGCGGGGGCCTGGACGGGGCGTTGTCGCAAGCTTGACCCCAGCCCGGGCCGGTGGTGGGTACTGCTCAAGGCCAGCCTCCGAGTTGGGAACGAGCATGAAAAATCTGAAGGGAAAGCCTGCCAACAGTGACACAGTATTTTTATTTTATTTTTTTTTAAGGCCAAGGCAATTGGGGTCTCCTCTCTGAGGCTGGGTTTTGATCAAGTCAGTAAGAGAGTTCATCATCAGGTCTTGCAAAACTTAGTCAGGAAAACCCCATGGCTGAAGTAGAGCCAGTGGAAAGATGAGGGTTCGTGAATTTATGAAAAGCAGAGCCATGGGGAAGGCTCTGGTGACTGGCCGTGACTCTCCGCCCCGGGCACTGCCGCCGGGACCCCATCTCCCGTGAAAGTGTGTTAGGACGCGGGGGGAAGGGGGGCAGCTAAGGGCCGGCAAAGCGGGGGGTGGCGGGTGTGCTGGTGTTGGCCGTGAGCTCCCAGCCGCTGCGTGGTGGGGCGCTTGGTTCCGAACCTCGGGTACATCAGAGGGGGGTCCTCGGGTCACTGCTGCTCTTCCCGCCCCTGCCGTCGGGCTGGCTCGTCTGCAGTGTGGCTGTGCTTCCTGGCTCACCATGTCCAAGTGGTGACACTGAAGAGGGATGGCACGAGGGGTGTGACCGCGGGCGTCCCTGCAGCTGTCCCTCCTGATCAGAATGGCCTCATCAGACCTTGGCCTCCAGACCATGACGGTGGTGTAAGTGCCGCCCGTTTGGATTGCAGTTCAGCAGGAGGTGGAGGCGGTCCGCCACCCCACTGCCCTCCCGCGCGCCTCCCTTCTTCCCTTCTTCCTCCTGCACGTTTGAGCAATGGTTTTCGAGCCAGATTTATTCTGCGCTCTCCCCAAATCAGCCCCTCCATGTATCATTCACACCATTTTGTGTTCAAGCTGAAAACTGCTCTGGGAAGCAAGAGGCGCCGTCCATGGGGGCCAGCGGGTTTGCGCAAATGACGGCCACTCGGGAGTCAGGGAAGCCTTCGCGTCCTGTTAGGCGACGTCGCTTTCTAACTTGTTGGAGGCCTGACCCGCGCTCCACGCGTGCTCAGAGCCCCGCCTCTCAACCAGAGCACTTCCCCACATCCATCGGTGCTCAGGCCAGACTGCAGTGGTCAGGTTCGATCACCGTTCATGAGCAAACCCAGTGGCAATTACACAAGAGAACAGTCCCTGTCCGACACTTGAGAGCAATAAAGAGATGAAGCTCAGGTTAAGAAGCCCACTGTATAAGCAAACAAGTAGGGGAAGGAGAAATAGGAAGGAGATAATACCGGTGATGGTTGGGAGCTGGCACGTGGAGTTCTAGATTGTTCTCTCTAGTTATGTCTGTGCTTGAAAATGTGCATAATAGGAACTTGAAAAAAAACCAGCTACTCTGGTAGCAAGTACAGGTGGTAAGCGCTGCCCTGCTCACCCAGGAGCGTTGGCCCGGCTCCGGC
Organism: Balaenoptera musculus; assembly: GCF_009873245.2. Classification (NCBI taxonomy): domain Eukaryota; kingdom Metazoa; phylum Chordata; class Mammalia; order Artiodactyla; family Balaenopteridae; genus Balaenoptera; species Balaenoptera musculus. Next base: position 7,297,798 of record NC_045800.1, read on the forward strand.
CCCAGTGACCTGGGGAGAAGTGCTGGACTCAGGTGGCACCAAGCCCTGGGCATTCGGTTCTCCCAGCACCACCACAGATTGGGTCCAACCGCCATTAGTGCTAGAGGCAGCAGGGCTGCGGCTGGGCACCACGCAAGGTCCCGGCCTGGCCTCGGGACGAGCGTCGGCAGGAGGGGCGGGGGCCTCGCTCACCTGGACGCTCTCTTTCTGCACAGGTCGCACGGGGCAGGCGGTTGCCGTTCGAGCCAAGGCCTTTGGATTCAGCGTCATATTTTATGACCCCTACTTGCAGGATGGGATAGAGCGGTCCCTGGGCGTGCAGAGGGTCTACACCCTGCAGGACTTACTGTATCAGAGCGACTGCGTCTCCTTGCACTGTAATCTCAACGAACATAACCACCACCTCATCAATGACTTTACTATAAAGCAGGTAAATTGGAATAAATGGTCTCAGACCCTGGACACTTCTGTCAAAACCGAAGGGGGAATGGGAAACGGTCCCTGGACGCACCAGTGAGCGGGGAAGAAAGTCCCCCGAGACATCAGCAAGGAGCTGGGCGGGGCCCCCTCCGTGAGATGGGCCGTGGTGAGCGGGGAGGGGCAGGAGCTGGCCCAGGACCCAGCAGGGCCCTGCTCTGACCAGGCCTGGCCTCCAAGACAGCCAGTCGACAGCTCACGGCTCCCGCCGCCCCAGCTTGCAGCCCTCTCTCGGGATCAGCGGAGCGGCCCGCCGGCCCCCCCGCCCCCCACCGCCGTCACCGAGGCTCCGCACCCCCTCCCCCCCGCAGCCGCTGCGCACGCGTCAAACGCCCAGACCCACCGCCATCCACTGCCGCGCGGCTCTCTTCTTCAGACCCCGGTGCAGGCTCCTCCCAAGGCGGCAGCGGCGGCACCCGTTTACCAGCTTTTCCCTCCCCCTCGCAGATGAGGCAAGGAGCATTCCTAGTGAACGCGGCCCGCGGCGGACTGGTGGATGAGAAAGCCTTAGCCCAAGCCCTCAAGGAAGGCAGGATACGAGGGGCGGCCCTCGACGTGCACGAATCGGAGCCTTTCAGGCAGGTTTGGTAGCTCAGGGCTCGCGCAGGAACTTGCAGGAGCCCGACTGTGAACTCGGGGCAGCTTCCCAGACGGGTCCTGGGTGGGCACCTGGAGACCAGGTATACAGCCTCTGCTCTTCTAAGGTCTGTGCTGTATTCTCACCAAGTATAAAAGGGCCAGAAGTTCCCCCAAAGATGATCAGAAAGGGAGAGGCAGAAAGAAAAATGGTGGAGAAGAGCAGGCTTTTTCTGTACTCTGGATTACTCTGGTTGGAGGCAGGCTAGTCGGCCCTCCCTAGAATTGTTCCTTCTTTCCGAGTCCCTGATGACGCCTGACGCTAATTACAGTTTTATGAGTATGTTCTTAAAGTCCCAACCCTTAGGAAACAGACTGCAGAATCCCCCTCTGTTTTATCTGTGTAGCTAGCATTCCACACGGCCAAGGGCTCCCTTTTGACGAGCAGGGCTGGGAGTGACGTGCGTTGTCTTTCTCATTTACTGTGTTTTTTGCATACTCATCTAGCTTTGCTCAGGGTCCCCTGAAAGACGCACCGAATCTCATTTGTACGCCCCACACGGCCTGGTACAGTGAGCAAGCCTCACTGGAGATGAGGGAGGCGGCCGCCACCGAGATCCGCCGGGCCATCACAGGTGAGCCCCCCGCCGCGCTGGCCGCCTCCGATCCCGGTGACGGACACGCGGAAGGGGGCGTGGGGCTTTGCTGCGGGCAGAGATGGTCTCTAGGCGTCAAGTTGAAGAAATTCGGAATGAGTTGGGCCCCGTTGCTTCCAGAGAGGAAACCGATTCCCTTTTGTATTAGCCAGTGCAAGTCTCGCAGACCTGGAAGGAGAGCCCCAGGGGGGAGCCGTGGGCAGCTCCCTCCTGTTTGGCTGAAGCCCAGTGTGGTTCAGGCCCTGGAACAAGTCATATGTTGTGGAAATATAAGGGCCGGCCCTTCCTATCAAAGAGTGAGAGACTTGCATTGTAGCTTGTTGCCGCATAACAGAGGAGTATAACATTTAAGTCATTGTGACCTTGAAAAATACATATGATTACTTTTAATCATCTTATTCTAGGTCGCATCCCAGAGAGCTTAAGAAACTGTGTGAACAAGGAATTCTTTGTCACAACAGCTCCCTGGTCAGTAATAGATCAGCAAGCAATTCATCCAGAGCTCAATGGTGCCACATACAGGTGAGGAGAGGAATGGGCTGAGCCCTGCTCCCTGGGGGAGGGCGGAGACGGGGGACTTGGGGACGTTAAGGCAACCTGAGCACTAGTGGGAATTACATACACTGTCCCCTCCTCTCAGTTCTTCCATTCCTCATTTCCATGGAACAAACATAGTCTGGGGGCAGAGCCGAGAATTGGAATTCCTATCTTAAAGGGGGTGCGGGGTGTGGTGGGTTGTGCATTCCCCAGCAGGTCTGAATCACTGTTCATTCTGAAGCTGCTTGGAAACCAGAGGGTTTCTAGATGAAAAGGTACAGAAAAGGTCAAGGAAAAGGGCCTGATTTTGTTTTCTAACTCGAACCTTCTGTCCAAGGAGAGCATTCTGGCCAAAGCCCAGTCCATTGGACTGGGGGGCGGGGGGTGTCTTTGTTTCTCCGTGAAGCAGGAAGTTTGACCCCAGGGGCACGTGACAGTGACAGAGTTTGGGTGTGACTGAGGCAAAAGAACCTGCACTGGGGACACGAGCCAGGACCAGGGGTTTTGTCTGTGGTAGTTCCATGGTTCTCTTCCCCCAACGTGGCCGGTTGCAGGGAAATAGCTCCTCCCGCATAAAGGAGAGAAGCTGCAGCATGGAATGCCAGAAGGGAACTTTTGTTTTGCTTACTCTGACCCAGGACTGCCCCACCTTGGCAGTACTGGGCCAGATGTCCCGTGCATTGTAGGACGTATAGTGGCAGCCCTGGCCCCCACCCGCTAGATGCCGATAGCACCTCCCACTCCCAACGGTGACAACTAAAAACGCCCCCCAGACATTGCCCGAGATCCCTGGTTTTGAACCACTGCTCTAGGGGGCGATTAAATATAGTTTGTGTAAAAGGACCCATACATGAAAGCTCCTACTCTGGGCAAGGAAGCTAAGCGGTTTCTTCCCAAGTCACATGGCTTTATTTACATGCAGCATGTTCTATTAAAGTCCCACTTGTGTTTTACCCTTATAAGCATTTTCAAGCATCACTTGAGCCCAGCACAGCACCAGATTGGATTCCCCTGTTTGTGTTGGTGGCCTACCCTTTAAGGGCCGCATCCTAATTATTCCTCTAGACAGAGCAAGGCTCCTTGGCCCCTTGGAAAACTGCTTGTGCTGGAGGGTTGCAGCTCGCAGGGATCCTGTTCATCAGAGTGCTCCTGGACAGTCCCTGACCAGCGTCATTGTAACAGGCCATAGGACGGGGGGCAGCGTAGCTTCCACAGGGAGAGACACCGTCCCCTTTACCGCAAGTGTGAAGGGTTTAGTAACTTGGAGAGGAAGACTAATTCTAAAGCCCCTGCTTCATAAGTATGTTTTGTCCTCAGTGTTTAAATACACTGAGTCACATCTGTGCATAACGTCCGTGTGCTCGGGCGTGCGCGCGCACACAGCCATTCCTGTGCCTGCAAGGTAAGATGAGCCCACGTCCAGGTGCCCTCCAGGTATCCTCAGAGGGCAGGCATCCAGCCCAGCACCAGCTCACCGTCTCCCCTGCCGCTGCCCTGTCCCCTCCCACATCTCAGGTTACGTACGGGAGCAGGTAACTAACCAGCCTAGGAAGTCACACTTAGCAAGCATACTTCATGCCGTCTGTTAGGAAATCATAAAAGCCTTTGATGTAACTGATGAATACTTTCTAACGCAACCGGAAAACTTGGAGTTTATTTTGTCCAAAACGTTTTCCAAATGCGACACGGTTTCCCCAGACACAATTAGTATAGTCTATTGCTGTTGCCTAAAAGCTACAAAATTAGTGCTTTGATTGGACTAAACAGGCTTTGTTGTTTATGAATTAGATGTCCGTGTTTAAATTTTCTATGTAGCTTTCTCCTTGCTTTGGAGGTAGGAAGTATGACAACCCATTCCATAAAAAAGGCAGAGCAAGAGCTTGGCAGCTTCTGGGCCCTGAACTTAACCGGCCCTTTCTCTTGTGCCCGCCCTCCCTAGATACCCGCCAGGCATCGTGGGCGTGGCTCCGGGAGGACTTCCTGCAGCCATGGAAGGGATCATCCCTGGAGGCATCCCGGTAACCCACAACCTCCCCACGGTGGCACACCCCTCCCAAGCTCCCTCTCCCAACCAGCCCACAAAACACGGGGACAATCGAGAGCACCCCAACGAGCAATAGCAGAGAGTGACGGAAGGTCATCATTCAGAACACCTGGGACCAAGAGACAGTGAAAACTAGATGAACTACGAGGAAAGGAATTTGACGGTCTTTTTAACTGATTCTGGACATACGCATCATTGACGTTGCAGTGTTAAAACTACAAAAGAGCTCGAAGCCGAGACGCGGGAAAACTGAAGATGTCGTCTGCTTGCGGAAGCGCTGAAAAAGACTAGGACGTGATTTATTAACGACCAACTTCTGTTATTGTGTGTTAAGTTTTTCATCTGTGCATCAAATCACAAAGAATAAATAGATCTTTTTCCTTTATCAGTCCCTTGGACACAGCAGGTCCTGAACACCTTGCTCTAGAATGTTGCATCAGGAGTTCCAAACAAACATCAAAATAAAAAATATTAAGAGGAAATCCCCACCCTGTGACTCTAGTCCCTTCGGTCCTCGGGGGCTGGTGACCTCTTTTGCTAATAGGAAGATGATGATTAAATTACTACAAAATGGGGAGAAAACTGTTTGCCTGTGTTAGACAACCGCGAGCATAAGAGTGAAGACAGTACAGGCTCCTGTACAGAGAAGTCTCTCCCATCTGAACTGCATACTGAGCGGGCAAGTTGGTTGTGAGTTCAGTAAAAACCCTCTGATGATGCAAAAAAAAAAAAAAAAAAAAAAGTATTAAGTTTCACAAGCTGTTTGTACTCAAATATATTTTCTCAGTTTCAGATCCTCAGCTATTTTATTGAGTGGAAAGTCTTGAACTGAAAGCGTTCAAGAAGAATAATGTTGCATTTCCTTATGTCTCAGGAAACACTTTTTATGGTAACTTGTCAGATTGTCTATGAACAAACCCACTTTTTTAGACATTGATAAAGTCTTCTTTTCTTCACGTGATATTTTATACAAGAACACTTCAGGTGTGTTATTAGATGTGACTGATTTTAACAAATCCTATTAGATTTGTATCAACTAGTTACATGTTATATTCATAGTCTTTTGTGAATCATCGCCTTTTTGTTTAAAAGATGGCCTATTTTGAGCCTTTGTATAGGTACATTCCTGTTTTTGTGACAAAAAAAAACTTTAAAACTGTCCCAAACAGAAAAATAATGGCTATCAGAAATATGTTTTGTTTTAGTGTGAGTTACCGTTACTGTATTTGTTTATTGTAAAGGTGGACATTTAGCGTTCAGTGCAGTTTTCAATAAAAAGTAATAAAAATTTCTGTTAAGCTCTGAAATTCAAGTACAACTCACCAGTGTAAAAGTTCTCTCCTTGAGATGTTTAAAGGCAACTGCATTTTCAATTAGCCAGTTTCCCAACTCTTGTTATTCCGAGGTTCAAATACTTTTCTATCAGTCATCTACCTTTTCCATAACCAGACGCAAGAATGCTGATAATTACTTCATGTGATAGTTTAATTGAAAAAATCAAAACTTCACATAAGTCCATCCTTATCAAATCATGCCATCCTTAAGATGAAATAGTGGGTTAGAACTAAGTCAATTCAAGAAACAAAGTTGGTCAAGTTTTAGAATTTTGATTTTAATTTACCCAAAAGCAAAATTATCTGGCTCAAGCATTAATGCAGGAAGGGAGGTGAATCTCAAAAAAAAAATTTTTTTAATGATATTTACAAAGAAATGTTGCAAAATAATTAACATCAGCCATTTCCATAGGTTAGGAACTTTCAGTTGATTTTATGGGTCTTCCTTCTTAAATAGCATTAAACCCCTTACTACTAGCGGTATCTGCAAATGTCGGTCACGTCCAACAATTCCAGGTACTGAACTCCTTTTCAACCACCTCCCCCCACCCTTTCCCATTTAAAAAAAAAAAGTCATGGCAACTTAAAGCATCAACCTCCTCACTCATTTCAAGGTGGTGGTCCCATCCCAACTCGCCCAAGAAAAATTACACTGAAACCACCCGACACGGATAGAGGTATCCTGGACAGAGATGGCGCAAATGGTTACTGACCTATCACTCCGGGGAGCAGAGTGGCCGCTCAAGGTCATCTTCACAACCACTTGTCAAACAGGCAATCAGTGAGGGGGTGACGTATGCACAAAAAGGAGACCCCAACCGCCTATGCACAGCAATAGTCCCTTAACACAGATTAAGTCTGTGACACGATGAGCCTAAAAACCAAAAACATAAAAAGGTCCAAATCCATGGTGCACCTGGGTTTTAACTGACAGAAAACACCACACTGTATTCTCCCTAGAAAAAGAACCATGAAGTCCATACAGTTAAAGGTATTACTGTCTGGAGTCAACCAAAGGACATACAGTATCTGTCACCCTGCCATATATCGTCTGAGAAAGGACTGCAAACTCTATCTTGGGACAACAGTTATGGCTGTTTGATAGTTCAAGAGCTTAACATAGCATTGATTCACCAAAATGTTGGCCTTTACCAGCCAATCTGCTGTGAAAACCATTTAAAGCCCCATCCCTGTCTGGAGCCTAAGAAATGGAGTCATATATATATATATATATATATAATTCTTTCCCACAGGGAAGAATGCTGTACCTGTTAAACTAGATGTGGTCAGGGTCACTGATCTATAAATAAATAAATAAAGAGGCACCTCAGGGGACACACCACGCAGCAAACACAACACACGGAGGCTAAAGACCGAGCCTGCAGTTTTCTAAACAGCACTGACTGTAATGTAGACCCTAGCAACTAGATGCTTTTCCCTCAAACATTTCTCTTCGGCTTCTTCAACTGGGAGAGCAGTTTTTGCTTAACAGCAACTAGAACAGGATGTCTGGCCACTAAAGAATTCTCCCCCTATATATGGAGAAAAGTTTATAGGGATGCTGTGCTATGTAATCAGAATGGCAGCCTTCTAAAAAATTAATTCTGTCCAAAATGAAAGCAAACCATAGAGTCAATTTGTAAGAAAACATTAACCATTTGAAACAGTAACACACCATTATTACATCAAAATTCATTCATATGGAATCAAATTGCAAATATTTTTCCTGCAAGTTCTAGCATGCAGCAAAAGCGATCATCCTGGGAACACATTTCAAGGAGTGTTCAGAGAGGGAAGAAAGAACTAAAGATATGACATCTCATAGGTAATTTTCTATTTTTAGTATTCCAGCATCAAATCTGAGGTTGTGCACATTTCAATAGCATCTAAACAGAACTTAGAAGAAAACAAGAAGCAAATATTTCAAGGTTTTCACAGCCTTTTCATCAAAGGGAAGGAAAATTGTGTGTGTGCGCGCGCACGTGTGTGTTTGTGTGTGTGTAGGGCTTCTTTCCAAATTCCTTGCCACATCAATAGTCTACAAAGTGCTTACCAGGACACTAAGTCTTTTTGTGTTCCTGAGTTAGGTCTGAAATTTTTACCCAGTTTTGAATGTATACCTGAAGTGGTCAAATAATACTTTTTGTAGAAAGTTTTCCTACCTAAGATTATAGTTTTAACTTTAAACAAGAATGGCCACAATTAACCAACATGCAAAAATTCTCAGACTACTCACTGAGAAATTCATTATACAATGCATTTACCACCTTACTGCGTTCTTAAATCTTTATTCTATACTGAACTGATATTCCCAATTAGCCCAAGCAAAGGCATGCCTTTCTAACACAATTTGCTTAAAGCAGAGTTGATGATAAAAGACAGTAAGAATCCACAGACCCTATGCATGGCAACCTGGGAGAGTATAACATTGTCAACAGGGTCAAGTGGGCAAATTTCACACGATTCATTCAGTTAGGGGTGGGCCGGCTCCCCCGAGCACTCCCCCGCCAGCACTCCCCTCACTTACATCCACCGAAAACTATTCACAAAGAGACTGCTGCCCAGAGTCTGGTAGAAGAAGCCCCATCTTAAGGGCACTCTTCCAAACAAATAAATACCTAAACACTGAAAAGGGGCATATCAGAAACTTTTAAAAAGACAAAATAATAGAAACCAAAACCCTTTCCAAAACAAGGGAACGATGTCTATGCAAAGTTCACTCAATAAAAAATCCTTACTTTTCTTACAGTTTGTTCCTTAAAGATTTGATTTGATTTTATTGGGCACAACAGGAACTAAATTATTAATAAAAATAAAAGCTTGTTTTTATTTTTATGTTTTGCTGTGGATAATTTGTACAAAAAGTTTCCAAATCTCTAACAAGCTCTAGTGAGACATAATGTAAAATGGATCTTTTAAGACGGAAGTAGAATGCCAGGTTCTGCTTAAAAAAGAATTATCTCAAAGGAACAAAGAGTGATCTGCCATGTGCTTTTGGAGGTGCCCATGCTGGAAAAAACTTCTCAATAATATGAAGATGCTGGTACAACTTTTCCTATTACACAACTTCTTACACAACCACATGCGTTTACATATATAGACAGATTTACAATTTGAAAGGAAAAAAGTTCTGTCTTAATAAAATTCATTTTTTACAAACTGTAGTCCAAAGTTCTGTCTCCTCACACAGCAGATGCATCACCTCCATTAGGTGTGGATCAGAAAAACCCTTCCAAGCAGATCCTGCCAGATTTGCTTCGTTTCATGCCATGCACTCTGCTTGGAGCACCACGGTAACGTGGAGGTCACACCAGAGAGCTGATACCTTGCTCTTCTGCTCTTTGATCATTTTCATTCATCTTCATCATCTTCGTCTTCCTCCCCGTCAGACAGGGATGTACAAGGCCGGATCTGTCTGTAGCGGTCAAGCCATTTTTCGACCATTTGCGTGACCAGAGGGTGATTTCGCCGCCGAGAGCTCTTCTGCATGGCCACGAGAACTCCTCCCTCGGTCACACAGCACTCCAGCCACTCCCTGAGCAGCTTTTCTTGCTGTTCCTCATTACCTAGCTTTTAGAGGAATGTGAAGAAGAGGCAAAATAATACAACAGATCAGAGACTTGACAGGAAAAATTTAACAGAAACCTACAGCTGGTATGATTAATGAAAAAGGCCAGAGCAACGAAGTGTTTCAACATGGTTTCCACCTCTCATCAATTTTATGTTTAAAACCCAGTTTCCTGTGGTTAAATAGAAAAAAACATCAATGGGAAAATTCACAGAAAAACCTAGAGGGAAGAACAGCCTACTAATAAGTTAATTTGTTTGATATAATAGCAAAAAGCAAATGTTATCTAATAAGCTGATCCTGGCAAAGAAACAGCTAGAAAGAGAAAGTTGCAGCTTCAAACAGAACAAGGTAAGTTTACTCAGTAAGTTATGTATATAGGCTCAAGTTACAAAAATTATCTATGAACTTTTTTCTTAATGTCACGGTTATAAAAAGTTTATAATTACTATTACTAGTATATTAAACAAAAGACCAATGATTTTATAAGAATATGGGGTTTCTGAGCGTGTTCTTTTACACATTCTCACCACCTCCCCTGCCTGGCGTGCACCACCATCTCCCCTGCAGCCACAGGGACCTCCCACCTGGCGTCCTGCTCCTGCTCCCACCACTGCCCAGGGAGCTAGTCTCAACTGAGTTGTCAGTATTCCTCTTCTGGGCAAACTGGCTGTTGGCTCCCCAGCTTACCCAGAATAAAGCCAAAGATTTAAAAGACAGTTGACGACCCCATGCCACCCCTTAACCTCTCAGCCTCGTCTCTCCCCGCCTGCCCAATCCCCACAAACCGCACTGGCTTGAACTTCCCTCTACCTACAACTCTCTTCCCCCAGATTCTGCAAGACTCCGTCCTCTTTCAGGTCTCAATTCAGGCGTCACCTCCTCAGTGATGCCTTACCTTGGGCCCCCGTTGGCCCCCTCATCCCTCCCTTTCCCCCTCACCCCATCTTTTTACTTTTTCTCCTCAGCACTCAGCACTACCTGAGGGCCAGGACTTTGGTCTTCACTGCTTTATCTCTGCACAACACATCCTACACAGCAATTCTGAAAAGATAAATTTCAAAGTCTGTCTGACCAGTATTTATAGAAAGTGACAATTACTACGACCAAATTCAAAATTGTAAGTGGTAGTACAGATAATACCACACCTGAAAGACACACTAGGCTGGGTTCTGGTACAGCGCTGCTACTTTAAGTAATTAATACAAGAAACAGGCTTCTTACCTCCTGAGCAGAAAGAAAGTGCACATGGAGTAACTTCCTTTCACTGTCAACCAGAGGCAGAAATGTAATGGTGACATCGTCATCGGTGTTCAGGTTAGCACCAGCACCTCGGTTACCATAGCCATCATTTTCCATGGCAACCAAAGCAGAGAAGTGGCCCCTTGTATAGCCCAGAGCAATCGGACTTTTCCAACAAAAACTCTGTTCCCACAACAAAGGCAAATACACACCTGGAAAGAGGGAAGAAAATCACAATGAGATTTTCAGGATGTGACTGCAATGTGCATTAAAATAATAAACAAGAAAGTTCCAAAATACTCACGATAATGGCTTACCTTGAAACCGAGTATATCCTAAAGTTTCTCCCCGGAAACTTTTATAATATTTTACTCCATAAACTATAATTGGTCGTCTAAGAATATGTGCAAGTACAAAAATGTGGGTCTGTTCCAAACTTGCTCCAGGCTGTACAGAACAAAATAAAAGAAAGCAAATTCTCTTTAAAACATTTATTACCACCCCGGAAAACTGATGTGTATAACACAATGCTACCCTCCTTCATTACACTATCTCAATTCATTTTAAAAATATAGTAATACTACTGTCAAACTAAAGAGTTTGATTCCTCAAATAACAAAGTCCAATAAAAGAAATCTGCAAAGTTTATGTACAGGTATCCTTCATTATCCAAACTCAAGAACTGAACAGATTTGGTTAAATACTGATTTCAGAAACAAGAGATTCAGACAGCAAAGGAAGCTTGATTTATATAACTGCCTTCTGGTTAAGTTACTTGTGAAAGTACTACCTACAACAAGGTCCACCCGAAGTAAAAAGATGAGCTTCGTTATTTCACACAAACATAAATGGCTGCAAGTGGCTGCATCACCTAAGGCAAGAATATGCAACAGGTCTCCGTCCCCCATAACGATTCTGACAGCACCTTTACAGGAGGTACATGTCTCAGATGTAAAACAGTCACTGTGAACCCTGCCCAAATGGCCCAAAGACAGAAGGTACTTCCCTCAGAGGGTACTAATGAATTATGATGCTTTCAGCAAAGAAAACAAGTGGTTTGCTGTGCATATATTTGAAGTTTACAGTTTAGTACATTAATATGCTTCATAAAATAAAACTAGCATGAGTGTGAGGGACAGCCCTACACAACACACCTGTAGAAGTTCATTCCCCAGTTAGTCAATCATTCCTGTCCACGGCACCTTCTCCTCGGCCTACGTCACGTGGACAGAGCCTCCTCGCCTGGGGAGCCTTATGAGGGTCACAGCTGGATCCCCAGGGGCCTGACAGCTCGGCATCAGCACCCACGACCAGCACAGTGATCCTGGGCAAGTGTCCCCTCGGACACAGAATGGGAGCTAACCCGTAGGTAGGTAGAACAGGCATAAAGCCACCATTTTTTTAAATTTTAATTTATTATTTTTTTAAATTTTTATTGGAGTATAGTTGATTTACAATGTTGTGTTAGTTTCTGCTGTACAGCAAAGTGAATTGTTATACATATACCTATATCCACTCTTTTTTAGATTCTTTTCCCATATAGGTCATCACAGAGTATTGAGTAGAGTTCCCTGTGCTACACAGTAGGTCCTTATTAGCTATCTATTTTATATACAGTAGTGTGTATATGTCAATCCCAAAAAGCCACCTTTCTGAGAGGACAATATAACTGAAGAGCAATCTGAGGAAATATTTAAAAGGTTAGAATCACCAAGTACAACTTTCATTTGGACAGTTGTTTAATCACTTAATATAAGAAACATGTTGCCCTCCCTGTTCTGCAGCGAGGACTTGCCTATGGTCCCAGAGCTGATAAACAGCAGTCACTAGAACCCAAGTCACCTGCTGCCAAGTCAAGCGCTCTTCCCTTCATGCCACACTGCCTCCAACACGGTCTTCATGTAAACCAAGGCATTTAGACCAGCTGCCTCACTCTTCTCATAGGAGCAACATGCCCTGAAGCATTCTTACCTGACTAGCAAGAGAGAGTATAAATGCCCAGTCTTCTTGCCACTGTTCTTCTCTCAAGGAAAAATGTAAACCAAAGCTCTGAGAATACCAGGACTCCCAATCTTTCCAACGCGTATAAAACCTAAAAGCAACAGAGTAAAAAAGAAGCCTTTCTATAAACAGTTCATTTAATGTTCCAATCATTTATGTAATGTAGTCTTTAAGCAATTCAAATGCAGAGATTAATAATTAATTTTACCTGGCTTGCAGTATATTTTTCAAATTAAAAATGCCTCCTTTCTGCTAGCAGACACCTTTTAACATATCCTCAGACATAATTTGATTCACCACCCACCAAATTTTCATCAAAACTACAAACACTAGTGATGAGAACAGCTGATTTCAACTGTCTACTATTGGTTTACAAATTAAAAATAAAAACACTCAAAATCATCTGAGAGGCTGGATAAAAATCAAAGACACTACATTTCTCCACTAATGAACAGTATCCACTACTTGGTCACAGACTAGAAATAGCCCATGTGTTTACAAGAATATCAAAATCATTTCCTTGAGATTTCATTCATTAAATAAAATTTTTGATTATCACATGACAATCCAAAAAAAAATCACTGTAACTACAAGAACAATCCCTTCTTCATGCTTAATACCTCTTTAAATACTTCGGCCTAATAAATTATGAAGATTAAAAATCAAACTAGGCCACTGGTAGACTGAATTACTAAAAGCAAAACATTCTTTTTCCTTAGATCAAGTATACAATTAAATAAAGCCAGATATAATTATGCTCAAAACTGTGATCCACTGTCTTACAAAACAAACCAGCAAAGACCTCTGAGGACAGACATTTAACCTGTTTGTAACATTACAGTCCTCTCACATGTAGAGAACTATCAGAAATCCCCAATACTTTTATGTATTTGAATTCTAGGTAAAAGAATCAAAAGATCAGAAAACATTCTTTTGCTGTTGTTGAAAAGTTAAGGTATTAAATGTCTTAGTGTCACACGTTTCTTTAGAGTAACTTAATGCAGGGCTCCGTAAAAAGTAAATTAATATATTTTAGATTTAAAAAAGAATGTTACAGAGGCTTAACTCGTTTGATTAGAAAAAAAAACTTTTCTATGCCAGATAACCATAGGTTTTTTCTTTTTAAATCAGGAATGTAAGTTTCAATGCCAAATGTTTAAAAATAAAATATGGATATTCCTCTTTTAAAATACCTAAGATACACAGAAATATATTTCAATGCACCAATGACAAAATACATTGTTTTAATAAGTTCGAGGAGAAATATCATGAAACACAGAAAGTTGCTGCAGTTAAGAAATTTCTTGGTTACTGCCTAGGATCATTTTATGAATGCGATAGCTAAATTTGCCAGAAATCAAATGATGACTTGACTCAAAACTCAAGAAGACTGCAGAATAAGGGTGTTCAAAAAATATATTTTAAAAATAAGCATGTTCAAATAATCACACCCACCACACAAAGACCTAAACACTCAAGCTACCTGGCTCACTGAGAACAGACAAGCAAACCAAATCCAGGAATACAAGACCAAGTGAGACAGCAAGTTTGGCTTTAACATTCAAAAGTCAATTCCGGGCTTCCCTGGTGGCGCAGTGGTTAAGAATCCGCCTGCCGATGCAGGGGACATGGGTTTGAGCCCTAGTCCAGGAAGATCCCACATGCCGCAGAGCAACTAAGCCCGTGGGCCACAACTACTGAGCCTATGCTCTAGCGCCCGCGTGCCACAACTAATGAAGCCCGTAGCCCCCGCTTGCCACAACTAGAGAAAGCCCGCGAGCAGCAACGAAGACCCAATGCAGCCAAAAATAAATAAGTAAAAATAAATAAATTTATTTAAAAAAAAAGTCAATTCCACATTCATGGATGAATTCCACATTCAGTGCAATCTCTATCAAAATCTCAGAGGACTTTTCTGCAGAAGCCAGAACCTAAAATTTATCTAGAAATCCAAAGAATTCAGAATAGCAAAAAGAATCTTGAAAAAGAAGTACAAAGTTGGAAGACTTATACTCCTGATTTCAAAACCTACCACAAAGCTACAATCATCAAGAAAGTCTAATGTCGGCATAAGGACAGACATACATATCAACAGGAAAGAACTGAGAGTCCAGAAATAAACTTTTACTTTTATGGTCAAATACTTTTTGACAAAAGTACCAAGGCATTTGAATGGGGAAAAAAAAATAAACAGTACTGGGACAACTGGATATCCATGCAAAACAGATGATTTTAGATCTTTACCTCACACCTTCAATAAAAATTAGCTCAAAATGGGTCACAGACTTTAAATGTAAAAGCTAAAACTATGAAATTCCTAGATGAAAACACAGGAATAAAACTTTAAAATTTTAAATTTAAAAACTGTAAACAACTATAATAAATATGCTAAGGGATCTAATGGAAAAAGATAGCATGCAAGAACAGATGGGCAATGTAAGAAGAGAGATGGAAATCCTAAGAAAGAGCCAAAATGAAATGCTAGAGATCAAAAACACCAACAGAAATGAAGAACATTTTTGATAGGCTTATTAGTGGACTGGATACAGCTAAGCAAAGAACCTCATGAAGATACATCAATACAAACCTCCAAATCTAAAAAGCAAAGAAAACACATATAGAAAAAAAAGAAGTGAATTTCAAATAACCACGGGACAACTACAAAAGGTATAACATACAAATGACAATAATAGAGGGAGAAAAAAGAAAGTAACAGAAGAAATATTTGAAACAATAATGACTGAGAATTTCACCAAATTAATGTCAGACACCATACCACAGATCCAGGAAGCTCAGAGAACAACAAGAAGGAAAAATGCCAGAAAAACTACACCTAGGCATATCATATTCAAACTACAGAAAATTAAAGAAAAAAGTCCTGAACGAAGACAGAGTATAAAAAACACCTACCTGGGACTTCCCTGGTGGCACAGTGGTTAAGAATCCTCCTGGCAATGCAGGGAACACAGGTTCGAGCCCTGATCTGGGAAGATCCCACATGCCACTGAGCAACTAAGCCCGTGCGCCACAAATACTGAGCCTGCGCTCTAGAGCCCATGAGCCACAACCACTGAGCCTGCGTGCTACAACTACTGAAGCCCGTGCGCCTAGAGTTCATGCTCCACAACAAGAAAAGCCACTGCAATGAGAAACCTGCACAATGCAATGAAGAGTAGCCCCCGCTCGCCACAACTAGAGAAAGCCCACACACAGCAACCAAGACCCAACTCAGCCAAAAGTAAATAAATAAATTTATTTAAAAAGAACAAAAAGCACTGCTTATGTAGAAACAAAAGGTAAGAATTATATCCGACTTCTCAGAAACCATGCAAGCAAGAAGAGAATGAAGTGAAATATTTTAAAAGTTGAGACAAAAAAACCACCAAACTAGAATTCTATATCCTGTGAAATTATCTTTCAAAAGTAAAAGAGAAATAAAGTCTTTCTCAGACAAACAAAAATAGAGGGAATTTGTTGCCAGAGACCCGGTTCACAAGAAATGTTAAAAGAAGTTCTTTAGAAAGAAGGAAAATAACATAGATCAAAAATTTTGATCTACATAAAGAAAGGAAGAGCATTAAGAAATAAATTGAAGATAAAATTTAAACTTTTTATTTTTTATTCTTAATTGATCTAACAGATAATAGTTTATTCAAAATAATAACAATATATTTGATTATGCATGCTTATGTGTATATATATATAGTGTGCATATGCGCACGCGAGCGTGTGTGCAGGTATGCGCTTATGTATGCTTACATATAAGTGAAATGAATGACAATAAAGACACAAGGAACAGAAAGGAGGAATTAGGATTATTTTGTTATTATGAGGTAATGACACAACCCATGAAGCGGTACAACGTTATCTGAAAGCGGACTTGGATGAACTGTAACAATATACTGCAAACTCTAGGGAAACCACTAATAAAAGTTAAAAAAAGAAGTATAACTGATATGCTAAGAAAGTAGAGAAAATAGAATCATAAAATGCTCAACTAAAAACACGAAAGACAGTAAGAGTGAAAGACAAAAACAGGAACAAAGAACAGGGCAACAAATAGAAAACAGTTACAAACATGGTAGTTATGAATCCAACTATATCAATAATCACTTTGAATGTCAATGATCTAAATGTAATAATGCTGACAACATCAAATGCTGGCAAGGATATGGAGCAACAGGAATTCTCATTCATTGCTGGTGGGAATGCATAACAGTACTGCCACCTTGGAAGATCGATTGGCAGTTTCTCACAAAACTAAACACATACTCTTATCAGATAATCCAGCTATTATGAACTTTGGTGTTTACCCAAAGGAACTGAAAATCTATAAACACACAAAACCCTGCATATGGAAGTTTACAGCAGCTTTATTCATAACTGCCAAAACTTGCAAGCAAAGTGTCCTTCAGAATGGATAAAATGGGTACATCCAGACAATGAAGTACTTTTCAGCATTACAAAGAAATGAGCTATCTAAGCCATGAAAAAACAGAGGAACCTTAAATGCACATTACGAAGCGAAAGCAGCTGATCTGAAATGGCTACATATTATATGACTCCAACCACATGACAGTGTGGAAAAGGCAAAAACAATAGAGACAGTAAAAAGACCAGTGGCTGCCAGAGTTAGGGAGGAGGAAAGGATGCACTGGCAGAGCACAGAGGATTCTGGGGCATTGAAAACACTCTCTCTGACACTGTCATTGTAATTCTCTGTTCAACACTATCAATATAATGGTGGACACATGTCATTACACATTTGTCCAAAATCGCAGAATGTATACTAAGATGAACCCTAATGTGAACTACGGACTTTGGGTGATAAGGATATTGCCAGTGTCGGTTCATCACTTGTCACAAACGTACCACTTTGTGGGGGATGTTCGTAATGGGCGCTTACGCGTGGGAGGACATGGCAAACAACAGTGCCTTCCTTTCCACTGTGCTGTGAACTAAAACTGCTCTCAACAAATTAAGGTCTAAAAATGTATACAGAGAGGCACAATAATAAGTTATCCAAAGATGATATTTCTAAAAGAACTGATTTTTCACTGATTTTTCCCCCTATTTACATTAATTACTCCCATTTGGCTCTCTATTTGGATTGACATGTCAATCAAAGGCAAGTACAATATTCCATCTCGAGCACTTGAGCCGGTTCAAATCATAGACACCCTACAGAACAGCACAGCTACCACCACAAAAAAAATGTCCTATCTTGAAGTGATAGGAGGAAGGGTTTAAATAAAATAAAATTACTTTCTCAGTTCTCATTTAGATAGATATTTTATGACTTAAAAAAAGTCCCATCCCACCTGATTCGGATTATGAGCAAAGGAAACCCTAGCAAAAAGCTGATTTAAAAGGAGACTGGGGCTTCCCTGGCGGCGAAGTGGTTGAGAATCTGCCTGCTAATGCAGGGGACACGGGTTCGAGCCTTGGTCTGGGAATATCCCACATACCGCGCAGCACCTAGGCCCGTGAGCCACAACTACTGAGCCTGCGCGTCTGGAGCCTGTGCTCCGCAACAAGAGAGGCCGTGATAGTGAGAGGCCTGCGCACCGCGATGAAGAGTGGCCCCTGCCTGCCGCAACTAGAGAAAGCCCTCGCACAGAAACGAAGACCCAACACAGCCAAAAATAAATAAATAAATCAATTAATTAATTAAAAAAAAAAAAAAAGGAGACTGCACAAGTGATATACTGGCTGCTCCTCTCCTGACCTAGGACAGGGCCCTCTCATTCTACCTTCTAATAGTCATATAAGAGCCCAGTCAACAAACTTGTCACAACTCAAAATAGTCAACAATTTAATCGTTATTCAGTAAGGTTAATAGCTAATATATTTGACCCACATCATTGATGCCTTGAATCTATGGCAACAATGCCTCCTCTCTCCCCATTTGATAATCTTCATCCCCTCTCCACCCCAAGATACTGAAAAAGATGTCTATGTGATCACTACAATCCTTGCAGCTTCCTATGTCTTAACTGTAAAACATCAGGTGAAGACCCTGTATGGTAGGGATTGGAGGAGGTGGTACCAAGGTGCTCTTTATTTTAGAAAGCCTGTTCATATGCCAGCTGAAGCATCCTTTTAGAACCAAGGCCTCCATTACCAAACGATCTGCTACAATAGCACTTACCAGTGGCTGCACTCATACAACCTAGGTCCTTCTCACTCTTAATAGCCATCTTGCCCATTTTCTACCTCAGATTATGGCAATCTCTTTCTTTTTCTCCCTACTTTCACATTCGACTTTTGAGACTTCAAATGACTCAAAACTAGAATTTCAGTGCTAATACAAATGTAAGTGACAACTCCAATCCAGAGGATCACCCACTGCCAGCTTTGAGAAGCAGGTAGCATGAAGTTCCCAAACTATTATTATTAATAGCCACCGATGTCTTTTTTTTTTTAAAGCCCTCACAGCTAGGAAAAGTAGATATCACCTGCTGAAATTTACAGTACACTTTCAACCTTACAACAGGGTCAGAATATTACCACCAGAGGAAAGGCTAGAGCTGCCTTTCAAAAAGGACTTGCAAAATGGTAGCTTTACTGAGGTTCCGATCTCGTTTCCAGGCTGAGCAGGCAGACCTCACCCCCACCCGGAGGACAGACCTCTCTTTCCAAGGGCGGAGTCACATTAACTAAACCTACAAGGCAGACCTGTAAAACCACAACATCCAAAACGACTCTCATCCTCTTGGTGTGGGCAGGCCCACACAAACAGCCAAATCATCATTAGGATGTTGTTTGATGAGCATGTAATCCAATCTAGAGAGGTCAGACAGACTGAACATTTAATGACATCAGGCTTACCTGGCCTGATGAATCCGCATCACAAAAGGAATGGTATTGCCCACACTACCAGATCAATCCAGAGCAATCACCCTCCACTAAAAGGCACAAAGTCCTCTCCCCTGGACAAGGGCTGAATGTCTAAACCATCAGTTCTGAATGACACATTCTTTCTTTAGCTATCCAATCAGGTTACCATCTGAATTTACAGTTCAAGACTAGTCATATACTTGATTGACTACTGGATTTTTTTTAAAAAAAGGATATTTTTGAGACAAGCTGAAAGTGTGATTTGGACTGTATGCTAGATAACTGAGTCAATGTTGATTTTCTTAGATGTGGTAATGAGGATGTGGTTGGGCAGGAGAGTATCCTTGTTCTTAAAAGATGCATGCTGAAATACCGAAGGGTAAAGCATCAGGATGCCTAAAACTAACTGGCAAAGGGGAGTGCTTAGGTGCATAGAGATGGAGCACCTGTAGCAAAATGTTAACAATTAACAACTGGTCAATCCAATGAAGGAGATGTTGGGGTCCCTTGCACTGATTTTTTTTTTTTTAACTTTTCTGTGGATTTGAAAATTTGCAAAATAAAACGTGGTCTTAAGACTACCTGTCTCAGGAAGAAAAACTCGTAATACACAATCAATATAATCTCTTAAAGTTGAACAGAAATACGAAATCAAAGCTACTTTAAAATATGAGCACCAGAGCTGACCAACAGACACGAAATACAGTGTACATATATGTAGTTTAAAATTTTCCACTAGCCACACTAAAAATAAACAGGTGAAACCAAAAAAATAAAATATGAGCAAAGACCTTTCTATATTTAAGACCACTACTACAACTTCAAATGTTTCTATTTTAAAGCTTAGCAAAAAGATATAAAAACCACTGAGATGTTCAAAGTGTCTCAGTGTCGAAAACCAAAGTTTTTTTCCCCCTAGCTTCCACAGAAAATATAACAGACAAAAAGTATCCCACCACTGTAAGGAAATGATTCAGCCAGTGCACTCCTGGATTTAAAAAGGGAAGGATGTCAGCTCACCAATGTGAACAGTCATGCAGGCTGTCATGCAGGGCTTTCCGAAGCACCGAGTCCTTGTCATAAATGCCCCAGGTAGCTTGTAGTACTGAATCAAGTAAGCAGTCTCCTGCAGTCCGGTTCCAAAGTGCATACAGTCGACTGTCCAAACGTGTAGCCAATTCCAAGGACCAGTTTATAATTGGAGATTCTTCTTCTAACTCTACATGAAGAATTTAAATAATATGTTCATATAAAACATTAATAAAGGAAATTGAAGATGATTCAAAGAAATGGGAAGATATCACATGCTCTTGGATTGGAAGAATTAATACTGTTAAAATGGCCACACTACCCAAAGCAATCTACAGATTTAACACGCTCCCTATCAAATTACCCATGACATTTTTCACAGAACAAAACAAATAATCCTAAAATTTACATGGAACCATAAAAGACCCAGGATTGCCAAAGCAATCCTGAGGAAAAAGAATAAAGCAGGAGGTCTAGCCTTCCCAAACTTCAGAGAATACTTCAGACAATTACTACAGTAATCAAAACACCATGGTATTGGCACAAAAACAGACATACGGAACAATGGAACAGAATAGAAAGTCCAGAAATAAACCCGCACACCTACGGTCAATTAATCTTCAACAAAGGAGGCAAGAATATACAATGAGAAAAAGACAGTCTCTTCAGCAAGGAGTGTTGGGAAAGTTGGACAGATGCATGTAAATCAATAAAGTTAGAACACACCCTCACACCACACACAAAAATAAACTCAAAATGACTTAAAAGACTCAAATACAAGACATCACACCATAAAACTTCTGGAAAAGAACACAGGCAAAAACATTCTCTGATATAAATCGTACCATTTTTTTCCTTAGGTCAGTCTCCCAAAGCAATAGAAATAAAAACAAAAATAAACAAATGGGACCTAATCAAACTTACAAGCTTTTACACAGCAAAGGAAACCATAAACAAAACAAAAAAACAATCTGTGGAATGGGAGAAAATATTTGCAAATGATTTGACTGACAAGGGCTTAATTTCCAAAATATACAAACAGCTCATACAACTCAACAACGGAAAAACAAACAACCCAATTGAAAAATGGGCAGAAGACCTAAACAGACATTTCACCAAAGACATACACATGGCCAACAGGCACATGAAAAGGAGCTCAACATCGCTAATTACTGGAGAAATGCAAATCGAAACCAGAATGAGATACTACCTCACACTGGTCAGAGTGGCCATTATTAAAAAGTCTACAAATAACAAATGCTGGAGAGGTTGTGGAGAAAAGGGAACCCTCCTACACTGTTGGTGGAAATGTAAGTTGGTACAGCCATTATGGAAAACAGTACGGAGATTCCTCAAAAAACTAAAAATAGAGTTGCCATATGATCCAGCAATCCCACTCCTGGGCACATATCCAGACAAAACTATAACTCAAAAAGATAAATGCTCCCCTGTGTTCAAAGCAGCACTACTCACAATAGCCAAGACATGGAAATGACCTAAATGTCCATCAACAGATGAATGGATAAAAAGATGTGGTACAATGGAATACTACTCAGCCATAAAAAAGAATGAAATAATGTCATTTGCAGCAACATGGATGGGCCTAGAGATTATCATACTAAGTGAAGTAAGTCGGAAAGAGAAAGACAAATACCATATGATATCACTTATATGTGGAATCTAAAATACGATGCAGGGCTTCCCTGGTGACACAGTGGTTAAGAATCCGCCTGCCAATGCAGGGGACACCGGTTCGAGCCCTGGTCTGGGAAGATCCCACATGCCTCGGAGCAACTAAGCCCATGAGCCACAACGACTGGGCCCACGTGCCACAACTACTGAGGCCGACGCGCCTAGAGCCTGTGCACTGCAACAAGAGAAGCCACCACAATGAGAAGCCCATGCACTGCAACGAAGAGTAGCCCCCACTCGCCACAACTAGAGAAATCCTGCATGCAGCAACAAAGACCCAACACAGCCAAAAATAAAATAAATGAAAAAAAAAATAAAATAAAATACGATGCAAATGAACTTATCTACGAAACAGAAACAGACTCACAGACATAGAGAACAGACTTGTGGTTGCCAAGGGGGAGGGGAGGAGGGAGAGGGATGGACTGGGAGTTTGGGGTTGGTAGATGCAAACTACTATATATAGGATGGATAAACAACAAGGTCCTAATGCAGAGCACAGGGAACTGTACTCAATATCCTGTGATAAACCATAATGGAAAAGAACATAAAAAAGAATGTATGTATAAGTATAACTGAATCACTTTGCTGTACAGCAGAAATTAACACAATATTGTAAATCAACTATACTTCAATATAAATAAGTAAATAAATAAAATGTTCATTTTCATGCTTCTGCAATTAAGAAATATTCAGTGGAAGAAAGAACCTATTCTCTAGAAGTTAATAGATTTATATGTAATTTATTAATAAACACCTTCAATAATTCAATTGAAATATAAACCTTTTGAGTAGCTGAAACACCTTAAGGCTCTAGAATAATTTACTCCATTTTTAAATTCTTCACGATTTATTTTCTAAAAATTTTTAATATGAAAATATACTCATTCTAGAAGAGGAAACAGAAAACCAAGGTTTAAAAATTTTTATACCTTTATTCACTCTACCACAGTTAAGAGCTATGAATGAGCACTTTTAAGAGCACAATACAACACTGTTCTTAAGGACTTTATATTTTCAATTTAAAGTAGAAATAAAATATGTTGAGCATACACCAAACTATTCCAAAACTTACAAAGCAAAGCAAGAAGTTTATTGAAATCAATAAAAGATAAATTATACTCATTAATTCCATGCTTACCTTTTTGAACATCTCTATCAAGCACCTCATCAAATAATTTTTCTTGGACTGTTGGAGGCAAGTCTTCAATATCTACAAAGAAAAACCAGATTTAAAAAATCTTTATATGTCTCATAACTTAAAAAATTTGATGCCAGCATCTAACAGTAACTTCCTCTAAAATAACTCCCTTTCCACTGAAGGCTGTCGAGTAGCTTCTTTTAAAAAACATGCATGTATCTCGTGTATGTGTGTGTGTGTATGAGGTGTAAAATATTTCCTTTCTGTACTTCATTATCAAAACTGTGATCTATCTACAAACAATAAAAAGAAAATCATTTGGACCAGTAATTATATACAGCTATTATCAAACCAACAAGAGATAACAAATGTTGATGAGAATGCGGAGAAAAGGGAACCCTTGTGCACCAGTGGTGGGAATGTAAACTGGTGCAGTCACTATGGAAAACAGTATGAAGGATCCTCAAAAACTTAAAATAAAACTATCATATGATCCAGCAATCTCACTTTTGGGTACACAGCCAAAGGATATGACAACAGGGTATCGAAAAGGTATTTGTACCCCCATGTTGGTTGCAGCATTACTCGCAATAGCCAATATATGAAAACAACCTAAGTGTCTATCAGTGGGTGAATAAATAAAGTAGATGTGATATATCTATACAATGCAGTATTATTAAGCCATGAGAAAGAAGAAAATCATGCCATTTGCAACATACGGAAGGACCTTGGAGACATTATGCTAAGTGAAATAAGCTCAACAGAGAAAGACCAATATTGCATGGTATTACTTACATATGGAATCTTAAAAAAAAAAGTCAAACTCATAGAAACAGAGAGTAGAAAAGCAGCTGCCAGGGGCAAGGCAGGAAGGGATAGGGAGAAACTGCTAAAAGAGTACAAACTATAAGCCATAAAATGAAGACAGCGAGGATTAAATGCAAAACATAGTAACAATAGTCAGTAACGCTGTATTGTACAACTGAGATTCACTAAGAGAACAAAACTTAATGTTCTCACCCAAAATATAAATAAATTGATAAATAAATGTGAGGTGATGAATGTGTTAATTAACTAGACGGGGGAATCTAGTTAATTAACAGTTAACTTTCACAATGTATGTATAAATCAAATCACCACAAAGTACACTTGAAATATTTTACAATTTTCTTTGTCAATGATAATAAAGTTGAAATAAAAGAAAAGAAAAAAGAACAGAGCTATCTAATATTCAAGTTAAAATAACAACAACAACAAAAAACAAACACACAAATTTTTGTCTGTTCTCTTCCCCCCCCACTCTCAACCTCTGCTCAGGACTGTTATTTTCAGACTTTAGAATCTCCTTATACAAGTTACTGAGCCATTCATTTTGGCACGCAGATTTCTGTTTTCCTCACCTTCTCAAATTCTCTATGCTCTGTTCAGTTTACTAATTGAGTAGTCTAGAGTAAGAAGCATTACCCTTACAAAAATGTTTTAAACTTACAACTATTTTCAACTTAAAATCTAATCATCACTTGAAGTACTAAGTTTAAATATACAGAGTGCATTTCAAATGAAATTTGTCTGATTTTAAAAAGCTTAGTTGTTATTTTCTACCATTTTGTAAATATCTCTGTTCATATCGCAATATAAAAAAAGCTCAAAACACTCAAAACCAAAATGTAAGTTTTATTTAGAAACTTTTGGTGTTTAGTGCATTTATTCAATGCCAACTGACAAAAAACAGCCTGGAAGACATTTCCACTTGTCATGGAACTGAAAAATAAAAAGTTGCTTCACAAATATAGTAGAAATTAATGTAGTAAGTGAAGAAAGTAATGACACTTTCAAAAGAATGCCAGTATCTTTGACTCAAATAACTTGACTCTACCTATCAAAAACCCATGTTCTGATCTTATCTCCTAATATCAGGTAACCAATAGTTATCTATGAAAAGAAAAAGAAAAAAAGCAGACTGATAATATTCTAAAATAAAAACAAAGAGAAAAATAAATGGATAAAACAGACTTTTTTAAATATCTGAGGCCCACAAAGAAGTCACTTATTATCAGCTGCTGTCTTCCTGTCAGCTCTAAGGCATTAGTTTATAAATGGCCCCTGTACTGGTCACTTCCAGTAAAACAGGGTAATCAAGTAATTTAAGATCCACATATAGTAGCTAAGTTATCTGTTTTCTAACAGAAACATTTTCATTCAGACATTAAAAAATTATAATAAAGTGGAAATTTGTTCTCACACAGAGATTTGGAGTTACCTGCTGGCAACGTAAATGTTACAAGGTCAGTTAGGAAATAGCAAGCAAAATCCCCCTTTCTCTGATGAAGAGAGGCAGCTATCTCACGCCGGATTTGCTCTGTCAGTTCAGGACACACCATTGCTGGAATACACTTTGCGGCTTGTTGAGACACCTTAAATACAAAAGAAACTTTCCTCTACATCTCATTTATCATCAGTGGAAGCAGAAAAAAACAGTGTATAAAAGAAATTGCCAAAATTTCCCAGTAACTCAAGGTGTTTTTGTTTTTGTTTTAAATATATGAGGTACTGGGTGTGATTTCCTCAGTAGTGTAAGTATATATCAGTACAACTTCCCTGGAAAACAGTGATAAAAATGCTTTGCCCTCTCAACTCAGTAGTTCTACTTTCTAGTGGAGTTTATCCCAAGGAAATACACAAAGATGCATATAAAAATTTATGTAAAATGGAGTTGTTCACAAACGTTCATCATAGGAGGGGGAGGGAGGACAGAAAACAAAGTAAGAATAACCATCATGCCCCTAATAAAAACATTCTTAAAAAAACAGGGAATTTTAGCTCACGGAGAAAGAGGAAAGTACAAACACTCTTCTCCTGCTCTGTTAAGAATATTTCAAGTAACTTGACTTAGAATAAAGAAAAGCATGATTTTTCTTTAATAAATTTATTTATTTTTAGTTATTTTTGGCTGGGTTGGGTCTTCGTTGCTACACGCGGGCTTTCTCTAGTTGCGGGGACGGGGGCTACTCTTCATTGTGGTGCGCGGGCTTCTCATTGCGGTGGCTTCTCTTGTTGCAGAGCACAGGCTCTAGGCACACGGGCTTCAGTAGTGGCTCGCAGGCTCAGTAGTTGTGGCGCACGGGCTTAGTTGCTCCACGGCATGTGGGATCTCCCTGGACCAGGGATCAAACCCGTGTCCCCTGCACTGGCAGGCGGATTCCCAACCTTTAAAGGGTTAGTTCCCAATGACTTCAAATCCCTCCCCACTTGTTACAATTCTGATTTTTTTTTTTTTCTATTTTTGGGCAGCACCACACAGCACGCGGGATCCTAGTTCCCCGACCAGGGATCAAACCCGCACCCCCTGCTGTGGAAGCACGGCGTCTTAACCACTGGACAGCCAGGGAAGTCCCTATAATTCTTAATTTTTTAAAAAAGCATCCGGTTTCTCTGAGTGTAGAACAGACAACAAATCTCTGAAGTAGTACAATTCGACGGGAATGAAATCTGAGCACTGGTGCAGTGAGCACTACCACAGAGAACCTCTGAACAAGGAGGTGGCTGGAACTTTCCTGTCCTTTTTGAATGATGAGTAACAACAAACGATGAAAAGACATTATCCTACATTTAACTTGTACTCCTTTTGTGGAGCTCAAGAAATCTATATACAGAGAATTCTGAAATCCAAGGTGAGTATCTGCTAAAGAGGAAATGAGTCTGGTGTGACCCTGAGCGAGCCAGTTAGCTCTGTTCTCTGCTGTCACTACAGACGCAGCCACTAACCTGGACGACCTTCCTGAATGCAGACTTCCAGTCACAAGTGGGGCTTGGAGCAGCAGATCTTCCAACAAGCCACACAAAGAATAAGTTTTACTGATAATGTCATCTACATAACACACGTGGACAGCTTAACTGTAATTACTATTAAGGTAAGTAAACAGTATTTCAAAAACCCTGCATACCCAACACAACCATTAGACATCCTATTCTGAAAACTACACAAAAATTCAATTCTCCTAAACTTTACTAGCCAGGATTACCAGTAACAATGAAATTGTCACCACATCTTATCTCCATGAGTCCAATCTAAGCAACACTAAAACTGGGGAAAACCAAATATTAAATATTTTCAGAATATAACAGACTATTTATCAAGTCAAAGCATTAAAAATGGATCTCAAAAGTAAATTCAAAAATAGCTTATCCCAATGTGCTAACCCTCGGCCCCTTTCCAAAATCCTGGGAAGATTTTTTTCAAAAACAACTTGGACTGAAACCTGAATATTGCAAACACCCCAAGAGAAACCTTACAGCTGGTGAATGGCCTCTAAGCTTCCTTCTCCCCCACCATCCTTAAGCATACGTCCCTGAGGCCTGCCTCTCATCTTCTAGCCCAGGGGTCCCCAACCCCCGGGCCGTAGGCCGGTACCGGTCTGCGGCCTGTTAGGAACCGGGCCGCACAGCAGGAGGTGAACCGCGAGCGAGCGATGCTTCACCTGCCGCTCCCCATCGCTCTCATTACCGCCTGAACCATCCCCCCACTCCCGCCTCCCCTCCCCCAGCCCGTGGAAAAACTGTCTTCAACGAAACCGGTCCCTGGTGCCAAAAAGGTTGGTGACTGCTGTTCTAGCCTCTTCAACCTCATGAGTCTCAACCATCTCCTTAGGCTACTGGTTAACTTAGGGTCCATGAACTTGGGAAGGGACCATGAATTAGAATAGGAATTTCAATTAAATTTAAATCTTTCATTTTCACTAACCTCTTGCCTACATTTAAAATGCATTTTCTTATACATCACATATATTTAATATTCTGATAACTATTTCAATATAACCGATTTCCTTTGTAATCCTATTTTTTATTTTATACATTTAAAAACAGTATTTTGAAAAGAAGTCCATAGGTTCCACCAGACTACAAACAGCATCCATTATCTAAAATCCAATTAAACCCCCTGGCCCAGACACATATTCCCAAAATATAATGTTCTCCTGTTCCCAGCCCAAAAGTACTTGGCTCTGTGCCCTGTCTGCAGACACATCCCTTAGTCCAGACGCATACTCTCCCCCTTCCAGTCTCCCTGATGGCCCCTTCAGTTCTGTCCTGTAGAGTGCCTACTCCATTGAGACTAAAGTCCATCACTGATTTTGTTCTTTCCCTAGAACAAGCCTCCTTTCCACCTCCCCCATCTTGTAGCAGGGTGGTCTATGTGTACCACAGAATATAGCAAAAATTATAGTATATCACTTCCTACATTAGGTTATATAGAAAAGACACTACAGTTTCCACTTGAACCATTCTCTCGCTCTCTCCCTCTCTTGGATCACTTGCTCTAGGTGAAACCAGCTACCACATCACAAGCAGCCCTACTGAGGGGCCCACGTAACAAGGATTTGAAGCCTCCTGCCAACAACTAGGTGAGTGTACTTGGAACCAGATCCCCTAGTCCCCGTTGAGCCTTTTGACAACTGTAGCCCTGGCAGTTTGTAACCTCATGAGACCTTGAGCCAAAATCATTCAGCTAAGCTGCTCCTGGACTCTTTACTCTCAGAAACTGTGATAACAAGTGTTTGTTGTCTTAAGCTGTTAAGTTTTGAGGGGATTTGTTACACAGCAGTAAATAATAAATACACTGGGGTTCTACTGTCTTCCTGCTGTTAGTCCCCAGAATGCTCTTAAGAGGTCAGTGACTTACACCAGTCCCTCCAGAACCTTCTCACAGTCCTCTACCAGCCTGAGAGAAGCCTATGGATCCCCTAACGACTGGAGCCTTGGCTCACAGCTGCCTTCCGTCTCCTGTCTCCAGCCACCACCAGCAACTGTAACTCCACACGGCAGCCCTTCCACTACACAACTGGGCATCACAACACAAATGCAGCCACGGGAACTACTTCTTACTGTTCCATCCCATGTTCCAGAACTCTGGTCTCTCTAATCACACAGCTGCTTTTCAAACAGTCCCCTTCTCCCTTATCCCCAGTAAGCCTGTCCTTTGTTTTCAGCATGACTGTCTCTCAAGCCCTCCTTTGCTCTATCAGGTGCCCCTGCTTACAACGGACTCTTACCAAACTAAACACATGGCTAGCCATCTCAATCATGCTTTCATCTAACGTTCATATTTATTAATCCCCTCACCCCATGCTTTGTACATCAATGTTCCCAGATATTGGCGAACTTAAATGTGCAAGTAAGCATACACAGGAGTATACTGACCAAATTGGATTTGAATCCACAACTGATCTAACTCTCTGCAATTTTACCCTATTTCTCTCATCATTAAAAAAAAATTACCTGGGGAATTCCCTGGTGGTCCAATGGGTAAGACTCCACACTCCCAAGGCAGGGGGCCCGGGTTTGATCCCTGGTCAGGGAATTATATCCCACATGCATGCTGCAACTAAGAGTCTGCATGTCACAACTAAGAGTCCGCATGCCGCAACTAAGAAGTCCGCATGCTGCAACTAAGAGCCCGCATGCTGCAACTAAAGATCCCGCATGCCGCAACTACGACGTGAAGCTGCATAAATAAATAAATGAATAAATAAATATTTTTCTTTAAAATTACCTGGATAATATAGTCACATCCTAATTCATTTGCAACCTCTGTCCTTTGTAACATGTCCCTAGTTGTCTAATCCAGGAACCCCAGAATCAACTCTGACCCTTAACTCACCATTACTCCCCATGGCCAAGCTATCCACTTAGTTCTGCCTACATCACCAGCATCTCTCTCAAACCAGCCCACTTCTTTCCTTTTCTGTTGCCACTATTGTCCCAGCAGAGTTCCTGCCAGCATCACTGCAATGTCCTGCTAACCAGGCTTGCCCCTCTCTAAAGTGAGCAGCCAAAACACACTCTCATCTTGTCACTCCCCAGCCCCTCTACCTAACCCTTTTTAAAGCCTTATTCTGCCCTCAGAATAATTTTCAAATTCTTTGGCCTAGAAGATCCTTCACACTGCGTCCCCTACTTGCCTCTCTCACTTCCCCTTCGCCATCACAACCCTGCTGAGCTACCTGCAAGTTCCAAATTCGCCACAAATACCACCGCCCTTGCCTCTGAATAAAATGTTTCCTCAACTCCCTTCTCTCCACCTACTGTTTGAGGCTAATTCCTCCTACTCCTTCACATCTCAGCTAAAATGTTACCTGCTACAGGTAAGAAGGTAAGATACCTCAAAACACCTTCTCAAGCACTCTCCACAGCACCTGGCATTTACATCTCTGAAACTGCACTCTGGGGATTTCCCTGGTGGCGCGGTGGTTAAGAATCTGCCTGCCAATCCAGGGGACACGGGTTCGAGCCCTGGTCCGGGAAGATCCTATATGCCGCAGAGCAACTAAGCCCGTGTGCCACAACTACTGAGCCTACGCTCTAGAGCCCGCAAGCCACAACTACTGAGCCTGTGTGCCACAACTACTGAAGCCCGCGCGCCTAGAGTCCGTGCTCCGCAACAACAGAAGCCCGCACACCTCAACGAAGAGTAGTCCCCACTCACCACAACTAGAGAAAGCCCACGAACAGCAACAAAGACCCGAGGGAGGGAGGGAGGGAGGGAGAGAGAAAGAAGGAAAGAAAGAAATTTTTTTTGAAAAAAAAAAAAAAAACCTGCACTCTCTACAGAATAACTGTACCTGGAGATTCATTGAAGGAAGAGCCAATGTCTTCACAATTATACCCCTTTTATGCACAGTACCTGGCACATAGTAGGTACTCAATGTTAGCTGAATGAATGACAGATACATCCCAGTTTTTTTTAAATCAAACATATGACTCAAATATTGTAGCAAAATGTCCTGTTTTAAAAACACATATCCTTAAAAATTATTTACTTCTGTTGAAGTCTAAGTTTAATGTCATTTTAAAAAGAGGACAGAAGATTGAATCTAAAACATTTAAGAACTGAGAAACATTATAACATCAAAAATGAAAACTAAAGAACACATTTCCTTCATATAAAAGAATGTTTAATCAAAATGCCACACTCACCTCTGTAAGCAATATTGCTAGCATATCCTGCCTCTGAAAACGTATAGCCAGATGTACCAGAGTATAGCCAACATCGAAAGCAGAAGGACGGTTCAGCAAGCGCACTTCATCTGCAGTGAGCTGACGGGCAATGTCCCCTCCTGATGATTTGTATGCTTCTATAGCAGCTAAATCACCTTCTACAACCCCTAAAACAAGCATCAAGACAGAAAAAAGTTCAATTTTATTTTTCTTCAAAAAGCATAAACCTGTAGCATTCACTCTAAACTCTGATTCTCTGTGCTTCCTGGATCCCGGGGCATCATTTAAATGTGCTATAGAATATAAGGAAAATTACAGTGTATTCCTTTCCCTTTCATTTCCTTCCAGAACTAGAACTGCCTAGTTAGGCACTTACCATCACATTAGTGCTGGTTCCATGCTCTGGTAATGTTTAGAGAAATTATTAGAATATATTAATTGGATCAAAGATCAACAATCTAGTGTGAGTAACTAGACTCCACAAAAGACACTAAGTTCCTGTTCTGGTCCTGGCTCTGCAGAAACCAAGGAGACAGGGATGTGCTTCCCGTTGGTGTTGGGCTGCTTTTGCCCTTTATTCTGCCTTTCTTTTTTTTTTTTTTTTTTTTTTTTTTTGGCGCACCAGGCAGCTTTGCGGGATCTCAGTTCCCCGACCAGGGATCAAACCCAGGCCCACAGCAGTGAAAGCACCAAGTCCTAACCACTGGACTGCCAGGGAATTCCCTAGGCTGCATTTTTAAAGCTGGATCAAAACAAATGCTGAGCCTTCCACACTACTGTTTTGTTAGCTTGGAGACAATTTAGAGCAGTCAAAAACATTTTTAATGTAAGTAAAAGTTAGCAATATTTTGATTTCAGAATTTCTCATAGCCAAGTCTTCCTTACACCCATTAAGAATTATTAATACAGTAAAACTTGAGCTAGATGATTTTGAACAGAAACAGGCTAAAATAAAACACTATAAACCAGGTGGGGAGTAGAGATACAAAACAAGTATCAATTTTTCCAAATCTATAAAGAACTTTCCATTCCCACTGAACCATGTTATTATTCTTAACACAAATTAATGTTAGGTAATGAGAAAAATCCTATTTACTAAGCAGTACAGTACATCTATGGATAATAAATAGCCTTGGCAAAAAATGAAGGTGTAGGTTAGCTTCAAATTTACCACAAATAGTATTAAACACACACACACACACAAGACTGTAGGACTAAATAACTTTGTTTCCTAAATTTCATCAAGAAAAATTTGTTACATAAAATGCTACTACCAGCTAGAAATATTCTTAGGGTATTTTAAAAAAAGCCTTTTAAACTGCTATCTTGAATTAGGAATTAGATAAATAAGACCTATTCCTTAGAGTATTACAGATTGGTACAATGCAACAAGTTCCCCTGTTATTAAAAATAACAAAGCTTTAAAATGATAATTTCCACATTCACCGAATGGCCATGACACATAAAGCAATATACTAGGCACTGTGAGAAACATAAAGACAGTAACATGATTCCTATACTCAAAACAGTCCTTCATCGCATTTGTGAGCCATAAAAAGCCAGCTTCCAAGTTTTCCAACTCTGGGATCAAGATCCCTTCTGCAAAACTAGATCCTCTCACCAGAAAAATGACCCCCTCCCCTTGAAACATATATTTTTCAGGTTAACAATCCATGATTTCAAATGAGAATACCTTATAGAAATTTTTATTTTCACAGCAACGTAGGTTAATACATTCCTCATTATAAACACCTAAGGACAGCTGTAGCCCCCACTGCAATACATAAAGGACTTCAACACACCCTTACAAGGCTTAGTGCCCTGGAGAAATCATCAAGGCTAAAATGTAATATAGTTGGCATGAGATAAGGGGAGGTGAACCTTCTCAAAAGGGCAAACCTGAAGAACAGACACACAAATGCTTGTTTTAATGAACAGATGAGAATAATCTAGTAGAGCTCATAACTTTTTGAATAACTTAATGCCGTATATTTTTTTCAAACTGAACATGCCCTACTCCATTTCCTTTTGTGTGTATATATTTCCTTACGAAGGCAACTACTGTTCACTTCAGTTCTATCAAAGCTATTAATAACTATTTCTAGGTGTGTGCAGTATCACCACACCTTTTACAGTTTTTAGCTTCAACCTAAAAATATATATTTATAAAATTTCTTTGTATGATGTAAGAAATGTTCTAGGCACTTCCAAAAGCAACACAAGGACCAAAAAGTCTGATCAATTTACCTGAAAAGATAAAGAGGAAGACCTGCACAGTGTATGTATATGCGTGTGTGTGTGTGTGTAAATACACACATATATTCTTTTGTTTCCCAAAGACAAAGATGAAGTAGTCTAAAGGTAAACGTCAACTAACTTTGTTCGTTTGGTTGGAGGAAGGGGAGATCTTCTAAATCACTGTCTTCACTATTTTTAGCTAACTCATCAAATAGCTGATGTCTGAAAGAATCTCATCTTAGAAATACTTGCTTAAGAATTCATTGTCTCTCTAATGTTTCTGAAGGATTTCTGTAATTAGAAACTAATTAGCTAGTCGAAGGTGGGGAGGGGTACAGACCAAACAGCACAACAAAGTCAGCAACTGTGCTTTGGAATTATGATTTACAGTCTGCCTTCAAACTAAATGTTTTTTAATAAAAACAGAACTGCAAATGATGAACTGCATAGTACGTGAATTATATCTCAATAAAGCTGACATATACACACACAAACTGGACTTCTATTTGGCCTAATCCAAGACATCAAAAACAATTACTTCCCCTGACCACAAGCTCTGCACTAAACTGCAAATAGGGAATCCTGCCGCCCCTAGCATGGAATATACACAGGAGGGCAGAAAATGAGGGTGAACAGAATAGGGATTCTGTTCTCTATTCATCACAGCATAAAAAACCTCCAAAATTCCCAGAACATGAAAAACACAAATTTAAGTATAGGGACAAAATAATATTTAAAAGAAAACTATTTTATTGTCTAATGTTTGGGAATATATAATTCCATTCTTTTCATTAACCATAATTAAGAGCTCACAGTTTCAGTAACTGGTGAGTTTTTGGCTACAAAGATGAGTAAATTTATTACAAATCAAATTTCATGAGAATGTCAATGAACTGTCCTAGTTTTTGTTGTATCTCTATTGCACACTGCTCAAGAGGAGCCAATGATTAAAGTTTCTTCACAGATGGGCTTTCACTGTAAACATGGTGCCTAAAGGATGTGGCCTATACTGAGATAATTTAAGTTTTAGCTACCACGTGTTTTCTACTTGGGGGGGGAGAAGCATCAGATTATATGCAAAACAACTTAGAAAATGTCCTTGAGTTCTTCACATAACATTAGATTTTTACCACCTTTTAAGATAACGGAATAAAACGGAAAGCAGAAAAAAAGTAAAAGAGTTGACAAGGAGGAAAATACAGTAAATAAATCTAAGTGGTAAAACCTCACTTAATGTAACAAAGATCAGGAAAAAGCGGGAAAGTTCCAGCAGAAGAGAAAGAGGTGACGGTGACGTACACATGCTTTCTAGGATACTGACATATCACACTATCTCCAAGAGTAACTAAAGCATCTTTCTCTTAATATGTTGTTTTGAAAATTTAACAAACGTTAAATATTACATGTTCTGTCCCTTCCTCTTCCATGTTATAAAGGCAAATTAAAAAGACAGCTGAAGGCACTCTAAGAAGATTAACTTTATAAAACTAACCTGCAGTTATCAATGTACATTCAGAATTGACTGAGTGAAATACACAACTAGCTAAGTGGTGGTGCATAATTACAGATAAAGGAAAGTTAATATACTTTTAAAAACATAAAGATCTGAGAGTAAGTGAAATTAAAAAAAAAAAAAAGCTCATATTGTTCTGTAAGCTGGGCCAGGAGTAGAATTTAACATATTTTGAAGTCACGGGTCACAACTCACTGGGGACACTTCACAGCTACTATGGAACTCCGTTGGTTAGAATATGGAGCTGGCTCATAGATGTTTAGAAAACAGACTTATTTTTTCCCCCATATATGGCACCGTTTTCAAAGTTTTGCCTTGTTTCTTTTGACATAAAACCATAATGGTAACTAACTTTGAAAAGAATGCCAAATGGTAAAAAAAAAGCCAGGACTTACCTGAGCCCACATGGGCCAGCTCAACACTACCCTGGAGTTCTATGGTAGCTGTGACATCACAGCATGGTTTATGCTGTGGGGTCAGGGTGGACTTGGAGTCAGCTGGCACAATTTCAGGAGCCCTTAAAGAGAAAAGTTAGTTTTAAGTGGTAATGTTCAGAATGTCCTTTACCATGGTCAGTAGAAAGATGCAGATGTGGGTGGCTACGAGGTCTGGGTAGTTTTCCTCTACTCAGAGTTTAATTCACTTAACTGTCTTTGCATATTAAAAAGGAAACTATACCACCCAGTTATACTTTTTCTTCATACTCCTAACCATTTGGCTATAGTTCAAAGACAAACTTGGCTTAGACAGACACAGCAATCTCTTTCAATACTCAAACATGACCTTCTTTTCAAATAAAATGACCTCAATATTTTTAAATGTATCTCAAGTAGACACAAGCTATGGCAATCCCAAAAATAGTTTGAGCAGACCAAACAAATCACCTCCCAGATGCATTTTTTACATAATAACCAAAGGCAACAAGTTAAAATCTACCATTTCTATTCCTAGAATAGTGCTATTGAACAATAATCTTTTCAAAAAAACCAAGAGATGAAAATCACAAATTGGAAATAAATTCTTAATCTAATCTATACTTTATCACGATGGGTTTCTACTCAATTCATTCAATAAACTTACTCCGTTATGAAAACATTTACTGATTGACTGATTGATTGCCACACCGTGCCGCTTGCAGGATCTCAGTTCCCCAACCAGGCACTGAAAGCAGTGGAAGCCCAGAATCCTAACCACTAGGCCACCAGGGAACTCCTGAAAATATCCTCTTCAGAAAAATTTAAAACTCAAATGATAGGGAAGTCAAAATAATCTCTAAATAAGGCCTTTAAATGTTCTATTATTAACCATGACAAACTACGCCAAATGTAGCTTATACTGTGGTGCTCTTACCTCCTTAAATCTTTGATCAGATTGTTAACAACCAAACTGCTGTGAAAATATAAATCCCCAAAGTCATCAAAAAAATACCTGAATTGATAGAGTACCTTCATAAGAAAGAAGATCTTGCCATGCAGGAAGAATTACTGCTAAAAGCACAATGGAAGGATATGAAGGAACATGTCACAAAGTTATCTTTGGGAAGGTGATCAGAGATGAGGACCAGTGTTAATGGGTTAAAGATGAATGTGAGTTACAATCAGAAAGGTTACTTAAGATATTCCCAAAAAGTCAACTGAAGGGATATTAAAGTTCTTAAAATCTGAGGTTCTGGTCAAATAAAATAGTGTATGTCAAAACCACATTCTGCACTGAAACCAAGTCCCAAAAGTTTTTGACTTCAGGTAAAAATTTCATCTGTCAAGTTATCCTGGCCAAATTTGAAACCAAATATTAGACTTTTAGAATTATGCTATTTTAGATTGGCCTTCTAAGAGGAACTGAATAGTCTAGCCACTCTCTTTTACCAGTGAGAAAATTAGAGGGTAAATAAGCATTTTAAAAGGGACGGACAGATAAAAGGAAAACCTCTCATAACATAACTTTATACTATTCAGATTATGTCCATATAACTCTTCTTCTAGCCAAAAATACTGATAGAATTAAGACAGAGAATCATCAAATTGGAAGAGATATTTAAAAGTTAGCGCATCTTGATGTGGTTCCCAAGTAGAAGCACAAAACAAGAAAGTCCCTATAATTCGCTACTGCAAGAGAAGGTTCCACAGCTTCCGTTAATGCTCATGGCCCCACAACTATCCACATAAAACTATGGATCTACCACCGAGTGGTAGATGTTTCCCCAAAGAGTTTCAGGCCCATATATCCAACAACCCATCAGAACCCTCACTATGGCATGTCTAAAACTGATCTTCATGTTTTCTTCGTTTAGGAAAAAATGATACTGCTATCCAACCCAAGTGTCCAAACAAAAAACCTGGGTATCTTTCTTAACTCTCCCCTCAGCCCCAATATCAATTCTTCCAAGTTTTATCCATCCTACCTTTTTAAAGTCTCTCTCAAATACATCCCCCTTACCCCATTTTCCACTGCCTGCACCTTAGGTCAAGGCCACACTCTTTCTCACCTGGATTGCTATAATTTCCTCCTTAAAAGGTCTGCTTGCCTCTACTGCTGCCCCCTCCCAATCTAGCCTCTAGGCTATGACCAGAGTGAGCTTCCCAAACCACAAATCAGATTAAGGCAGTCTCCTTCCAAATGTTTACCACTGCCCTTACATTAAGAGCTAAAATCTTCAACCAGATTAACAGGCCTTGAAAAGTCCAGCATTACCCTGCAGCTATTTCTCACAGCTCCCATTCTATACTCCAGCCCTGTAGACTTCTTTCAGTTGAACGGATGGGCCATGCTCTCTTGCCTCTGGAGTCTTAACAAATGCAATTCCCTCTGACAGAAGCACTCTTTTCCCTCTTCTAAGGTTTTGGCTTAGATGTCACTTCTTCCTGAAAGCCCTCTCCAAATGTCCAAATGCGATTAGGGTGCATACTCCTCCTCTAACACCCTATACTTCCTCTCCTGAACTTATCACACTATTACTGACCTGTTAAATTACTTCTTCACTGGACCACAAGCTCACTGAGAGCCCTGACTTCTTCCCCGGGCTTGGAAGCACACTCAATGATCGTCTGAATGCATAAATGAATGGACGAACAAACAAATAAAAGGTGAAAATGAAGACAATTCTGAAAAGCAAGTGGAGGGTGGAGCAGGTTGGACATTTGCCTTTTGAGATTTTTAAGATATCTAATAAACCCATAACTGTTTAAGCAAAAGTGTGATACTGATGTAAAAAAAAAAAACATCAAAATAAAGAGCCTCAAAACAAATGAAGCAGAATCATTTTATATATGACAGAACCATCCAAATCAATGGGGAAAGAATTTATTTAATAAATCATATTAACGGAAATTATCTGTAAAAAATATTTTAATCCTTAGTTCAATCCAAAAAACTGTGAAAAACAAAGATAAAATGTTATAACTCTCCCCACAAAAAAAAGGTAAAGAAAATGTGCAACAAATATGTCTGGTATATACCTGTAATACATACATTATTTATATTCATATAGACTTGATACAACTTGACAAAATCACAAAGGAAAATGGACAAAAGACATAAATCAACAATTCACAGAAAAAAATACAAATGACTAATTAAATGAGATAGCTTGCCTCCCTTAATAACAAACATCAGCAAAGATACAGCTACATAGGTACTCTCTTACACTGATAATGAGAATATAATCAGTACAGTCCTTCCAGGCAGCAATTTACCAACATGCACAAAATACCTTTGACACGTTTCCATCATTTGATCCTCTTACCCCATTTCTGGGAACCTAAGAAAATCATTAGAAATGCTGACGATTTTGTTCATCAAAACATTATCAGAATAAAACATTTTCAAAAAACCCAAAGGTCATTAATAAGGGCTATGTTAACTTAAAGTACAGCAACTCGAAGTCATATTACACATTCATTTTTTTTAAAGATGAAAATATTTTAACTACTTCAAAATGTAAAATTCAACAACAAAAAGAATGTACATTATTTCAGTTACATAAAAATATTAAAAAACTGAAAATACAAATATGAGATTTCCTCTAGTGATATTATAAACTATATTTTTTCATAGCTTTTCTTACCTCTGACATACTCTGCAATGAGTATGCTCTGTTTTTATTATTTAAAAATGAATTAAACCCTTATATACTGTTATAGGAAGTCAGTATATAATGCCAAATTTGATAAAACAAGAAATACTGCTATGTCCATCAACAGATGAATGGGTAAACAAAATGTGGCATATAAATAAAATGGAACATTATTCACACTTAAAAGGAAGGAAATTCTGACAGTTACAACATGGATAAACCTTGAAGACATTACACTAAATGAAATAAATAAGCCGGTCACAAAAGGACAAACACCACCGTATGATTCCACTTATATGAGGTACCCAGAGTAGTCAGATTCACAGAGACAGAAAAAAGAATGGTGGTTGCCAGGAGCTGGGAAAGGGGGACTGGGGTGTTACTGTTACTGTATACAGTTTCAGTTTTGCAAGGTGGAAAAAGTTCTGCACACAGATGGTTGTTATTGATGGTTACACAACAATGTGAATGTACCAAAGCCACTGAACTGCACATTTAAAAGCAGTTAAGATGTCAAATTTTGTTATGTATGCTTTACTACAATTAATTTTTTTAAAGGAAAAAATGATAAAAGGACATTATTCAGAGATATTAGAGGTCCTGCTTCAAATATCACCTATGTAGTGCTCCTCCCTCGCACGAAAAAGTAAATGTTTAAATTTCGTCTAATCACATCCAAATTGAGACTTATTCTGTAAAATGAATGGCCTGGCCTCTGAAAATGTTAATGACATGAAGAGTAAACAGAAAAAAAAAAACAAAACCCACCTGAGGCACTATTTAGATTAAAAGAGATTAAACAGATAAAACAACTAAATAAAACAGATAATCCTTGATTGAATGGGGTTGGAGCAATAGCTATTAGTGAAACTACTGGTGAAATTGAATATATGGACCTCAAATATTAGAGTTTCTGGATAATTATATTGTGTGAATATGTAGGGAAAATGTGTTTTTAAAACATACAATGCTGAAATATTTAGGGGCAAAATGTCATGACATCTGTAGCTAACTCTCAAATAGTTCAGGAAAAACTCCTACAGAAAGACAAACAGAGCTCGCAAATGTGGCAAAGTACTAACAATCGGAAAATCTAGGTCAAAAGCATTTGGTGTTCAATGTGTTATATTTGTAACTTCTCTACTGTTTTTGAAATTTCTCAGAATGAAAGGCTGATGGGGAACAGCCTGGTTACCTCCACACATAAGGACTGAAGGTGGAGGGAAGAAAAAGAAACTTGCTTTTCTTTATAAACTCTTTCTGTAACTGCTTGATTTTTATAACCCTGTGCATAGTTTACTTTAATTAATGTTTAAAATTAAAGTTATTTTATGGTAAACAGTAAAGGTCTCTGGAGTCTAAATACATCTTTTTATACTTAATATTTAAACGATACTTTTGGATTTCATAATTCAATGTGTTCATTTAATATAGTGCTTTTAAAAAATGAAAGCCTTTACTCAATCAATGATGCATATTCAAATGTCACTATCATACAATCGAGACTCACCAGACAGATTCCCTTTCTCAGCATTAGGAGGCACATTATTAGTTGGCAGGCCTGTGTAATCAATCATTTCTAAAAGCCAGGAATTATGTCTCAGGCAGACTAAAGGCAACCAGAAGGATACTGCAGGGGCTCTATTTCTGCCACTGCTATCCATTTGCCTTGACACACTCATTCCTGGAAGCTTCTTTCATATCCCAGATGTCAGGAAGCACTTTGAAAAGCCAGACTAAACTGGCCAGGGGGAATAAAATGAGTGTGTATTCTCTACAGATTAGAATCTTACATTGCTGAGAATTCCCACAATTCACTTAAAAACCATGACATAAAATGTTATTTTAAATCCAGAGTTCCAAAAGCACAAGAGGAAATCCTTTGAGACTTGAAAACAAGCTAGAACTAGCTGAAGATAACACTCCTTTCACAGTGCTAAAAATAATTCTATTACCTGTAATATCAACTACCTTGGACAGGAAGGAGATTAACAACCAAGAATGTGTATGGAGTGAAAAGGCACCGCAGTTTTTACAGCTACACGCACACATCCCATGTAAGAGTATCACACACAGTTAACCAAGGACATACAAGGCAAAGGAGATTAACAACCAAGAATGTGTATGGAGTGAAAAGGCACCGCAGTTTTTACAGCTACACGCACACATCCCATGTAAGAGTATCACACACAGTTAACCAAGGACATACAAGGCATCGCCAGCACTCTAGCAGCTTATTTTCCTTTTATGGATGCAGTGCCAAAGATTTGCTGCAGGAGTCCACATATATTTTGGATTCTATTAAAAGCTTTTAATAGAATATTTTAACTCAAACCATTTTTTTTTAATGTTTTTAAAAAGTGCGATGGTTTTAAATGTCAAAGACTAAGAAGACTTTTTTTCAGGCTCCACATTCATTCATATGTAAAGCAATATATGAAGGGAAAAGGGACACTAAATAGGAGTATCTTTTAGTAGAACAGTCTGGTATCAATATAAAATCAAATTCATAATCAAACAAAATGGCCCAGCATACAACCATAACTTAAAATGAAGCAATTCTACAGGGCAGGAAAAATTCTGAAGATGGAAAATATTGTCCAAACAGCTAAGGTATACCAAGTATAAGCAAACACAAGTAAAGCAAACAGAACAAATACTAGAGAAATGCCATACTAAAAATCAAGCCCAAATAACGTGGCTTCGCTATGGAATGATGAGAATTATTAGCAAGTGAAGATTACCTTGGGACACAGCAATCAACTTCACATAGGCTTACTTATTTAGTTGACTTGGAAAAAAGGACTGAAAACATTAATATTCATAGGCATCAAACATCATTCAAAAGTTCCAGTAACAGTATTCCTTGCAACCATATCAAGCAAGAAAAACCACTGTGGATAAAAAATATATGGTCTTCATCTACTGTTCCTGGCACATACCTCCTAAAACCCTTGTAATTTCCTATATAAGAGTCATAAGGGTGTCTTCTGTTATAATATTTAGTTTTGTTCTCAGTTCCTAAATAGCTCCAGAATGATACAGATGAAATAAATAGGAGTCTTTTGTTGCTCATATAGCAAGCCCCCTTCAAGCACCTGAGTTTATGTTAATGAGGTAACTTCTGGAAAGCCCCTAAGGATGGAGGCTGGTTACCAGGGGAACAAACCCAGTGATTAGAAGGTTGTAACTTTCAGCCCCACAC
Organism: Balaenoptera musculus; assembly: GCF_009873245.2. Classification (NCBI taxonomy): domain Eukaryota; kingdom Metazoa; phylum Chordata; class Mammalia; order Artiodactyla; family Balaenopteridae; genus Balaenoptera; species Balaenoptera musculus. The sequence continues at coordinate 7,339,955 of NC_045800.1, forward strand.
CACCCTCACCTCCTGGGAGGGGAGAGGGGCTTGAGGTTCAAACAATCACCAATGTCCAATGGTTTAATCCATCTTGCCCCCATAAAAATCCCTGATACGGGGTTTGGAGAGCTTCCAGGTTGGTGAACATGTGGAGGTGCTGCGAGAGTAGTGGCCAAGAGAGGACACGGAAAGCTTGCCCTATGCACCTCTTCCACCTGGCTGTTCCTGGGTCATATCCTTTTATAATAAACCAGTAATCTAGTGAGTAAAATGTTTTCCCGGGTTCTGAAAGCTGTTCCACCAAATTATTTGAACCCAAGGAGGTGACTGTGGGAACCTACGATTTATAGCCTACCATCAGACACACAGGTGACAACCTGGACTAGCAACTGGAATCTGAAGGGGGTAGGGAGGAAGGGAGGCAGTACTGTGGGACTGAGCCCTTAACCTGTGGGATCTGATGCTACTTCCAGGTAGAGGCAGAACTGAGTTAACTTGTAAAATGCCCTGCTGGTGTCTGGAGAATCTGAGAATAGCTTGGTTTGGGAACCTGCCCCGCCCCTCCCGCCTTCCCTCCCGACACGCACACATACATTTGGTGGCCATTACTGCTATGAATGTAATGTAAGCCTAGAGACACAAAGAAGTGAGTTTTTACTTACAAACACACCTGTATACCACCTTTGTCTAGAAAAGGATAACAACATGGCTACATCACACTGAGCCAGTAAGCCTCTCTGTGCCTCAGCTTCTCCCGTTGTGTAAAATAACAAAACAATGACTCTTGTTTTGTCATAGAACCAGTGAAGGTTAAGTTAAATTTTTCTGAAATTGTCAAATTAAGATGCTATTTGTAATTTTTTTAAAATGTTATTTTTAAATAACATTAAAATTTAAATAACATTAAATAAAATTTAAATAACATTAAATTATTAATGTTATTAATAACCTTAATTAATAATTAATAATTAATTAATTAGTTATTATTAATTAATGTTATTTATAACATTAAATTTATTTTTAATTTTTTAAAAATGTTATTTGTATTAATTTCCTATTGCTGCTTCAAACAAATTACTACAAATTTAGTGACTTAAAACAATACAAATTTTTTATCTTAAAATTTGGGAGAGGTCAGAAGTTCCACATGGGTCTCACCGGGCTAAAATCAAGGTGCACTCCACAGGGAGGCTCTAAGGGAGTTTTGCCTTTTCCAGCTTCTAGAGGCTGCCCACATTCCTTAGCTAAGGGCCCCCGCATAACTAAAACCTCTGCTTTTCCACCGTCACATCTCATTCTCCCATCTCTCTCCTTTGCTGATTAAGGACCCATATTACACTGGGCCCACCCAGATAATCTGGGATAATCTCTCCATCTCAAGGCCCTTAATTACATCTGCAGAATCCCTTTTGCCAAGTAAAGTAACATATTCATAGGTTCTGGGGATTAGGATTTAGACATTTTGGGGGGCCGGAGTGCAATATTCTGCCTGTCACACTATTTAAATCAGTCATATAAATCAGAGAAAACCCAAAGCGGGTGGGGAGAAGCGCCTATAAGGAAGTCAAGTACTGGGCAAGTAAAAAATACAAATTTGGACACTACCTCATCATTAATATTGTATTTTTCAAGATACCTAATGTTTTGTGTTTTCAGACAAGTCATCAATAAAATACCTCTGTGGAGCAAATTAATAATTTTTAAGGCTAAAGGAGTACTTACTGAACTAGAAAACAAGTTTCTTCTAATTTTTTCTTTACAATAACTTATATGCCCTGAGTTACCTTTAAAGTTAAAAAGTCAGCCACAGGGCTTCCCTGGTGGCGCAGTGGTTGAGAATCTGCCTGCTAATGCAGGGGACACGGGTTCGAGCCCTGGTCTGGGAAGATCCCACATGCCACGGAGCGGCTGGGCCCGTGAGCCACAACTACTGAGCCTGCGCGTCTGGAGCCTGTGTCCCGCAACGGGAGGGGCCGCGATAGTGAAAGGCCCGCGCACCGCGATGAAGAGCGGTCCCCGCACCGCGATGAAGAGTGGCCCCCACTTGCCGCAACTAGAGAAAGCCCTCGCACGAACCGAAGACCCAGCACAGCCAAAAATAAATAAATAAATAAAAATAAAAGTAGCTATAAAAAAAAAATTAAAAAAAAAAAAAAAAAAAGTCAGCCACAAAGATATCTGAATAAATGGATAAAATCAACATTATGTCTTATGTCAAGAATTTCCTTTTCTGTTTTGTCTTGATGTGGTAGTTTTCTTGGTATAAATCAACTTATTATCATTCCAGTACACAGTACTACTATCTCTCAAAAACTAACCTTCTACGACTTTTTCTTCCATTGAAGTTAATTTGATTTTGTTTGGGTTAGTGCACAACACTCCTTTCATTTGACCAGACACTGTATCTCAAAACTAGGAATTTAAAAAGTCATCGTAGAAGATTGCACACTGCAACAGATTTTTCTAGATGCAATATTGTGATTTATAGGAAAAATCATCATTCAGATGACCAAATACATATATTTGATCTTCATCCACAATTCCTGGCTCACAGCTTCCCAAAACCCTTAGAATTTCCTGAGTGATAAAAGTAGTGGGATAGTATCTGGTCTCTGGTCCTCAGCTCCTGAAAACACTTCAGGGAAGGTGACTTTTGGATCCCACCCCCAGGGTGGGAGCTGGTTGCCAGGGGATTAGAGGGTTGGGACTTTCAGTCCCACCCACTATGCCACCCTGACCTCCAGAGAGGGGAGAGAGGCCGGAGATCGCCAGTGACCAATGATTTAATCAACGATGCCCATGTAATGAGGCCTCCATAAAACCCCAAAAGGAAAGGGTCTGGAGAGCTTTCAGGCTGGTGAACACACAGAGATCTGAGGAGAGTGACACTTGGAAAGAGCATCATGGAAGCTCCATGCCCTTTCTCCAAACCTTGCCCTCTATACATCTCTTCCATCTAGATGTTCATCTGTATCCTTTATCATACCCTTTTATAATAAACCAGTAACCTAGTAAGTAAACTGTTTCTCTGAGTTACGTGGGGCGTTCCAGCAAATTAATCAAACCCAAGGCAGGGGGTCATGGGAACCTCTGATTTATAGACAATTGGTCAGAAGTACAGGTTAACAACCTGGGCTTGTGACTAGCATCTGAAGTGGAGGGAGGTCTTGTGGGGCTGAGCCCTTCACCTGTGGAATCTGATTCTACCTCCAGGTAGACAGTGTCAGAATTGAGCTGAATTCTCGGACACCCTGCTGGTGTCTGCGAATTGCCTATTGGTATAAGGAAGCTCACACACACACACACACACACACACACGCTGGAACTGGGCCTGGGAACCCTTTTCACCAGAGGAAGAAAAATAATACTAATACAACCTTAAAAATTTACTTCCTGAGAAAAACCATCCATATACATGATTTTTAATACCAATACCAAAGTAAATTGAAAAGAACATTTTAAAATGTAGTAAGCCTATACATTGCTAATTTTGGTTAAAATGAAAAAAGTGTTAATGAAACCAAATAAACAAATATCAATACTTTCTGACATGTTTAACACCATGCAAGTTTTAGGTATTTCTACAGTTACATCTGACACTCTGGAGTGGACACCTATACATAACACTGTATACAGCTTTCCAGTAAGGGGGCCAAAATACAATTGGCATCAACACAGAAAACAACTGCCACAAATATTAATTTTCAACAGTTATGAGAAAGGGGGAAACATTAGATCAAATATAACAATATTTTTGGAGACCAATTGCAAGAAAAAGTTAATTCTAATGTACTGCCTACGTTTTAAGAATCATATAAATTTTTAGACACATCAAAATCTTGCTCAGTAATACGACTACAATCCTCATGACTCCATTTCAACGTGCTCCTTGATAATGAGATTCCGGTTAAGCTCGTAAGTCAGTGATTCTCAATAGGGTACACCAGTACATACTGTGCCCCCCCCCCAAAGCTTGGGAGCAATGGAGATGTTACTAATTCATATGTTCTCTATAATGCCACAGCCATGGGGCAAACTGAACATTTCAGCATAAAAATTCCAGTTTCAACATGTACTTGTTATATGAGCATGATTCTTTTCCCCCTACGCCTTCAACAGCACTCCCTCCCGCTGCCCCCCAATCTCAAACCCTTCCCATCTTTGTTAGCAGGATCACTAGACAAGCTAAATGGAAGAAAGATGCAGCTATTTAAGGCAAAATGCCAAATAGGAAGCAACATGTCCAATGACAACTGAATAAAAACTTTTCAAGTAAAAACTTTATTTGAGGGCTTCCCTGGTGGCGCAGTGGTTGAGAGTCTGCCTGCCAATGCGGGGTACACGGGTTCGAGCCCTGGTCTGGGAGGATCCCACATGCCGTGGAGCAACTGGGCCCGTGAGCCACAATTACTGAGCCTGCGCGTCTGGAGTCTGTGCTCCGCAGCAAGAGAGGCCGCGATAGTGAGAGGCCCGCGCACTGCGATGAAGAGTGGCCCCCGCTTGCCGCAGCTGGAGAGAGCCCTCGCATAGAAACGAAGACCCAACACAACCATAAATAAATAAATTAAAAAAAAAAAAAAAAACTTTATTTGATTTAGGACTCTACGTATAGAAAACATTACGATTTTTTTCCTTATATATTCATCAAGTTATCAAATATTCATCAGGAAGACAGAAAAATTAAATATAAAGAAATCTGACTTTAGACTCTTCATATCCACAGACTGCTTAGTGATAAACTGAGGTCTCTCTACTCTTTCCAATAAAACCCTATGGGACCTACTTGCTCTGTCTTCACCTGACAGGAAGAGGCCAAGCTGGCTCCCAGTGGGTTGAGCTCCAGGTAATCTGTAAGGTGAGAAGTACAGAAAGCTAGGAAGAAGGCAAAGAATCAAGAAATTTAGGAGAAAAGCAAAAAGGTTTATTTGTCTTTGGAAGGTCTATTTGTCTATTTGTCCAGATTCCAGTTTCCACAAATGTTTATTCACTGATTAACAAAAATTTCAATGTCTGCTATGTATCAGGCAATGTTTTAGGTACTAGCAAACAGCTGTGAACAAAACAGACAAAATTCCTGGCCTTCAGAAAGCTTAAGTTCTAAGCAAGAGAGAGACAAATAAGGTGACTTCTAATAAGTGTATTAGGAGGTAACAAGTGTTGTGAAGAAAATTAAAGTTGGGGGAAGAGAGGACAGGACAGGGCTGAAATTTGAGGCCTCACAGAGAAGGTGACATGTGAGAAAACACCTGAAAGAAGTAAATTAGCTAATCCTGCAATCTAGAGAAAGCAATCCGGGCAGAGGAAAGAGCAAGTGCAAAGCTTGAGGCTTATTTGCAGACAAGAAAGGTGGCTAGAGGGCAGGAGTGAATGAGCGAGGTTGAGAGTAATAGATAAGGTTAGAGGGAAACGTGTGTTTGTATAAAAGTGGGGAAAGCAGGTGTGGGATAGAGAGCAGAGAGAGCCTGTAAAATTGGCTTTTACTCTCAGCAACACAGGGAGAATCACTGGAGGGTTCTAAGCAAAGTTTTAGAAGAGTAGCTCCTGTTCAGAGAACAGTTTGTAAAGGAGGACACGGACCGAGAGGGGATCATGGCTTGGACCAGTGTGGTGAGAGGTGGCCAGATTCTGGGTATATTTTGAAGACAAAGCCAGTGAGAATGGAGTATAAGAGAAAAAGAAGAAAACCAAGGATGACCAAGGCTCTGGACACAGCAAATAAAACGATGAACTTGCCATCAACTGAGATGCGGGAAGTGAGGGAATTGATTTGAGAGACCAGTTCAGTTTTTTGGCCTCAATGAGTTTGAAATGCGTTTGAAATATTACATATTCAAGAGAAGATGTTGGATAGGTGGCCGCTGGATATCAGAGTCCAGGGTTCAGGCATACAAAAGTTATTATACAGATTTAATTTGAGATCCTTATCTGACCCTGTATCTTTTCAAGGGATCAACTTGGGGTCATAAGTTTAAATGTTCTTCTAAAGGGCAACTGATTCAATACAACAGCAGAACTAAAACGGTATGTTAGGTAGTGCTGCCTTATCTCTAGAGACATTATCATCTGTCCAGTGGGAAAGGCAGACCATGATTAGCACTGACATGACCTCCCAGAAAATAACCTGGCACCAAACTGCAGACACTCCAGAGACAACAGCACATTTAAATTCACACCTCTGCCGTTACCATTTCACTCCCACTCCCAGATTCCATTTTTACTGGTGTCAGGTTTTGGCACCAGTAAAACGTTGGACGTTGGACGTCCCCAACGTCCTCTCATCACGTAAGATAAAGTGACCTATGTGAAACTTATACCCAACAGTTATGTAAAAGATACTTACTTAATACTGTGGAAGCTTTAGCTTTACCCTTCTCAATACTGAATCTTCCTCATTCCCATTTTACCAGGTACAAAGCTGAGGTTGAGATTTTTTTATTTCAATTTCAAATGGGAAAGTTTCACATTTTATACTTAGTATAAATTTTATGCACAGTATACATTTTGTACTTTGGAGATGATTTTTTAAGTATATGTGCTGCCAGAGCAAACACTAAGATGGTTTTCTTAAATGCCTAACATCGATAAACCATAATATACCATATCTAATGAAATCTGGAGAGCATAAGACAGGTAACAAGGGAGAAGTAAAGAATAATTTTCAGGGACTTCCCCAGCGGTCCAGTGGTTAAGACTCCGCCTGCCACTGCAGGGGGCGCGGGTTCGATCCCTGATCGGGGAACTAAGATCCCGCATGCCACACAGTGTGGCCAAAAAAAAACAAAAAAAAAATGATTAATTTTCAATACTTGTGGACTTCCGTTAACCCAACACAATATAAACAACTAAAAGTTTTTAACATATTTCAAGGATATTTACAAATCAGGATATGACTACCCAATAAAGACAGAGCAATAATCTTTCTACAACATTTGAGAACCATATTATGCAGTGAATAGTCAAAAATATTTGCTGATAGAAAAGACAGAATCCACATTAACAAGAACCAATTACAATCAACCCTTGGCCCTAAGAACCTAGAAACTCTGGAGTATGTGGGAATGCGGATTTAATGACAAAGAAACTGTTTTATAAATGAAACAAGACCAAATTTAATATTGGTCCTACTGGGAGAAGTTTTTGTTCAGCTGTAAGAATGCAAAGAGGTACAAGGATGGTTAACCAAAAGAAGTAGATATATGGAAAAAAATAAAGGCAGCACCAAGAAGACACAATAGTCACAAAGACAAGAAATAATAGCCATAAAGACAAAGATATATTGATTGGTCTAACGTGTGTGTCAAGGGGAGAAAATATTTCAAAGCAAGAGTTCTTATCATAAGATCCACTAACTTGAAGAAACAGTGACCCCAAAAGAGGTTAAAAATCACTGCAGTGTAGCTCATTACCATCTATAAGTTTACATGTACTATAACACCAGCTTGTAGTTGGCATCTACATAGTACGCTACTGCCTGCAAAAATAATTTTAAGAGTGTTCCAAAAGGCATACAGGTAACTAAAGGACAATCACACCTAGATACAAAAGATCACACAATGTAAGATTCCATTTATATGGAACATTCAGAATAGGTATATCCACTGAAACAGAAAGCAGACTGGTGATTACCAAGGACCTGGAGGAGGAGAAGATGTGGAGTAACTGTTTAAATGGGTATAGGGTTTCCTCTGGGGTGATGAAAATGTTTCAGAACTAGACAGAGGTGGTGGCTGTACAACACTGTGGATACACTAAATGCCACTGAATTGTTCATTTTCAAAATGATGAATTTTATGTTATGTGAATTGGACCTCAATTTTTAAAAATTCATAATAAATAAAATCCTTTTGTAGCTCCTGGTTTTTTAAAAAAAAAAAAGACATTCATACCATCTGTGGTACCTCAATTTGGGGAGAGAAAAAAATCAATGGGATGTAATGGGACAGCACAGATGGCTGAAGACAGCTCAGTGTGCTTTCATCCCTCGTCCTCAGGACAGGAGAACACTGGAGCTAACAGTTACTAAGTGCCTGCTGTGTTTGGTGTTCAGAAGGGCTCATCTGCTGGGACTTTTTTTTTTTTTTTTGGCCAGGACAAAACTAATATAAAAAAACTGAGATTTCTTGAAATCTACTCTTAGGACTTGCAGATTCATATAGTTATGTATTCCATATTCTTGGGGCTATATTCAGGGTGATAAACAAAAGAAATTAGTACTGAAAAAATATATATATACAGCTAAGCCATGTTCAAGGCTTAGCTATTGTTCCACACAAGATTTAACTTTAGTAGTTACTCAAAATTTTCTTTACAAAACTTAAATGTCAAAGTAAGCACCCCATCCAAATAATTTAAATCACATAATTCAAATAGCTAACCTATTCAAAAAAAAGAGAGAGGGAGGGAAAAAAATACAGAGGAGTCAAGCAACTGCTTTTGTGAAGTACATCACGAATAATTAACTCACAAGGTCAATAACTGGAGGAAACCTTACTCTCTCAACACGTCTCTGTCCCTGAACAGCTCTGAGCCAGAGACTGAGACCAATATCCAGAATTTCCTTAGGAAAGCACTAAAACACAAAACACACAAATCATAATTTGAACTATGGAATCAGCTGGCCACGTGAAATCAGTTCCATAAAGTTTGCAAATATTCACTACATGACATTCATGGTAAATTAACATCAGTATTTTCAAAGTCAATATTATGTTTGTTCAACTTCTTGGAGTCACACATTTTTGTGATATTTTTAACATCTGACTAAAGCTTCTATCATCACAAGATGCTCACACTGTTTACAAACACTCTGAAGCAGCAGCTGGTGCTCCTCAGTCACATCTTGTTACAATAAATAGAGTAGCAGTTTTAAACTCCAGGTATACGGTTTACTACTGATATGTAAAAATCTTTGCTATAACTTAAAAGTTTTTCTCTCTAATGTTGGAAAGACACATGCACAATGAAATGGGACGCAATTTAAGACAACATTATGACAAGATCACAAATACAGAGATTCTTATGCATGCATACTGGGAGTATAGCTATCATGCTGAATGAACTAAACGCTAAAGATTACTGACCTTCCTTATATCTTTCATGTCATTTTTAATATCTTTTCCCATCCCATTCAAAAAATGAAGAAACTTACCCACACAAGCATTGAGGAATAGCCAATCAGTCTTCTTCATCCTGTTTTTAATTTGCTTTAGTTTTTTGAAGTCCACTTCAAGTTCCTCCTTGCTGCCAACAGCACCAGCCAACTCAATCCTCTGAAAATCCATTTTCATCTCAGAGTCCCGTTTCGTAGTCGGCGGTGATCTTCTTTGGCTGTTGCCACTGCTACAGCTTCCTCTCCATCGAGCTCTGTCTTGCTCATTTATTATTGAAGAAGCCTCTTCCGTCTCTGCCAACTCGATTGCTTCAATATTATTAGGTCTGGGATGATCGCAAACAACACATTTTTTAGCCTTGGCCCAGTTTTCATATGTGCAAATAGAACAAGTCCAATGCTGGGTCCTTGTGTTCAGTTTATTTCTATCATTGTATTCCTCGCAAGGGTCAACAGAAAAAGCAACTGGTCTTGAGCCAGATCCTGAGGATTGAGGAGATTCTGTGGGACTCCTGGTCCTACGCTGGGATAAACACTGAGTGCATCTGATTGCTCTTGGCCAGTTCAAATATGTGCACATGTGGCATGACCATTTATTTGCATTTTCCATGCTGTACGAAGACTTAACCCTTGGTCTTGCACTAGAGTCTGGACATATCAAAGGACTACTTCCTCCTTCGGTGCCAGAAGGATCCCAATCTCTACCGACATCACTTGAACCACTTTTAAATGGATCTTCTGTAATAATTGTTCCACTAGGTCTTTGGGCACGACACATAGTACACTTGATTGCAGATGGCCAGTTTTCATACGTACAGTATTCACAAGCCCACTTAATTCCACGTTCTGACATTGTGCACTTCTTGAAGTGAGTTATGTCAGGCAGGAAGCTATAAATAATTAGGACATGGTTATTAAAACAGTAACTACATAATCCCACCCCTGAAAACATGCCCAAAATATAAAAGTACCCTTCAACTTATAAAACCTCAATTTCTCAAAAGATGCATGTAACATTTCACACTCAATTACCTTTTCTTAAAATTTCCAGAGAGATACTGGACGTAAGTTCCCAAAGAAAAATCTTAAACCTGGGGATTTAATGAAACTGTACTTTGGAATGCAAGAGAAAAGGCAGAAGATAAAGGGAGGTTTATTCTAAGAGGGAATGAGGTTAAATCAGGAATCCTCTAACAGAAATGTTTAATCTCAGCCAGGTCATCACCATCAATTTAGAAAAATAACCAATAGTTAAAAGATTCAAAGGGAAGGGACAGAACACAAACCAAGTATCTTAAACACATAACCATTCTCAAATTACGAGCAACATAGATTATTATGCTATCTAGGTACAGTACCACAATGTTTGATTCACTAAAGAATTCAGAAAATCAAACAGTCAATTCTATCATTCTTGCTAAGGGAAAAAAGCAGCCTAAATGTGCTAATTATCCACTGCTCTTAATAAACACAGGTAGAAAAGAAAGATGTTAAGTAGTAATCCTTACAATTAACAAAGTAACACTGTGAAACAGAGATAAAGTTCCTTGATAGCCTATATCCTCAAAATCTTGTTCTGTCTAGAGTGCAGAAAATAAAAACTGCACATCACCTATAGTTGGGACAATCAACTGATGAAACATCCTTGAGATAACAACTAGCATAATCGCTCCAATATAATTTTGAATATTTATACTCAAAATATTCAATATTTAAAATATACTCAAAATTCAATTCATATTAAAAACATATTAACTATTTAAAAGGCTCCTAGGATTCTACACTGGTCTTCCTAACACTGCAATACAATGAAGACTATTATTTAATGACAACTAATTTATAAATGAAGCAACTTGCACAGCAAATGTAATAATAATTTTTTTTAATGGCTTGAATTTAGACACTGGCCACTAAAGCCAGCCTCTCCATTTTCTTAAATCCCTTCTCAACTAAATCAGTATCATCCTGCCACCTATTTGTAACCAGAAAAGTGAAAGAAATTCTAGGCAGAGTAATAGAAGCTTCTCCTTCTCTTTCTCAGGGATTTTTCCTGAACCTGGAAAGCAAAATCTTTCACTTTATAAGTGTAGTATTATGTCCCTGCTTGCCAAGTCCTCACCCCTTTCATAGTGTAAACTTTGTTAAGAGGACAAATTCACTGTAAGAGCGGCTACTATTTAATAGCTAAAATAAAAATCACACTTACTAAGATTTTAGTTTCCATGCTATAGCCTCCACCTTGAACATGGTCAGAATAAAAGTACAGCTTATAAATCAGACCAAAGACAAGATTCAGTCGTCATGCTGGCTCAGATTCTGACTTCCTCAGGAGATACTGCAAAACATGATAAGTGGTTCTGTATGACTGTGAGTAGCTATTCCTGTAAAGGAGACCAAAACTGAATTTCACTTGAAGCCTGTTACTTTATCCAAAAGTATTTTTTTAAAGGCTTTATTTTAATAAATTCCCTATTTTAATCCTACTCATTTATTTTAATAATGGACTACTATATTCAGAATTTTAATTTAACACAGCAATAAAATCAGCTGATTGGGTTGGTCAGTCAAATCAGACATAGGAAAGATATTTTCCCCTAAAACCTTAAACATATGTGTGTGTGCACAATTATTACCATTAATCTTAAATTCGTAGTCCTAATAAGTTAATTTCTACTGAATTACTTGTTATTATTGAAGGGGGAAAGGGGGCATAAACCAAGTAAATAGAAAAAGCAAAAAAATATAGCTTATATTTAACTTTGAAGTCTTTTTCTCCTTCAGCAACTTTATTTTTCTCTAACCCAGGTAATTTATATTTATCTGCTTAGATTTTTCACTTTAGTTTGTACATACTGATTAAACACCATTTGACAGCAATCCGAAAGTGTGTTGAAGGGCAAAGACTATAATCATAAAAGCATCCATAAAATGGACAATTGAGACTTAATGGCAACTTTCATATTCATTAGGCAGTTTCTTCCTTTGGTTTCTCAGGAATGAAATATAAATAAATTACTTGCTCATGCTACTGGAAACTAAAATGAGCAAGCAGAAACTTATCAAGACAAAAACAAATGACATAATGAACATATCCAAGGCTATAAGTAATTTCAGTATTTCATTTAAAATATTCACATTCAGGGCTTCCCTGGTGGTGCAGCGGTTGAGAATCCACCTGCCAATGCAGGGGGCACGGGTTCAAGCTCTGATCTGGGAAGATTCCACATGCCGCGGAGCAACTGGGCCCGTGAGCCGCAACTACTGAGCCTGCGCCTCTGGAGCCTGTGCTCCGCAACAAGAGAGACCGCGACAGTAAGAGGCCCGCGCACCGCGATGAAGAGTGGCCCCCGCTTGCCACAACTAGAGAAAGCCCTCGCACAGAAACGAAGACCCAACACAGCCATAAATAAATTAATTAATTTAAAAAAAAAAAGAAAAATGAAACAGCACTCCCACAGGGATTTCCTTTAAAAAAAAAATTCACATTCAAAAATTCATGCTTGCTTTGTTAAGTCTTACTTTGATGTAGGCTCAACTAAATAGTTTGTGGCCTTACATTAACTAATCTTCAAGGAATTAATGTGCCAGCATAACATACTTAAATGTCCATGTCTGACAAAAAACAAACCTGTCATTAAAAAATAAAGAATCATTGTCATATATGCCTGGTAAATAGCCTACCCCTCCCCAAAATTCAGGTAACTAAGCAATACCAAAACCAAGCTCAAGAGTTTTGGGACTTCCCTGGCGGTCCAGTGGTTAAGACCATGCGTTTCCAATGCAGGGGACACGGGTTCAATCCCTGGTGGGGGAACTAAGATCATACATGCTGCATGGTGCGGCCAAAAAATTAAAAAAGAGTTTTAAGATAAGTGCATTATATTAGATAATGATGTACACGGTACCAACCCTATGGGGAATTAAGACATTGTTTTAAGAATATTGTTTTTTCATAACCAAAAGCTAAAATTCATTGGAGAGGGTTATCTGAAAGAGTCATCTGTACCTGTGGTAACAGTAAATGGAATGGAAGAGTAACGATAACATCAGTTCAACTATATGATTTTGCATTATTGAGGTGAAATTAACACTGAGTACACTTTTTCTACCAGATGTCAAAAAGAACATGAAATAATTTTTAATAGCAAACAGCTCTAAGAGTTAATACTGTGCATGGAAATAAAACAATTACTAAATATCTTTCAAGTTAACATATATTCATATACCCAAGTAAATTTAATTTACAAGTCTACTTCTGCATAAAATACAGATTTCCAAATTCTAGCCAGTGAATCATACTTCAATTAATCGGTACACAAAGTAACAATAAAATCTGTATAATATGGATCTTCTTTAAGCAGAGCCAGACACAAGTGCTACTCTTAAACCAAATATTCCGGGCTTCCCTGGTGGCGCAGTGGTTGAAAATCTGCCTGTCAATGCAGGGGACACGGGTTCGAGCCCTGGTCTGGGAAGATCCCACATGCCGCGGAGCAACTAGGCCCGTGAGCCACAACTACTGAGCCTGCGTGTCTGGAGCTTGTGCTCTTCAACAAGAGAGGCCGTGACAGTGAGAGGCCCGCGCACCACAACTAGAGAAAGCCCTCGCACAGAAACGAAGACCCAACACAGCCAAAAAAAAAAAAAAAAAAAAAAAAAAAAGCCATGTAGAAGAAACCATAAATATGTTCAAAATAAAAACAAAAAACAAAAAAAAACAAAAAACCCCAAATATTCCTTGGTTCAAATGCAGTACCAGCAGTTCCCATCTTGTGGACCAAAGGGTCCATGAATCTATTTATACATCAACCTCTACCTGTAGACAGACTGAATAATGTCTCCAAGTATAGCAACCATTTTCTAGTATTAAATTCATAACTGCTTTTGATTATATACTTCCCAGTTCAAATAATAATAAAAGCATGAGCATTATGATGTATGGCTTAATGGCTAGGGAAAGGGAGGGGCTCATAACTGAACATTTTTTATACTGTCATGCTTAGTAGTGAATTAATTAGACCATATTTGTGAAGCATTACTAAACAATGTAGAATAAATATACCTATTCTGAAGTCAATTACTCAAAATTGTAGCTACACTACAAATTCCCCCAACCACCTACTAAAATCCTCTGAGAGAGAACTAGAGAAGTGAAATGATCCTCACCAAGCACAAACTCCTTGAGAAACAAACTGAGAGAAGTTCAGTTGCCAGTTAGTGTCAAATGATGAGCAGTTATCCAAAGGAAGGACTGACAGTCTTTCGGTTTTATATTAGCTTTATTAATATTGTCTATATTTAGTAATATAAATATTAATTTATTAATATAAATTGTTGATATATATATTAATTAACATAAATCTCTGGAAATTTAAAAATGCTCAGAAAGCATTTTAGGGGAATAAAGATGAAAGCTAAAACTAGAAGCGGGGCTTCCCTAGTGGTGCAGTGGTTAAGAATCTGCCTGCCAATGCAGGGGACACAGGTTCGAGTCCTGGTCCGGGAAGATCCCATATGCTGCGGAGCAACTAGGCCCGTGCGCCACAACTACTGAGCCTGCGCTCTAGATAGAGCCCACGCACCACAACTACTGAAGCCCACGCGCCTGGAGCCCGTGCTCCGCAACGAGAGAAGCCACCGCAACGAGAGAAGCCACCGCAATGAGAAGCCCGCGCACCGCAACGAAGAGTAGCCCCCGCTCGCTGCAACTAGAGAAAGTCCACGTGCAGCAACAAAGACCCAATGCAGCCAAAAATAAATAAATAAATTTATTTTTTTTAAAAAGAGCTAAAACTAGAAGCACTGGTGAACCCTCTATATCTACAAATCTCACCTCATTTCCGGGCTCCAATATCTTGTCACATCCTATATTAAAATCCTCTTATCTTCCTCTCACAACAAACCCCTAGCCTGACTTCTCTCTCCAGTTTCCATTAAGGACACCACTAATACTACTGCACCCAGCACAGAAACTCAGACTTATCTTGAATTCTGCCTTCTCCTCATAGATTCTTTCTAGTGGTTTCTGTCCAATCAGTCCTTTTCTTTCCATTTCAGCTGCCATCAACCCTTTTGCAGTTCAGGTCAGAACTACTATAATAGCCTCCTAAGCGCCTTCCCTTTCTAAATCCATCCAGCTCACCATTACCAAAGTAATCCTCCTAATAACAAGTCCCTCTTTCTGAAGCTCTTCTGTAACAGTATAAACTCTCAACTCCTTACCAGCATACAAACACACCACACACACCCCAGACTCATTCAGGTACCACCATCCCTCCACAATACACACGTGAAGGCACTACCTTAGAAAAACAAGCACAACAGACACACGCTCAGTTCTGGCGAATCCTACCCATCCTTTAAGGTTCAGTTCTAATCTCATCTCTCTCGTAAAGCTTTTTCAAATCATTTCAAGTACACTCCAAGCAACCACACTTCTATCGACATTTGGCACCTACCGTATGTCTTCTTGGGGCTAGTTTCTGGAACACTGACTTGTGTGTCTTCCCCATATCATTTCCTCCTCTCAATTTTCAATCAGGTAGCCAAGCTTTCAAAAACTTAGGCTCAGGGATTTCCCTGGTGGCACAGTGGTTGAGAATCAGCCTGCCAATGCAGGGGAAAACGGGTTTGAGCCCTGGTGCGGGAAGATCCCACATGCCACGGAGCAACTAAGCCCGTGCACCACAACTACTGAGCCTGCGCTCTAGAGCCCGCGAGCCACAACTACTGAGCCTAACACGCCACACGACTGAAGGCCGTGTGCCTACAGCCCGTGCTGCACAACAAGAGAAGCCACCGCAATGAGAAGCCCGCGCGCCGCAACTAGAGAAAACCCGTGTGCAACAACGAAGACCCAACAGCCATAAATAAATACACACACACACACATACATACATACATACATACTTTGGCTCAGGGATTCTAGTGGCATGGAATGTGGACCAGCCCTATGTTTAGTTAAAATCCAGAGAAGAGACCATGTTGAGTGACCTGAACAAACAAAGGAGTGGAGCTTTTGAGCAATTTCAAGAAAAAGGAGAAATTCTAGAGGATGGGATCCACTCCTGTGGTACGACCTCAGTACAAAGTGTCTGCCTCTAACACCTAGGTACCAAGCCATAGGCACGCATTAGCTGGTTAACTATTTAAGTCCTGTGGTGTTAAGGGCACAAGTGCACAAACCTTTGTGATCATTAAATATCCTCTGAAAGTCCTAAATCTTTGTGAAATTATGTATATATGATTAAGAATCAGTGAGACCCAAAAATATGCTGACCTTCCTCCCATACAGAGATCACTGTTATCTATGTCATCTGCATCTAATGAGATTTGCTCAGAAGGCCCCTTCCAAGGAATGTGTGGACAAGCTAGACAAAATTAATTTGGTTAAAATAATAGTTAAAATAATAACAGTTAAATAACACCTGTCATGGTGAACTTGGCCTTACTGGCACTAGGCCTTAATTAACTAAGGCAATTACCAGTACAACCAGTACATCCAACTTCATTCCACCAAACCTAGTCCTTAAAATATAACAAAAAATATAAAGTTTACATTTCAATAAGTCAACATGGTGTTAATTAGGAAAACTAGTAACAGCTACAATGCTAATGGTTTTTCTTTAAACCGCTGGATAATTAGTAATCCACTGATTCGAATGGAAGAAGATATATAGACACAAAATTAACTTACAGTGTGTCAAATCTCACACAAAATTGTAATGCTCCTTTTTAAAAATCTATCTTCTAGTCATTTCTGGAGGAATTCTACCTCTTTATATACTAGGGCTTTATCTGTAATTTCATCAACTTTCTCTGTACTCTCCAGTTCCTAGACAGTAACTAGAAAGGAAGGAGGAGTAACAGATAGATAGATACATAGATAGATACACAGATAGATAGATCCATCTTGAGCTACTGTAGAACCCATCTTAGCATGATTCCTTTACACAGTTTCAGAGACATCACAGGTCAATCATGTACCCCAAATTATAATCCCAAACAAAACTAATTTAACGTTAACAACCTATGACAAGTTACTGAAGGTCTACTACGCACTCAGAAACGTGGAGAGATATAACTACGTAGATAAAATACTGTCCCTGTACTCAGGACACCTGCAATTTAAGTAGATGAAAGATGACTACGGCTTTCTTAAACGTACATGGAAATGGGGAGATTACCTCCAAGACTGCATATCAAGCCAGCATTTAAAATATAATAAAACAACTTTCGCAAAAGCTGTGAACATGCTACTTCGTTCAGAATTTGATTTCTTTTATCATCTTATCTATTCTCTCTTCACACTGAACAAATTAGTCCCAATTAACTATATCCACAGGAACCAACCAACAGTCACTACTAAACCTAGTCCAACTAAAGGCCACCTTTTTAACCAAACACTATGTTATCAATGTGACAGAGAAAGGAGGGGCAGAAATTTTTAAATAATCAGTGAGTTCTAATACAAAAGAAAGAAAACGATTTGAAAAGCAGGCACAAACAAATGAATGAAATATTCCAAGGCAAAACCAACTCAGAGCTACTCTCTTGTCCAAAAACATCTTGTTCCCAACGCCTCGACTCTGTTCAAATTTCTTTGTCATTTTCCCTAACATCTAATCCCCTAAACTTAGTTGAATTAAAACACTTATTTTATAAAGACAAATTATTTACAAGTGTTATTTATTAATAGTGTGAAGTCATTCAATTAGATTACTTTTCTCACAATTCCTACTGTAATGAATAACAGGAAAGTAGGGTGGGATTTTGTGAGTTGGATTTTCACTGCAGAGACAGGGGGAACAAGTAGGCAAAAGTTTAGCAAAGGGCAACCTGGGAAGGAATGCCAAAGACAGCAGCAGGTTGAAAGGACTGCTTCCCCAACCATTAGAGAGGGATGTATGTCCAGGCCAACTTTGTTACTTCACAACTCTGCCAGGGTCAGCCTTGTCCAACTAAGAGAAGAAAATAGCTAACACTTAAGCATTTACTGTATGCCAGGCACTGTTCTAAGCACTGTACCTATACATCAGGTAATCTAATCTTCAGAACCCTATGAAACAGGTACTACTACTATCTCCAATTTTAAAGACTGGAAACAGGAAAAGAGAAGTTGAGTAACTTGCCCAAAGTCACAAAGCTACTAAGTAGCAGAGCCAGGATTTGAACCTGGGCATTCTGGCTCCAAAGTCTGTACTAGACAGACAATGTCATAAAAATACATTTATACTGCAGCCCACAGTCACTTATTCCCACTATCCAGAATCTGGACAATTAATAAACTGCATGTAGTGCCTCACTAAATAGTCTTTCCTAGATAACCAATAACAAACAATATCTAAACAAGCAAACTTAAGAAAATAAAAAACTTGTTAACACATTTTGCTCACATTTTAGCTTTTTAAAATTACACAGAATCTTCCCAAAGCTTATCTAGATTGAGAACTACTGCAAAATGCCTAAAAAGTTAAGTAAGCAGGACCTAAAAAGTTACTTATAAAACAAGATATACTAAATTTTCCATGTAAAATTGAGTGGGGAAAAAAAAAAAAAACAATCTGAGGTATTTATCACGACTTTAGACTATAAAATGCCTTAAGTATTTTTTATTTTGGAGGCAATCCCTGGGGAAGAAAATATTATTAATAAAAGTCAGCCTGACTTCTCTTAAACCAATACACTAATCCAGATTACTAAAGAAACCAAGGTACGTCAATTAAAATAATAAAGCCCTCCATTTGCATTGAGACAACTGAAAAAGGGAAAAGTCTCCCCAAATGACAGGTGTGTATTAATCACACTACCTATACATGACCTTGTGTTAAAGAAAAGCAAAGAATGACTATCTGTGAGATAGTTAATAAATCATTTTTATCTCTAAGAGCCTCCATTTTCTCATCTGTGAAAAAATAAATGAGTTAAACAAAATGATCTCCAGAATCTCCACCCCATGCACTAAACTCTAACTTGCAAAGTCTCACATTCTTCTATGTAAAGACTCACTTTAGGGGGGACGATAAATTGGGAAGTTGGGATTTATATATAGATAGTAAGAACCTACTGTAGAGCACAGGGAACTCTACTCAGTACTCTTTAATGGCATATATGGGAAAAGAATCTAAAAAAGAGTGGATATATGTATAATTGATTCACTTTGCTGTACACCTGAAACTAACACAACATTGCAAATCAACTATACTCCAATAAAAATTTTTAAAAACTCACTTTAAAATCTTGTTTATTCAATTTATTTTGCAAATACTCTACTTCCAAAGTTAATTAAAATATTTTTTAACTTTTCCCTGCTCCATCTGTGACAAGTGACAAGCTCAAATTTTAAAAGATATACTTAATATTAAGTTAATGTATCGAAGCAGTAACAAAATCCTATTTCTAAAACAAAGCTATACCATACATCCATACATCATACCACCTATGAATTATCTGTGCCAAATAATAGTAACAGTTATCAAACCTGAACGTGATCAAGCTTCTAGATCTAACTACCAGTTTACAGGATCACAGGGGATAGAGGAGAGAACTGATTTCCGTGGAGATGCAATCAACAAATTCCTATGGGTGTGTGTATGTTAAAACTTATATACATGTTAAAAACTAATTTGAACAGTGATTTGATATTAAGAAGTTATTAAAATGTTAAGGTGTGATTAACAGTATGGTACCTATTTTTCTAAAAGAGTACTTTTCCCTTAAGAGACACATACTGAATTATTTACAATGTTATAAGATGGCTTGAAATTGCTTTAAAATAATCCACTGGGAAGAAGCAAGAAGAATATAAATGAAACAAGGCTGGCCATGAGTTGTTAACTGGGTGATGGATACATGAGAATTCAGTCTCCTAGTCTCTCTATATGTATATATGTTTGAAATTTTTCATAATGAAAAGTTTTAAAAATCTATCAAGAAGGTAACATGCTATTACAGACTAATAATTAAGGCTTAGATTGCTAAGACTAGAAAAGGAGCAAGAAGCAGTATACTGTATATTGTTAACAGTGTTACTCAAAACTTGGTCCAGGGCCCTGTGATATTCTACAAACTGTTTACTAGCCTGTAGAGAAACTGAGAATAAGCATTTACAAACTTTTATAGCAATTTTACAGAATAATTTTATGATTGCTGAAACTACTAGTAAAACATCTGAGCTTGTATTTAAGACGCAATGTTAAAACATTTGGAAAACGTATGAATATAGCTTCTTTTTACAACTCGCAGGTATGGTTCATTAAAGAGAAAAAATATATCAAAATATGAACCGAAGTTTCTTTCATGCTAAACTTGAAAATGAGTATCACACATCAGAAAACCAAGAAAGACAAATTGAAATGATAAAAATCTGTCTTTTCAATGTCTCTCATGAACACAGAGGCAAAAACCCTCAACAAAATATTAGCAAATCAAATCCAACGATATATAAAAAGAATTCTACACCACAACCAAGTGGGGTTTATTCCAGATATGCAAGGCTAAGGCTAGATCAATGTTCAAAAATCAATTAACGTAACCCATCCTATCAACAGGCTAAAGAAGAAAAAAACAAACAAAAAAAAATCACATGATCACATGCATACATGCAGAAAAGGCATTTGACAAAATCCAACATGATTTTAAAGAAAAAAAATACCTCTCAGCAGGTTTCATGGGAACCTTCTCAATGTGATAAAGAGCATGTACAAAAAACCTACACCTAACTTAATGGTGAGAAACTAGAAACTTTCCAGCTGATATCATAATGAGGCAAGGATGTCCCCTCTCACTACTCCTTTTCCGTGTCAAACTAGAAATTCCTGCTAACACTGTAAAACAAGAAAAGGAAATAAAAAGAATACAGATTGGAAAGTGAGAAATAAAATTGTTTTTTATTCGCAGATGACACGATTGTCTGTGAAGAAAATCCAAAAGAATCGACAAAACTCCTGCAGCTAATACAGGATTATAACAAGGTTGCAGGATACAGGTTAAATAAGTAAACTGCTTTCCTATATACCAGCAATGAACAAATGGAATTTGAAATTTAAAACACATCGCCATTTACGTTAGCACTCCCAAAACTGAATTACGTAAGTATAAATCTAACAAAATATGTACAAGATCTATATCAGGAAAACTACAAAACTCCGATAAAAGGAATCCAAGAACTAAATAAATGGAGAGACACTTCACGTTCATGGATAAGAAGACTCAATACTGTCAAAATCTCAGTTCACGTTCATGGATAAGAAGACTCAATATTGTCAAAATCTCAGTTCTCCCCAGCTTGATCAAAAGATTCAATGAGACCCCAATCAAAATTCCAGCAAGTTTGTGGGTACTGACAAACTGATTCTAAAGTTTATATGGAGAAGCATAATATCCAGAATAACCAACACAGTAAGAATAACCAACACAGTACTGAAGAAAAAAAAAAAACAAAAACAAAGAGGACTAACTACCCTGACTTCTACACTTACTATACAACTACAGTAATCAAAACACTGGCAAAAGAACGGACAAACAGATCAATGGAATAGAACAGACAGCCCAGAAATAGACCCACATATATAGAGTCAACTGATATTTAACAAAGAAGTAAAGACAATACAAAGGAAAAAAGAAAGTCTTTTCAGGGGGCTTCCCTGGTGGCGCAGTGGTTGAGAATCTGCCTGCTAATGCAGGGGACACAGGTTCGAGCCCTGGTCTGGGAAGATCCCACATGCCGCGGAGCAACTGGGCCTGTGAGCCACAACTACTGAGCCTGCACGTCTGGAACTTGTGCTCCTCAACAAGAGAGGCCGCGACAGTGAGAGGCCCGCGCACCGCGATGAAGAGGGGCCCCCGCTCGCCGCAACTAGAGAAAGCCCTCACACAGAAACAAAGACCCAGCACAGCCAAAAATAATAAAATAAATAAATTTTAAAAAAAAAGGTCTTTTAAAAAAATGGTGCTGAAACCACTAGACATCCACATGCAAAAAAAACAAAAAACATAAAAAGGACTCTTAAGACATAGACCTCATACCCTTCACAAAAATTAACTCAAAACGGATCATAGACCTAAATGTAAAATGCAGAATTATAAAATTCCTAGAAGATAACATAACAGGAAATCTAGATGACCTTGACTATGCCAATGACTTTTTAGGTAAAACACCAAAGACACAATCCATGAAAAATATACTTGATAAACTAGATTTGTTAAAATTAAAAAGTTCTGTTCTACAAAAGACATTGTCAAGAGAATGACAAGCCAAAAAAATAGGAGAAAATATTTACAAAAGACATATCTGATAAAGGACTGTTATCCAAACTATACAAAGAACTCTTGAAACTCAACAATTAAAAAAAATAATAAACAACCTAATTAAAACATGGGCAAAGACCTGAACAGACACTTCAAGGAAGATATACAGATGGCAAACAATACCTCATTAGAGAACTGCAAATTAAAACAGCAATGAGATACCACTATACACATATTAGATTGGCCGAAATCCAGAACATTGACAACACCAAATGCTGACAAAGATGTAGATCAACAAGACCTCTCATTCATTGCTGATAGGAATGCAAAGTGGTATAGCCAAGTTAGGAAGAGAGTTCGGCAGTTTCTTACAAAACTAAGCATACTCTTACCATATGACCTAGCAATTGTGCATCTTGTATTTACTCAAAGGAGTTGAAATTTTATGTCCACACAAAAACCTGCACATGGATGCAGCTTTATTCATAACTGCCAAAACTTGCAAGCAACCAAAGTTCATTATAAGTGAATGGATAAATAAACTGTGGTACATCCAGACAAGAAAATATTATTCAGCACTAAAGAGAAATGAGCTAGCAAGCCATGAAGAGACATGGAGGAACCTTAAATGCATATTACTAAGTGAAAGAAGCCCATCTGAAATGGCTATATACTGTTTGATTCCAACTATATAACATTCTGAAAAAGGCAAAACTATGGAGACAAAGATCAGTGGTTGCCAGGGGTTGGCGAGGGGGAGGGATGAATAGTCCGAACACAGAGGATTTTTAGGGCAGTGAAACTATTCTGTATGATACTATAATGGTAGATACATGTCATTATACATTTCTCAAAACCCATAAAGTGTACATACCAAGAGCGAACCTTAATGTAAACTATGGACTCTGGTTGATATTTATGTGTCATGGTAGATTCATCAACATAACAAATGTATCACTCAGTTGCAGGATGTTGATAGTGAGAGAGGTTATGCATGTGTGGAGGGAGGGGTATAAGAACTCTGTACTTTCTGCTCAATTTTGCTGTGAACCTAAACTGCTCTAAAAACTAAAGATTATTTTTAAAAATCTACTTCTTAATGTTTTTTAGTCACTAATATCCAGGAAACATTAAAAAAAAATCAGTTCTCAAAGAATGATGGGAAGTTTTAAAAAAAGGACACAAGAACTTTTGGTGTGAACCTAAAACTGCTCTAAAAAATTAAAATCAAATCTGAAATATGTTCACTCCTAAAAGTTTAAATTAAAAAAAGACACAGAAATTAGCATGAAGAGCTCACACTGGCCAAATCTGGATCAACTCAAGCAACCACATAAATAATAACAGTAAAGGATTTTTAAAGCACTGACTCCAAATATACAAAAGTCTACACACAAACTAACAGATAAATAATGGAGGAGAAAGTTCTTCCTTACAATAGAAATCAAACTAATAAATGCGAAATGAATAACTGGATTAGAAATTCACCATTTAGCAATCTCTACAAGAGATTCAGAAAAGAATCATCAATAAATGTTAAAACTAGTGGGTGAAAATTTGAGAATTAACAGGATATTTAAATAGTCTCCAAGTATCTCCCAACAATAACTGGTATGTTACAAAACCTGGTAGACACCTTAACCAAGTAATCAAAGTTAACCACATCAGTAATGACATCATTTGCCTCTTGATATGTTGTACTAAGAACAAAACATCACCTCTGCGGTATTCTTGCTAAAAAGTACATACTCTGACTCTGATCACGAGAAAATATCAGAAATGCCAATATTAAGAGACCTTCTACGAAATTACTAGTCCTATATTCTTCAAAAACATCAATATCATGAAAAACAAGGACTTCTTTGTTCCAGTTAAAGGAACCTATAAAAAACATGGCAATAGACTGCAACTCATGATCTGAGATTTTCTTTTGTCTTTATAAAGAATATTAATGGAACAACTACAAAATTTAAATAAGATTTATAGAATCTTATAAGAATTAATCATGCAATGTTAATTTCCAGAGTTTGATAACTCTATTGCGGTTACATAAGAGAAAGACCTTGTTTTTAGGAAATATACACTGAAATATTTAGAGATTAAGGGGTATCAAGTCTGCAATTTACTTTCAAACAGTTCTGGGGGAAAAATATATTTGTACTTATATATGTCCACATCACACAATAAACCTTATAATTTACAAAATACTTTCACATACATCGTTATTCTGATAAAAACCACGAAATAGGTACAAAACAGTCCTTTTATATGAGAGTAAATGTGGCCTCCTGTATCTAAAAATTTCTCAAGAATTGTCTGTTCTTTCTACCCCTACAAACAAGCCCTAGTTCATCATTTCTCTCAAATATTTTATTTATTATCCTAACTGGTCTTCCAACCTTCATACTCCACATCTCTGCCAGAGTAATCTGTCCAAAAAAAAAAAAAAAAAAAAAAAAAATCTCATGTTGCTATTCAGCAGCTTTAAAAATTTCAACACCCCAACACTAAAGTGAAAAATCCTAAACAGGACATAAAAGAACCTTCCAAGCACAAACACACAGGTGTGTCAAGAATATCCTACAATATTTCCCTTCAGTGATTTACTGCCTTTCACCAAAGCATTATTAAGGGGAAATCTACTTTATTTTACCATGGGAAGATCAGTTCCATCTCTTTTTATTTCATATAGAGAAAAACGTACTGCACTTTTTAGATGTGAGTTCATGTCCCTCTCCACCTCTTACTAAGTCAGGGATATTGGCCAAACCCTTAAGATCCAAGCCTCTTCATCTGAAAAAATTATGGTAATGCCTTACCTGTCCTTACACAGGGGTTAACACCAATAATGTCAAGATCCACATCCAATAATTAATATTATGAACAAATATCAGCGTGAAATAACACCACCTTAAATTTTATATGAAGCTTTAGGTCAGAGAACACTTCTATTATTTCACTTCATCTTCGGAACCCTCAGGTACTTTCCTGTAAGGTACCCCAGAATCCTTCTGAGGTACAAGTATCTTCACTTTAATGACAAGGAATCTGTGGCTTCAGGAAAGGTGAAATGACTTGCCCACAGTTACAAAGCTTTAGGAAGTAAAGCCCAGATTCTGACTCCTGTTTTCTCTCACAAATGCACCACAGCCTTCCAGAATTACAAAAACATATTTCCCTAGAACGAAATGTGAATATTAGGTTACAAGATGGACTGACTGTATAGTTACTGTCTCTAGCTACAACAAGACATTGACACTACCTCCAAAACAAATCCCAAAATCTGAATTTTTCTCCAGATTACCCTACCATGCCCCTAGTCCAAGCCACCATCAACTCTCACATGGATTACTACATAACCTCCCCACTAATCTTGCTGCTTCTATTCTATCCACCATCCTCGCATGGAAGCCAGATGGATCCTTTAGAAACATAGACCAGGTCACAACACAAGGACTTAAAATCCTCTAATGGCTTCCCAACCCACTCAGAATAAAATTAAAATTCCCCAGTCTTTCTTGCAAATCTTTACATAAAAGCAGATTTTGTTCTGTTCCTTTTACAAGCAAGCTCTTTCTCACCATAAGAGTTTTGTATTAGAAATCTCCTCTGCCTAGAATTCTCTTTCCTCATATTTTCACATGGCCAGCTCTTGTCATCAAAAACTAGGTTTAAATATCACCTCCTCAGAAAGATTTTCCCTCACCAGACTGATGTCATTCTCC
This sequence comes from Balaenoptera musculus, assembly GCF_009873245.2. NCBI lineage: Eukaryota > Metazoa > Chordata > Mammalia > Artiodactyla > Balaenopteridae > Balaenoptera > Balaenoptera musculus. The sequence goes on from NC_045800.1 coordinate 7,366,019, forward strand.
ACCACATTACCCTACTTTCATTATATTACCTGCAGAGCACTTATCACTACCTGGGTTTGGTTTGGGTTTTTTGTTCTTTGTTTTTATTTTTGTTTTTCCTTGTTTGCTCTCTCTCTATACTAGAATGTAAATACAAGTAAAAGAGACAGTCTTGTTTGTAGGGTTATCTCAACATCCAGCACAATTACTTTCTAAAATGCTTAACAGTGAACAAGTAGTTACTAAATGTTTTAACTTGGTAGTCTTTGTAACAGTATTTTATGTAATCTACTTTTTTGAAAATCCTAAACAACCTCAGATCACACAGCAGGTGCCCAACAATTATTAACTTAATTTGAATGAATTTCTATATAAACAAGGCCTTCGGATTTTAAGCTTAATACAACAAATATCCTCAAACATATCCCCCTACACACACACACACACACACACACACACACACACGGAGACAGAGAACCCTTCCCTCTTCCCACCTGTAAAGATGATCCACACTGAAGAGGATCACTTCTTTCTATTCCCCAGCTCCTTGACAATACTAGCTCAAGGGGAAAAGGAAGATCAGGGACTGCAGAAGGAATGAGGCATTCATATCCAGGTGCTATGAGAGCCATTGCTATGAGAGCCATTCCAACCTCATCCACATGCTTTAGCCATACTGTACCCTCTGCTGGTCCTTATATGTGGCATGTAATTTTCATGTCTCCATGCCTTCACTTATGATTGCTTCTGCACACGATGTTCTCTCACTCCCACCTCCCATTCTTACCTGGTTCTATATATACCTAGAAACCTGTTACTCCTTCTTCAAAGACTAGCTCAAATGTTCCCACTTCTGTAAAACCCTTCTTGACCCAATCCTAATCTTGTGCTAAATTAATTTAGTCACTTCTTTACCACTTCATAGTACTTTGTTTAGTGGAATAAGGTTTGTTTCTAATGACCAACTGTGAAAAATTCACGTTTATGTCTCTATAAACAGTGTTTGCTATACAACAGTTGCTCACTAATCATTTAGACAATAAAAAGCAATTCAATATTCTCCTGGTATCAAAGGATAGTATTCCAAAGATTAGTCTAAAGTTCTACAAATTCCTGTCGTTCCCCTCTTTAAACACAAACTTTAACTTCATTAAATACCAAAAAATGAAGTTAATTACCCACCCCAACCAGAAAAGGATTTAAAAGTGGTTTGTTAAAAATTACAGAAATGAGGGCTTCCCTGGTGGCGCAGTGGTTGAGAATCTGCCTGCTAATGCAGGGGACACGGGTTCGAGCCCTGGTCTGGGAAGATCCCACATGCCGCGGAGCAACCAGGCCCGTGAGCCACAACTACTGAGCCTGCGCGTCTGGAGCCTGTGCCCCGCAACGGGAGGGGCCGCGATAGTGAAAGGCCCGCGCACCGCGATGAAGAGCGGTCCCCGCACCGCGATGAAGAGTGGCCCCCGCTTGCCGCAACTGGAGAAAGCCCTCGCACGAACCGAAGACCCAACACAGCCAAAAATAAATAAATAAATAAATAAATAAAGTAGCTATAAAACGCAGCTTTAAAAAAAAAAAAAAAAAAAAAAATTACAGAAATGATAGGCCTCACGGTGAGGCAAAAAAAAAAAAAAATTGCAGAAATGATGTGTTGCCTTCAAAATTCCAATCACAAGCGTACTGCTGCAACTTAATGATCAACACTCAGTAGAAATCCTTTTCTCCATCTGCAAAGTAAGGATAATTTCTTCATACATCCAGGGAATGCTGTCTTGCAATAATCAATTTATAGCTGAGAATAATTACGTTACTAAAGCTAACTAAATTTCAGCAAATGATGCTGGGACAACTAGACAGCCCTCTGCAAAAGAATAAATTTGGATCCCTATCTCATACTATACATAAAACTTAACTCAAAATTATCAAAGACCTAAATGTAAGAGCTAGGAACTGTAAAATTCTTAGAAGAAATGCAAATCTTCTTGACCTTGGATTACACAATGGCTTCTTAGAGATGACACCAAAAGCAAAAGTGACAAAAGAAAACAAATAAATTGGACATCAAAATTAAAATCGTTTGCCTTTCAAAGGACACCATCAAGAAAGTAAAGAGATAAACTACAGAATAGGAGAAAGTATTCGCAAATTATTTGCAAGTCATCTGACTTGTATCCAGAATATATAAAAAACTCTCACAACTCAACAATAAAAAGACAAATAACCCAATTGAAAAATGGGCAAAGGATTGGAGTAGACACTCTCTAAAGATACACAAACGACCACTAAGCACATGAAAAGATACTCAATACCACCAGCCATTAGGGAAATGCAAATAACAACTAGGAGATTCCACTTCACTAAGACAGCTATAGTAAAAAAAGACAGACAATAACAAGTGTTGATGAGGATGTAGAAAAATGGAACCCTCATACATTGCTGGTATAAATGCAAAAATGGTACAACCACTTCAGAAAACAGTCACAAAGTTCCTCAAAGGTTAAACACAGAGTTACCATATGACCCGGCAATTCCACTCCTAGGTATCAATATACACCCAAAAAAAATGAAAACTTATGTCCACACACAAGTTTGTACACAAATGTTCATAGCAGCATATTTCATAAAAGCCAAAAAGTGGAAACTACTTAAATGCCCATCAATCAATGAATAGATAAATATAAACAAAATGTGGTATGTACCCATACATGGAATATTAGTTATTCAGCCATAAAAAGGAATGAAGTACTGATACATGCTACAAGATGGATAAACCTTGAAAACGATAAGTGAACAAAGCCAGACACCAAAGGTCATATACAGAAAGTTCCAAAAAGCAAAACTTGAATTTACACGCACTGACAACTATTTATACAGCATTTATATTATATTAGGTATTATAAGTAATCTAGATATGATTTAAAGTATACAGGAGGTTGTGCGTAGGTTATACGCAAATACTTTGCCATTTTATGTAAGGGAATTGAGTATCCCTGGATTTGGGGATCCAAGAGGGATCCTGGAACCCATCCCCCACAGATACCAAAGGATGACTATATTGTATGATTCCATTTATATGAAATGTACAGAACAGGTAAATCCATAAAGACAGAAGTAGATTACTGGTTGCCAGGAAGCGGGGCAAAGAGGGAATGACTGCTAATGAGTACAAGGTCTCTTTTGGGGGTGATGAACATGTTCTGAATAGTGATGGTTACATAACTTTGTAAATACACTAAAAACCAATGAATTCCACACTTTAAAAGGGTGAATTTTTTGTTTTATGAAATAAACCTCAATTAAGCTGTTATTGTTAAAAATTAAAAAAAGACAGATATATGCAACTGATTTCCAACAATGCCTCATCCACTCGAATATTTTTTATTTATGTAAATTCAATCCACATAAAAATCTGACTTGCCAAACAGTACAAAATAAAAAGCCAAAAGTGTGTTGTGCTGGCTGAGAGGGGGTAGGGCAATTTTCCCTCAATAAATAAACTATAAAAATAAAGGAAATTAGTTTTTTCATTACTAAAAAGTTCAATTCACTAGGCACCTGAAAAATTAATTTTATGTTCCTGACCAACCTCCAATTTAAAATTCAAACTAATGACTCTTCTCAAAAATTTAATCTTAACCAAAATACCACCCTCCCAGAGAGCAAAGAATGCTTACTGATCCAGATTTCTCAAGTGGTGAAATTACTGATGTAATTCTGTGAAAGTCCATTCTACAAATGCAAGTAGCCTAAGTAAAGATGCTTAGTATTTCTGGAAAATTAACAGATTAATTTTAGCTTCAATTATGCTAAAAAGGTTTCTGAAGCTTAAAAAAAAAGTTTTTATGTAAACTAGTTTCTAAAAACCAGTCAATTTCAGGGGAAAAAAAATATATTTTGATGAACTGGAGGAAGAACACAAGTTTCCACAAAGATGCAGTGGATAAATCAAGATGAGTTACTGCTAGGAGACTATGTATCCGTAAAACATCAGGCCTCCCACTCACACATACAACACAACAGGAACATACACACCTGTTCTCCAACTACATCAGCAACCACCCATGTGCTACATAATTACACGTAATTATCCTTGGGATACAAAAATACTATGGATGGGCTTGTTTGTGTTTCTTCCAACATTGTTGACAGGTAGCAGTGAATCACACATTCTCCTGAGTCTCATCTGCCTCATGATCAATGACACATGCTGCCAACATGTGAGGTTAAGGATGCAAACTGAGACTGCAGATTACTGTCTCCTGCCCATGATGCTAAATGTTACCTATGTATAAATATGGAATGACAACACTTAGTGTCACTGGTGCCAAACTCAAACCAAAGTAACCGCCCCAAACTCAAATCTGAAGTAAACTACAGACCTGTAGTACTTATACCATTATCAAAATGTTGAGCATCCTCTACAGAAAGAGAACCATGCTGATAATAGATATAAACATACTGGCCGAAAAAACTTTTTAGAGACAGCCATGGTTTCAAATATTTTGTCTCGTTAAATCATCAAAGCCCGGGCTTCCCTGGCGGCGCAGTGGTTAAGAATCCGCCTGCCAATGCAGGGGACACAGGTTTGAGCCCGGGTCCGGGAAGATCCCACATGCCACGGAGCAACTAAGCCCGTGCGCCACAACTACTGAGCCTGAGCTCTACAGCCCGCGAGCCACAACTACTAAGCCCGCGTGCTACAACTACTGAAGCCCGCGCGCCTAGAGCCCATGCTCCACAACAAGAGAAGCCACCGCAATGAGAAGCCCGCGCACTGCAACAAAGAGTAGCCCCCGCTCGCCACAACTAGAAAGCCTGGGCGCAGCAACGAAGACCCAACGCAGCCAAAAATAAATTAAAAAAATAAATTTTTTAAAAAACCCATCAAAGTCCAACTTTGAAATCAGCAACTCCAATACTTAGAAGAGTACAAACTTCATATTCTAGAACACCTCTATAACCAAAATACTTTGTCAATGTATTCACATTTTCAGTGCTTAATATATGGTCTCCACAGATATAGGGTTTAGGGTTCATACCCACTCCTCAAAGGTCTTAAAAATCTAATTGGGAAGCCGAATAAAAACATAAAAAGATAAACTGAAATCCAGGCTAGCATATGCTAAGAAAAAAAAAAAAAGAAGAAAACAGTCCCACACAGGAAAGGTATGAATAGATCCCTTGGGGTTGAACTAGTCAAAAAGGCTTCTCAAGAGACAGGTCTGGGACTCAACTGGGCCTAGAGTAAAGGGAGTATCCGTGAATACAAGCAGAAAAGAGTTTCAAACAGAAAGAAAGGCACAAAGAAAGGCACAAAGAAAGGCCAAGAGGAGGGACTTCACAGGAACAACAAACAAGTTAGTCTGGCTGGACCTAAAGATTCACAAAGGGAAGAAATGAGTTAAGACTGAAGAATGGATCAGGGCCAGATTACAGAGAAACCTGAAAACCACACCAAGGAGCTTAAACCTTACTTTGCATGGAACAAGGAGCGTTCCGGAACTTTTTATGTTGTGATGTGAGAAGGTGAGTGTTAAAATGTGCAAGATATTATTTACCCAAGGCATTAGCAGAGCACAAATATTCCAGGTGAAACACATCACTGGGAGAAAACGTATTCAAAGCCCAGGTGCAAAGGCTTATTATTGGGGAAGGTGGGAAGTGAGCAGCAATGCTCAAATAATAACACTGAACCAAGTTAAATAAAAAGCTACAGTGGTCTACTTTTGCAGCTCCCGTTTATTTAAAGCCTCCATCTACTATAAAAGCGATATAAGTATAAAGCACATTGAAGAGCTCTCACTGTATCAGTTACACACAGGAGGCAATTTACCTCAAATATCCTACATCTGGATCATGAGTTCCAAAACTACGCTAATCCTCAGACTTTAAATGCAATATGCCAAACCCTTATCAGCATACAGAGCTGGATCAAGGCCATAAACTACCATGAATGAGTTCATCATACTAACCCAAGCACATTTCAAGAGTAAATAAATGGGTGTCTCAATTTTCTGAAGCATTAACAAAAAGTGTTGAAACATCAACAGAAATAAAAATCCCTCATGACATTCAAATAATATCCTCCCCAAAGATTAAAATGTGCCATTACTGTCCTCTCAGTCCCCCTGACAGCCTATAAAAACAATGTTATGAAACTTTAGTATAAGAAGGTGACTGCATATCATAAGACCCAAAAATCAAGGGGGAAACAGGACTCTAGATTTCTTTACAATTGCCTCATTTAATTAATATTAATAACCAGGAGGAGAGATCCAGCTTAATTTTTCACAAACCTAGTTTAATGACTTTCCTAAGGCCCCTGGCACAAGCCAAGATCAATATTCCTTATGGTTTCCCCTGGCTTATGGTTTGAATACTGAGTCATCCACGTTTGATCAAAACATGGGTACCCTTGAGGTCGCACAAGTGATAAAGAAATCAACTAAAAAAAGAGACTTCAGACAGAAAAAACACTCATAACGTTTCCAAGGGTAAAGATTTCTCTTCAACTGTACATTACATTTATTGACAACAACATAACAGATCATACGGTGAGCAAACAGACCAAAATATTGGATAGAGGGGACGGCGTTTAACCAGATAGCCTACGGAGTTATGGAATCAATTGACTGAAGTACCAAATTCTCAGCCAGAGTTTCAAAACGCCAGTGTTATCTCAAAGATAATGGGCCGGTTCAAACTTCCAGGCTGAACCTAAACTGCTGGTCCCTTGTGCTTAACGCAAGTATTCATTACAGTCCTTTTGTCTGTGAAACGACCCACACCAAACCACAGCGGAGAAAATAATAGAGAGTTGCACGGAACCATCGTTATCGCGAGCGAGAGAGCTAGACGATCTTGCCATGAGTTCCAGCTCCTCCTCCCCAGCCCACCCCCGTCGCCCCCCATCTTTACTTTCTTAGAAAAGGCAACAAGGGAAGGCCACCGCGGGAGGCGAAGAGGAAGCGGCCAAGGGACCGAAGTTTGGGGACCAGCACCAACTTGTGGCGATGGACCCAAGTATTTAGGGCCTACCGCAGAGCGCGAGCGAAACCCCACTCCCCAGCCCGGAGGTGGCAGGAAAAGAAGTCGGGGGGAAGGGGAGTCATCTGGCGGAAGAGAGGTGGCAGGGCAGGCGGCGCGTCCAGCCGCGGCTGATCCGTGGTCGGTAAACAAGCCGAGCGGACCCACCCTCCCACAGCCCCGGGCCTGTCCCCGCATCGGGAAAGCCCAAGATGGAAGCGCGGCGGGGCCAGACCTTGCCGCCTCCCTTCTCCTCGCCTGCGACGCCTCCCCGGGGGTCGCTGGCGGACGGCCCGGGAGACCCAGCGGCCTGGGCGCCATCAGGGAGCGAGGGGCCCGGGCAGGCCGCGGCGGAGCCGCGAGGGGCCTGCAGCGGGGCGCCCTCCCGGGGCCCAGTTACCTGGCGGCGGCGGTGGCTCTTCCTCCAGCTCCTGCTCCTCCTCCCAGTCCGACGCTCGGCGCCCGGCGGCCGCGGCGGCGACGGCGACTCCCCGAGCAGCCCGCGGCGACGAGCCGAGCCCGGCCCCTCTCCGCCTCCCTCCGCACCGCCGCCCGCCCCGCTGCTGCCGCCTCCGCCCTCTCCCCCCAGTCAGGACATGGTCACCGCGGGCCCGCGCGCGACTCCCGCTGCCGGAGGCGGGGGCAGAGGGGCGGAGAGCAGGCACGGAGGCGGGGGGACGCAGGGGGGAGGGGGGAGAGAGGAGAGGGGGGCGGCCTCGGGTGCAGCGGGCTCCTAATGGCGGCGGTGAGGGGCCCCGGAGCCAAAAAAAACCCCACGGCAAGCAGCACAACGTCAAGGCCGGACCCCGCCGCTCGTCGCCCTGTCATTGGCCCCGAGGCCGCCAGCGGCGCAGCCAATGGTCGGCCGCCTCTTTCCGGGCGCAGAAGGCGGGCCGCAGAAAGGGGACGTCATGCCGGCGCCGGGCCCCGATTGTGAGGCGGCGGCGAGCGCCGGCCCCCGGGTCCCGCCCCCTGTGCGGCGGCCGGTTGGCTGGGGCTGCGGGACTTCGGCGACGTGCGGGGCACGCCGGGAGGCGACGGCGCGGCGTGTGCGGGGCACGGGGACGCAGCCGGGGCGGCTCGGAGGGCGTTCTTGCTGCTGCACAGCTGCTAGTGCCCGATCTCTGCTGCTCTTACAGCGGACTTCTAAGTCAACCCCCAAGTCTCACCAAGTGAACTACTTAGTGACAGATTCTGAATCACTTTTTCTTATACAGCTTCAAACTCTTGATAAGACACCAGGGAAGATAAATGTTTAGGTTAGATAATTTCATTTTCATATATCTTTTTTTTACAATGTCTGTTTATTCCTGTCTTCGAGGCAGCTATCCATTTATATTTGTGAATGTGTAAATTCATAATGTATGTATTACCTAAGTACATGCATATATTCATGATGAAAAGCCATAGAGTTGTATGCCAATTATATCTCAAAATTAATTTTTAAAAAAAGCCATGGATACTTCGCTTTTCGCTCTCTTTTACTACTTCCTAGCTCTAGTATTGGGTAAACCTAATTTTCTAATGGTTTGCTTTTACTGTAAATTGTAACTGTAAGGGAGAGATTAAATTATAGCCATGGGAAAAAAAAAAAAAAACTGCCGGGAGAATTACATGAGCCAAAGTTCTAAAGAGAATATGTTATATGGTGATGTTTCATATATTTCTTTTTTTAATATAAATATAGCCAAATAGTCTAAATCATTTACCCAATTACTAAAACCCCATGAGTATGTCATATTTTTCCGGCTGGAGAGCTTTGCTTTTCTCAATGAGACTTTGCCTTGCATTTTTCATACTTCAAATTTTATTTCAAGAATTCGAATGAGCGTAAAAACTTTAAAAGTTGTAAACCTCTTAGCACTGTCAACAAGCACTGAGGCGTCTGAAGTTTCGGACGCCTCAGCTTCAACAGAAAGAATGTATTATTCAGAGTTTAACTGGATTTTTAAAACTTGGATGGTGACTTCATTTAGTAAAACTATGCCTGGTATTCTCATAGCTTCACTATGGCCACTGAAGAGAAATACCTTATATAGCTTCCTCTCATCAACAACCTCTTTCCTAATCAGTGGTATATTTTACCCTTGCAACCATTCCTGTGATGTAGAGATTTTTAATAACCACCATCTTCCCAGAGCAACATTTTTTGCTCAAGGACTCATCAATAGAGTTTAAACTGCAACAGTCATTTGCCTGCAAAACTTAACACACATTCTCAAACATATAATTAACACAATTGTAGATAAAATTAAACCACGTTATTATGTAAGAACAAATGGTTCCACCAACATTTCACTTTGAAAATACTTTAAGAGCCTCTGAGAACCTCCAGTTTGCCCTTCTTGAAGCTCACCAGCAAGTTACCAAGAACCACAGAATTAGGTGTTTTTGTTTAGTTTGAGTTGTAATTCATTTTGTTAAGGAAAGGGGATATTGTTTAAGTAAGCTTATTAATTCTTCATGAAGTTTAGCAAACTTAAAGTCCATGTGTCAAGGAATAACAAGCACACAAAGATGAGTAAGACATTTTCTGTGTTTGCGGGAACTACAGCATAGGAAAGAAGACAAGACAAAAATAACCATAATTACAATAGGAGGTAGAATGTGCTGAGTAAATTCAAACGAAAACCATCTTGTAATTGAGAGGAAGAGCAAATCCAAAAATGACTCTATGTTAAAGCTGAAAAGGCACTTGTTACCAAGCCAGTGGTTCTCAGCCCTGGCTACACATGAGGAGCTTTTCAAAATATACCTATCTGGGCCCTACCCAGACCTACTGAAACCATCCCCAGGAGGAGAGTTTGCATTGGCTATGTTTTAAACACACTCCCCAGGTGATTGTAATGTGCAGCCAGATACTGACATTGTCCCAGCCCCGCAGTTTGCAGCTGTGGAAACTAATGCCTAGAGATTTTAAGTGACTTACCAAAAGCCAGACCATCTAGGTCTAAAATTAGAACACAAAGCTCTTGATTCCCCAGTCAAATCTCCTTCCCAATGCACCACATTTGAGTAAAAAGGATGTCAGCAAATGCAGCAGACAGCACTGTCACAAAGAAGGATCTAATTCGTGCTGTTTGGCACGGAGATTAAATTATCATCCTCCTTACATATATTTCTGAGAAATATTTCATTTGGGAAAAAAGTATCCACTGTTGCAAAAAAAAAAAAAGTGTTCTTTTTCTTACAACCCTTTTACTAAAGTGTAGGGACATTATAGTTTTGTTGACGACTAGTTTGTTTGGAGTTTTATTTCAGGTGTTTTTCAAACTACCTAGAGAAGATAAAATTCCATTTTACTTTTCCTGCCTTGCTGTGAAGGTCTTGAATGCCAAACTGTGGCTCTGTACTTAATTCCTTCACTAGTAGAAACCCATGGAAAGGTTCTGAGCAGGCAAGTGCCAGTACTTACACCTTAACCTGGGATACCTGTGGGACAAACCAGGGTAGAACTAGAATCAAGGAAAGAGAAACCAATTAAGAGTCAAGAACCCAAAACCAAAGTAGCTGTGGGAATGGAAAGGAGGGTTCAGAAGTGAAATAGGGTGACTGTAGAACTTCAGGGTTTTCCGGTGTCTGAATCTGGGGCAGAGGAAAGAATTGAAAGAATCAAAGCACAAGAGAGGAACTAAATAAGAGGTGATGTTGACCGCTGGATGAGGTATGTTGAGATGCTGGGTTCAGGAGGAGATGTGCAGTAAGCAGGGGGAAATGCTAAAAATTTGATAGGCTGGACCTGGAGATAAACATCAGAGAGTTATCTATGTAGAAATTGCCACTGAAGCCACAGGAGTGGGATAGAAAAAGAGAAACTCCCAAAGGAAGAGAAAAAGATCAGTCAGAAAGCCAGGAGATGAAAAGGTGTTCCGGAAGCCAAGGAGGAGGTGAGCCTCAAGAACATGGTAACAAACAGTGTCAGATTCCACAGACTTAGGAATTAGAACAGAGAAAAGGTCGCTGGATTTGACAAACAAGAGTCTTAGGGACCTTCCAGAGAACAGGTCTCAGTAGGATGGTGGAGACAGAAGCCAGATTCCAAAAGCTGAAGGCATGTGTGGGCATTGAAGCAGTGATTACAGACCAGTCCAAGACATTTGGCAATGAAGGGAAGGCAGGAGATATAAGAATAGACACAGGGAGTAACAAGAATGAGGGAAAGGTTTTGTTTCCTTTTACATACTTTTTAAAATGAGCATATCTGAGCACTTTTATAAACAGAGGAGAGAGGATGGAGAGGGGAAAAAATAAAGGATTGAAATCCAGGAGGAAGGTAATCCAGAGCAGACTGATGGCGTCTTAGCTAGCTAAGGGAATGGGGAGGGGGCGATTTCTTTCCCAGAAACAGGAAAAGAGGAAGATGTGAAAAATAGAGTTGCAGAGAAATTCTGATGGGAGAACAGGTGATGGAGTGGACTTCATACCCTTTCTCCTCCTGGGGAAGTCAAGTGCAGGTCACCTGCTAAGGGCTGGGCTGGGAGCTGGAGGATAACAGAGGGACTTTGGGACAAAGTTTGCAGGGAAGCAAACCAAGAAGAGTGAAGAAAGAAAAGCAAAAGGAGTCACTTTTTCCAACATGGTTCAGCACCCCAGAGTCAGGCGTGGAACAGTGGGGCCAGATGGCAGAGGCAACCTAGAGGCGGACATTTCCAAATCAGGGAAGTTAAAGGCATTTAGCTGAAGGAAATGACAACAGGTCCAGCTTGCCCAGGGACTGCTGGGGGAATCTGTGCTTTTATGAAGCAAGTTGTACAAAATTGGTGAGCTTCCCTCAAAAGAAAGGCTAGAAACTTCAGTTGTTACGAGAACAAATTCTCAGCTGTATTGCAGAAAATGTCAGTTCTATAAACGACAAAATATCTTCCACTTACTGTACATGATTATACATGATTCCTCAGTGGAAAAACCTCTTTGCAGCAGAAAATGCAATATGATAATGTTGCAGGCTTCCCTGGTGGCGCAGTGGTTAAGAATCCACCTGCCAATGCAGGGGACACAGGTTCGAGGCCTGGTCCGCGAAGATTCCACATACCACGGAGCAAGTAAGCCCGTGTGCCACAACTACTGAGCCTGCGCTCTAGAGCCCGCGAGCCACAACTACTTAGCCCACACGCCTAGAGCCTGTGATCTGCAACAAGAGAAGCCACCGCAGTGAGAAGCCCACACACCGCAACGAAAAGTAGCCCCCGCTCGCCGCAACTAGAGAAAGCCCGCGCACAGTAATGAAGACCCAGCACAGCCAAAAAAAAAAAATGATAATGTTGCCTGATCCATTCTCGTGCCATAAATGCCACTGTTTTGTGGAATATAGGATCCTCCTGTGACCCCCCTTGAGGCCAACCCAACCACAAAACTGCCTGGGACAAAATCTCTCATGAAAGGGCAAAGTATGGGTGTTAAGGCATCAGACAGAATACAGCTTGCTTGACTTACCCAAGTCCTGGTCTGTTCTAGGACAGTCTTGCCTGGATGGGTAGGAATTTATGCTCATAGTAACAAGATCATATAGATTAAGACATTGTCACAAAACTTCAACAAGATATCCCTATAAAGTAGACTTGCTGAGTTATGAGAGAATTGTTGAAATTCTACTGAGTCTTTTTAAGAAGTTTGGAGACAACAACTATCTGAAATAACCTCATCTGTGTTATTCTCTGGACCCAGACAAGTTTTGTAAGAGGCAACAATATGAGGTGGAAACGACATGGACTTTGGAGTCAAACAGACCTGAGTTTAAATTCTGCTCTGCCGCATAGCTATCCTCTGAGTCCCAGTTTCCTCGTCTGAGAAAGGTAATATTTCCTGGCAGTTAACTGAAGATTCACTGAGATAAGAGGTGATGAGCCCTGGCAATAATCATAAATTGGTTTCCTTGCTTTGCGTTTCACTTAATTCAGATGATTGTTGAGGAATTATTCTATGTCAGACACTGTGCTAAGTGCTGGCTGTGCAGGGACAAAAAAAAAAGCCTGTCTCTGCATCAAGGGGCTTGCAGTCTAGTGGGGGACAGTACCTAATCTGGGGTCTCCATACCCTCTAGGGGTCTGTGAACTCAGATAGGAAAAAATACATCTTTATTTCCACTAACTTTTAACTGCAATGTAGCATTTACATCAATTATCAACACAGTCAACAAACCACAGAAGTATTAACAGACCTGGTGGCTTTGACACCCAAAGAAATCACAGATTTCTTAGAACACATTACAGTTGTAGCTATCTCAAAATACGGCTTATCTTCATCATGACTACAAAATCATTGTGGCCATTAGACCTGCCACTAACTTGTTATTTCATGTGTTATTTTGAAAGTACTTAAATGAATATTATAGATTTTTAAATACTTTGAGAACTATATTTCAATTTAATTGGTGTCCTTATAATCTCATTCATTTTATGCACTTAAAAAATTATTCCAAAGCAACCACAACACACACATACACACAAAGATTGAGACCCTAATCTAATTAGTGGAAGGTTGAATTTTGTTCATTTCTCAGGACAAAAAGGCAAATTTCATGTAAGAAAATCAGATTACTAATGTTGCAATACAGAGCACAGGGTAGCAAGTGATGCAATTCCCTTGGAAAGTAGGAATGGGAAATAAGGGTGCGTTTTGCAGGTAAATATGATTAGCTGAGCAAGGAGAGAAGAAAAAAAGAGGCAGGAGGTAGCGGGAAAGATGGGTGACTCAGTGAGACAGAAAATGTCTCAACTAGGAAACCCTGAAAAAGTGAAAAGCAGGGCTGATACCCAGTCAACCCCAAATATTCTTTAAGCCTAACCCCATGTGAACAACCTCAAAAGGGATATTTACCCCATTTATTGTTTTTAAGAAATACACCTCTTCCCATTTCAGTGCTGACAAGGTGACACCTCCACTACTACCCCCAACACACACACACACACACACACACACACACACATATGCACACACACATACACACACACACACACATACACACACACACACACACAAACTCTCACAAACAGGAAAAAAAACATTCTGACCTAAATTCTTATACTTTACTACATGTCTTATTATATAATGCTCATGGAATTGAAAATATTCTGCCTTTTTGCCAAGCAGTAAAATGATAAATAACCCACAAAGTTAGGAAAGCCACAATACTTTTCATTCCTTTCCTTCCAGTCATTTCAGAGACACATAGTCTAAAAATATTTCAGAATATTTGAAAGTATTCATGTCATTCAGGTATTTCTCAAGTTAGAGTGATTCACGCAAATGATCTCATTTGCTTCAAAAACAATGTGTAAATTCTAACTGTGGACCAAAGACAGTAATCTGTGTGGTAGCTTCATACCTGGGATGAAACCATTAAGTTCACAATATTTTGTTACCTTCAGTGTGAAAGATTTATAGTAGCTATAAATTTATTTTTTAATTTTAATTTAATTTAATTTAATTTTTATTTATTTATTTTTGGCTGCATAGGGTCTGCGTTGCTGCACGCGGGCTTTCTCTAGTTGCGTCGAGCGGGGGCTACTCTATGTTGCAGTGTGCGGGCTTCTCATTGCGGTGGCTTCTCTTGTGGCAGAGCATGGGCTCTAGGCGCACGGGCTCAGCAGTTGTGGCTCGCGGGCTCTAGAGCGCAGGCTCAGTAGTTGTGGCGCACGGGCTTAGTTGCTCCATGGCATGTGAGATCTTCCCGGACCAGGGATCAAACCCGTGTCCCCTGTATTGGCAGGCAGATTCTTAACCATTGCGCCACCAGGGACGTCCCGAGCTATAAATTTAAAACATGCAAACTAAATGTTAAGAGAGAGCTGATCAGACAGAAATGTAGTTTTATGACCAATACAAAATTATTTAGTTGTTCCACATAAGGAGTAAAGCATGAATTGTGTAACTAATGGACTCATTAGCTTCCAGGATTCATACATTACCTGGAGCTTTAACAGTTTTAGCAATGAACAGAAGGCACCACCTCTGTATTTTAGATATTCTGACTGTGTGATTCACTAGTGTATCCTAAGCACTTAGAATGTCCCTTGACACATACAGGTGCTCAATAAATATTTATTGAATGAATGAATTAACTTAGCTTTCTTGATTTTATACTTCAGGATCTTTTCAATCATCATTATTCTAGTTCAATAACCTAATGCATTTAAATTTTGTTCAAGAACTTAGAATAGTTTGATACTTCCTTTTGATTCTTTTTCTTTTGGTTTGTAGTTTATATATCTTGTGAAGAATTTTAAATGTCAAGTGTTATAAATGAATGCTGATGAAAATCATATCTAACACATTAACTTTTGCATTTAGCAATCTTTAAAAAGAAAATAAGATGTATTTTATGAAGTTTTTCCAAGGATTGATGGACTTCAGAAGATCCATGGGTGCCTTGAAATTGTAAAAGAAAATCCTCTGATGGCTTTGTACTTTTCTGGAGAGAGGGTCTGTAGATTTCATCAAGTCTCTAAAGGCATTAATCACCCAAAAAAGGTTAAAAACCACTGTTTTAGACTATATATTTTTAGGCAACAACAGTAATTTCTGTTTTTAGAATCTTTAAATTTTCAAAGCACTTTACTATCCTCTATCTCATTGTATTCTTATCAGTTTTGTCAGGTAGGTGTTACCTCCAATGATCGAAGGGAAAGCCAAGGGACAGAGAAGTTACAGGACTTTCTTTTTAGGAATCAGGACACAGGCTCTCAATGTCCATGTAACCCAGTGACCCTTTCCCCAGGTTTTTTTCATCTATCTATCTGGGGCCCAGAATACACACAACTTACAGATGTTTCTATAAAAAGATGTGTGGAATAAGCCTAAATATCAATGCCTTCTCTAATTTTATGATTTGTTTTTTCAAGAAGTAGTCCTTGCTAATAGAATTTATCAGAAGACCACAATTTCCTGACCTCATCACACTTGCGAAATAAGAGTCATCCATCCCAATTATGGGGAAAAAGAGAAATGGCCTAAGTAACCAACTTGAAGCCAAACTCTTTCAGTGATGAGCCTGAAAAAAGACTGCGCTCAAAATGAGTGAACTTCTCACCCCACCTTTTAGGACAGGTGATTAGCATCAGCTTCAGAGCACTTTGTTTCAGGAACTTTGCTTGAGTTCTCTTGAAGTGTTAGAGTCAGCACTCAGGAGGGTAATGGGGTAAGGAAGCAAGCAGGTAAGGGAATTAGCAGGCGTCCATGCTCCCTGCAGCACAGGTGGGTCCGGGAAAGAAGATACTGCCGAGATGAGGGCTCACTCGGTACCACATTCATCTGACCCTGGGCCACGGTGGTAAAACCATCACTTGACAAGCCTCTGGGAGCTCTAGCAAGATGTCAGCAGCCCGGCTTGAGAACTGGTTGAATTGTACATATACCTTGCAAAACTGCATCCTTCCTCTTTTACATTCTGTGAGAATGTAAACAATTTACAACTCTAGTAGTGAAAAACCAACAGCAGGGAGTGCTTAAATGGTCCACAGCCTTGCTGTAAATTCTATTCATGATGAAAACGTTTCCAAAAACAAGTCTGAGGCAAAATAACCACTCTCGCCATAGAGGTTGTCATAAGAAGACTTGCGTATCTGTGTCCCAGGCAGAAATACATAGCACACACAAATGGGAATAGTGCAATTCTTTACACAGGTGTGGGCAGAAGAAAACCAACAAGGATGGCGAAACAGCCCTGAGCTGGCAATAACTGAGAGCCATTACCAAATCCTGGAGAGAGAGGAGTTGTTGTAGGGAGGGCCACCTGGCAGGAGCTAGAGAACAAGCCAGAGTAAACGTCCTGAGCCCTCTGTCCTCCCTCCAGTCTTTGGCAGGACCTCCCACTGGCCAAACCAAACTGGTGACCATAAGGCTAGGGAGACTTTGAAGCAGTCCCTACAGGTCAGTCTGCCCCAGGGGCACAGAGCAAGGGGATAACCGGTCTGGAGGGACAAATGGAGGTTCTCCAGCCAACAGAAACTCCAGTAGAACAAAAGTAAAAGAATGGATACTTCCAGAGCTTTCCTTGGAGGCAACAACTATTGCCATTTTGAATCCCTTTGCCTAAGTAAAGACTACTCCACCCAAAGATAATGTATTTTGAGAAAATCTGAATTTTCCTTTTTCTACTACAACATGTTTTTATGCCAAAAGAAGGAATTATACTAATCCATTCTATAGCAAAACTCAGAAAAAATGGATGTCAGAGGTGGTACAGAAACATTCCAGTGAAATAATGGAGCGTCATCAAGAAAAGTCTTCCTAAAGCGATAGGAAAAAAGTTTAAGTCCATAAACTGATAGGTTATCTCTTTCACAGTGTCTCTTTGGAATGAAGTGATTTATTACAAAAGGGAAGATTTGTTGGAGCCTAGATTGAACCTAATGCCAGTCATCCTCATATGTTAAACAATTAAACTATATTTCCCCAGCTGGGGATATAATAGACTTTTCTTTTATGATTTTGTCAGATGGTATAGTTTTGAGTCTGCAGGATTTCCAGCACTGAAATCAGGATTAGAGACAAGGAATCTTTTATATTATTAAGTAGGAAAGAATTATGTTAAGAAGCCAGCTCTAACTCAGTGATAAATACATTTTAATAAAGCAGAGAGATTCACAAATGACATGTAGCTTTGTGTTAACACAATATTCCTGAAAGCTTCTCTAATTATAAAGGAAAACCCCCCCACGAATAAAATATTAGCGGTCTAGTCCCTGGGTCGCCATGCGCAAAGGAAAACTGACATCGTAGTGGCCCAGAGTCATTGGAACTGAAACATGACGTTTTTCTTGTGTTGCTGTGCTGGCAGACAACGTCTGTCACCATTAGAAGGAAAGAAAATGAATCTTCAAGAGGAAGGCGTATTCGTGCTCAAGGGCTCACAAAATAGACCTCCTTTTTTTTTTAAGCAAAAAAACATTAGCTTTCCATCAGAAAGCCACTCATACTGTATAAAAACTGCCTGAGCCGATACTGCATTTTGGCATGGGTCAACAAGAGAAAGATGTTTTCTTTGTTGGCAATTATTTTCAACAGAAAAAAAAAAAAAACATAAGATGTCCACTTGGAAATATTTTCTTTATAGTGCAGAACTTAAACTCATACCGCGACAATCAACCCAGTACTATTATTTCCTTTCTCAAATGCAAGTTTTAAAAAATTATTTTGTCCTCTAAAGCACAACCGTGAAATCTTCTTTCATTTGACTGCTTATCTGTGCAATTCCAAAGCAGGTGAAATGGTAGACTATTGAAGTACACATACAAAAATAATAAAGATGACAGAATCTAATTCCCCATTGGAGTTTTTCATCCGAATTTTTAAAAGTTAGGGTGAGAACACCTAAGAATGTAGCTTTTCAAGGCCCTAGGACTTAGGTATTGATTTATTTTCCTGAGAGTTATAGCCTTCATTAACTTAAAAAGAAAAGGACGCTGGTGAGTGTGGCAGAACTTGCTAGAAACTCTCCCCAACATCTATTCTCTTCTCCCTCCCAAGCAACAAAACGTCAGTTTCTAACAAAACTGTTACCCAGCTCAATGTTTTTATTGATTTTGCAAGTCTCCATTATAGTTGGATGTGGCCATGTGACTAAGTTCCAGCCCATAATGTTATAATGTTATATACGGATATAACATTATATATATATGTAAGTGTTGTGAGGGATTTTACGGAAATTTTCCTTAAAAGGCAGGGAATGGGTCATTCTGCTAACCTATCTTCCTTCCTAGGGTATGGATGTGATGGCTGAAGCTCCTGCGGCCATCCTGAACCATGAGGTTATTTTGAGGATGGTAGAGCACAAGGTTGGGAGCCTGAAGCCCTGATGATAGCCTGGAGCCATTACACAGGCCGTGCATGGACTGCCTTACCCCAGACATCTTGTACAAGGGAAAGATACATCTGTCTTATTTCAGCCATTGTTATTTGGGGATTTTCTTTTTCAAGTACCCTGTTAAAGTAACACTCCACTTCCTGACGTGGAGGAATTGCTTTTTCTTTCTCCTCATCCTGTGGCTTTACATTTTTATTACTTAACACTCTGCTTTTGTGAGAAGAAACCCTGCTGAGCAACCAAAAGAATGAGGGGGAAAAAAAATCATTGCAGGCTGATGCTAATCCTAATCCTCAGGAGATGCCAAAGATAACTTTCCCGAGTCTCTAAAAATATGACGGTCAATGAAGTATCTGCTTCAAAGAAAACTGAGTTCATAAAGATTACAGGAAAAAACAGGGTTTCTAACCAGCATATGTTTTTTTAAATTTGTTTATTTATTTTAGGCTGCGTTGGGTCTTTGTTGCTGCACATGGGCTTTCTCTAGTTGCGGAGAGCGGGGGCTACTCTTCGTTGCGGTGCGCGGGCTTCTCATTGCGGTGGCTTCTCTTGCTGTGGAGCACGAGCTCTAGGCACGCTTGCTTCAGTAGTTGTGGCACACGGGCTCAGTAGTTGTGGCGCACGGGCTTATTTGCTCCGCGGCACGTGGGATCTTCCCTGGACAGGACTCGAACCCGTGTCCCCTGCATTGGCAGGCGGATTCTTAACCACTGCGTCACCACGGAAGTCCCAGCATATTTTTAATATGACATTTCCAATATTTAAAACGACTTTTAAATAAAAAACTGAATGTTATGCAGGCAAATTCTGACTGAAAAGGTGCTGTTGCAAAATACTTACAAATCCTTAGGACCCTGATTGGTCCTTAGGTAGTATTTATAAGGAAGAGAACACAGAGTAAAGGACAAGTGTATTACCTAGTCTCTCCCTCCCTCACCTCAGGTGAGGCAACCTGCTCACTTTCCCAAACCCCAGCATCTAAAATTCTAACTCTAATTCATCCATCCTCTGTCTGTGCCACCCCTACTGACACTTTCTCTCCCTCTTAAATCTCTCTTCTTACCACCTACCACTAACATTCCATATTTTTTTTTTAATTTATGCCTCTTATTAGTTGCCTATGTCCTGTGCCAGATGGTAAGCTCCATGAGGGCAGGGAGATTTTTTTATGTTTGTAACCCTTATATGTAGCAGAGTGCCCGGCCCATAGCATTTGCTCAATAAATATATGGTGTGCTATAAAAAGAGGACTATGAAAACAACCCTGCTCTCTAACTGGATTGTAAGTGGATTGTAATCCCCATGGTGGGGAGAACACCTAGGTTCATACAGCTCCAGCCCAGGGAGGCTTCAGCTGCAAAGGGACTTGGTGGCCTGGGTGCTGCCTGGCCTCAGGGTGAGCTTCAGAGCGTGCAGCCGAAGCATCGCCAAGGGCCACACACTCAGGAGGTCCCATACTTGGGGTCCAGCGCTCCACGGTTGCTTGCTCTCTTCAATTTATTTCTTAGTAATTTTATCTTTGAATTTGTGTTTTGTAAGTGAAGTCTGATGGGTCAATGGAGCATGCACCAGGGCATCAGAGCCTGGGTTCATCCAGGCTCTCACCACCCGCCACCTCCCTGCCCCCCCCCCCAGAATGGGGGCTCAGCTGCCCACTCCCCTGCTGCGATG
This sequence comes from Balaenoptera musculus, assembly GCF_009873245.2. Taxonomy (NCBI): domain Eukaryota; kingdom Metazoa; phylum Chordata; class Mammalia; order Artiodactyla; family Balaenopteridae; genus Balaenoptera; species Balaenoptera musculus. The sequence goes on from NC_045800.1 coordinate 7,386,498, forward strand.
CAGTGACCACAGCTGCCCTTGCTCCGAGAGGGGTCCTGGGCACAGGCATCTGGGTGGGTCACGCACACCTGTGTGCTAAGTCACCAGGCAAGATCCCAGGCAACACTGGGATATTGCGTTCACCCAGCAAATATCCTCAAGTCCGAGAGAACATGACATTAAATAGCAAATAAAGAACACCATGACAGATGGAGAAATCTCAGGTGAAGAAAGGAAAGGCTTTTTTTCTTGCTTTTGAACAAGGATCCCCATATTTTCATGTTACACTGGGTCCCACACCTGACACAGAAGTGAAAGAGGCCATGGAAGAGACTCTACCCCAGGACCTGTGTCCAAGCCTACCTCGCCTTGCTGCAGGAGTGCCAGGTTCTCCTAGATGCCCTTGAGGCACTGCCCACCCCACCCCTGCCTATGTCCACCAAGGGATGCTGAGTACTGGAAACAGAGCCATTAAGCCCTTTCTGGTCCCAGTTTCAAGTCAAGGAGCCCCTCCATCATCCATGCCTCAGGTTCACCTTGATGCTCTTTTGAACCAGGCCATGTGTAGATGTAAATGCTTGGAGGTAGTGGTGATCAGGTAACAACAAGCTCTCTGGTGATGGGTGCCCTGCTGTGTAATGTTTGCTGATTGCCATGGTGTACATATTCCCACCAGGGCCAATGTTGAGCTACCAATATTTGGTAACCAGTTGGCAAAATTCTAGAAAATGAACAATTGGATCTCATAAGCAAACGCAAGCAGGCTGCTGCACATTACTGCTTGGAGGGAAGAGGAAAGAGAAGTCACTGTCATTTCATCTGTAATCCGGAACAACAGGAAACACGCAATTCACAGGAAAACCTGAAGAACCAGAGAATGTGGAAAATACGCTCAAAGTGATTAGGATAATGCAAATGAAAGCAAAGAGGAGATATACCACTTTAAAAAAATCAGGGACTTCCCTGGTGGTGCAGTGGTTGGGAATCCGCCTGCCAATGCAGGGGACACGGGTTCGAGCCCTGGTCTGGGAAGATCTCACATGCTACGGAGCAACTAAGCCTGTGCGCCACAACTACTGAGCCTGAGCTCTAGAGCCCTCGAGCCACAACTACTGAGCCCGCGTGCCACAACTACTGAAGCCCGAGCGCCTAGAGCCCGTGCTCCGCAGCAAGAGAAGCCACAGCAATGAGAAGCTGCACACTGCAACGAAGAGTAGCCCCCGCTCGCCACAACTAGAGAAAGCCGGCGTGCAGCAATGAAGACTCAACACAGCCAAAAATAAATAATAAATAAATAAATTTAAAAAAAATCAGATTGATAAAAATGTTAATTCTCAAGTTTTGGTGAGACTGGGGGGAATGTCATTTTGTTCAGGCACATTGGAGAGCAATTTGATAGTATTCAGTAAAACTGTAAATGGATATAAGCCCAGCAGTTCCTCTTGTGGGTAGCTGAGGGCAGTTCCCACGTGTGTACAGGATGTTCCCTGCAGGCTTATGATCATGAGCTCCAGGACCCATCCTCCAGCTTCAACAATTACCAACTCATGGCCAGTCTTGTTTCAATTTTATCCCTATCTGCTTCTCTACTTCCCATATTACTTTGAAGTAAATCCCAGACATCATATCATTTCATCCATAAATATTTCTGTATCTCTGAAAGTTAAAAAACAAAACAAAGAAAAAGCCTGGAGTAGGCTTTTGTTGGGTATGGGGAGAGAAATCCCAGCAGAGTAACCAAGGAAGGGCAGATAAAAAGGCAAACGTGGGGCTTCCCTGGTGGCGCAGTGGTTGAGAATCTGCCTGCCAATGCAGGGGACACGGGTTCGAGCCCTGGTCTGGGAAGATCCCACATGCCACGGAGCAACGGGGCCCGTGAGTCACAATTACTGAGCCTGCGCGTCTGGAGCCTGTGCTCCGCAACAAGAGAGGCCGCGATGGTGAGAGGCCCGCGCACCGCGATGAAGAGTGGTCCCCACTTGCCGCAACTAGAGAAAGCCCTCGCACAGAAACGAAGACTCAACACAGTCATAAATAAATAAATAAATAAATAAAAGAATGTGAATTTAAAAAAAAAAAAAGGCAAACGTACTTTTATGAGCCCTCTGGAGTCTGGTTAGTTTAAAAGTAATGTTTCAAGTGCGTTCCCTGAGGAAATTGTCCCTGTTCCCTACCAGAGACAGCAGGCTGAAGGGACAGCCTTCTGGTGCTTGGCAGATTTTGAGGTCAAATTGAATCTGTACTAGCTAATCAGCTTACTGGATAATAAACTAAGAACTGACATTTGCATCATACTTACAAATCTCCAGTGCAGGGGGTTGGTTCATATTACCCTAGTGGCTCCCTTGAATATTCACTTTATCATCATTATTTAAAAATATGTGCCTGATTAGTTATACCCAGTAAATAAAAATATCAAATGTGTAAATAACCACATGAGAGATCTTTAAAATGACAGTGGCCTTGCTAAATTCACTCTCAGCTCTAAAATTTTGTCTCAATGTATTATTTCAGACTGAAAAAAAGTCATGCTAATAGCAATGATTTTTCCAGGTTGTTTACCAACATTAATCAAAATAATTCCCCTTTCCAAGTTGCTGCTTTGGTCTGTGCTTTGTAGAAGGACCTTTAGAATTTTGTTTTAATCTGAAAATAAATCGGCCAGAGATTGAAAAGTAGAAAAGGAAAAATAGGAGACACTTTTACATTTTAAGAGATGCTGTATCAAAATCTTAGTAAAATGCTCTATACATAGTTTCAGTTAAGGGCTAGAAAATGTCCAGAATACAATAGAGAACATTATCTCCGCATGGAATACGGTTTTATAATTCCTACACACTACAGGTACTTCCCCCAAATTGTTTCCTTACTCACTTTCACTCAGTAAGAATCATTACTCATTAGATTTGACTCATTAGATTTCAAGCAGTAAGCAGCTGGCAGGGAGGGCAGAAGAAAGTTAGAGGTGCAAAAGAACACTGTGACTGACTGGATTTTTTTTTTTTTTTTTTCCTGAATTCTGATTAGGACATTCTGAAAGCCCAGGGATCTGGTTAGTTTTTCAGTAACAGTAAGTCAGCACCTCGTGCTGGTACCAGATTGAACCTCCATCTAGTGCGAGGCTGAAATGAAAGGCTGGGATGCAACACTGTTAGATGATAAACATCAGCTACTCTGAGAGCAAGAAGGGCAGAACTGTGGCGTCCACAACGATAGAACGAGAGGCATTATCCTCATGGAACTGTCCCAATCATGCCTCCAGCCCTTAACATCGTAACTTTCCTCTTGATAATCTGTGATTCCCACCCCACTTCTATAAGTCCCCAAACATTCTCTTTATTTTTAAATTTTTTATCTTTTGACCACACCGCGCAGCTTGCAGGATCTTAGTTCTCCGACCAGGGATTGAACCCGGCTCCCCGCAGTGAAAGCTCGGAGTCCTAACCACTGGACCGCCAGGGAATTCCCAACATTCTCTTTATTGATTCATTTAGTTTACTTATAAAGACGTTGTTTTGTTTCAAATTTTTAACATGACATTTAAAGCCAGGATAAAAATCATATATTTTATGGAAATAGGTGTTTGTCATGTACCGTGGTTCATCTCTTCGGGGTAGGGAATGGGACTGCTGTTGACCCTCCCTTCACGGTTTCTGCCTGGACAACAGGACAGTGTGATGGTCAAGAGTCTGGGCTCTGGATCACCTAACACCAGCTTATGATATGCAGCCAGACGTTGCATCAAGCAGCCTCTGTTTACTAATCTGTAAAATGGAATAATAAGGCACCTACCTTGTAGGGTTGTTGTGAAGACTACATGGGAGAATGCATGTCAGCCCTACCTTAGCAGCATGATGGAGAAGCTAAGCACGAGAGGGGCTGTCCCTCAGAGAAGCTGCTTCAATTCCTCCTCAAGCCCAAACTCCACCTCCAACTCCTCTGCCCAAGGGCCAACAGCTACTTCTCTCTAAGCCTCTTTTATAAAATAAGTGGGTAAGACAAGATCATATATAAATTCCCTTCCAGACATAAAATTCTATCAACTCCTTTTGAAATGATTGACTCACCGTCCTTTGTTTTTAACAAAACAATATGCAAAATCCTATATCAGAGCCCCTCCTTCCTTACGTGAAACCTACACATGGGAAATCCACTCCAAGGGCTCTAAAATGAATTAACCCAGAAGGGGCTGCTGGATCTCTTGATGAAAAACAGGGTTTCTGTTCATGAAGCCAGGAAGAATCATCCTTTGTTTTATCCGGTGAAAAAGGATTTTTTTCAGGAGATTGCCATCGTGACCTGTGAAAATCCACTGTTATCAAATGTGTGTGTGGAATGGACAGTTTTCCCAAGAGGCGTAAAGTGGGTAAACCCATGTATCCATCAGCTGTTACTTGTACCACATTTGACTGTTTGCAAAGCATTTTCACAACCATTATCTGACATAGGGAATTCATCCTGAGTAAACCCTTTTCCAGAAACTCAGCTGTCCTGGAGTATATGAGGTCCTCTAGTCCATCAAAGTTGAAGCCCCTCAACTGGGGATTCCACCAAAAGATGATCACGACAGTTTTTTTAATTTTTGATTTTTATTTTTGGCTGCGTTGAGTCTTCGTTGCTGCGTGCGGGCTTTCTCTAGTTGCAGCGACTGGGGGCTACTCTTTGTTGCGGTGCGCGGGCTTCTTATTGCGGTGGCTTCTCTCGTTGCGGAGCATGGGCTCTAGGCGAACGGGCTTCAGTAGTTGTGGCTCACGTGCTCTAGACCACAGTCTCAGTAGTTGTGGCACATGGGCTTAGTTACTCTGCGGCATGTGGGATCCTCCCAGACCAGGGCTCAAACCCGTGTCCTCTGCGTTGGCAGGTGGATTTTTAACCACTGCGCCACCAGGGAAGTCCGATCACGGCAGTTTTTGAGAATGCAATTTCCATCTACATCGTTGAATCTTTTATGTGTGTGTGTGTCTGTGAGTGTATGTAAGATGCCATGTTTCATGGAGTTTAAGATGTGCTTTTTTTCACATTTAATGTCTTTAAATTCGGGATGCATCTCGCAATGGAATCTTAGCTTTCTGTCTTAACCCTGTGTATTAGGCTCAGTAATGTCCCCCCAAAATTCACATCCATCTGGAAACTCGGAATGTGACCTTATTTGGAAATAAAATCTTTGTAGATTCACTCAGTTACGATGCGGTCATACTGTATTAGGATGGCCCTAAAGCCTACCTGACTGGCGTCCTTATAAGGCGAAGAGAGGACACAACGAAGACAGAGGAGACACAGGGAAGAAGACCATGTGACAACAGAGGCAGAGATTAGAGCTATGTCTGCAAGCCAAGCAACACCAAGGATCGCAGGCAACCACCAAAGGCTAGGAAGAGGCAAGGACTAGAGCCGCTGTAGGAAGCATGGTCCTGCCAGCGCCTTGGTTTCCAACTGTCTGCCTCCCGAATAATGAGAGAAGACATTCCTGCTGTGTTAAACCAGAGTGTGGTGATTTGCTACGGAAGCTTTAGGAAACTAATATAGGCTGCAAAGTATGTACACTTATGCACGTATGCACACCCATACACACACACAATATGCACATAGATTTGGTTGGTTTTCATTTCTTTTTCCTCATTTACATGAGAAGGAGGAAAGGAAGGAACAGCCTCTGAGCTGCCAGGTGTGTGCTGTGTGAGCCGCCCTCCCAGAGGCCAGACCAGCTCGTGGAGCTTCTGCAGCCTCCTGCTGTCAGCACCCAGGTACAGACAAGGAATCTGCGCACACGGAGGCTCTGCTGGGCCTGAACACTAGGCGAAGCCGGCACGGAGAAAGTCACGTATCGTGAAACGAAAGGACATATAGGCAATCACGACATCGGTCTTCTCCTACGAGACAAATGGTTAGTGTCCCAGAAATTTTTCTTAAATTCAATTTCTTCACTGCTCTGAAATTGTCTTAAATGATAAACCTTTGCCTCCTCTGCCCCAGCAGTCCGAGGGAAGAGTCAGGAGTGTGGGCAGCAGTAGCAACAGGAACCAAGCATCCTTGGATCTGAGCTTCACCTGGGATTCCTGGAAAACCTCAAGAGGCCGAATGCCCCCAGGTCTCTCTTGCTAACAAGATCCCAGGAGCCTGGTTCTCCTGAGGCTGACCCTTCTCCTGCCGGTCAGGGTACCCCTCTCCAGTGCTGTCCTGGTGGCCTTAGGGCACAGTGGTTGCAATGTTACTATTTGCATGTGGTCCCTTTTCAAAGAAGGAAGGAGGGAGGGAGGGAGGAAGGGCTTAGCACAGGACCTGGAACCTGGCAGGTGCTCCCTTGTATCTGTCACTCCACTCTCTACAGGAAACAGAGCTGCTTTTACATCACCAGAGAGGGGTCTTTCCTGGACAGCACCATGTTTACACCCAGGCAAGAAAGGTCCCTTCCATGTGCCTCATACAAAGCCCGCAGATAAAGAGCACGTGGGTGTTTGGCCACCTGGGATCCTGTGCTCAGCACTGGAAACATCCACACCCAGGACTAATACTTGTCAAGACTCAAGGGAAGCTTTTTCCACAATTCTTTTTTTTTTTTATTTTTTTTATTTTTTAGCGGGGGCCACTCTTCATCGCTGTGCGCGGGCCTCTCACTGTCGTGGCCTCTCTTGTTGCGGAGCACAGGCTCAGTAGTTGTGGCTCACGGGTCCAGCCGCTCTGCGGCATGTGGGATCTTCCCAGACCAGGGCTCGAACCTGTGTCCCCTGCATTCGCAGGCAGATTCTCAACCACTGCGCCACCAGGGAAGCCCCTTTTTCCACAATTCTTGCCCTCTGTCCTTGAACAGAAGGTGTCTGTGTCTGATCAATCAGGAGATTTGTGGTTGTGCTGCCACCAACATTGGAGATGGACAGGATTTGGCCTGGGGGGGGGGTCTTAGGTAAGAGAAGGACAGATTGATCAATTTGCCAAATCCTCAAAAAGCATAATAGATTCTTGCATAGAGAAGCATCATTTTCTGGTAGCTCTATGTGCCTTTTTTTTCTTCCTTTCATGTTCTAATTCACGACTGGAAAGTATTCACAGATAAGTATGCTTTTCACAATAGTTGCACATGGTGGCCAAGGAACACTGTGCAACATTACATGATTCATATTATACTTAAATGTGTCCATAAGTAGGTCTCAATGTAATATGAGTGAAGCATAATGCCAGTTATTTGCTATGTTACTCTATGGATCTAGATATTGCTTTAAGAGATGGGGAAAATTGCAATTCAAGTGACAGTAATCTATATGGTAAAATTCAATATGTTGTAATATTTCCTGCAATAAAGATAATTTGTTATATATCAGAAGCAAACATTGTAATGGGGTTGTGTATGAAATCCATGGTTCATTTCTGAATCTAAATATTGCTTTAATAATTTTACTGACAATTCCAATTGCTATTGCTTCAATTGACTGAAGTTTCTCCAAACTGAAATTAATAAGAAAAAACTATCTAAGAATTACAATGACTCAATAAAAGTCATCTAATTTGTCATTGCTGTCAACAGGACACAAATTATGCAAAAATGTTGCCTATAACAACATAAATAGTGACTTTGCCGTAATGCAAGAAAGAAAAATAAATATTGGGGTACAAATATAGAATAATTTATGAATTTTATATGTCTTTACTACTTACACAAACATCACCAGCGCATTAACAAAGCACCTAGACATTTACAATAATCATTAAAGTCAGTTGTCTTTGATATTTTGCTGACTATCAAAAGTTCACAAATAGATGTATTTTGTTGTTTTCTCATTACGAAGATATCTTCGTCAAGGTAGGAGGGTAGAACATATTTTTATGTATCAGTTGGGGGATTTGATTAATGATTTGTAAACACTGTGACACATGGCATGTGGGCCTCCATTGCCACTCCCGCCCTGGGCCCTGCCGGTGGTTAGGGAGGGCCTGTGTCCAGACCTCCATTTTCAGCACATGTATGACGTGAGTGGTGGACAGCTCCATTCTGAATCATAAGAGCTCTGATGGCATCTCTACTGGAGCAGCCCCTTTCTTTGGTCATGAGTAGGAAGAGCTAGAAGAACCCAGCCAGGGGGCACAGTGGGTAGAAGCCATTCCCCAGAGGATGCATTTTTTTCTGTTGGTCCCTCTCCTCCCTCTGGGTCTTTGTACAAGTCACTCCAAGGCCCTGGTTACTGGCCCTTAGACCTTAAGAAAGAGTAGGGCCAGGAGTTGGCTAATGAGGGGCTGACCAGAGCTAGGATGAGCATCCTGGAGGGGGTGAGGGTGGTACAGTACCACGGAGGGCCAAAGTGGAGTAAGTGGATGGGGCAAGTCCCTTGGAACATACTCAGGGACCTGCCCAAAGCAGATGTTAGGAGGACCTGGCATACCCTTCAAGCCCCAGGGGCACGAGCAAGGGTGTAATGGGTGGGGGGTAGGGGCGTCAAGAATGGACCTGAGGGCTTCCCTGGTGGCGCAGTGGTTGAGAATCTGCCTGCCAATGCAGGGGACACGGGTTCGAGCCCTGGTCTGGGAAGATCCTACATGCCGCAGAGCGGCTGGGCCCGTGAGCCACAACTACTGAGCCTGCGCGTCTGGAGCTTGTGCTCCGCAACAAGAGAGGCCGCGATGGTGAGAGGCCCGCGCACCGCGATGAAGAGTGGCCCCCGCTTGCCGCAACTAGAGAAAGCCCTTGCACAGAAACGAAGACCCAACACAGCCAAAAATAAATAAATAAATAAATAAAAATAAAGGAATTCCTTTAAAAAAAAAAAAAAAAAGAGTAGACCTGAGTGGAGAGGCTCCACAAGAGTGCTAACCCCTGACACAGCACTGGCGCCATTTAACTCAAGCTCTGGATGGAACTCTAGGGGGTCCGATCCGCTCAGCAGGGGCGAGGCATCTCATTCCATCACCCTTGACTGGGGTGAGATCACTTAATGCAAACAATGAGCTTGTCATCCAAATGCTGCAGCCACTTCTTTTTCTTTAGGTCTCAGGCTCAGGCTTTAGAATCCTCAGATGCTGTCACATGTGGTGCAATATGGGTTGCCAATTGCAACCCCTATATACCAATATAAAGGTACCTAGTTCCACACTCTTGACCATGGCCTTGTGGGCACAGCCAGAGAAGGACGCATGAGGGTGCCGCCAACGTGTCCATAACAAGTATGTCTATGACAGGGACTTCCCTGGTGGTCCAGCTGTTAAGACTCCACGCTCCCAACGCAGGGGGCCGGAGTTCGATACCTGGTCAGGGAACTAGATCCCATATGCCGCAACTAAGAGCCTGCATGCGGCAACTAAAGATCCCGCATGCCGCAAGTAAGACCCGGCACAGCCAAATAAATAAATATTAACACACAGACACACAGACACACACACACACACACACACACATGTCTATGACAAGTGGTTGTCCAGTTGGCTTAGAGGTGACAGGTCGGAGAGGGGGTATTTGGTCCTCTAGTGCTCCTTTCCTGAGGCTGCTTAGCTGCCCCCTGACCGAGGGGGAAGCGTGCTGAGCAGGGCTGACCATGGGGTCAAGAACAGAAGCGGCGGGAGCTGGGGGAGCAGAAGAAGAGCTTAGCAGGTGGCAACGAGTTCTTGGAGATTTACAGTCACCAGCCCGAAATCCAGAGGGACTTCTCAGCTCACTCCCCAGCGGCAGCAGAGTTTGTAAATGCAATGAAAGACCAGGCCAGAAAAGGGCGTCACCCAGCAACTTAGAATTCGGCTGTTTTAATAATTGATTATATCTCAGCCAATTGACAGAGTCAAGAGGGTGATCAGATTAGGATCTGAAGCTGATACAAACAACCAAATCACAACTTAGATGTTACCGAGCAGCTTAATCAACACGTGACTCAAATCTACACATAACACATCACCCTCTCTCTCAGGCACCAGGGAAATCGCAGGATTTCATCATTTACAAGCCATTTCCAGCTCCATGGCAACCCAGATTACACAACACAGGACGGCATCTGGAGATTCTAAACCCTGAGCCTGAGGCCTAAAGAAAAAGAAGTGGCTGCAGCATTTCGATGACAAGCTCATTCACTGAAAGAATGAAAATTAAGAATTTAAGACACAAAGGCTTGATAAATAATTGACTTGACAATTTTCTCTCATGTATTCTAGAAGAGGAGACAAAAGGGAACTAACCCTGGTCTCCATTTTGACCAACAGGAGGGACTGACCAGTGGCAGAGAAGAAACAGCAGTATCATGCATATGCGAGAGAGGGCCCCTTCAGGGTGGCCAAAGACACAGAGAGAGGGCCCCTTCAGGGCGGCCAAAGACACAAAGTCACGACCCAGCTGTGAATCCTGGACCCTTAAGAAAGTGGCTTTCAAAAGGTGTAGAGAAGGGACTTCCCTGGTGACGCAGTGGTTAAGACTCTGTGCTCCCAATGCAGGGGGACTGGGTTTGATCCCTGGGCAGGGAACTAGATCCCACATGCGTGCCGCAACTAAGGAACCTGCGTGCCTCAACTAAGGAGCTCTCGAGCTGCAGCTAAAAAGCCCGTCTGCCAGAACTAAGACCCAGTGCAACCAAATAAGTAAATAAATAATTTTTTTTTTTTTTTTAAAGGTGTAGAGAAAAGGTGCATGTGTCTCCAGGGTCTGGAAAATTCTGACTATGCTCTTACATCATTCTCATGAGGAATGGTGGAGTCCAGCAGCAACAAGGCCACACCAGGACTTAAGGATGAGAGCCGTTGCCAGGAGGAGGGGGGCCAAGGAGGTCAGAGGGGTTGTGACGTGGCCCTGTGTGCCTGGGCCGCATCAGTCTTGGGGCACCACGGGGCAGAGGGAAACCGCAGCAGTCCAACTCCGAGCTGCTAGCTGGAAGATGCCCACTCCCCAGATCATCTCTCTTCCTCGGCCCTGGGTGGCTCATGCTTTTTCCTCGCAGCTACTGCCTCTGCCTTCCCGTTCTCTGCCGGTGACTTGGTGACCTTGAACTTGTGCTTCCTGTATCCCTCCAGGCTGTGGCTCTTTGAGGCTCTGGCTTCTGCTCTTCTCACTATTGTGGGTCCCAGGGGTTACAGAAGGGTTTGCCAAGACGATTGTATACGGCCCTGTATAACGCAGCAGGCAGAGGAGACTGCCGTGCTGAGAGGCGACAGAGACATACACAGAGAAGGTGACCCAAGGCAATGTTATCGCTGCCGTGACTGTGTTTTCCAGTGTGTCTGTGACTGTAAAGCTTGACCCCATGGGATTGGCACACTAATGACTCCAATCCTGTCCGTACACGAGGCTCAGGCTCTCTCGATAAAGCCCTGCTGCTTCCCTCTCGCCTGCCCACGGCCCTGCTGCACCCTCCACTCGCGACGTTTAGACCTCATCTGGTTCTTTGAATCTGCCCCACTGTCTCTCTTACTGGCCTCTTCTGGCATTGGAAAGATTATCTGGCTTTCCGCTGTGACACTTCCCTACCACCCTGCCTTTCAGATTGCTTTTCGGGGTCCAGGTGGACAGCCCACCGAACCCTGGCTTCTCAGGGCGCACCCCCTGGTTCTCTGGGAAGAGCAAATCAAACAGAGCTAATATTTATTTCTTACAGAAGACCTGGAAAATACAGGAAGGAATAAAGAAAAAAATTAAAATTACCCATAGACCCCAAACCAAGAGAGCTAATCACAGATAACATTTTAAAGAATTTCCAGAAATATATAATTTGAATATATCATTACTGAATTCGGTGTGCATGTATGTGTGCATATTTAAGTATATATATATATTCTTTACTCACATTTATCATTTCCCTCTATAATTATATATGTACATATGAGTGTGCACACCACATCACATAGCATACAAATTCTTAGAAGACGTTTTATTAAATAACTATATAAGATTCTGTTTTATGAACATTCCGTAAGTTAGCCGTTCCCCTACTGCTGGACTTTTAGGTTGTTTCTGAATGCTGCCATGGGTAGGAAGAAAGAATATCTACGTCCTCTCCCGTGTTCTTGCCTCAACAGCACAGGAGCGCCTCCCCCGAGCTCTCCCTCCACTCCTGGCACCGCCACAGGGAGACCCAATGGCTAATCCCGCTGCCAGATTTTGACCCTAACCTGGATCCGCGGTTCACTAATGGTCAGGGTTACCATGCCTCCCACGTGGGCAATTCCTCTTTCACAGCCTGGTTCAGACGTGGGGGGTCATCTTGCCTGTGCTGCTCCAGCCTGTCCCCTGACGGAAAGACACCAGCAACTGTCATCCGCGTAGTGGTTGGGAGAGTGGACATCAAGTCGGTTCTACCTTATCTTTCTGCACAGCGTGCCTGAGCCTGCAGAGCTCCGCACCTGGATTTGACATAGTGGGAAGGAAGAGGCCTCCTTCGCCGCAGGTCTAGACAAGATATTAGCAGAAAGCTCTGCCTTGGGGTTACGGGCTGACTACCCAGGGTAGTGATTTAACAAGATGGTGAATGCATGGAGAGACCGGCAGCACCCGCTGTCCCTAGGCTGGCAGCCCTTCCTGGTGCATCTTCTCTCTGGGGGTGGGGTGGCGGGGGATGGTGGCAGGACAAGCTTGCCGAGCCAGCTGGCCCCTCTCTTTGCTGCTGCCCTGATGCATCCCATTCCTTCCTCTAGAATGTGGGGACACTTGTCACTCACCAACGTCGCTTCCTAGACGGAAAAATCTGCACAAACACATGAGACTACATATCAATCAACGGCTGAGAATCACTTGACAGAATTCGTCCCAGAAAGAGGCTTTGTTTTGTTGTCGTCGTTGAGGTTGTTTTCATAGCTGGATAAATAAAACGCAGAGGAAAGTGGCCCAAAGTGGAGATTCCACATAAGTGTCTGTGACTACAGAATTCTGTTCTCATCAGCAAGGGAGGGGAAGGAGTCAAGTGGGCAAAGCTGAGCGGGAGACCTGTCCCACAGGTCCAGCTGGATGGGAGGGCCGGCTGGAAGTGACCAGGAAGCTTTGTGCCAGGACTTCCTGGAGCAGGGAGCTGCGGTGAGGCCCTGCTGGGCCTGTCCCAGGACTGAGGCGGCAGGTGGAAGTGCTCTGTCTGTGCTGAAACCTCACTGGACAGTCCTGGGTCAGGCCTGGTATACAGCAGGTGCTGGAGAATTCTTTGGGTCCCACGTTAACATTACTTTTCAGACAAGAGAAATTTCTGTACTATGTGTTGTTTCTAAGAAACTTCATACAATCACTACAACGACAAAGCAAGACTTTTTTTCAACACTCAACATGAATTTTGAAGCAAGAACATTAAAAATTCAGTAATGTTGGGATAATATTTTACAACCCCGGGGGCAAACTTTATGTTTTAAAATTCTGCTAGGTTTGCCATATAAGCATAGAAGAAGAATCGGGACATCATTTTATTCAGTTCTTCATTAAATAAGTAAAAGAGGGACTTCCCTGGTGGCGCAGTGGTTAAGACTCCGCGCTCCAAATGCAGGGGGCTCGGGTTCAATCCCTGGTCCGGGAACTATATCCCACATGCCTGCCGCAACTAAGAGTTCGCCTGCCGCAACTAAGGAGCCAGTGAGCTGCAACTAAGGAGCCTGCCTTCTGCAACTAAGGAGCCCACGTGCTGCAACTAAGAAGCCGGTGAGCCTCAACTAAGGAGGCTGTGAGCCGCAGCTAAGGAGCCTGCCTTCTGCAACTAAGACCCGATGCAACTAGCTAACTAACTAAATAAATATTTTTTAAAAAAACAAGTAAAAGATATTAGGAGCACTTGTGGGTTGAAATGGTGGATTGAACTCATGCATCTAACTTCATTTCCTCCTGAAATCTACAATGAAATGATGAAACAAACACAAAAATAGAAACCAACAAGGACAGAGGGAACCAGAGAGGAAAATACCAACAACATTTTGGAAACTGGAAATCAAATGAACTGGTGGTAACTGACTAGGAGACCCAGGAAAGTCAGTTCCTACACCAGCAGTGAGGAAAGCTGGGAGCCCTTGGTTTACACTGCAGAACCTTGAAAAGACACAGGAGCTGGCAACACCCAGGGCTCCCTTGTACACTCAGTCACGAAACTACTGGTCACCATGGATGAATAAAGTGTGGTACATCCAGACAATGGAATATTATTCAGCACTAAAAAGAAATGAGCTACCAAGCCCTGAAAAGACTTGGAGGAAACTTAAATGTATATTACTAAGTGAAAGAAGCCAATCTGACAAGGCCACATACTGTATGGTTCCAACTAATGTGACATCCTGGAAAAGGCAAAACTATGGAGGCATTAAAAAGATCAGTGGTTGCCCAGGGTTGTGAGGGAGGGTAAGAATGAAAATGGGGCACACAGGAGATTTTTAGGGCGGTGGAACTACTCTGAATGATACTATAATTGTGGAGATGTGTCATTACACGTTTGTTCCAACCCACAGAATGCACAACACTAAGAGTGAACCCTGACATAAACTATGGACTTTGGTTGATATGGACTTTGGTTGATGTGTCAGTGCTGGTTCATTGATTGTAATAAATGTACCACACTGCTGCAGGGGTGTTGATGGTGAGGAAGGGTAGGGAGGGGGAGAGAGGGAGTATGGAGGAGAGGTTTATCGGAAACTGTACTTTTTTCTCAGGTTTTCTGTGAACCTAAGACTGATCTAAAAAATAAAGTTTATTAGTTTAAAAAAATGCTATATTATGTTCTATTTAGGCAGTCCTTTCCCCACTTTGAATGTACTCCTAGTATTTTTATGGTTTTAATTTTTACATGGTAATCCTTTAGGAATTTATTTTGGTTAATAGAAATCAAAACAGTGATTCTGTAAGGGATTCTGTAAGGGAGAGGGGAGGGGGCAGGAGATCAGTGAGAAAGGAGCAGTAAGAACTTACTAGGATGATGGAAATGTATACACATCTTCTAGGGTGGTGGATATACACCTTTATAAACATTTATCAAGCTGTGCATTTAAAATCTGTGCATTTTATTTAATGTAAATTATACTTTAAAAATTTCATTGAAGACATTTAATAGAAGGTTTAGAAGATAAAATTGAAATAATTTTCTAGAAAGTCAAGTAAAAAGACAAAGAAATAAAACTAGTCAAAAAAGGATTAGAAAATCAGAGGACCAGTCCAAGAGGCACCACTTACAAATAACACAGGTTCCCCCAGAAAAAGAGAACCAAGAAGATAAAGGGGATGGAATCACCAGATAAATAATTTAAGAAAAATTTCCTGAAAATATTCTATATATGCATTGTAAATCTTGACTTTTCACTTAACCTCACTGCTTGGGGATCATCCCTAATGTCAGTACTTAAAAACCTGCCTCATTATAACCACCACGTGGTGTTCCCTTATGGGAGAGCTCATAATTACTAACGGTCTTCTAATGGCTGTCAGTTTTGCAGCTTCCAATCTTTTGACGTTATAAGCAATGTTGCTAATACCATCCTTGTACCTTCATCATTTCCTATGTAAGAGTGTATCTCTAGGAAAAATTCCTGGAAGTGAAATTGCTCAGCCTAAGGATATATGCACTTTAATTTTAATTGGTGTTGCCAGACTGCCCTCCCTAGAAGTGGTACAATCCCACCTTGATATGAGCACCATTTCCCTTAATCTCACTATTATGCTGTATGGTAGCTTTTTCATCTTAGTCTAATTGGTGAAAAACACTATATCCCACTGTATTTTAATTTTCATTTCCCAAATTGAAGTTTTTAAAAGGTGTTTAATATTTGGGAACAACATGAGCAATAAACTAATTAATATTGGATTATAATCCAAAGAATGAAATAAATAGCCATGAGTCCATATTGATATAAATGATTAACTGAATAAGTAAATACGTGGGAGAGAAGTGACCGCTCTTCCTTACAGAAGAATCCCAGTTAATAAACGTAGAAGGAATGGGAGACTGGTAATAGACGATCACCATTAAAACATCAGAGTAATAACTGCTGCAGGCAAAATTCACTCATGGATGTTAAAATTCGTGGGTAAAAGTTTAAGAGCAAACAGGATATTGCATAGTCTCAAAAAATATCTCACCCAAGATATTTAATAACTTCAAAGGGGAAAATAGTAAATTTACAGTGAACAATCGGCAGACACCACTTCAGCCAAGCCATCAAGGTTAACACATCAACATCACGGACTCCTGATGATGCACTGGGAAGGTACCTCACCCCTAAATCTAATCAGGAGAAAATACCAGACAAACCCGCGCTGAGGGACATTCTACAAAATATCTGGTCAGTACTCTTTAAAAGCGTCAAGGGCATGAAAGACAAGGAACTATCTTGTTGAGGCACTATCGCAGATGAGGAACGAGACTAAGGAGACAAGATACTAAACGCAAAGAGGGGCCCTGAATCGGATGCTGGACCAGAAAAAGTACTAGTGGGGAAACTAGTGAAACACGAAGAAACTCTGTACTTTAGTTAATAGTATTGTATCAAATTTAACTCTTAGTTTTGATAATTGTGCTATGGTTATGTAAGAAGTTAATATTAGAGGAATCTAGGTGAAGGGTACCTGGAAACTGTATTACCTTTGCAACTCTTCTGCAAGACTACAATTATCTCAAAATAAGGCTTTTTTGTTTTTTTAATTAATTTTATTTATTTTTTTTGGCCATGCGCGGTATGTGGGATCTTAGTTCCCTGACCAGGGATTTAACCAGAGCCCCCTGCAGTGGAAATGCGGATTCTTAACCACTGGACCGCCAGGGAAGTCCCAAGGCTTTTTTTTTTGGCTGCGTTGGGTCTTCGTTGCTGCGTGCAGGCTTTCTCTAGTTGCGGCGAGCGGGGGCTACTCTTCGCTGAGGTGCGCGGGCTTCTCATTACGGTGGCTTCTCTTGTTGCCGGAGCACGGGCTCTAGGTGAGCGGGCTTCAGTAGTTGTGGCACGCGGGCTCAGTAGTTGTGGCTCGCGGGCTCCAGAGCGCAGGCTCAGTAATTGTGGTGCACGGGCTTAGTTGCTCTGCGGCATGTGGGATCTTCCCGGACCAGGGCTTGAACCCGTGTCCCTTGCATTGGCAGGCCGATTCTTAACCACTGCACCACCAGGTCCCCAAGGCTTTTTTAAAAAGGTATTTTTATTCTCTTTTCTGTAAACTATCTGCTCATGCATTGTACATTCATTTTTTTTAATTCGATTTTTTGTCTTTTACATAGAGATTTCTAGGAATTCTTTCATACATTAGAGAAAATGGGCTTTTGTCATATGTGCTGCAAATACTTTTTTCCTGTCATATGTCTCTGATTTTGTTTCTAACAAGTTTTAAGGCCAAAAAATTGTTTCATTTGTACACAAATTGATTAGCCTTTCCTTTATGGTTTCTGTGTCATATCTAGAAAGTTTTTCCCCCTCAGAAAATTTTCTTCTAATATTTTTATGGTTTTATTTTTTGACATTTAAATCTTTTTTCCTTCTGAAATTTATTTTGGGATTTTTTGGCTACCTAGTTTTTTCAATATTTTTACTAAATTATCCACCTTTTTCTCACTGATTTGAAATACTAGCTATATTATGCATACAGTCATTCCAAATGCTGATTTTTTTAAAATTAGACAAACTGCTTCTGAGGTTTCTATAAGTAAACAGTCAAGAATAGTCAGGAAAATTCAGAGAAGGAAGAATTAGGAGGGCAGAACTAATCCAACCAGGTATCAAAGGGTGTTACAAAGCTACTAGTAATTCTAATAATTTGTTTACTAGGCTGTTAGCTCATTGACTGCCGGACTGATTCATCTCTGTGCGTAACACAGTCCTGGTGAGAGCAGGGAATTGATAAATGTTTGTTGAATGACTAACTGACTGAATGAATGAGTGACACGATTAGGAGAGGTGAAAGAAACGATGTTGCTGAGAGCCTACTCTGTCTCAGGTGCTTTACATTTGTGTTCTCCTTTTACCTCCCTTTTTTACCCCCAGTCTACTGCTGAGCAAACAGGCTCAGAACAGTTGGGCCAGGATACTCAGCTGCGGATGAGGGGTGGAGTTAAGATTTGGCCTTGACTAATCACCCCCCAAGCTCCCCAGAGCCTTGGAGAGGCCTCACCTGCAGCTTCCTCTAGCCTGGCCCAGGGCTAACAAAACACAGTGCCTGTTTGGAGCTGGGTCCCCACCTCCAGAGTTGCTGCCCACCCTGTTGCAGAGTAGGAAGCGGACCAAGTCCCAGCTCTGCTGACAGGGGCTAGACTCTAACCCAGGAGCCTGAGGCCCCAGCTGTCAAGGGGAGTAGCTGCCATGCCCCGGGGGGGGACCCAGGAATTTATGTGGCTGCACAGAAAACTCATGGGTCAGTTCTGGGAGCCAGGAGACACCAGGTCTCAGATGGGCATGGACTAGGGGCTGGGCAGGTGGGGTTCTAACCCAAGCCCAACTGCTGTGTATCTCGAGCAAACTGTTAACCTCTCTGAGCCTTATCTATATGGGGGGGATGTTTTCCTTTATTGAGGGAAAATTTACAAACTGTGAAATGCACAGACTCTTCAGCACAATTCAGTGAGTTTTGTCAAAGTATAACCAAAACCTGAATCAAGATATAGAACATTTCCATAACTGCAGTAAACTCTCTCAGTCATTTCCCTGACCCTCAACCCCTTAGACACTCACTGTCACCAGAGATTCATTTTGCCTTCTTGGACTTCCTATAAATGGAATCATACAATATGTACTCTTTGTGTCTGGCTTCTTTCAGCATAATATATTTTCAAGATTCACCCACATTGTTGCATGCACCAGCACTTCATGCCTTTTGATTCATAGCCGTTATTGTATGGACATGCCACCCATATTCAACCATCCACCCATCTGTAGACGGTTGGGTTGTTTCTAGGTGGTGATTATAATAAAGGTGCCAAGAGCATTTTCGTTTAAGTTTTGGTGGACATATAATTTCCTTTTCTCGAGTACGCACTCATGTGCCACAGAAACACACTGCTTGTATCTCCTCTGAGAGAACATACAGCTGGGGGACCAGATGGCCAACACTTCAGCACTGCCCCCCGAGACCCACATCTGCCAGCTGCTCCCAGCCAGCGTCCGAGCACAGAAGGTGAGGGGCCATTTGTGTCTGCCCATTCCTGCAGGACGCAGGGCTCCCCCCGCACACTGGGGTTCAGGGCATCCCGTCAGCCTGGCCCAGACTTTTCTAAAGCTACGCTGAGGCCTAAGGCTCTTCCTAGCTCTTACGGGCTGCATTGTGTCCCCCCACATCCATACATTGAAGTCTGAACACCCTCTACCCCAGGATGTGACTATATTTGGAGACAGGGCCTTTAAAGAGGTGATTAAATTAAAATCAGGTTATTAGCATGGGCCCTAATACAATCTGACTGGTATCCTCATAAGAAGAGGAGATTAGGGCACGCAGATGCATGCACACAGGAAAAACCATGTGAGGACACAGCAAAAAGGTGGCCATCTGCAAGCCAAGGAGAGAGGCCTCAGAAGAAACCCAAACTGCCAGCACGTTGATCGTGGACTGATAGCCTCCAGAGCCGTGAGCAGATTTCTGCTGCGGAGCCCGCAGTGCGTGGCATTTTGTCTGGGCCGCCCTAGCAGACCAAGACACCCTCAAACCCTCCTCCCCGGCCCCTCTTGGTGCTGATCACTGAGGGCTCCTCACCCTCTAGCTCCCTCCCCATCATCCTTCCGATAAATCTCTGCAAGTCTGACCCAGTCCTGGGCCTGCTTCTGGTGTCTGGCACAACCTAGGTCAGGTGCTACCCACATTTTGGGGGAGGTCGGGGAGTGAGACAGTGCCTGGCACACAGTGGGTCCTCTATGTGGTCTGCCACACGGAGGGGATTCTGGTCCAGCAGGGCAGGGAGGTAGTCCACAATGCTCCCTTGCAGCCGGAGGGGAGCCCAGATCCTTCCTCTCTTGCTGAGGCAATGCCACCCAGGAAGGAGCAGGAAAGCCCTGATTCAGGGGGTTCTCCTTCCCTCAGTCCAGGACTTGCCCCAGCAGCAGGGCAAGAGCAGCAGTTCCAGAGCGGGGAAGGGCCTCGGGGGAGTCTCTGAAACGTGGGGAAACCGGGGCCAGGGTGGGGGCTCTGCGATCCAGGGCACACGGGCCCCGACGGGTGCCTCAGCGGACCCAGCCTTGGCCGACACAGGGACAGAAGTCACACCCCCAGCAGCACCTCCCGCCTGCCTTAGAGGTGGTCCTGCGGGGATGTTCTGCCCCCGGCCAGGCTGCCTGAGCGGGGCCTCACCCCCCGCCACCGGCCGCGACCCCGAAGCCTCGGGGGGCTGGTCCCCAAGCAGGAAGGCGCTGCCGTGGGTGCGCCGTGATCAGCGGACTGCAGCGCTGGCTCAGGGCTCCTCCGAGCTGCCATCGGTAGAGGAAGGTGGAGAAGCGGAGGCTCTCCCAGCGCGGGTCAGGGGCGCTGCTCTCAAGCGGGCGGGGCGGGCAGGAGGGGCGGGGCGGGCAGGAGGGGCGGGGCCTGAGGGGATTTAATGGCAGAGAGAAGGAAGGAGGACGGGAGGGGGAACGAGGGAGGGAGGAAACACTGACGCATCATCTCGCTCTTTACAGGTTATGAAACGCTTTCCCACACATTCGCTTTTTGATCTCACAACCACCCCATGAAGAAGGCAGCTGATTATCCCTGTTTAGCAGGTGGGAAGCTGGGGCTCTGGGGCGAAAGGTTCGGCAGCCTGTGCGGATCACACGGCCTCACCTCAGCCTTCAGACTCTGGCCTCCGGCCTGTCCCGGCTCTGACCTGGCCTCTGTCCCCCATACCCCGCCCTCCACCCCAAGCTGGCTTTTCCCACCACTGTGGGCTCGCTGGGAGCCCCTAGTGCCCACTGCCCAGGTTCACCGGCCTTGCGTCAGAGCCCTGGCGTTCTGGGCTGGCCCAGCTTTACAGAGGAGCCCGGACACCGTGGGCGCTGAGGCGGTTCTGAGCAAGAGCGGTTTGCTGCCAGCATCCCGCAGCCCCTTTACTGCGGTTTCCAGGGCTGTGGCCCAGCGTCTCACCCTGGCCATTTGTTCAGTCGTTCCTCTCGAGTTCTCACTGTGCACCAGGCGTTTTGCTGGGCCTTCGGGACCTGTGGTGACCAAGACCCGGGTCCTGCTGGACAGGATGAGGGAGCTGGGCCCGCCGCCCGGGACCCAGAGGCAGCACCACACAGCTGCCTCGCCCCGGTCAGCCTCCTCCAGACAGACTGTACCGTCGACCCTTGCACAACACGGGTTTGAATTGCAAGCGCCCACTAAGAGGCAGATTTTTTCCAAGAGATATATTGGAAATTTTTCTGGAGATTTGTGACAATTTGAAAAGACTCTGACAAACAGCACAGCCTAGAAATATCCACACACAAAAAAGAAAATATGTGGAATCTAGAAAAATGGTACATACCTTAATTGCCAAGCAGAAATAGAGACGCAGACATAGAGAACAAATGTATGGATACCAAGGGGGAAAGGGGTGGGGTGGGAGAAACTGGGAGATGGGGACTGACACACATACACTTTTTTTTATAATTTAAAAAATTTTTTTTAATTTTTATTTTTTGGCTGCGTTGGGTCTTTGTTGCTGTGCGCGGGCTTTCTCTAGTTGCGGTGAGCGGGGGCTACTCTTTGTTGCGGTGCGCGGGCTTCTCATCGTGGTGGCTTCTCTTGTTGCGGAGCGTGGGCTCTATGCATGCGGGCTTCAGTCGTTGCAGCGTGAGGGCTCATTAGTTGTGGCTGCGGGCTCTAGAGCACAGGCTCAGTAGTTGTGGCGCACGCTTAGTTGTTTCACAGAATGTGGGATCTTCCCAGACCAGGACTTGAACTTGTGTCCCCTGCATTGGCAGGCAGATTCTCAACCACTGCGCCACCAAGGAAGTCCCATATACACTATTGATACTATGTATAAAATAGACAATTGATGGGAACATACTGTATAGCACAGGGAACTCTACTTAATGCACTGTAGTGTTCTAAATGGAGGGGATATATGTATGTGTACGGCTGATTCATTTTGCAGTGCAGTAGAAGCTAACACAACATTGTAAAGCAACTATACTCCAATAAAATTAAATTTAAAAAAATAAAGAAAAAGTTAGACATGTCATGAATTCATAAAATACATGTAGATACTAGTCTATCCTTACATAGGCATAAGGTAGGTGACATTTAATATAAGATTAATACTGTGTTAGTTTTCTTACTGCATTATAACTTGACTTTCCAAGAATTACCTTATCATGCAATATGCCTCTCTTGTAATTGGAGAAACTGTTTACCAGCCTAGTGTCTCAGATAAGTGGTTTTTTAAAAAATGTAACAATGTTTCCAATATTGTATTATGAATATCACTGTAATACTGTATGCTGTAAAAATTTTGTAACAATTCATTTGTTAGTGTATAGTCTAGGCTACCATGAAGCAATCATATTGCTGCATCTTCTTTATCAATACAGGAATCGTTGTACCTCTAAATAAGTATGAATTTCTTTTTCACAGTATCTTTTCATTTTTGAGGTCTAGTATTAGTAACACGTATAACATCTACCGTGTTTTGTGTCATATAAGATGATATTTTGATATAGGTACTGACAGATAATCCATCTGATAAACAAATGACATAAATTTACGGTGTCGATAAATACACTACAGTGCTGCAAATGTATTTTCTCTTCCTCATGATTTTCTTAATATTTTCCTTTCTCTAGCTTACTTCATTATAAGAATACAGTATATAATATATGTAACATACAAAATATGTGTTAATCGGCTGTTTATGCTATCAGTAAGATTTCAACAGCATGCTATTAGTTAAGTTTGGGGGAGTTCAAAGTTATATGTGGATTTTCGACTGCAGGGGTGGAGGAAGGATCAGTGCCCCTAACCCCTGCATTTTTCTTTTCTTTTTTTCTTAATTAATTAATTTTATTTTTGGCTGCTTTGGGTCTTGGTTGCTGCGCGTGGGCTTTCTGTAGTTGTAGTGAGCGGGGGCTACTCTTCGTTGTGGTGCGCAGGCTTCTCATTGCGGTAGCTTCTCTCGTTGCGGAGCATGGGCTCCAGGTGCGTGGGCTTCAGTAGTTGTGGCATGCCGGCTCGGTAGTTGTGGCTCGCAGGCTCCAGAGCGCAGGCTCAGTAGTTGTGGCGCACGGGCTTAGTTGCTCCGCAGCATGTGGGATCTTCCCAGACCAGGGCTCGAACCCGTGTCCCCTGCCTTGGCAGGCAGATTCTTAACCACTGCACCACCAGGGAAGTCCCTAATTGATGTAATTTTTTAACCAACTAATCATACCACATTTGTTTCATTTGCTGGTATTCTTAAGGAAGTGTTCATAAAGTCCTGGGTTTTTATTTAACAATTTTTAAAAGCTTCATTTATCAAAATGACACATGTTTATTATAAAAAAATAAAGAAACATTCCAAGAAAAATGTGGAAATTATCCAAAATTCCATACCCAGTGATAACCTCAATGATCATTTTGGCAAGTATCTTTGTTTTGCACAAACCCAGTTATTTTTTAAGTGATTTTATTATATTTTTAGTGAATTATTTTTGGAATTGGCTATATAGTCACAAGGTTCAAAATCAAATTTCAAAATATGCAAAAGGATATATGTGTAAAAACTGAAAAGTGCCTCTTCACTAATAATCGATCTTGCTGCTTTTCGGTAAATATGTAAATATGCCTAGGTCTTTAGAAAGGTGGGACCATATTCCATGGTACAGAGGTACCATAATTTATTTAACGCATCCTGGCTGAAGGACATTTTGTTGAAGTAGTTACACTACTCTCAGTCTGTGAAAGTACACAGCCCATGAGGAGCTCTCCAAAGTACACCACCGAGACCTTTGCTTTTAAACTTTCCTGAAAGGGAACCTCTCCCTGTCCACTTTCAGTCCCCCTTTGCTTCATCACGCCTGGCTTCGTGCATTTTAGTGAAATGCTATCTTTTGTAGGACCTTGATATCTGCTTTCCAATTTAGTACAATGTTTGAGAAATAAGTTGACAAGAAAGGAAAGTTCAGGTCTACACATTTCAAAGGTTTTTTTTTTCTCTCAGTGTCTTGCCTCCCCATGAGGTCAAGGCCCTTACAGTGTAAGTCCCAGTGAGCAGCACCTCTCACTGGTCTTACAGACGGTAAGACACACACTTGCATCTTGCAAGCTCATGACAAATTGGATGGGGAAAAATCCAGCTGGGCCTGGGTGTGCCTGAAATTGTTCAGACATCTAAGCACCTTAGTAATGATCTTTTCTGGAATGTTGGCTTCCCTGCTTCAAAAGAGTAATCACTGGCATGTTATGTTGTGGTTTTGCCCTTTCTTTACCACCCCCTTCCCCGAAGCAGCAATCTCGTCTGTTTCCTTGACTAAATATTTCTTCCTGTCTTCCTCAAGGGCACATGTGTCCACACACATTTGTATTTGCGGGCCACTCCCATGCCCAGGCTGGATTGATTGGGGTTTGGAAAGATCCAATAAGAAAAAAATAACGTGCACATCAAAGATTCCTTGAACTTTCTGGAGCTGATGGAAGAGCTGAAGGGGCCTTGGATAACAGATAAGGCCTCCTGTGTGGCTGGCACGGGAGAGGTGCCCTCAAGCCCATGTGTAGGACCAAGGGCAGGAATAGAGCTGAGCAACAAGTGCCCGGCTGAGAGATAGGAGATGACAGCCACTCATCCATGTCTGCCGACACTGGTGATGTGCCCACGCTCCCATCACTCACGTTTTCCACCCACACAGCGGATGTTTTCCAGAACAATCTCTTCCAGAGTCACGGGAGAAGGACAGCGCATGGGTGATCCACCCATTTCAGAAGGAACTGGGTGTTCAGGGAATTAGTCATTGCACCCCTTTTAGGAAGGCAGTAAAACAGAAGTCAGGGGACACCGGGGCCTAGGGAGGGCCCAGCATGCTGCTTTGGGGAAGGCCATTTCCCAGCTTGGATCACCCTGTATTTCTCAGGGCGGCCCCACGACTTGGGTTGAACGACAGAGTGGTTAAGGCCACAGGCTTGGAGCCAAGCTGCCCCAGTCAGCTGCCTGCCTCCACCCTCCACTTGGAAGTCCTATAGCCTAAATTCATGCCAGTTACCTAATCTCTCGGTTTCCTTAGCTGTACAGAGAGCTAATGATAGTAGCTGCCTCCTAGGCTGTTCTGAGGGTTAAATGAGAAAACCACGTGCAGCCGGTGTCCAGCTCTCCATAAGGGCTTGACAGATGTTAGCAGCGGTTACCATCCCGAGAGCACCACCAGGGACTGGCCAGACCTGTCACCATCACAGTATGCCAGGCGTAAGTGGGCAAGAGATCCCAGGTCAGGTGTGTGCTGTGCAGCCCAGGGCACTGCTGCTGTCCCTGCAGACGCAGAACGTCAGAGCCAGAGGGCCTTGGCGCTCAGCTGGCCAGGAGTTCAGAAGAGACTGAAGAACTTAAAAGGCCAACAGACCCAGAAGCTCTCCACGTGCTCCTGATGGGTAACCAGGCTCGGGGACAACAAAGCTAGTTCAATCCCCTCCCTTCACAGCTGGGGGATTGGAGACTCAGGGTGGGGAAGTAGCCAGTCCAGGTCCTGCAGCCAGTCAGCGGCCAGGCCGGGGCTGCGATCTGGTCCTCAGAGCCCTCAGTTCTCTCCTTTCCCACAGGGGCTCCCTGCAGCCATGAGGCCGCATGGGAAAACCAATCAGGATGCCTCCTGTTCTTTGAAGCACTTTTTTTTTTAACCCAGAAGAAAGACGAGTGCATTCCCTGCCAATATACGTAAACACTTTCGTTTCAAAGAAAGCAGACTCCATGATGTTCGGATGTACCTGAATCTGAGTGGGAGTCTTCATCTCACTAGTGGACAGAGGATCCGCCGATTGGTGGGCTGTGTAGAGACCTGTTTAATTTAGAGAACCCTTTCTCTGCAAATCAGGAGGATGTGTACTCAGCTGTCTGTTTAAGAATTCACTCTTTTCAGAAGATAAATATCAGTCTGTCGTTTTGAAAGGGAGCATATGGGCATCAAATGACCACCATTATCTTTTAATGGCAGACATGTGTTAATGAATATGTAAACGTCCAGAGGTGAGGCTGGGAAAGCTTGGCCGTCACTGGGCAGGATTTTGTAGAAATATTTTTTGCGTGAGGACCAGATGGTGTTTGGGCTTCCAGAGACAAAGGGTCAGAGGAGCAGTCTTCACTCCTCTCTCCTCACCCTCCAGGGGGCAGCCTCAGGGAGGGGCCTTATTATCCAACTTCTGTGCTCATGGGCCTCCTTGGGAGGGGGGGGTTAAGGGACACACGCAGGCCTCCATGTTGGGATGATTCCTCCCCCCATGGCCTCAGCCAAGTGGACCTCACTTTCATCACCACCGAGTGTGGATGATGCCACCGGTGTGATGTGTAAAGTGCCCAGAGCCTGGCAGACAGTGGGCGTGCCATGGGTGACACTGACTATGGTCACCCAGGCCTGGACTCCACCCACCGGCCTGACCTGGTTTGGGCCGAGGTGCTGGCTCACTGCCATGCTGTGCTCTAAAAAGGGAATGTAGGGCTTCCCTGGTGGCGCAGTGGTTAAGAATCCACCTGCCAATGCAGGGGACATGGGTTCGAGCCCTGGCCCGGGAAGATCCCACATGCCGCGGAGCAACTAAGCCCGTGAGCCACAACTACTGAGCCTGCGCGTCTGGAGCCTGTGCTCCGCAACGGGAGAGGTCGTGACAGTGAGAGGCCCGCGCACCGAGATGAAAAGTGGCCCCCGCTCGCCGCAACTGGAGAAAGGCCTTGCACAGAAACGAAGACCCAACACAGCCAAAAATAAATAAATAAATAAATAAATAAATAAATTTTTTTTAAATTTAAAAAGAAAATAAAAAGGGAATGTAGTCAGGCCACGCCGCGGCGTGGCCAGGGCAGGAAGTGGAGCCTCTTTGCCACCCTGTCATTACCAGTCCAGGAGCTCCTCCCCGGCCTGGACCGAGGTGCCCTGGGGCCCCTCCTGCCTCAGTGGGCTCACACATGGATGGCTGTGCAGACTGCTTGTTACAATCACCAGGTGAACTCTTTAACGCTACCAGTGGCCCCAGTCCAGACCAGTTAGATGAGAGCCCCAGCCGTGGGGCCTGGGTGTTGGTACTGCTAACACTCCCCAGGGGATTATAAAGTGCAGCCAGGGTGGAGAACCACTTAGAGAACTGATAGTTTGGACTCACAAATCCAAGGCCAATGGTGTTCAGGTGTGAATTCGGCACAGCTGAGCCAACTAGCCCCATCCCTGCCACGGGGCCAAGTTACAGGCTGTTACACGAAGGCAGGACTTCAAAGCCCAGCCAGCAGGGCCTGTGCTGCTACCCTAGTCTGGACGAGGTGGGACACTTGCCCAGGTGTCCACTGAGGTCAGAGGTCGAGCATAGCCTGGGCTGTGATCCTGGTGGGGCTGCATTGCACATGCCCACAGGCTGCCCCTGAAAGGGTCCTGGTCCAACAGCACACCTACCCATGGTCTGGGAAGGGCAGCCCATTGGGGGATGGGCCCAGCCTCTTTCTGGCACCTGGGCCAACCAGGCAGCAGCCTTACCCCTTCCAGATCCTTGGTGGTTTGAAAAATGCTAAGGACTGAGGTTCAGTGATTTGAACAAGAACAACTTCATTACCATCTGTTTCTTGAGGACTGCTCCAGGTTCTGGCTAGTCCTACCTACTTCACATGCATTAGCCAAATTCTAATCCCCACAGCATCCCAGTGAGGAAGGGGGTATGGTCCCAATTTCACAGATAAAGAAGAAAGTTTGGTAACTAGCTCAAGGTCTTACCAAGAGTAAGCTTGCTAAGCTGGAATTCACTCCCTCGTCTGATGGGCCCCATTGCCCCTGATCCTTCTGCCAAATCACCCTGCCTCCTGCTCCCCAGGCGGGCCTGAGACTGCGGGGTAGGCAAGCCCACTGCCCAGGCTTGCATCTTGTCAGTGCATGTAAAGCTGGGGTTCAGGCTCTTCACATTTCATTCTTTCAGCCGCTTGTAGCAAAGCTCAGTTTAAGAGACTGTCAGAGAATTCTGCTTCCAGCTATAAGGCAGTAGCGTTTTCTCCACTGAAAACAACTAGAAAAACTGGGTAAAACTCTCTCTCTCTCCAGGTACATACGGCTTCATCAGACAATTCTTTCAAACAATTTAGGAAAAAGTAATCCCAGTCCTACACAAACTCTTCCAGAAAATAGAAATAAATGGAACACTGCCCAACTCATCTTGTAAAGTCAACATAACCTTGATTTCAAAACCAGATAAGGACTTAACAAGAAAGGAAAATTACAAGTGAATCTCTTTCATGAACGCTGATGCAAAATCCCTTAGCAAACTATTAGCAAATTAAATCCAGTGATATATGAAAAGGATAATACCACACAAGAAAGTTTATTCTACAAATGATTGTTTTAACATTCAAAAAAAATGTATTTTACTATTACATTTAATAAGGGGTAAAATCATATGTTTTTGATCAAATCCAATATTCATTCATAGTAATAAAAAGAAACTCTCAGAAAACTAGGAAAGAAGATTACAGAAAGGTAACAAAACTTCCTCAATCTGATAGAATATCTGCAAAAAAGCTTCTTACTAAATGTGAAATATTGAAAGCTTTCTCTCTGAGATCAGGAATGAGACAGGATGTGCCCTATCAACACTTCTATTTAACATTATATGGAGGTACCAGCAAGAACAAAAGGTCAAAAGAGGAGTAGCAGGTATAAAGAATGGAAGGGAAGAAATAAGACTGTCATTATTCATAGGAAACATGATTGTATGCATAGAAAATCAAAATAATCTGTAGATAAACTCTTAGAATTAAATGATTTAGCAAGATTGCTGAGTACAAGGTCAATATCACCAAAAATTAATTGTATTTCAATATACTACTGACAAATCAATAAAAAATGAAATGTATAAATATTAATATTTATAATATTATATGTGTGCTTGCACACACCTCCCACACACACACACTTGCACACACACCCCACATTAAATGCCTTGGAATAAAACTAATGAAAGATATGAG
Source organism: Balaenoptera musculus (assembly GCF_009873245.2). Lineage (NCBI taxonomy): Eukaryota > Metazoa > Chordata > Mammalia > Artiodactyla > Balaenopteridae > Balaenoptera > Balaenoptera musculus. The sequence goes on from NC_045800.1 coordinate 7,415,423, forward strand.
AGATGTCTACACAAAACACAAGTCAGTATGGCAAGAAATTAATAAAGCCTTAAATAAATGGACAGATATGTCTGGTTTATGGATTAGAAGACTCAATATTGTAAAGATGTCAATTCTTCCCAATTGATCTATGGAGTCAATGCGATTGAAATCCCAAGAAGATTATTTGGGGAATGTGGAAATTGACAGTCTGATGCTAAAGTTTGTATGGAAATGCAAAGAGCCAAGAATGGACAAGAACAAAGCTCGAAGATTTACACTGCCAGATATCAATAGTTATTATACACTTACATTACAATAAATAGGCCACTGGAACAAAAGAATTCAGAAACAGACCTGCATTCGATTTATGACAAATGTGACAATGGAGTGCTATGGGGGAAAGGATTATCTTTAATAACTGTTGCTGAGTCAACTGGATAGTCATAGAGAAAAGACAAATTTTGACCCTTAGGTCATATAACATACAAAAATTTTGACCCTTATTTCATAACATATGCAAAAATCAAAATATGAAAAGTAAAACAATAAAGCTTCTAGAAAAAAAACTCAGCAGAAAATTTTCATGACATTGTAACAGGTTAAGATTTCTTGAGAATTCCCTGGCAGTCCAGTGGTTAGGAATCTACGCTTTCACTGCCAAGGCCCGGGTTCAATCCCTGGTGGGAGAACTAAGATCCCACAAGTCATGTGACACAGCCAAAAACAAAAAAAAATATTTCTTAAACCAAATGCAAAAAGACTTAACCATAAAGGAAAACAATTGGTAAGTTATATCAGATGAAAATTTTAAATTTCTGTTCAGCAAAAAACACCTTTAAGAGAATAAAAAAAGATAAGCCATTGAACTGGGAAAAGAATATCGTTTGGGCTACATATATGTGTATATGCATACATACAACACACATAGATGTACACATACACACATATATATTTTTATTACTGTCTAGAATATATATGAACTCTTACAAACCAAAAAGAAAAAGGCAGGGACCTCCTTGGTGGCGTAATTGTTAAGAATCCACCTGCCAGTGCAGGGGACACGGGTTCGAGCCCTGGTCCGGGAAGATCCCACATGTCACAGAGCAACTAAGCCCGTGAGCCACAACTACTGAGCCCGTGCGCCACATCTACTGAAGCCCACGCGCCTAGAGCCCGTGCTCCGCAAAAAGAGAAGCCACTGCAATGAGAAGCCCGTGCACCTCAACGAAGGGTAGCCCCTGCTCGCTGCAACTAGAGAAAGCCCACGCGCAGAAATGAAGACCCAACACAGCCAAAAATAAATAAATAAATCTATTTTAAAAAAGTGTTTCTGTATCTATTGGATGATCATGTATTTCATGTATTTTTTTAAAAAAGAAAAAGGAAAAAGCAGACAACATAACAGAAAAATGAGCTCAAAAAGAACTTCACAAAAGAAGTTATTCAAATGGCCAATAAACACAGAGAAAGGTGCTCAACATCACTAGTTTGCAGGCAAGCGGAACTTCAAACCACAGTGATCGCCACTCACACTAACCACAATGGCTAAAACATTTTACGCTGACCGTACCAGGTGCGGGTAAGGATGGAGCTCCTGCAACTCTTATATCCGGCTATTGGGAGTATGAGTTGGGGTGATAACAATGGGAAAGTGTTGGCTGTATCTACCAAAGCTGAACAATTACACACCGTATGACCAGCAATGCACTCAGATATGTACCCAAAAGAAACATGGACGTAGGTTTACCAAAACACATGATGAGACTATTCCGACCTGCGTTATTTGCTGCCCCACTCCCAGAAAAGTCTCAAACACCCATCCACAGTTAGACAATCGCTGCCCTCAACAGCATGGATGAATCTCACAAACATAATGTTGAGTGAAAAAAGCAGACACGTTTGTAAACAGACAAAATTAATTCATGGTGAGTGTCTTAGCTTGGGCTGCTATAAAAGAATGCCATAGACTGGGGGGTTTATAAACAACAGAAATGTATTCCTCACGGTTCTGGAGCCTGACATCTGAGATCAGGGCTCTGCTGAGGATCCTCTTCCTGGTTTGCAAGATCTCTCCTGTCTGCTCTTATAAAGACCCTAATTCCATCATGAGCGTTCCACCCTCATGACCTAATCTAATCCTAATACCTCTTAAAGACCCCACCTCCAAATACCATCTCACTGGGGATTAGCGTTTCAACATATGAATTTTGAGAGGACACAAACATTCAGTCTATAACAATGAGAAGTCAGGAGAGTGGGAGTAATACGGAGAGGGGACATGAAGGGGTGTTCTAAGGCACGTTTTCTTAATTGAGATAAAATTGACATGTAACATTATATTAGTTTCAGCTGTACACATCATGATTCGATATATTAGTTTCAGCTGTACACATCATGATTCGATATATGTACATATTGGGAAATGATCACCACAATATGAGTATTTCTTGACCTTTGTGCTGATTTCATAGGTACGTTTCCTTTGTCAAAAATTCAACAATCTATGTATTTATAATTGTGTCCTTTCTGTATATATGTTACACTTTGATTAAAAATTTAGTCAAACAATAGAGAAGGGAAGGGGAAAGCGGGAGAGGAGTGTAGAATAGAAAAAGAGGGAGGGAGGGAGGAGAGAAGATGCCACAACCTCCCCAAGGAAATGGGGCTGACAGTTGGTCCCGCCAGGTCTCCAGGAGCCCAGAGCACAATTTCCCAGCATCGGCTGTGGCAAAGCACACTGAGGCTGGATTTGGTAGGGAACAGATGGCTAGAGAAAGGTGCCAGCGATCTTGCGCCATCCTCCTTCTCCTGAGGGCTTGGATGTCATGCAGCCTCAGTCAGCACTCTGTGCCCACTCTCCCTAGGTGGGTGGAGATTTGAGTGCCAAACTCTGGATAAAGAACAGGGATTAATTTGATCCTCCACCTGGGTACCTCTGAGTGGGCAGGCCTAGGGAATGGGGAGGCAGGGTGTGTGCGTGACCTGCGATGTGGCTGACCTCCACCTTGGTTCCACTCTTCCAGTCCGAGCTGGGGCAGGGGAGGGAGTGTGAGGGTCAGGACAGGGGTCGCTGAGATTGCAGCTGCCCGGAAGAGGTCTCCTGACCCCTGCCTGGCTCTGGCCAGGACGCCACAAAGGGCACTGCAGGCTGAGCCAAAGACAGCCAAGCCTCCTGAGCTGGGAGCCAAACTCCACAGGGGCTCCAGAGTGAATGCTCCAGCCTGTTCTTTGTTTCCTTCAATCTGGGACATTGGTTGCCCGAGATGATCCCTACTGGGCTGACGTTCTGAGTCTGCGATGGTCTGGAGCAGACCAGCTGAAGGAGAAGGCAGGAGGCCTGGGCTCTCGTTCTTTTACTGGCTTTGTGGCCGGGGGCACATCACAAGGCTGCCCTTGCCTCGGTTCCCTCCTCATAATGGGTGAGCGTCCTGTGCCGCCCATTATGGTAGCCACTGATCACATGGCATGTGGCTATTTAAATCTAGATTCAAATTAGTTAAAATTGAACAAAATGAAAAGCTCAGTTTTTCCACCGTGCTAGCCCACAGCGTGGCTAGTGGCTACTGTATTGGACAATGCAGGTGTAGAACATTTCCATCATTACAGAAAGTTATAGGGGGCAGGGCTGGGCTAGACCAATCTGTGGTTTCATGACCTTTTTATTACCCAAAGACCACTGTAGTCAACAGATACACTGAGGAAGAGGCGACCAGAGACCCCAAGGTTCTTCACATCTCACAGTGGCTCCCAGGCTCTTGCATGGGACCCCATCTGAGGGAAAGCTCCCAGCACCAGTGTTTGCTGATCTATTAGCTATAAAACTGTGTGTCTGGGATGAAGATGTAGTTTGAGACAATAGTAGCCACAGGTTATGAGTATTGGTTTCTTTCCAGGCTTTGTTTTCAGGACTTCATATACTCTATTTTGCTTAATCCTCACAAAAACCCTATGAAAGGTATTACCATTCATCTCCACCTACAGATGAGTCTCGGAGACTTTGAGTAACTTGCCCTAGGGCACACCATTAAGGAATTCAAACACCAGGAGATTCTGATTCCAAAGACGACCTCATAGCGCTGTCTTAAGCTACTTTCCAGGCCTAGCAGATGTGGCCAGAAAGGCCCTGCGGTCACTGTTCCATGGGGGTGGGGGGGTCTCCATCACCACTGGACAGGGAACAAGTTCGTGCAGAAAGCCTGAGTGCTGCCCTGAGACAGCTGGTGCGCTGGGGGAGGGGGCTCAGGAGAGAAGCTGGGACTGAACTGACGGGGAATCCTTCCAGCTGGACCAGAGCTGATGGCCTGGACCGGTGGGGGGGAGCGGGGAAGGGGCGTGGGTGGTGCAGAGAGAGTGCCTCCGCTCTGAAAGGAACGAGCATGTAGGGGTCACTCCTAAAGAGCAGCACACGGCAGGTGAGGTGGTCCTGATTGTTTGGAGGACCCTGATTGGTGTAAGGCATCTCATGGAGGCCAGGACTGCTCTATTCTCTCTTCTCCCACCCCACCCCAGTGGACTTCTCACCTTTGGTTTTCCTTTAACCTGAGGTCACTCTTCATCCAGGCATGTTCGTTTCTTCTCATTTATACAGCCTACAGGTGAATACATTCAACCTAGAGTTTTACTAGCCCTGATTAGCCCAGGATGCAATCAGGTTTGCCGATTTTGCCCCCAGGAGGATCAGGCTGTTAAGGTAGGCCGGGAAAATCACGAGGGATTTGTTGGGATGGTGATCCTACAAAATCACCAGCTCTTAAAATGCCATTTGGATCCTGGAGTTCAGTTTAGAGACTAGTGGTAGGGTGACCAATCATCTTAAGGAGTTTCTACCATGTGAGAATTTCAGTGCTAAAACTGAGAAGTCCCCTGGCACACCAGGATGAGTCAGTCAATTAGTGGCTCCTCTCCAGGAAACTCACCTTCTTTTTCTAAATGTTGCTGGTCCCGTGGGACTTCAGCACCTGACGTCAATCTGAGAATTGTCAGTGATGGGAGCTTTGGCTTGGCATGCAGGCTATACTGTCAGAAACGTCCATGCCATCAATGTACGTGAAAATGCCCACTTGCCGCATAGCACAGGGAGATCAGCTCGGTGCTTTGTGACCACCTAGAGGGGTGGGATAGGGAGGGTGGGAGGGAGGGAGATGCAAGAGGGAAGAGATATGGGAACATATGTATATGTATAACTGATTCACTTTGTTTTAAAGCAGAAACTAACACACCATTGTAAAGCAATTATACTTCAATAAAGATGTTAAAAAATAAATTAATTAATTAATTAATTAAAAAAAAAAAAAAAAAGAAAATGCCCACTTGGGAGCTTGGAACCTTTCAGTCAACAATGAGCAGTTGCTGAAACAGGAGGGGAAGGGTGGAATCGCCAGCCACAGAGCAAGCCAACCGGCCAAGGCTCATGCCCACCCGGCCAGAACTGGAGGGATGATTCTGGGGCAAAAAGAGCCGAGAGCCAGAGTACTGTTTATTCTAGGGCAGCCGAGAGGCAGATACACTCCTCTTGGCCTCCTGCTGGGACTCACGTGTTCAAAGCCACCTTCTTCAGGAAGACACAAGCCTCACCCTTCTGTCTCCCCCAGGTAGCAGGGGACATGCTGTCGCCTCCCGTCTCACACTGGACAAAGTGGAATGGGGGATTCAACCTGGGCAAAGATCAGGATTTGGGTTGCAGCTTCCCATTTATTTGTAATGCAAATAATACCCCAATATATGTGCAATGGGCACATGAAAGGATGATCAACATCACGTGTCACTAGGGAAATGCAAGTCAAAACTGTAGTGGAGGGACTTTCCTGGTGGTGCAGTGGTTAAGAATCCGCCTGCCAATGCAGGGGACACAGGTTCAAGCCCTGGTCCGGGAAGATCCCACATGCCGCGGAGCAACTAAGCCCGTGCGCCACAACTACTGAGCCTGTGGTCTAGAGCCCGTGCTCCACATCAGGAGAATCCACCACAAGGAGAAGCTCGTGCACCGCAATGAAGAGCAGCCCCCACTCACCACAACTAGAGAAACCCCACGCGCAGCAACGAAGACCCAATGCAGCCAAAAATAAATAAATTAATTAAAATGAATAAATAAAATTAAATATTTTTAAAAAGAGGAAAAGTTATGATACTAAGTGAAAGAAGCCAATCTGAAAAGGCTACAAAGTGTATGAGCCCAACTATGTGACATTCTGAAAAAAGGTAAAACTATAGAGACAGTAGAGAGATCAGTGGTTACCAGGGGTTAGTGGGAAGGGAGGGATGAACAGGCAGAGCACAGAGGGTTTTTAGGGCAGTGAAACTACTCTGTATGATACTGTAATAGTGGATACATGTTGTTATGCATTTATCAAAGCCCATAGGATGTACAACACCAAGAGTAAACCCTAAGGTAAACTACGGGCTCCGGATGAAAATGATGTGTTAACATAGGTTCATCAATTGTAAGAAATGTACCACTTTGGGGGACTTCCCTGGTGGCACAGTGGTTAAGAATCTGCCCGCCAATGCAGGGGACACAGGTTCGAGCCCTGGTCCAGGAAAACCCCACGTGCCACGGAACAACTAAGCCGTGAGCTGCAACTACTGAGCCTGCACTCTAGAGCCCATGAGCCACAACTACTGAGCCCATGAGCCACAACTACTGAAGCCCACACGCCTACAGCCCGTGCTCCCCAACAAGAGAAGTCACCGCAATTAGAAGCCCGCGCAACGCAATGAAGAGTAGCCCCCACTCGCCACAACTAGAGAAAGCCCACGTGCAGCAATGAAGACCCAACGCAGCCATAAATAAATAAATAAATAAAATTAAAAAAAAAAAAAGAAATGTACCTCTTTGGTGCGGGATATTGATAGCGGGGTAGGTTATGCACGTATAGGAGCAGGGGGCCTGTGGACACTGTATTTTCCACTCAGTTTTATTGTGAACCTAAAACTGCTCTAAAAAATAAAGTTTGTTAATTAAAAAAAAAACAAAACAAAACTACTGGTCACCCACTGAGCACACAAGCCATTTTCCTGTCTCCTAGGCTTTGTACATGCCACCCTTCCCCTCTTGTTGGCCTGGAAATCTCCTCTCCCATCTTTCAAACCTTGCCTGGATGTACTTCCTCCCAAAAGCCTTTCCTGACCCACCTTTGTGCTATTCCCATACTTTGAAGATGTGTTTATTATTTCACGTATCGCATTGTATTCTGATAATTGATTTCACAGCCATTGTCTCGTGTGCTCACCCTCAAGGCCTAGACTAATGCCCAATGCACTGGAGTCCCTCAGGGTTTGTCTGCGGGTGTCCTAAACCATGCTGCCTCTCCCTAGGCACTTGGAAGATCTTCTGAAACCTCCCTCTGCACCCCCTCCCCATCCCAATTATTCACTGATTTATCCTTTACCTTCCTACCAATAATTAACAAAGTGACTAACGTTTACTTACCATGCAGGTTTTGGGGGGCCTGTGATAGGTGCTTTTTGGAATTCTAGACTGGAAACTCCTTGAAAGTTGTGTATCAGCAAGGGTTCTATAGTCGCAAGGAATAAAAACTAACCTTTTCTAACTTCGGCAAGAAGACAGGATTTCCTGGGAGGCTTCAGGGCCAGGCTGGGTGGAACTAGGACATCTCCGGGGATCTCAGGAGAAGCAACACCTTGAGGCCTCTCTCCAGCTCCAGCCACCAGGTAACAGCTCCAGCCACCTTCCAACTCTGCATGTCTCCTCCCAAGATTCAAATTTCTAGATTGGCCTAGCTTCGGTCACGTGTCCATCACCATGACTGGGGTGACTGGGGGCTCAGGGTCCTCTGAGAGCCCTTCTAGAACCACATGGAAGGGGAGTCAGGGGCTCCCACTAACACAGAGAGCATGAATTGTGCACTTAACACAGCCTGACACAGCAGGTGCTCAAGTGTTCGTAATGAATGAATGTGTGAATGCAGGAACTTGCCTCCGAGGAGACACCATCTTCCCAACCCATGCCAGGCTGGCCTAGGACTTTCTCCTTCCGAAGATAGTTCATGACCTCTCTCAGGACCTGCCCTGCTGAGGAGGGCCCGGTGTGTTGGATTCACTGGGTTAGCAGGTCCACAGGGCCTGGAGGGGCAGCTCAGACCCAGACGCTTGCAGGCATGGCCAGGATAGGAAAGCCAAGCCTTAGACACAAGATCAAGCCAGAGGAGGAGCCAGATTCTGTACTCCACCAGATTCTGTGCTCTATGAGAATCCACTCAGTAGTGGAATGCTGAGAACAAGTAGATTTAAGAACATTGACTTCACCTGAAATCTTCTAGGAAGATGGATTCATCAAAGCTCGGCGGTAATGGGACCTCAGAAGTCATCTATTGCCACCCCTTACTTTTACAGGTCAGGAAACTGAGATCCAGGGATGTGTAGTGTTTTGTTCAAGGTCATAGCATATTCATGCAGGTCTCTTCCATCACAGTTCAGGGCTCTTTCTACTGTGCAGCCATGGCCCTCTGGGGTGATGATGGGATCTGGGGACCCTTTTCCTTGGTCATCTAGATGTCAACTGGCTTGTTCCATTTGGGGTCCACTTTATTCCACTCTTCCTGCCTCTTTGGTCCATAGAACCTGGATGGTGGCCGTTCTTCAGTGCTGATGGGGCGAACTGCACCGTGTGTCATGAGATTTCCTCACCTTTACCAAATGTTCAACGTTAACACCCAGGCCCGTTCCCACCTGCATCAGCTAGCTATTGCTGCTTAAGAAATCGTTCCAAAAAGGTAGTAGCTTATAACAACATTTTATTTAGCTCACAGTCTGCATGTTGGCAATTTAGGCTGGGCTCAGCTGATCCATTCTTCTGGTCCTGGCTCAGCTCCCTCATTTATCAGCAGTCAGCTGTGGGACGGATAGGCAGGCCTGCTGTCTTGGCTGGGCTCTCTCACATGTTTTGGGGTCAACTGATTGTAGATCTCGTCTAGGATGGTTTTGACTTGGACTACTGGACTGTCCTCCATAATGTCTCTCATGATCCAGCAGACCTTCCTGGGCCTGTTCACATGATGGGGGAAAGGGTGAAGAGGGCCAGCAGAAGCCCTCAGGCCTCTGTTACATTCTATTGGCCAAAGCAAATCATAAAGCCAGCTCTGGGGAATTCCCTGGCCGTCCAATGGTTAGGGTTTGGCGCTTTCACTGCTGTGGGCCCAGGGTTTGATCCCTGGTCAGGGAACTAAGATCTCACAAGCCACATGGTGTGGCTAATAAATAAATAAATAAATAAACAAACAAATAAAGGTCAGCTCAGATTCAAGAAGTAGGGAAATAGACTCCACCTATTAATGGGAGGAGTTACATATTACTGCAAAACTCATTGCAAAACATTATTTATAATTGCCCAAAAGTGGAAGCAACCCAAATGTCCACCAACTGATGAATGGATAAACAAAATGTGGTGTATCCATATAATATAATATTATTGGTCATAGAAAGTAAAGAAGAATGAATATATGCTACAACATGTATGAACCTTAAAATATGATTAGTGAAAGAAGCCAGACACAAAAGACCACATTTTGTATAATTCCATTTATACGATATGTCCAGGATAGGCAAATCTATAGGGACAGAAAGTAGATTAGTGGTTTCCTGGGGCTGGGATAAGGGGGGGAATGGAGTTTCTTTTTAGGGGTGATGAAAATGGTACAAAACTAGATAGTGATGCAGGTGCATAACTCTGTGAATACACTAGTAACCACTGAATTGTACAATTTTAAAGGGTGAATTTTATGATATGTGAATTATATCTCAATAAAGCTATTAATTAAAAAGTAAACAAGTGAATAAAAAACTTATTGCAAAACAAATCTACCAAAATAAGAAAATATCATTTTGGAACATTTATAAATGAAGGAAATAAAATTGTAATCCTTATTGATGAACCTTCATCTTTTATGTATAGATATATCTTGATAGTTTAACTAAGAGTGAAATTTAAGACTTCAGTGATATCTAATGGCTTTCCTTGTCCTCCTGTAACAATATTTGAAGTAGCATTTTAAGCTTTATTGTTGGTACTCAAGAAAAATTATTCCACTGAGAAGACTTTACAAGTAAACATGATTGATTTTGTGTGGATAGTGTCCATGTAATGCTAGTAAGAAGGTCTAAAGTTCTAGCCAAAGATTAGAAGATTTTCTGGATGTTTTGATACTTAGTGGATATATTCAATTATCTTGTGAATGATGCATTAAAAGATGTAAATCAATTAAATAACTTTAAATCTCTTCTTTAAAAAGCATTATATTTACTACTACATCAAATAAATATCAGATAAAATTAAATAATATATCTTACAAGGTAAGAACCTAAAAATGGAAAATCAGAAGAATAGTTGTATCTCAGTGAGGTGCTAGAGCTACAAAAGTAGTTTGGAAATTGAACTGAGCCTTCAATATTATCTTTAATAGAAATTATAAAATAGTAGTAGCTAACATTTGGAAAATGAAAACATCTTCTAACAGAGATGTCAGTACTTTCTTTAGTTCTACAAGAAAGACATGTTTTGGTTCTTGAAGCTGATAAAATAATAAAAGTGATCGAGCATATAAAACTGATCATGGAAATCATGAAAAGGAGCAGAAAGTATTAGAAAAACAAAGAAATATGATATACCTTATGAAAAACAAAGTGGCAATTCCTAGGAAAAAACCCTATTTATCTAATAAATTACATGAGAACATGTTTGCTGTTTTATGATAAAAGTAAATAAACATAGTAAACTTTGCTGTCTTTTCATTTATTTGATCCTGAAATTAGGCCAGCTGACATTTGCAAAGCTCTGTAGATTTTGAGTAAACAAAAATTAATGAAATTTAGCCACCTTGTATGACACTCTAACAAAATATTTTCAGGATAGTTGACAAGAGAGAAATTGGCTATATAAAAACCTTTCTACGATAAAAGCTAGAAAAATTCCATATGTAAATGCTTTGGGTTTAGCTGAGAGAAATTCCAGTGTCCAGAGTGAGTTGTTGACAATAAAAGTGATTCTCTACCTAGACAGTGTGTCACTCGATGCTGCTGGTTTAATGAGAAAGCCGTTGGAAAAGTTTGATGTAATCCCTAAGTCAGATCGTGGCCCAGACAGGGGGCGCCATTTAGCTAGTGACAGCTGTGCTAAACAAAAGATCACACTAACAGTGTCTAAATATCAAAAAATAATTTGGAAATTATTAGAATAATGGGGTGAATTATTTATATGACAATATGTACCCTTTCATTTTATGTATATGAAATATATATATTTTAGGTTATCTCAAGAATAAAAGAAAATATATTAATTTTTAATTTTTATATTAATTTATATTCCATATCAGTCATCGAATATTTTTAATACCATCCTGCCTGTGAAACAGTGAAGTAGGAATCAGCCCTGTTTTATTTTTATTTTCCCCCAGCTTTTTATTATGTAAATTTTCAAACACACAGAAGAGTAGAAAGAATAGTACAATAAGCACCTAGATTCAGCAGTTGTTAACATTTGCCATATTGTCTTTCTCTGTATATGTGGTTTCTGAGCCCTTTGAATGCGAGCTGTAGACATCATGACTTTTCACCCCAAACATACAGCCTGTATTTCCTAAAATCCAGGCGATTCTCTCATATAACAATAATATAATTATTGTGCCTAAGAAAACTCACAAGAATTTTTTTCTTTTTAAGAGTTGGCCATCTCTCTTTTTAAAAATATTTATTTATTTGGTTGCGCTGGGTCTTAGTTGCGGCAGGCAGGCTCCTTAGTTGTGGCATGTGATCTCTTAGTTGCGGCATGCACGTGGGATCTAGTTCCCCGACCAGGGGTCGAGCCCGGGCCCCCTGCATTGGGAGCATGGAGTCTTAACCACTGCGCCGCCAGGGAAGTCCCAATAATTTTCTAATATCATCTAACCTAGTCCGTATTCAAATTTTCCCTAATGTATAGTTTTTTAATTTAATTTTTATTTTATATTGGAATGTAGTTGATTTACAATGTTGTCTTAGTTTCAGGTGTACAGCAAAAGGATTCAGTTATACATATACATATATCCATTCTTTTCAGATTCTTTTCCCATATAGGTTATTACAGAGTATTGAGTAGAGTTCCACTTGCTATACAGTAGGTCCTTGTTGATTTTCTATTTTAAATATAGTTGTGTGTATATGTTCATCCCAAGCTCCTAATTTATCCCTCCTGCCTCCCCACGTTTCCCCTTTGGTAAACATAAGTTTGTTTTCGAAGTCTGTGAGTCGGTCCTAATGCATAGTTTTTTTCAAAGTCAAAGCCAATCAAGCTTGTTGCGTTTCTATAATCTCTTTTAGTCAGAACGGTCCCTCTACTGTTTTTTCCCCCATGACAATGACTTTTTGAAGACATTAGGCCAGTTATCTCGTAGAATGTCCCATGTTCTGGATTTGTCTGATTGTTTGGTCATGATATTGTTTACCTTGTCCTTGTCTATTTCTTGTAAACTGGAAGTTAGGCTTAAAGACTTGATTAGATTCAGGTTAGAAAATGGGTAAAAATACTTCACAGTGCACTCATAATGGCATCACATCAGAAGGCCCATGATGTCATTCTGTGTCCCTGTTAGTGATGCTAAGACAGATCACTTGATTAAGGGGTGACAGTGAGATCTTGCCACTGTAAACAGAGATTTTGGAGACATCCAAGGGCATTGGAACACAGACAAAGCAATAGATAATACGAAGGAGTTATTAATTTCATTAGGGGTGATAATGGGTTTGTGGTTATATAAGAAAATGTCCTTAGTTTTTAGATATACACACAGAAGTATTTAAAAATAGGCAAAAGGCTGGGATATTGGGACTTCGTTGGTGGTCCAGTGGGTAAGACCCCACACTCCCAATGCAGGGGGCCCTGGTCGGGGAACTAGATCCTGCGCGCATGCCACAACTGAGAGTTCACATGCCGCAACTAAGAAGTCCGCATGCCGCAACCAAGATCCCACGTGCCGCAACAAAGACCCAGGGCAGCCAAATTAATAAATAAATAATTTTTTTCAAAAAAAATAGAAAGAAAATCATCATTAAAAAAAAAAGGCTGGGATGTTGGAGGTATATTTTAAAAGAACATAGCAATAATTTTTTAAAGGAAAAGAGGTAGATTAAGCAAAGGTGTCAAACTGATAATCCTTGAAGATGGGGGAGCAAAAAGAGTGGTTCTTCATATTAATTTCTTTACTTTTGTGTATCTTTAAAAACTTTCATATTAAAAAAAAATAGAGAGGAAAAAAAGACTGAGTGAATGATTTGGAGATGGTGAAGTCAAACACAGCTAGACCCTGAATACGCATTGGCAACTAGCCCAAACCCAAATCCCATGGATTACTGATTGTGACCTTGGTCACTGTCAAATTTTTTTCTTGCTCTCACAGCATACCGATCACATGCCAAGGCAGCCAACTTTACAAAACAGATCAGAATATTTTCACCCCTTTTTTAAAGGGTAAAATACCTTTCACCAATCTTAACTTTCTAAGTTTCACTCATACTTGTTTGCCCAAGTGAAAGGTCACAGATTATTCTCCAAAAATGGCCAAAGGATGAAGTTTAAAACAACAGCTGTTTCTAAGTGGTAGATCTTGCTCTTTGAACAGTTTTCTGTCCTATGTCTTGGCATAGAGTGGGTGTCAATAAATATTTGTTGCCTGAATGTTGAATGAAAAGAGGATACAGTTCTGGGAGCCACACAAGGCTTTCCCTCACATGTGGTTGGAGAACCCCATCCTGGCCTTGGAAGAAAACCCAATCAGTGGAAGAAACTGTACTCATGGGACTACTTTCCGGGCCCTTCTGGGTTTCTCCAGGGGACTGCATGTAATGCTCTTCAGGATGGCCTTGGCTTCCCAGGGCACTTTACTTAGGAAGATGTCCAAATGGGCTCTGGCCAGCTGTCAGATAATTGCTTCTTTGATGCTTTACAGTTTACAAAGGCATTTTTATGTTTCTCAGCAATTCCCTCCACCACCCTGCAGGGCAAGCAGCATCACCCTCAAGCCCATTTTACAGATGAGATCATGGAGGTCCTGAATGGAAATCTGATTCTTAATCTTGCTCGACACTCTGCTGAATTTGTGCATACCCTTGTGTGCTGGATAATGGCCCCAACAGGCCTGGGGAGGAAACTGTCTATCAGTAAGTTCTTCATAACAAGAGCAGTTTAAGGAAGTCAAAAATTTTACTAGTAACCTCTCCGGATGATAATCCCTGTCTTCTCGCCTAATTCTTCAGGAACTAGTATATCTATGGGCAGCTTTATTTGGGTCCCTCTCTTTTCTTTCAACATTCAGGCAACAAATATTTATTGACACCCACTCTATACCAAGCCTGTGCTGGTGCCAGGAATTCTGAGATGCCTCAGTTCTTTTCCTGCCCTTGAGGGCCTCACGTCCTGCTGGGGAGTCTGACGCATGACTGAAAACTCCCTACAAAGTGCTGAGTGCTATCCCAAGACATGTGCAAGGTGGCAGACAGAGGTTTGAACAAGGTACTCAGATTGCACAGTCTTTCCAGGTGAGTCAGAAAGGTTTCTTAAAGGTGGCGACATCTGAGCTGGGCCTTAAACAATGAGTAGGATTGTGACAGATTGAGAAGATGCAGAACTTTTTAAGGATTCACATTGCATAAAATTGGTCTCAACTTTCCATCTCACGTGTGCCAGGGATCTACCTTGGACTTACTACAGCCATCCCTCAGTATCCACAGGGGATGGCTTGGTATCCCCCCCCACCCCGCTCAGATACCAAAACCCGAAGATGCTCAAGTCTCTTATATAAAATGAAGGGGGCGGTATTTGTATATAACCTACACACATCCTCCTCTGTACTTTAAATCATCTCTAGATTACTTATAATACCTAATAGAATGTAAAGGCTAAGTAAACGGTTGCCAGTGCATGGCAAATTCAAGTGTTGTCTTTTAGAACTTTCTAGAATTTTTTTTCTGAATATTTTAAATCCAAGCTTGGTTGAATCCGCAGGTGCAGAACCCACAGATATGGAGGGCTGACTGTATTTCTAGAGAGGGGTTACTTATTGCCCCCAAATTTCTCCAACAAACCCACCATCTGAAACTGTCTGAAAGGTGTTTTGGATGATCCACATCTTAGTACAGCTAAACCACAGCTGTTTCTAATCAGTCAAGATAAATGACTAATGGCCCTGAGCTCTATACAGCAATGCCCACAATTGGTTGGCCAGAGCAAATGTCCCAAGCAAGCATATATGTGCTTTGGAATCAAACACCTCGCAGGCTCCTTTGTATGTGGATTGGACTATCAGGGGTCTACACCTCCTAACACATAACACAATCTAAGGCTCCTGGAGCAGGAAGGGCACCATACTAAAGAAAAAACATGGGAATTCCCTGGCAGTCCAGTGGTCAGGACTCTGCGCTTTCACTGCTGAGGGTCCGGGTTCAGTCCCTGGTTGGGGAAACTAAGATCTCGTGAGCCAAGCGGAATGGCCAAAAAAAAAAAGAATAACCACAAGCAGAACACACGAATCCTGCAGAGAGTTGCCTGCAAGATCAAGGAAATCATTGTTACATATTAAGACTCCAAAAATCCATTTTGTAGTGAGCACTTATGCCTTAGAGAAATATCATTAGTAACTGCTCCAGTTTTGAATCACTTTCAGTCTCAGAAAGCATTTCTTAAATGCTTCTTGGAAATTTAGGAAATGGATTCTGAACTAAGGCAAGTGGAACTGGCTCTAGATTTATTAGAAAAAAGAATCAGTGTCAATGCAAAACAAAGTGTAATCAGTGTCAATGCAAAAACATGGCATCATCTGGAAATAAAATAAAAGTTGGATGCAGGGAAGTTAGCAGCATCAACAAGGCTGATCTTACTTTGGCCACAAATCTAAAAAATTGAAGTGTGGTGGTGAAGAGACGCACAGTCAAGAATGTTTCCAGAATCACCTCTATAGGGTGGTGTGCATGAAATAATTCATGTAGCCAATGACCCAACATTTCTGAAGTCTTTTATTATACACTTACTGCAGAAATATTAGAAAATGCAGTAAGTGAAGGACGGAAGAACTGCCATGATCTAGGGTCAACACTGTTACCACTTCGGTGAACATCCTTCTAGATTGTTTTCTATCAACAGGAATATTACATAAAAACTTTTGCCCCGCAAAAATCAGATCATACCTTCCATACTATTTGGAAACCTGGCTTTCTTCATTTGGTATCTAGAAACAATCTTTCCATGTCAAGAAATCTTTTTGATTTCTACCTCAATACACTTAGTAGCTGCAGACTATTTCTTCTGTGGGTGCACCAAAACTTAACCATTCCACTATCATTAGCATTAATTTCTAGTTTTTTTGCTATTGAAAAATGCTGCAATGAACTACCTTTTGCTAAATCTGCACAAACAGAAGGCCACTTCCAAGTTCTACATTCTAGACCATGTGTAGCGTACGGCATTCAAGGGCACATCTCCCTGTTGATGTTCCAAAACCTCACTGCTAGAGGGTGCCCCTCTCCCAATCTCCAGGGATCAGAACAAACCCAGAGTAACCCAATTTGGATGGACTCTATGTCCTGACTCCCCTGCCTTATTTAGGACATCACAAAAACCACTGTAAAAAAGAAGGCAGTTAAGCTAAATCCCAGAACTTTTCCCAAATCTGTTTGCCATAAAGTTGAAAAGTAAACATTTTCCATTATTTATTAGCACTATATTTGCAGAACCAGTTGCCTTCAGGCTCCCTGTCCAGCAGAATTAAGGCTTGCCGTGGGAAAGGATGAAGCAGAACCTTGTAACAGAGTGAAGATCTTTTAGTAACTGAGATGAAACCTACAGTCAAGGCAAATCAGACCCAGAACACAATTAATTACCATTACTTCTTTCTATTGTATTTAAATTTTATATTCCCCAACTCTTTTCTTACCTCCTTAAAATATGAATTCACAAGGTGGTCAATTTAAATCTTTTTATTAAAGCAGTTATGGTCATTGCCCCACAGTGTCTAGAATTTTAAATTAGGATTTGAATGTTTGGAGATGAGATTTCTGTTTCTACGTTTTGATCTTTCTCCAGAAAAGCCAATTACAACATGTTAATAAGCATTTCCAGACTTTCAAGTAAGTTAAAAGAATCCAGTCTTCTTTTCTCTAAATTAGTTGGAGGAGACATAGAGTAGAATCCGAAAAGGCTACGATTCCCATTTTAAAATCCTGATGAAAGAAGTCTATCACCTTGGACTCTGGAAGAGATACAGCACTAACCTGGCATGGCCCCCACAGAACCCAGAAGATACTTGTTAGCCAGCAGACACTCATTCTAAGGCGATTCCGTAATTCCAAAGACACTCTAGGAGCACCAAATTCTATAACATCTCAATCAGTAGGTGATTCGGCTGAGGAGCGTCTTCAAACAAGATCGGTTCTTACATGCAAGGTGCCTTTTGGGAACTAAGGTTCAATTTTCTACTCAACTGATACTCAGTCCTCTTGATAACTTGATATTCAACACATTCTTGAAATCCATAGGAACCTTTTAGTAAATTTTATTCTTGGATTTCCCCTGAAACCAGTCTGATAAAAAAAAAAAAATCTGTATGGAGGTGAGTTTTCATGCCTTTTAAAAAACTGTATTGGGCTTCCCTGGTGGCGCAGTGGTTGAGAGTCTGCCTGCTAATGCAGGGGACACAGGTTCGCGCCCTGGTCTGGGAAGATCCCACATGCCGCGGAGCAACTGGGCCCGTGAGCCACAACTACTGAGCCTGCGCGTCTGGAGCCTGTGCTCCGCAACAAGAGAGGCCACGATAGTGAGAGGCCCGCGCACCGTGATGAAGAGTGGCCCCCGCTCGCCGCAACTAGAGAAAGCCCTAGCACAGAAACGAAGACCCAACATAGCAATCAATCAATCAATAAATAAATCTTAAAAAAAAAAAAAAGTTTAAAAAAAACTGTATGAAGTTGACTAAGAACAGCTAGAATGAGTAAACTAAGCAAGACCTTGCCGGGTGTTGAGACAGACATTAAAACAATAGTACCACGATTAAATAAGTTTTTATTGTCACATTTAACTGCTTTGTCAGATATACATTGTAGGTTTCGGAATGGCATAAAAATAAAAATATTTTCCTGAATGTCAAAATCTGAACAGAGATGGTGATGGCACTTCAAAAAAAAAAAATTAAATTCACACTGGTGCTGAAGCCGCTAGAAGGTAGCTGATAAACACTGGAACACATTTGCAGATAAAGTGGTCTGCAACATTTCAGATCAAATGGCAGTGGTATAAGGCCAACAAAACCGGAGAGTAGGAAGATACAGACCCCATACAGTAGATATCTGAAGAATGGCAGTTTTAGCATTTCGTTTCCAGTCAGACTAGAGTAAACTTCTCTCCTACAAAATGAAACTGCTTTTTCAGAACCTGGAGCTTAAGCCTCTTTAACAACTTCCTTATTCTGACAGGTTTTAACTAGTCCAAAGGAAAGGCAGTTTTTATCCACGGCATTAGCTTCACGGGCTGACCCCACCATAAATGGGGGGGAGGGGGTCTTGTCATTTCCAAACCAGAAGCCTATCATTCTCATGAATGTCTTTAGTGGTTTCACACATTCTGGGCCTAAAACTAGAAAACAAGCAGTTATTAAATAAAAATGTAAGTGCATCCCAACGGAAAGTCTCTACACATTCCACAGCTATCTTCCAAATGGCAACTCAAAAAAGTACGGTTATTCAGACTGAAAATGAATCTTTATTCAATAATCGAGATTCCCAAACAGTTTATTAAATGTCTTTCTTCCACAAATAAAACTAACACTAGGATTTATCAGAAGATCTAAACGAGTTATCTTCCTTACGTATGAACTTGGCTAAATCCACTGTGTCTGGAATCTGTTCATCATAAAACTCAGGTCTGGAACATAACTCCCTTCTGTTATACTGCTGTGTGTCCTTCATTTAAGACTCTAGAACAGAGACCATAAATGTGGCTAGTGCAACATAGCAGTCACTGTAATTCCCCAAAAGAAAAATAAGTAATTTATTTCATGTCATACTTATTTGGATGATTACTTACTGGTAATTAGTATTTCTACATTTTTTTTTAAAGGCAACCATTTTAAGTGACAATACATATCAGGCTAGTAGAAAAAAGTTGAAACAAAGCCCTCTCTTTTGATCTCACAAAGTCATGCAGACAAAAGAAGGTACACATCTGATTTGTTCCAATCAGGCTTCTTGGAATTATCAGAATTTCTTTTCTGGCAGAGATGAATTTGGCTCATCATAGAAAGAAGGTTCTTTGAAGGCTGCTGCTAAACTAGTTTCCCTTTGAAAAAGTAAATTTCAAGGCATGATAGTGCAAGAGGTAAGGTTTTGATTTATAGAACATTTATAGACTAATTGTGCTTAGTCTCTAATTTCCAATTTATTTTAAAGAACAGAAACTACGTTGCTAAGTTTCTCTTTGCCTATATTTACCAGTACATCCATGAATCGCACCAGAATTAGGACAATTTGATTATCTTAATGGTTCTGTCGTGAAACCTGCACACTGAGTCCGCAGGCGAGGACCCGTGGACGTGAGGCTCTTACAAGTTCTGTGCCCAAAAGCGCTTGCCCTGGGGAGTCCAGGGGTCTGAGAAAGAAGTTCTCTCCCCAGATTAAGTCCTCAAAAAACTCTCTCAATAAGCAATTAACACTGCTAAGTGGAGAGTTTCTTTCGTTTAGTTAAATTGGGGAGGTCGGAGTGTTCCTGGAGCCCCCGTCGGGATGCATCATGGGTCGAGAATCCCTCGAATGTGAGTATTCGCTATTAGAGTGCTCTGTAGGGTCAATCAGATTTTCATAATCACTGTCGTCTGATTCCTCAGCACTGTCTCCAGCTGCTCCTTGGGGAGGAGGAGGATCTGCCCCACTTCCAGGATATTTCAGTCCAGCACTAGTGGAGGCATAATTGGAGGAGCCCACGGCTTGAGGTCGAGGCATAAAGACGCTAGTTTCCATGCGAGAATGGCTCAGAGTACTTTCTTGATTATTTGGGTGAATATCAGAATAAGGGGGAGGAGGATCCGAGGCCTCTGCGTCTCCAAGTGCACTTCTACCTTCAGCTGCAAACCCAGGATAGGGCATCCGAGGGCTGAACGTGGGGTCCAGACTTTCAGATGACATCTGTCTGCTTATCATTGCCTGTTGCAATCCTGGATGAAAAGGGGAAGAAAACTGTAACACTCTGTATTTTCACAGCTTTGCATTTCAATACGTTAAACGTTCAACCTGACTGTTCTGGAAAATAGCAACAAAGAAGTGAAATTTATTATTACTATGAATTATTTTACATTTGCATAGTATTTCACAATTTACAAAAGAGTTTTCTATACATTAAATCATTTAAGCTTCCAAACAGCTCTCTGAAGTACTACTGTCATCACTAATGTTATTGTTTCCATTATACAGGCAAAGAACCGGAGCTCTGAAAGGTTAAGTGACTTCACTAAGAGAACAGCTAGAAGTGGGGCCCTGATACTCATAACACAGGTCTCTTAACTCCAGATCTGATGCTGTTTCCCTCACCTGTTGCTTACTGTGCTCAGAGACTGTGGGGACAGAGGATAAAATCAACAGTCCTCACCATCCTCGGCAGTCATCTGAACGTGAATTTTTCCTTAACAGGCCTCACATCAAAAAAAATACTTCTTGAAAACAACTTGTCACAATACTCTTAAACATCTCTTTCTCCTTAAAAGTTCAAAGCCCTGGGTTAGGTGCCCAGTTTTCTACGTAATAGGCCATAATTTTACTGCATTTTTATGGTGGTAAAACTGAAACAGCCCTACATCTATGAGCCTGTGGCCTTTAAATTGTTTTTAAGTACATTTTAAAAATATTATAAAAATGATTCGTACAAAATTTAGAAAAGAACAACAAAAAATCACCCACAATTCTATCATCCAGATAACACTGTTAAAATTTTGGTGAAAATAGCACAAGATTTGGGGTTAAAAGACAGAAACTTTAGGTGTCAGGCACCCCAACTTTTCTGAATTCTAGTTTTATTATCCAGCTTTGTGTGTTTGTGTGTACATGTCTGTTTGTTTGTTTATCTATTTATTTGTTTGTTTGCCACATGTGGGATCTTAGTTTCCTCACCAGGGATCGAACCCGCACCCCCTGCAGTGGAAGCACAAAGTCTTAACCACTGGGCCGCCAGGGAAGTCCCTGTATACATGTATTTTAAATAGAGCTGAGATAATATGTTTATACTGTTTTATATCCTAGCATTTTCATATAAGATTATATATTATCTTATGTCATTAAAAATTTGCTTCAATGGCTGTACAATATTCCATTATATAGATATACCAAAATGTATTCAACTATTCTACTGTTGTTTATTCAATTACTGTAACAGGTTGTTTCCAAGATTTTGGAATTATAAAGTTGTGATTAACACTCTTGTGCAGAAATCCCTGTCTGCATTTCTGATTATTTCTAGAATAATGTAACAGTAGAAATGAATCAGACATCATTTATCTGGAAATATAAATTATATTTTAATTTGTTTATAAATATTCTTATTAAATTAGAAAAGGCTAGTTATACCCTTATCTCTTTTACATTTGATATTATTTGCCATACATTTTATAGATTTTACTTACACATGTTAAATCTGGGGGCATTCATAGAAAAGAATGAAATAATGCCATTTGCAGCAACATGGATTGGTCTAGAGATTATCATGCTAAGTGAAGTAAGTCAGACAAAGAGAGACAAATATCATGTTATCACTTATATGTGGAATCTAAAAAAAATGATACACATGAACTTATTTACAAAACAGAAATAGACTCACAGTCATAGAAAGCAAACTTGTGGTTACCAAAGGGGCAAAGGGTGGGTGGGGGGATAAATTAGGAGTTTAGGATTAACAGATACACGTTACCATATACAAGATAGATAAACAACAAGGTCCTACTGTATAGCACAGTGAACTATATTCAATGTCTTGTAATAAAACCTATAACAGAAAAGAATCTGAAAAAGAATAGATATATATATATATGTATAACTGAATCATTCTGCTGTACACCTGAAACTAACACTACATTACAAATCAACTATACTGGGCTTCCCTGGTGGCACAGTGGTTAAGAATCCGCCTGCCAATGCAGGAGACACAGGTTCGAGCCCTGGCCCGGGAAGATCCCACATGCCGTGGAGCAATTAAGCCCATGTGCCACAACTATTGAGCCTGCACTCTAGAGCCCACGAGCCACAACTACTGAGCCCGCGTGCCACAACTACTGAAGCCCGTGTGCCTAGAGCCCGTGCTCCACAACAAGAGAAGCCACTGCAATGAGAAGCCCGTGCACTGCAAGGAAGAGTAGCCCCCACTCGCCGCAACTAGAGAAAGCCCGCATGCAGCAACGAAGACCCAACACAGCCAAAAATAAATAAATAAATAAATAAATTTAAAAAAAAAAAAAAAAAAAACAAATCAACTATACTTCAATAAAAAAATAAATTAAGGGCTTCCCTGGTGGCGCAGTGGTTGAGAATCTGCCTGCCAATGCAGGGGACACGGGTTCAGGCCCTGGTCTGGGAGGATCCCACATGCCGCGGAGCAGCTGGGCCCGTGAGCCACAATTACTGAGCCTGCGCGTCTGGAGCCTGTGCTCCGCAACAAGAGAGGCCACAATAATGAGAGGCCCGTGCACCGCGATGAGGAGTGGCCCCCACTTGCCGCAACTAGAGAAAAGCCCTCCCACAGAAACGAAGACCCAACACAACCATAAATAAAAAAATAAATTAATTAATTAATTAAAAAAAAAATCTGGTGGCATTCTAGCAAATATGTTTGTTAGCATGCTGGAATTAATAGATGCTTGGGCCTAATTCTCATTCAACCAGCTGGTTCCTTAGCTTAATGGTATCCAGTCATCCACTGCTATCAAAAACCAGACATTTAAAGTCTTTATTGAGATCCTGCCCATGAAGCAAATGTAAAGTTAAAAGAATTTTAGGTAGCTCTTTTATGAGGTTCCAATGAACACAGGACACAGTCCCTATGTGCAAGGCATGTCACAGTTAACTTAGTAAGAAACATCACATCCACTGTACATAGATCATATCACTTCTCAGGATTTATTCTAACTTGCTTCAGCCTTTCTACCTTTGGTCTTCTTTTTCTTCCAGTTTCAGAGACTTGAGAGGGACACCATGAAAAACAGTACTTCCCTTCTGGAAAAGTCTAAAGACAAGTGAATGCCCTCTCCCAAGCAGCCTAACTTGGAGCTTGATGAGTGTAGAAGAATGCATGTAATTTATTATGTAATTTGATGTTTAAAACCAGACATTTCCGGGCTTCCCTGGTGGCGCAGTGGTTGGGAATCTACCTGCCAATGCAGGGGACACGGGTTCGAGCCCTGGTCTGGGAAGATCCCACATTCCACGGAGCAACTGGGCCCGTGAGCCACAACTACTGAGCCTGAGCGTCTGGAGCCTGTGCTCCGCAACAAGAGAGGCCGTGATAGTGAGAGGCCCGCGCACCGCGATGAGGAGCGGCCCCCGCTCGCCGCAACTAGAGAAAGCCCTCGCACAGAAACGAAGACCAAACACAGCCCAAAATAAATTAAAAAAAAAAAAAAAAAAAAGTTTAAAAATAAATAAATAAATAAATAAAACCAGACATTTCCCTGATACTGAATGGTAAAATTAATAGGAAGCTCACTTCTTTCTTGTTCCTTTTCATTCTTCCTCTGAGTGATTTGTCTTCTTAATTTGTTCACTTCTGCCTGACAAGATTCAACAATTCGCTCACTTTTTTCTACGTCTGCACACACTGCCTGAGGGAAAAATGACAACAAGAATAATTAGTTTCAAATCCAAGCACGAGGCGTTTCATAAAGACAGCATCGATTATAACCCTGGGAAGAGTCCAGACACTTTATTAAGTTAAAAAGCAGACACCTAAGGTAGAACAAAATCATGAAGGTCCCAGAGACCAATACTGTTGTTATTCACTGAACTGCTTTCTTAATTATGTTAAGATGATTATGCTATTTAGCTTATACATTCTTGAAAAAGAAGGGTAAGAAGGGAAAGAGTTCATCTTTTCCCTTGCTTACTCATCTTTATTGATATGAAAAGGGAATTTCTGATACCAGTCTGGAATACAAGGATGAACAAAAGACAGGAATGAGATACTTTCAACTCTTATTTATAATCAACAATCAAATATCAGATGACACACAGATTTATTTAACAGAAACTATTTATAATTAGGGAAAGTTGAAAAAGAAAATAAGTTTCAAAGTCAAGATTTAATAAAAGGTAACTACTTGAGACCATATCATTGTAATGTAACCACTCCTATCAGGGCACTGGACGTGATACTGGTGTTTGCAGGGCAGGCCTTAATCAATAGTCAATGAAATGTATAACAGCCATTTTGAAGTCCATTAGACAGTGCTGACAGTCTGAAAAGAGCATGGTCATGAATTCAGGACAAAAAGCTGTTTTTCACCGCATGTTCCTTCCACAGCAGAAATACCAGAAACTGCCGAAAGTGGGCCGGTCACCAGTGAGTGAGGCTGTATTAAGTTCCCTGTGCTGCTATGGGTAACCGTGACCCGAATTTGGAGAACTGACACTGGAAACTGCCCGTTGCATGTGCTCTTCTTTGCCCCAGGCTGAACTCAGTCTGCTTTCCTCTTTTTCAGCAGCTGCCTTCATTCCTCTATTCCTCGGGGCCTTCCTCCTCAAAGCTAGGCTTTCTCCAGGCCCGGGACAGCTTCTTCAGCCCTAACACTCTCCTCGTCCTCAAAGGCTCTTTTGTTCTTAGGGCTTTAGAACAAATTACTCCTAAGAACACTTTGGGGATGATGAAAAGAACGTGGGAAAGTACTGTTAGCACCTAGCTCAGGATCTGGCTTGCAGGAGATGTTTCCATAAATATTTGCTGCATGACTGCCTAGGAATGAACAGGCTCCACTGCATCTTCCCACTCAGTGGAGGCAGCTGCGGGCAGAGGGAGTGAACTAGAATTAGGAAGCAGAGCTGCCCTGAGTTACGGGTGCCTTTGGGTGAGTCTCAACGTACAGTACAAGTGATGGGACAGCTGTGTTCTTAGCAATACTTCTTTAAATTTAGAATACATTTCCCCAGGAAAAAAGCTGTCATTAAAGAGGTCATGAGTATTTAAAAGAGTGATATTAATTCTGTACTTCAGAGTTTCCACTGAAGGCACATAATGAGTGAGACCAGCTTTCGTAGACTGACATGAGCAACTACTCCATACATCTTATATCACTTTGGGAGAGCACATTCTGATTTTTGGACCACAACTCATTTGTCAGTTGGGAGATTATTAAAAATTAAAGTAGAATTAAAAGACTTGGGCAATATAAATAAGATGAATATAGTAAATAAATCAGTTACCTGCACTTTCTCCTGAAGTGCATTATAAACCTGATAAATCGCCCTGATGTCTTTCATTACTCCATCCTTGTCAAAAAAGTCAGTACTAGAAGACAAACAGAAAAAAGATTCACCAAGTGATTAGAACTGCCGTGAACTAGAAGGCACTTGCCCATCATTTCTACCTTTATCTATAACTTAAATGCTACAAGTCCACAGTGACAATGTTTCAGCAATAATGTCCATACCCCTAGAATTACAGAAGAGAAAGAAAAGAGAATCCATGTTACCAAGACAACTGAAAAATAACAGTGTTATTTTTTCCTAGATCACTCTATATATTTTTCAGTGACCACAGTTAGCTTTCAGAACCTCAGAAATACACATACTCTATCCAAACTTTTGTATCAGTTGCAAAAAAAAATCGTGGCAAATGATTAAAAAAATAAATATTGATAAAAGTAAACTATCTTTTCAATAAGCATAAGATTTTGATATACAGTAGTGGTGGTCTAGAGAATTACCTTACTGGAGTTTTCAATGTTAACCATATTAAATGATGTCACACTTCTCCATAAACATATTGGGTTTCTGGGTTTTTAAAAAATTTTTATTTATTTATTTATTTATTTAGCTGCATCAGGTCTTTGTTGCGGCACCAGGGATCTTCGTTGTGGCACCAGGGATCTTCGTTGTGGCATGTGGGATCTTTCATTGCGGACTCTTTGTTGCGGTGCGCGGGTTTCTCTCTAGTTGTGGCGTGTGGGCTCCAGAGCACGTGGGCTCTGTAGTTCGCGGCACGCGGGTCTAGCAGTTGTGGCGCGCGGGCTTAGTTGCCCTGCGGCATGTGGAATCTTAGTTCCCCAACCAGGGATCGAACCCGCATTCCCTGCATCGGAAGGCGGATTCTTTACCACTGGACCTCCAGGGAAGTCCCCATAAACATATTGTTAACAAAAAAAGGGAAAAAACATTCATTTTACCTTTCGACTTACCCATGTTCTTTAATAACTTTGGCATAACTCTGAGAAGTATTTGGCACTGAAGACACTTTATACTCTTGCTGACTAGTGTTGCCTAGATTGGGAATAGCAAGGGATAGCCTTTGATTATACCTGCAGGGAAGATTGAGAGAGATCATGTTGAAAGCACTGCTCTACTTGAAGAATGGGTCCTGCCAATAGGAGCCTGAGTCTCTGCACTGGGAACTAAATGAAGGTCTCACAGAGAACCTACTTCCACAGACAACCTAGGGTTATGTGAATTAGCAATTTTTTCCCTTCCCTTAAAGTAGACACTCAATTGTAAACTCCTCAAGGGCTGAGGTGATGTCTTATACATCTTTTGCATCTCCACAGCAACTGACAGAGTGCTGAGGAGGTTTTAAGTGCTCAAGAACCTACTGATTAATTAATGAAATCTTGCAAATGGCTATTTAACAATTAATAATTATTTTCACTGATATTGATTTAATTTATTCTACTGCAAGTGAAATTCTGGAGGGAACCCTTTCTGTTGTTTACAGACAGACACCATGGTATGATTTTTTTTTTTTTTTTTTTTGCTTTAGCAAGTTCACAATGCAGAACCCTCATTAACCAGTAGGTGGATCAATTTTACAATTTTGTCTTTGAAATCTTATGTTTTAAAATTACAATCAGACTTACAGTGCAATAAAACTGTATTTCTACATAATGGATTATGGAGAAGCAAATGATGATTTCCAGCTGTTTATTCCTTTAAGAACTGATGCATAATTAATGTCTTGCTAATGCTTCTTGATTCAAAAACAATTTTAATTTATATAACTAACTGACAGGAAAATACCTTCTCTAACCACCGAGAAAACTAGCTAAAGGAGAGGTATAAACACTTTTCTTTAAAGATGCTATAAAATGCATATTTTCAAAGTCATAAATCTCAATTACTTGTATCAACATCTTTCCTATTTATGCGAGGCTGGTGGGAACGCTTTATTTACCTTCGATTTGGTCTAAAGAGAACGTATTCTAAAGCATGAGTGGAATTGTTGGCGGTGGAGATGAAGCTGAAGAGAAGGAAGACGAGGTCAGGCACCCCAAGGATGCGGGTGAGCTGCTTATGAATAACCTGCTCTCTGTACGACATCTGCTGCTGTGTGTTTCGCCGGAATCTGTACCACCCAATAACTTTCTGCAACAAAAACAGAAGAAAAAAAGTATTAAAAGTTGCATGAAATCTTACAAATTTAATTCTGAATGCATCCACACAAACGCTTGTACACAAATGTTCATAGCAGATTTATGTGCAATAGCTCAAAACTGAAAACAACCTAATTGTCCATCAACAGGTGAATGGATAAATAAACTGTGGTGTATCCACACACTGGAATCCTACTCAGTAACAAAAAGGAACAAACTACCAACAAATACAACACAGATGAATTCCAAAATAATTATGCTGAGTGAAAGAAGCCAGACCAGAAATAATAATAATAATAGCATATGCTATAGGATTCTATTTCATATAAAATTCTAGAAAATAAAAAGTAATCTATAGTGACATAAAGCAGATCAGTGGGTGACCTGGGAGGGGTGAGAAGGAGGGATCAGAAAAGGGCATGAGGAGACTTTTGCAGTGATAGGTATGTTCATTATCTTATTTCGATAATGGTTTCATGCATATATACATATATCAAAACTTATCAAAGTATATGCTCTAAATATACACAGTTTATTACATGTCAATTATACCTCAATACAACAATTAAAAAAGTTTAGCTTTGTCAGTTCTGACTATACCGTAACTTAAATTGGTAAGTGAATTAAACTTATAGGCTCTTTGGAAGAATATTTTTCATAATGTGATCTGCTGGACATCTGGGAGACAGATGGCCTAAGAGACCTCTGGCAGCTCCTTAAAATGCTCCTGGGCCCCACCAAAACCTGAAGAATCACAACCTCTAAGGGTAGAGCCAGGAACCTGAATTTAAGAAAAGTTCTTAAGTTTTTTCTTATGCATACTACAGCTTGAAAATCTCTGTTGTAGAGACAATTAAGTTAATTCCTTATAAGAAGAATAATCTTCATAAGCCTCTTTTTAAAAAACAAACTCTTTGAGTGAAAATCCTGTTTTGAGAAATCAAAGTAATTTAAAATTGTTAGTGTCATATTAAAACTAACAGTAAATTTAGATTATGTTTTGGCACTTTCACAAACGAAGGAAGTCAACCAACCTTTACTGAGCCCGCGTGCCAGACCTCCAGCTAGCTATGTTACAAATATTTTCACTAAGTATCACAACAACCCTGGGAGGTGACTAGTTTTCTGCACTGAGTTCGTATCACATGCAAGGAACTACAGGCAGCAAAGAAACAGTTCCTGCCCTTAAGGAGTACTACTGAAAATAAAGCATAATTCCAATTACATTAAAGCAATTAATTCTGATATTCTTTAAATATAAAGAAAACCCAAACACTTCTGACAGTGCAAATCTTATAAAAGGGATGTTTTGTCCAAAGTCACAGAGCTAATGAGTGACAGCCAAGATCTGGAACCTCTCTGCCTGTCTTTTTCCACTGTACTACACTAACTTTAAAATTCCACATTATTCACACAATGTTGCTCATAGAAGAGTGAAAAGTAGTTTTCCTTAAAAAAAAAAAAAAAGTGGGCAAGAAAAATTATCAACTGGCTAGAGCTACTAATGCCAAAGAACATGGCACATTTCACTCTGAGTCTCGGCACTCTGTATTTAATGTAGGATTAGCTCCTCTGCAGGACTTGGGTGCATCTCACACACCCCTGCATTCCTGCAGAGGCCTAAGCAGTGCTCAGCACATGGATTCTTCTCATGAAATACTCGCTGACTAAAGAATCTTGCAAGTGGCTACTGGATGGGTACTAACGCTTTTCACTTATACTGACTGTAATTGTTCTATTCCATTTGTATTTTCAGAGAAGCGGGAAGACTTATAAATTTATTTCGGATATCAACTTATGCATTTGATATTTGCTAAAAAGATAACCCCCTTCATCCTGATCAATGAAAGATGACATGCCAAAATAATTCACATTGGCAACGTTTACAGTTCTACCTTTTAGAGCTACCAAGCTGGTTGCAATGCTATTGAGAAACAAGGTCACTGATGTGGAAGAGCACACTATGTTTGGGCCACGATAAAAAATTATGAATATCTTTCACTAAAACCTTATCTCTGCTAAAGTTTCAGACAATGTTTCACAAAGACTGTCCTCTCTACTCTCTGTGCTAGACATTCACTTACATCTTCTGGATCCAAAGCAATTATCTCCAATACTGGGCACATTTGTCATCTTTAAGTTCTGTTCTTTTTGGCCTTACGATGATATTAAGACGACAGTTATGTTTATCATTATCTGTTTCGGAGCAGGTGCTTTCAAGAAGGCAGAAATCCTCCTCTCACTTGCTTTTTTGGCCTGAGCCCAAAACCTGAGGCTGGTCGAAACTTTGCAAACACAATATGGATTCTGCCAGAGCAGTAACTGAGCACACCAATGCAACCTTGCTGCACCTATTGGGGGATTTTTCGTACCAAAAACATTAGCCTCTATCTTAAACCCAACCTTTTTTTTTTTTTTTTTTTTAATGTTTTAGCAATGTTGTGGAGTTTCTATATTTAGAGGCACACTTTTTTTAGTAAACATATTTCTATGTATTTTATACATTAATTGCTATTGTGACAAAAATCTTTATTAGTTTGTGTTTTCTAATGGGTAATTTTAGGACCCATTAGGGAACTTTTAAAATTATTATGTACTTATTTTATATGAGTTCAACTTACTGAACTTGCGTCCAATTCTTAGGATTTTTCTTCCTTTCTTTCTTTTTTTTATTTGGCCTCCCTGCACAACTTGTGGGATTTTAGTTCCCCAACCAGGGATTGAACCCGGCCGGGCCTTCAGGGCCCTCGGCAGTGAGAGCACAGAGTCCCAACCACTGGAGCACCAGCGTTTTTCAATTAAACATTAGGTTTGAAGCCTGCCTCGCAAACAGTCAGTTTTTGAAACAGTTCCATCAGCACTTTCTTGAAGAGTCGATATTAGTTAAAAATATTTTTTGTATGTCAGATACTGTTTAAAGTACATATGTATTTTTAAGCCTAACTTTTAAATGTACCTTTGTAAGTACTACTGTAACCCTTTTGAGGTGAAGATATAACTTTGTACCATTTCTGGAGGAAAAAAAAACCAAACTAGAGTCAACTATAAAGATTTTCAGTCTAAATATTATGTATCATCTTTGTTTTGGGGCTAGAAATTTGGATTTTTGAAAAAAATCCTTAAAGAGTTTATATTATGTATAAGGTGCCATAGGAAATACAATGAACATAAAATACGGTCCCTGCCTTTAACAAATTCCATGGAAAATAAAACATAATTTCCAAGTAAATTGAAGCAACAAATTCCTGTCTTTAATTGCAAAAGAAAAGCGAAGTTAACTCCGGTTAACAACCTATGATTGGTCTTCTGTGTCTCAAAACAGCAAATCCATTCATTCATTCATTCATTCATTTATTTATTTTAAAATACAACATGGTTATATTTTAATACACAACCAGAATACAAAACAGCATAGTCAATTAGCAAATCCAATTTTAAAATCCCCAAATTAATTTGGAAATGTGTCCCTATTTGCTACTGAAAAAACTACATGGTAGAGCTCCTTTCTTTTTTTCAATTTATTTTCAATGTAAAATACAATTTAAAAAACCTTATCACATAAAGTCTCCCTTCCTCAGCAGCGTCTCTGCTCCCTTTCTCAAAGTAACCACTTTTAGGTTTGGTTGGCTTCCTTCCAGATCTTTCTCTGTACGTTTAAACATTCAAACTTTTGTTTTTATAAAAAATAGGCTCAAATTATTTCATTTAACTTCGAGATCTTTCTATGTCATTCATGAGAACCTCCCTCATTCTTTTTAATGGCTGCTTCATATCCCATAGCATGGAGGTACCAACATAATTTACTTAACCATTCCTCCTGGTGGACACTTAGATTGCTTTCAAAATTCTCACTATTAAGCAAAGATACAACAAACATCTTCGTATGCTGGATTAAAAGGCCAGACTGCTGCGTTTAAACCTTGGCGCCAACATTTCCTGCTCGCAACCTTAAGCAAGTTATTTATCTTTAGTTGTCTCAACTATAAAATGGGGGTGATGATAACAGCCTCACAGCGCTGCTACAAGGATTAAATGTGTCAGTACCTGGAAAGTGCTTAGAATACTGCCTGGCACAGAGCTAAAGTGTTCAGTAACGCCAGCTTTTCATACTTTTGTGCCTAGATGCTTTTCTTTACTCGGGCCAGATTCCTAGAGGTGGAACTCCATATTTAAAATTCTGTTATTGCAAAACTCTCCCCCTAAATGTCTGTATCAACTTACATTCCCACCAACTACAGCTTCCCCATTTCCCACAACCTTGCCAACACTGGATATTAGCAATCCTTTTATACTTTTGCCAACCGGATGGACAAAAAACCGGTATTACCTGTTTCAATCTGCATTTCCTAATTGAGAATGAACATCTTTCCCTTTACTTCTTGGACATTTGTGGATTTCTTTTTTTCTTTTGTGAATTTCCTGTTCATATTCTTTATTCAATTTTTTCAGTTTAAATTTTTTTCATCTATTAAAAAAAATTTCCTGGTAATTTAATATAAAGTGAGTGCTCTAGGCAACTGTGCTTCGATAGGAATTTTCAGGGAATAAATTTTAGTTTTAGAAAGTATAATAAAGCTTCGTTATCTAAAATACGAAAATAAATGGAATGAGGAAGTGAGGTGGTGGCTGGGGGATGAATATGGACTGCTAAGAGATCCCAGAGATGCTTCAGGCAAGTCACTGAAAACGGGGGAGCTGGACCGTGATGTCTGTGGCTGCTCTGACCCACTTTCCCGCTTGGGCAGGTGACTGTGTTAGACTCTCTGCTAACATCGAGCGCTTCCTGAGTTTGTTATCACCCTCAAAACCACTGCCCTTTTTTCAGGCCTATCCCCCACACTTCCCATTTTTCCTGTGATCCTACCTGCTTTTCTTTCTGCCTGTACATCCGACAGTGGTACTGAGAGAGTCCGTACATTGGAAAGGCTGTTGATCTACTCTTACTGCACTGTTATTTCTGACGCCCTTCTTCAGACACCTTAGGAATCCCACACTGATTATTTTTATGCACAGGTAATCTTTTTAAAGCTTTTTTTTTTAAAAATAATACATGCTTCTAAACAAAGGCATTTTGTTTTCTGTTTGATAAGTTGAAAACTTTCATTGGTACTTTTTCCCCTCAAGTGATGGTTTAGTGACCAATCTATTTTTCTGGAATTAATATACCAAGGTAAAAAAGTAAATCCCATACATGGTACAGTAAATTATAAATGAGACCATCAGACAGTGCTGCAGCAATAAAGCTTTGGTTCATTTTCAATTCTGTTCAGACTTGCTTACCATGCATACACATTCACAACATCATATGCATATGCTGACAGAAATAATAAACACATGACCTTTTGGAAAAACATCTATGTTCACTGTTAATTGAACTTGAAGGAGTAACATATCTAAAGATGTTTGACTGCAATTTGTATTTTTAAAAAATATTTTCCCTCATTATAAAATTAATGTATGTGTATTAAATGTTGGCAAAATTATTTTTTAAATTACATAATAGGAAGATAGAACCACCCAGAATCAACTCAACTGTTGTCAACTTTCTAGATTATAGTTCATGTTCTATTTTTTCTTGACTTTTGCATAATGGAATCACTCTAAATATCCAAATTTTGTTCTATTGATATACTGTAAACATCATGTCACATTTGCAATTTACCTTTAAAATCTACTCAACAGAATTCTTATATATTAACATCAAATCTCATTGTTTCATTTTACATTCATTTCTGGTTTTAAGTTTGGGTGATAAGGATTGATTTCCAAATCAGACTGGGTGACAAATAGAACATACCTTTCTCCGATCTTTAAGAATCCTGTCCAAGCTCTCTTCATTAACTTTGCTTGCATAGTCATAAAAACTGTTTTTTTTTTAAGAGAAAAAATATTTTATTAAAATCACATAGTATTTTGACACGAATATGCTTAGTAACATGTGTCTATGGGTCATTTAACCCTAAAAGTTGGTAATAAAGATAGAATTGCTTGTCTGCAATAGGTATATAAAGAGAAAACAATCTAAATGCTTTACTGATATGAGGTATCTTTTGCAAAGACTACTCAAGAGACTGCTACATTCAAAGGGTATTACTTCCATAAGTGGGAGGAGCTGATAGCAAGTAATTATAAAATGTGTGGTTTCAAATGGCTGTGACATCTTTTCCTTGTTTCTAAGTATCAATTGCCTATGGGAAAAGAAAGAACACAGCAGCTCATTTTCTGAGAAATGAAGAAAGGAAATGAGTATTTGCTGAATCCTTAATAAGACACTCAGCTGCATGCTTCCTCGTGTTAATTCATTTCATTCTTGCCTCAATGCTGGGAGATAAGTACTAGTTCAGCCCAACAAGTCAACATGTTTTTTGGTTTTTTTATACATTAATTAATTAATTAATTTATTTATTATTTTTGGCTGCGTTGGGTCTTCGTTGCTGTGCGTGGGCTTTCTCTAGTTGTGGCAAATGGGGGCTACTCTTCGTTGTGGTGTGTGGGCTTCTCCTTGCGGTGGCTTCTCTTGTTGTGGAGCACGGGCTTTAGGCGCATGGGCTTCAGTAGTTGTGGCATGCGGGCTCAGTAGTTGTGGCTGCGGGCTCTAGAGCACAGGCTCAGTAGGTGTGGCACACGGGCTTAGTTGCTCCGTGGCATGTGGGATCTTCCCGGACCAGGGATCGAACCTGTGTTCCCTGCACTGGCAAGCGGATTCTTAACCACTGCGCCACCAGGGAAGTCCCAGTCAACATGTTTTACCCCCATTTTTGTAGATAAAGATACTGAGGTTAAATGACTTGCCCCAAATCACAGAACTGGTAGATGGAAGAGCTGGGATTTGAAGCGAGGTCTGGCCAGCTTCAAACTGAATGCACTCACCCTTAAACGAGACCAATCTGACCTGAATCCCATGATGAGCAGTCCAGGCATAATGATGTGTGGGTTTTTCTACCCCTGGTCATGGTTTTAGGAATGCCACCCTCCTCCCCTCCTCCTACCACCATAAGCCCAGGCCTTATAATGCAGGAAGGAGTTCAAGTTATAGTAAAAACACTGAACTGGGAGTCAGGAGATACCAGCTCCAGCTCCGTTCTGCTTCTCACTGTATGATCTTGGGCGAGTCACTTTAACCTACCTGGCCTCCATTTCCTTTTTGCAAAATAAAGATTTTGGAGTAGACAGATGATTTCTAAGATTTCTTTCAGTTCTAAGAATTATGAGTCTATGATTTAAATTGTGAGTCTATGAGTCTACGTTCTGGTACTACTTTGCTGACAGTGGTTTAAGGAAATCCTCAGAAGGGCAGGGCAGGGCACACCTAGCAAAGCTTTAGATGGTCAGGGCCAAACAGGACCCATTCTGACCCAGACAGAGGCTGTGTGTGGACCAGGGCCTGAATCATTTCATTTGCTCTGAGATTCTTTTCAAATGAACTGCTGGTTCCTTGTCTTGCTTCCTGCTCCTCTTTCAGTTATGTGTAAATCTGAGAGATGAGGTTCTCAGCTACTTTGAGGCTTAGTTCACAGGTAACAATCCTCTGAAATAACGGGCAAGTGTGCACGGGAGGGGTGGGGTGAGGTGGGTGGTGAACATGGTGCGAGTCCCCGTGGGTTCCTGGGTGCAAGGGGGCTGGGTGTTTGGGCCAGCGGAGAATGGGAGCGGGGTCAGGGAGAAAGCCGCAGGGAGCACACAGCAGGAACAGCCAGGCACAAGGGGTGGGCAGGTGTGAAAGAAGGAAGTGCTGACCAAGAAC
This sequence comes from Balaenoptera musculus, assembly GCF_009873245.2. Taxonomy (NCBI): domain Eukaryota; kingdom Metazoa; phylum Chordata; class Mammalia; order Artiodactyla; family Balaenopteridae; genus Balaenoptera; species Balaenoptera musculus. The sequence continues at coordinate 7,450,727 of NC_045800.1, forward strand.
GCTGAATCGGACTAGTGTGAGCAGCAATGCAAGGGAAGTGTTGGCCTGGCTCTTGGCAAAGTAGAAGAATAGGGCCTCAGGGAGTTTTAAGAAACACAGAGTGGAGCTCATCATACCTGTCATCAGGTGGAAGGGTTTGGGGCTGAGAAAGCAGACAGAGGCCTGGACTGCGGTTTGCGGAACAGAGGTCCGGGATGTGGGAGATGCTGGCCACCTTCTCCCTCACCTTTGCCTTCCATAAGTCTCTCTGTCCTTTGCTTTCTCCCTCTGAACATCTCTCCTCCTGCTTTTTTTCTCTTTCTGTCCTTTAGTTGGTAATAATATTCAACTGGTGTATATTAAACACAAAAAAGTAAGTTTTATGTTCCCTTTCCTTACATTTTAAAGTTGAACACTGAACACTTTTTATCCCTCTTAAAAACACCAATTATTTTATCTATATGCGATCCTTGGTTAACTTCCTTCTCTCTGGTTGAAGAGCCCTTGCTAGAGGGGCTGGCATAAAGGCTTCCATTCTAAACCACTGAGGCCAGGATTTATACTGTCTCCCTTCCCCTCTTCCTAACTTAACACAGTGCCACACACACATCTGGCACTCAAAAAATAAGTGAATTTGGATGCCCTCAGTTATAACTTTACAGCCATAATCACATACAGGTCTAAATTCACTAGTTTTCAATCAATTAATTTTTTAATAAGGACAAAAAGCTACAAAGAAGGATGTGGCTTACCTAAAAAGTTTTGAACAAGGCTGATGATTATGGATTTCTGTAATTAGAAAGAGGAAATACATCTCAGTTAATCATGTAAGATACAGACAACTATAAAACAGTTCAGGATTTTAAAAAAATTTTTAACCAAAATCTCAGACAATAAAAAGACAGTTTTCCTCTCCCAAATAGTGTGTACACTAGTGAAGGCAGTATGTCTTTTTAACACTGAAACCCAGGCACACATTCTCGGGACAAAGTAAACTGGCGAATGAAAGTTCTGGGTCCATTTGTCCAGGTGTGATGAGCACACATCTGAAAGCTTTTATTCAGGAACAGGCAGCTATTGTGTGCCCTTATTCAATCTTACCTATTTAAACAAAGCCCAAGAGGAAAAAGGAATCAATGCCTGGAAGCATTTGATCAAGGTGGGTAAGAGCTGTTGAGGACAGCTTGGGGAAAGGAAGGCCTTACCACCTTACTATCAGTAACCTACTAACAACTCAGGACAACTGGGCCAGGTGTTTTGAAGGGGAAGGGCGGAAACTCTGAAAGTATATTAACCCTTTCAAAGATTTTCAGTACCAAGGGAAACAGTCATTTATAAGGCAGATCCAAACGGCTTCTTAAAAGATTGCTGTGATTAATCAGAGTGAACAATTTCTTCAAGCTCATCAGGGGGCTTAGGGTCTGGGTTGCTTTATAAGACCATGGGACTAATTAACCACTCAATTCTATTAACAACATTCTCCTGGACAGGGAATCATCACCTGCTGCTTATAAAGCCAGAGCCAGAGTTCCAGTCTGCAATTTTAACTCAATTAAAATGAAACCACAACCTTGAAGGACACCAGGCTATGCCCATTAGCTTCTGTACTGATGTGAGTGCTGCCAAAACACAGAGATGCCAGTACTTCCACAGGAATGAAAAGCTCATTTGCCTAGTATAACTGTCGACATAGTGATGCAAATAAGAAAACCTCATCTGGAAATATTCCCTTCTTTTATCACCAAAAATGACACGGTATACCACCACGAGTTATTTCAGAGATACTGTTAGTAAAGTAATTAGAATATGGAATGTCTGTAGTAAAAATGTCAACTAGAGTTCAGGGAAAAGAAAAAAAAAAAAACCTCTTCTACCTTAAAGGAAAGATTATTTTGTTCAAGAAAATCCCTGGAGTAAATTCTGAACTCTGAATATACATTCCTGTCATCAATCCACCCCAGCAGACTTCTTTCATGATTTGCAACGTGGATTAGAAGCTTGTTGAAGATATGCTCTAGATATCATGTGGTATTTTCTAAAGGAAGTTAAGGCTTTCTCTTACAGGATTTTGCAATACCTAACTAAGCACTCCGTGGAGAAAACAAGGTGATGCTCTCAAACACAATAAGGTGCAGGCTGGAATGAAGGTGGCGGGCACGATAGCTGATAGGTAGGCTTCTGGAAGCAGGGGGAGGCAGGGCAGCCTCGCCTGAGATTCTAGAGTCTCTGAAGCCTCCGGAGCTCATCCATGCGGTGGACCCCTCTTCACGTATGCATGGCGTCTCTGCCCGCATTTCTGTAAAAATCCCCACCGGGACGTGCTGCTGTGCTTGCTTAGCTTCCTGTCTCTGCTTCTCCGGCTGGTGGGTGAGCTGAACTGCTCCTCTCCTTCCCCCTTCCGTTCTTTCCAGTAACCGCTGCTGCATCGCCTTATTAACTACGGGAGCTCTCTGTTGCTGTCTCCTCCTGACCACTCCCAGCACTGAGAGCGGACGACTCCGCTTCAAGTGAGTGAGCACAGCTTCAAAAATGAGTATGTATTCAAAACAAGTGTTCAAAATGTGATATTCCATACAAAGTCCTCCTTGTTGTGTAGAGTCAAGGAAAGGTGTCTGTGTGTGGATTCAGACATTTTCAACAAATAAGAAATCTGGTCAATTTATTTTATTTAAAATAGCTTATTCTGGTGGTTAAACTATGCCAGAAAATGTCTTCACACTAGTGGTATGGAATACTTCTCATGGCACATTTCCTAATGTTTTGCCTTTCAATCCAGGTTTTCCAGAGTCCTTGGTTTACATTTTCTAATATGTATTTATTTTTAAAAGAAAAATATTACAACGATAACAATACATTTAAGATAATACTAGCAAATACTCTGTTCATGAGATCCGTGACTATTTCAAACAATGAACTGAATGCAGCTAATAAATTAAACATTATACAGCAAAAGAGCGCTGTCACGGCACTGTATTAACTGTGACTCTCTGTTGGTGCTTCTCCACATCTACAGCACCATGGAAACTGGTATTTACTGCAAGGACCGGAAGGTGTGTGAATCAAAGATACAGTACACTATGCTGGAGAATTTTAGTTACTTTACCATTCTATTTCTTTAAAGATAAATAAACAGCCAGAACATTCATCAGAAATGCTACTTTTGTGGTCATGCCAGGCAAGAGAGCTCTCTCTTGCACGGTTTTCTGTCAGGTCTATCTGGCAAACCTTCATATACCACATTAGTTTTGAAAACCCAAGTGCAAACAATGAGTAATTGCACAGATGGCCAATGAAACCAAATTCTCTATTTTAGGATTTTAAAGAGTTAAGCAAAACGAAACACAAAAATAAAACGCCAGTGAAAGAACAGCCAGGCAGCAGTACGTCAAGTATTTTTTCGGCAAGTCAGCATTGTGGGGAGTGGGCTTCAGTCTGGTTCTTGAGGAAATAGCTGCCTCTTGCTTCCCTCCAACCCCAAGCGCCTCAGTCCTCAGCCGGCCTCCCAGCCCAGGTACTAGAAGGCTAGGAGAACAGGCTGAAGGTGATGATTTGGCCTCAACATAACCTAACCTCCCAGCAGTATTTCAAACCACAAACCACTCACCTTCACACAGGCTGTATTTTAGTCACACAGAAACAGGCCAGGCTCCCTGTAAGTTTCATGCACTCCCTGCACTGGGATCCCCTGAATTTAGGGGATCCCCTAAGTTTACCTCCCGTATGGTGTCTTTCCTGATTTAACCCACTAGCAGTGTTTTTTTTTCCCCCAACTCATGAGATTTTCTTTGTTCCTTCCTGACAGCACTCGTCCTGCACTCTCTGGCATTTCTGTACACTCGTCTTATCCTCCCCACAGCCCTGGAAGGCAGGGATGCATTGGACATTCCTCTCATTGCCCGGCACAATGCCTCTCGCACGGACGTTCTTCGATAATCGTTGGCTGCATAAATGAATAAAACGACCCCTGCTCTGTTTTGAGTATCAGGATATGCTTTTCGGTGAAGTGCTCGAGGTGCAGCTGAAAGGACTATGATCCTTCTTTATCGAAAGGAGACTGATCCAAAGAGGGCGGGTGAACCTACAAATACTCCTTCGTTTGCCCCAGCGATCACCCCCAAATCGACTGTTTGGCTTACTCCTCAGAAGGCTGTGTAGGTTTAACAAATATCTCCTGTAAACAAGTGTAAACATCTTTGCCGGATCCCTCCAGGAAGGACCAGCACGACACGTGCTTTCATTATAGTGTGAGGTGATGCTGACAATGGGCACAGCGTGAGGTGCAAACTCGAGGTTCACTGTGGTTGTGAAGAGACTATCACGTGTAATTCCACACAGCCATTCATAGGTCAGACCAGTCAGTGGGTCAGGGATGGCTTCACAGACTACCTGAACTTATAGCTACACACTGTGAGTTTACACTGACTTATAAAAACATTTCACATCATTTACTAGTGCAAATAATTGGCATTGTGACTTTAGTGCTTTTCTATGTACTCTTTTAATCTACTATTAGGTTAAAATCAGTTAAGGGCCAAAGAACAAAACAAGCAGCATGTATACAAGAAGAGTATTTCTAAGGTCCGTGATAAACTCACTCACCAATGACTTGCAGAAGTTCTGTGCTGCTGATTTGGGAGTCGCTGATGCTAAAGGTTTCCTCTTGTCTTACCTCTCCCAGCAAAAATCCTTCCTGAAAGCAAAGGAAGAAAATAGCTGCAGCTAAAAAAATGATTTTTACTGGAATTAAGAGGAATCGAGGACATTGTTATTTTTTATAATAACTTTAACAATAATCCAAATAAGTCTGCCATGTAAACTACTAACCCACAAACCAACAAGTAAGACTAAAGCAATTTGAGATTTGGCTTTTAACTGGATTGTTCGAAAAAAGGATTTCCTGACAAGATGAAATATTATTTTAATCCCTTCCCCTAAAACCCTGTTTTTTTTGAAGTGAAAATAAGGAGAGTGAATTCATAACCTAAATCCTACTAAGTGTAACAACCAATGTTAAAAAAGCTCAGGAAGCAGAAATATTCCAAGGTTGTTTTCTTGAAACAGCATGTAATTTATTTCAGTGTTTTAAAAACATTGCTAATGGGGGTTTTCCTGGTGGCGCAGTGGTTAAGAAGCCGCCTGCCCATGCAGGGGACACGGGTTCGAGCCCTGGTCCAGGAGGATCCCACATGCTGCGGAGCAACTAAGCCCATGCGCCACAACTACTGAAGCCTGCGCGCCTAGAGCCCGTGCTCCGCAACGAGAGAAGCCACCGCAATGAGAAGCCCGCGCACCGCAATGAAGAGTAGCCCCCGCTCACCTCAACTAGAGAAAGCCCACGTGCAGCAACGAAGACCCAACGCAGCCAAAAATAAATTAAAAAAAAAAAAACATTGCTAATGATAAAAGTATAAAGAAGTTGACACAATGCACAACCTAACTGTTCCTGTATGGGCCGGCATGGGAAATGAGCATTCCAGCAAATAAATTTAACATTACAGGAAAGTTTTTCTTTAATAAATGCTGAGGTAAATTTATTTACACCTTTAGAGAACATATACCACCATCATCAATTCTGGATTACTCAGCATATAACCTACTGTTTGAGCACTTGCTGTACTGTTCAGCACAAGCACAGCTGGAGAACATACACTCTAAATGTCAAAATAACTTCCCTGTCAGTGGTGAACTAATAGACTGTCCCAGACTCCCCCTCCCCAGACATCCACATGGCTTACTCCTTCCCTCCATTCCACTCTTCACTCAAATAGCGCCTTATCCGAGAGGCCTTCCCTGGCTAGCGGAACAGAATCAGAGTCTGCCAGACACTGTTCCCTTTACCCTGCATCCTTTTTCTTCTTAGTCTCCTCACTATCTGCCATATTTCATATTTATATGTATTAACAAATGCCTGCTCCTACTAAAATATAAGCTCCATGAGAGCAGGGACTCTGTGCTTGTTCACTATGTATCTCAGCACCTCGTACAGTGCCCAGCACACAGGAGGTGCTCAATAAATGCTGCTTGGGGCTTCCCTGGTGGTGCAGCGGTTGAGAATCTGCCTGACAATGCAGGAGACACGGGTTCGAGCCCTGGTCTGGGAAGATCCCACATGTCGTGGAGCAACTAGGCCCGTGAGCCACAACTACTGAGCCTGCGCGTCTGGAGCCTGTGCTCCGCAACAAGAGAGGCCGCGATAGTGAGAGGCCCGCGCACCGCAATGAAGAGTGGCCCCCGCTTGCCGCAACTACAGAAAGCCCTCGCACAGAAACGAAGACCCAACACAGCCATAAATAAATAAATAAATAAATAAAAAATAGCAAAAAAATAATAATAATAATAAATGCTGCTTGAATACATTTGATGAAACAATGCCCTTTCCATTCTAGGTTGACCCTTCTAATCAATTAAAGAAGTTTCCTAGTTTAAAAACATTCCCAGGGGACTTCCCTGGTGGTCCAGTGGTTGAGAATACACCTTCCAATGCAGGGGACGCGGGTTTGATCCCTGGTCGGGGAACTAAGATCCCGCATGCCACGGGGCAACAAAGCCCGCGTGCTGCAACTACTGAGCCCGTGCACCACAACTAGAGAGCTCACGCTGCAACTACAGAGCCCACAAGGTCTGGAGACCACGTGCCATAACTAGAGAGAGAAAACCCGCATGCCACAACTAGAGAGACACCTGCGTGCCACAACAAAAAGTCCCGAGTGCTGCAACTAAGACCCAACGCAGCCAAAAATAAATAAATAAATATTAAAAAAAAAATCCCAGTTGGAATCTGTGGGGGTGAGGAGGGAGAGACAGATGCTTTTCAGTATAGCTTTTGTATTGGATTAGGTGAGTGGAGTGTCCTAAAATCCCAAATCATCATGTACAAGGCATCTCTCAAACTTTAGTAATATACAGACCCCCCATTTCAAAAAAAAAACCCCTCTCAGAGCTAGAATCCATGACTACTAATCTGGAAAAACATGGACTAAAGAAGCTTGTTTTATCCTATGAAAGTCTTTCAGTTATGAGTTCTTATTACAAAAAACAAGCTTTGTCTTTGTAACAAGTTAAAAACTTTTTTCTTTAATCAAAGTGGAAAATACAATTTAAAATTCCTACAGAACTTTAGACTTTAAGAACATATCTACAGATTCCTAGCAAATAAAAATGCGGGACATGCAGTTAAATTTGAATTTCAGATAAACAATGGATAATTTTTATGTAATAAATCCGATATACTTATACTAAAAAATTATTTACTATTTATCTGAAATTCAAATTTAACTGGGTGCCCTATATTTTATCTGGCAATCCCACCACAGGCCTCAGTTTGAAAAAGTCAACAGTGACATCAAGACATTCTAAAGCCGAGTATAACATGAATGCTTATTTATCTACTGGTCTGGATTATCTGAGCCACTGTTACCTTATAACAGTAGGCAAATTATACTGTGTGGGCTAAATCCAGCCTAACGCCTGTTACTGTATGGCTTACAAGCTTAGAATAAGTTTCTACACTTTTAAATTGTTGAAAAAAAATAGAAAATAGGAATATTTCATGACATGTGAAAATTATACGAAATTCAAATCTCAGTGTCCATAAGTAAAGTTTTATTGGAAACAGTCATCCTAATTTACTTATTGTCTATGGCTCCTTTCTCCCTACAACAGCAGAGCTGAGTAGTTGCTACAGAAACCACATGGCTCATGAAGCCTAAAATATTTACTGTCTGGCCCTTTACAGAAATAGTCTGTTAACTCCAACTCTACTGAAATGAGTGGTTTTAAACTAATTTCTTGCCAGGGCAAAACAAGAATATACTACAAAAACAAATTCTTGGTTCTTCAACTTTAAAATATATGAAATTGAAATTACTTTAAAGTACTCCACTTATATAATTGTGGTAAGGTTAATATAAGCAGGTATCCTCGTAGAAGACACAAGTTGCAAACTATTGTCACTGGTGAAAATTTCTGTGAAGTCTAGTACCATGCCTGGCATAGCACAGATATTAAAGAGATATCTCTTGAAATAAATTAATAACAATCTAAGTAACACGGCCGTCTCACTGCAGTTTGTAAAAAAACTATCCACTTTTCAACAGGTTGCTTATTCTTACAGTAATTTTGCCTTATACATAAACTGTGATATTACTAGGCACTCCAAGATCTAGAGAGGTTAAGAAGCATTATTGTAAACCATATTTAATACTTCCACAGGACACTAGCAGTGCCACAAACTACCTATACATGGAACTGTATTACATTATTAAATATCTGTCTGCAATATCAAAGGCGTTAGTGTCCAGAGACAGGAGCTGCCTCTGGAAAAACCCGTGTTGTGTATACTCCTATCCTTCACCTCTACTATCAAACTAAAGCGAGGAACGGCACAATAATTTAATGCCATTCAATTTACTAATGGAACCACCTCTCCATGAAATCAGTTTTTATTAATGGAAGCAAGGAGTGCAGATGTGAAACCAAGTCTAGTTCCTTCTTCTGCAGTGTATCATTTTGCTTTGTGATGACCACACAACCACAACAGCCCCCCCCAACTACGTTTATTTAATGAACTTCAATAATTCACTACTAAAATCACTTAAAACAATCCCTCAATTTGGTGGGCAAGTACTTAAAGATAAAAATTATCTAGTTTCATAAAGAATTTCCATCCAGAGGCCAGTGACATTAAAAATGCATTTCCAATCATTCATACGTAGGCCTGTCACTTCCCTATTTCACTAAGACTAGTTCCGTGGTCTTAGAATCTTCGCCAAGGAACTGAACATGCCACTTCAAGGCAAGGAGACCCTACACCTAACACTCCTGGTTACATCTCCATTTTCCATCGAGGAGAAGAAAACACACGATCGTATCTAACAAGTACGAATAGTGACAGCCACGGTTTCCCTCGTCGCAGCCCACAACAACCTGTCAGACCAGCGGGCGCAGCTGGGTGTCTGCGCTCCTAGACTAACGCCGGGTCTCTCGGCTCCTTCCCGACCCCAGACTCCCCTCGCAAGTCTAGAAGCCTGACTCTCAGGGAGGGGCAGGCGCTCGGTTTCCACTAAGCGACTCCTGACACTGTCGGTGGCCGGCCGGGAAAGCTCTGCCAAAGGGGAGACCGCCGTCCCGGGGCGGCCAGGCGGCGGAAGGCACCGAGCGAGGGGGCCCATCTCGGGGGCGAAGGAGCCCCGGGCAGCAGGAGTTCGCTGGCGGCGGGAGCCTCCCGGGTCATCAGTGAACCGGGCCAGCCCGGGGGGCGAGCCGCAAGTGATCCCAGCTTGGCCGCAGGCGTCGGCCTGAGACCGAGGCTGGAGGCCCCAACAGCCGCGGCGGGGGGCCCAGCACCTACGTGGTCGGCGTTGCTGTTGGCGCTGTGGAAACACACAGCGCTGAAGGTGTAGCCCGAAATGGAAGCCGCCATGATGGAAATCTCCAACTCCCCCATCATGCCCCGCGGAGGGCACAGAGCCTTCCGGTCGGCCCCGCCCCTTGGCATCCTGGGAAATGGAGTCTTCGGCGGGTGAGGCCAAGGGCTCTGTGGGCCGGGGAGCGAGGGCTGAGAAGTGCAGGTTTACGCGATCAGAACCGACCCAAGCACTGTATCCTCCCCGTGGGTCTCGCGCTCTGCGCATCGCAGACACTGCCTCTTCTGTATAGCTCTTGGTAGTTCCCCAAACTGTTTTTGCTCTTTGCAAACGAGACTTTTAGTATTAAAAGCCAGCATTTGCCACGCTCAAGGATAAAAGAGGGAGTTGATTCGGGCAACTGTACGGTTTTGGGTTTGACGTAGAAGTAACATGATGTGATTTCAATTTTCACATGACCACTCTGGCTGCAATGTCCAAAATATATTGCCGGGGAAGGGAGGCTATCACAATAATCCAGACGCTGGATGACAATGGTTTGAAGTGAGATGGTGGTAGCGCTGGAGGTTAAGAAGCAACTGGATTCTGGGTACAAGAGAAGACAAATTTAATGAAAAATCATGGAAAGAAGATAAAATCAACATAAATAATAGTGAAAATGAACTACAACTAACCTCAGGGAAGGAACTAAACTTTCTAATCATTATTCTTCAATTTGTTCAATCTTCCAGGTTCAAAACCGGGATTTTAATCTGTCAGAAAGCTCCTTCTACCACACTTTTTCCAAACTCAGCAAACAGAACTGTTTTCCTGACAGTTGCACAGGCCAACAACATTGGAATATTCTTGATGCTCCCTTTGATCAGTCAGCACAGTTTTCAAAATATATCCAGAATCCTACAACTCACCATCAGCATACCCATCACAGTGGTCCAAGCTATCATCATCTCTCTCCCAGATCACTGTAACAGCCCCTAACTCAAGGGGTCTGAACTGGAGACAATTCTGCCCCACGGGTCATTTGGCAAAAATGAGACATTTTTGGATGTCACAACTGGGGGTGGGGGTAGGGTGCCACTGGTATTTAGTGGTCAGAGGCCAACGAAGCTGCTAAACATCCTACAATGCATAGGACAGCCCCTCACAGCAAAGAATTATCCCCCCCAAATGTCAATGGAATGAGGTTGAGAAACCCTGTGTTCCCACTTCTGCTTTTAACCCTTTCCCTGACAAATCTATTCACAACATACCATCCAAAATTGTCACGCCAAAACTTAAATTTAAATCATGTTGCTTCTTGGTCAAATCCCAAATCTTACAATGTCCTGACTCCTTCATTTCCTGCTGCTGTCCCGTTTGTTCACTCTGCTACAGCTACACTAGTCTTTTTTCTGCTTCCTGGATACCCCTATCTCATTCTACCTCAGGGGCTTTGCACTCACTCTTCCCTTTGCCTGAAATGCTCTTCTCCCAGAAAGGTGCAAGGTTTCCTCCATTATCTCTGCTCTAGATGTAGTGATGTGTGACCCAGACCTCCCCTTGCATGACTGATTGCATTATTATCCCAGCTGCTGGGGAGGTTGTCAGGTGACAGCCCTCTCCTGGAATTATCCTTCATGGAAGAGTCTCATCACCCAAGGTCAATCCTCCTCTTCTGGGCAAACAAGCATTCAATGCCTGGTCAATGTAGATGAATAAAGGCCCACATCCTTCAATCCAACCTGAAAATTCCAAAGGATCATCCCAGCTTCACAGTGCCCTGTCAGGGGAGAGGGTGTTAGCTGAGGCTTGGTCGTAATGGTACCCCAGACTGACTACTTCCTCTGTCCAACCCTGCTTCTCTCTCTTCCCCGATAGGTGGTGATCTTGAGAGCGCTCCCTAATAAACTTCCACGTTCATCTCAGTCTTACACTCTGCTTCCCTAGGGACACCACCTGTGACAAACTTTTTTAGGTTTTCACTCAGTGCTACCCTCTCAGAGAATCCTTCCCTTCTAACCCTAACCAGAATCTCCTGGAGCTTGACCATTGTTTTGCCAATTGGGGAGCATTTGAGAACTTCTGAAAGCAGTTTCAGAGAAGTTATAGGTGAGCAGGGTTCCAGGCTGCAGGGATTGGCAGAGTGAGAGGGAGACAGGCAACCCAGAATACCCTCAGAGCCTCCCTCCTGCCTTGTGGAACGGGCACCTGGTGGAAGGGACTGTGTTCCTTGGCACATTCCAGCTTCTCCCTGGTGATGGACAGCTCTGCTCGGATCGAGCTTCTCCATCCCCCCACCAAGAATCTGTTGCCCTGGGAGATCAGAGGTGGTGCCCCATTCAGCCTTCAGGACTAAACACCCAGAGTAATCCTGGAGCCAGAGAAGGAACTCTGTATAAACCATGGTTTTTTTCCAGGGCTCCATACCAACAACTGTTTATAGCATTCATCAAACACAGCAGAAACATCTTAAGTGTTGGCAAGACATCAGATTGAAGACGGCCTTGTCTTTCATGGGTGCTTCTGAATTAGAACCTAAAACTTTTTAAGACCCACTCAGTCACATTCAAGCTTACTCTCTCGAGCATCGAGTCTAGAAAAAATCAAAACAACCATTCGTTCAGGGCAGCACTAATTGGCCATGGCATCTGGTGGTTTTATTACTCTGTAATAAGGTTACTTACGCACTTTCTTGAGTTCTTTAATCACTATACACATAGATTCCCATCTGTCTTTTACCATATTCTATCACCAGTGGTTGCCTGAAGATCTTGGAATGTCTTGCATCAGAGGAGATGCACATGCGGTCTTAATCGGGATTTCTGTGAGCTGGAAAGGCAACTGTTGATGCCGCTTACCTCCAGGGACTTGTTATTGGGCTTTTGTCTGCCATGTCAACAGAAATGTGGCCTAGGAAACATGTGTTTTGGTTGGAAGGCAGCCTTGCTAGGAGCCTTTGAGATTCTTGCCTAGGGCATTGGACTACCAGTATTTCATTGCTGCTACAGAAGTCCCCCCAGACGTTTGGCCCATAAGATCTCTGGCATTATGCTGCAGAACTTCCAGTATCAGTCCCACCAAGAGGTGGATGAATCTCAGATTCACTGGTTGGGAGCATTCTATTACCAGCGAGCTGCAGGTGAGGAAATTGAAGCACACAGAGGTTAGGAGTCTTGGATAGGGCCAGGCGCCTGATTAGGGGCAGAGCTGAGACAGGCATCTTGACTTTCGCTTAGACCTTTCTTCTCACTTAGCAGTCTGATACCCGTGATTGGCTTACTTGGGAGGGCGGGGGCGGGTGTCGTAAGGCATTCATTTCACTGGGCATAAATTCCCTCGTCCACCAGTGACGTCAAGTCAGAAGAGGCCAGAGTGCTATTTTCAAGGCGGAATGCCAGCCGCAAATGAAATTAGCCTTGGGCAGGAAAGCCAAATAATGCGATGGACTGTCCCACCCATTTCTCAGATCTGCCCACGACGTGGAGAGATGAGGTGATTTGTACATTTGGGTTGAGCAGTGTCGGCTTAGGTATTTAGTGTGGCTCCCCCACCGTCAGCCTTTTTCCAAAATGCAATACCTTGAACAGTCCCTTAGGAACAGCAGTCCCCAAATATAGTGGTGCTTAGGCGGGCACCTCGAAGAAGGGGGTGCATCTGACGCTGGTTGGAGGGAGAGTGGGGACCGAGGCGAGGCCCCGCCCCGCCCACTCTGGGATTGGGACCCGGGACTCGGGACCAGGGTGGCTGCAGGAAAAGCGCAGGACTGCGGACCCCCGCCGGGGCCGGGAGCAGTAGAGAGGGCCGACTCCCGCCTCCTAGAGGCGCCAGCCCGCCCGTCCGCTCTGCCCGCGCCACGTCTCTATGGCGGCCCCAACGGCCGTCCGGGGCAAGGAGCGCGATGAGCGAGGGCGCCGACGACGACGGCGGCGCTGGGGCCGCGGCGCGGTCTCCAGGGGGCAGTCCCGGAGGGGATGGCTTCGCCCCGTCTGCGCTGGGCACCCGAGAGCAGTGAGTGTGGCGCAGGGCAGGGGAGGGTGAGCGGCGCTGCCCGGCCTGGGCCGCAGGAGGGGAAGGAGAGATGGGGCCTAGGCGGCCCCGGAAGATGGGGAGAGCTTAGGGGGCGTGACGGGAGGAAGCCTAAAGGGCTGCCTTGGACGAAGGTCCGGGGGGTCGTAGGGATGGAATCCCGAGGGACTACACTGGCGGCTGTAAAGAGGCCTTTCAAGGGGTTGACGTCTGAGGGGCCCGTGGGGTGCGGGAAGGGCTCTAAAGCTTTTGGGGAGGTTTTTTTAGGGGTCTTGAACCTTTCGGGCCGACTTGAAGAAAGGAAAAGTGGGCGGGGCTGACGAATAGGGCTGGTGGGCGAGGGTAGGAGGCCGGAGGAGAACTGCCCGGCTGGGGAGTTGAAAAGGTTAAGGGGACGAGGGCAGGGACGTGGAAGCTGGAAGGGGTGGGAGTGGGGGGGATGGTCTAAGGAGGGAGCGAGGAGATAGCGAGCATCTTGGAGTAGGAGAAAGTGGTCTGACCTAAGCAGACGCTCAGCAATTATTTAATGGATTAATAGATGGATGAATGAATGACTGTGGGGAAAGGTAAGAATGAGAGGTAACTTGGAGGGGGAGAAGGGCTTCTAGAGACATGAAATAGGAAGAGACGGCAGGTGATGGAGGAGGAGTCCTTAAAAGGAGTGAGAGTAAGTCTTAAAACTTAACCTTTAAGCGGAGCTTATTTTTGGCGAATTCCATTGTGAGTAACCACCTAATTGGTAGAAAATTCTTGTGTCTTTACACTTTAGACTGAAAAGTGCTGTAATGACACTATCTATGCCTTTACAGTCAAGTTTTGGATTTGTGTTTGGGACTTAGGGATCCTTGGACAGATACGTCTTTGTATTTTTTAAGCTAAAACATACACCGTTTTTTTTTTTTTTTAAATTAATTTATTTTATTTTATTTATTTTTGGCTGTGTTGGGTCTTCTTTTCTGTGCGAGGGCTTCCTCCAGTTGCGGCAAGCGGGGGCCACTCTTCATCGCGGTGCGCGGGCCTCTCACTATCGCGGCCTCTCTTGTTGCGGAGCACAGGCTCCAGACGCGCAGGCTCAGTAGTTGTGGCTCACGGGCCTAGTTGCTCCACGACATGTGGGATCTTCCCAGACCAGGGCTCGAACCCGTGTCCCGTGCATTGGCAGGCAGATTCTCAACCACTGCGCCACCAGGGAAGCCCCATACACCGTTTTAAATGTCAGGCATTGTTGTAAGTGCTTTACATGTATAAACTTATTCTTTCTTAAATTCTTTTAACACAAGGATGTTAAAAGATTGAGCGATGTGCACTTATCAACACTAATAATGTTTTAAATTTCTGTCATAACTATCCCAGTAATGTATTAGAAATATACCTTTAATTCATAATACAGTTTAATTGAATAATTTGCTTTGCATTTGATTATTCATATAGTTGGGATGCTGTCTATGAGAGAGAACTGCAAACTTTCCAAGAATATGGAGATACAGGAGAAATCTGGTAAGTTAGAAAAAGTAGTGGGATTATGATCCAGAAGATTGTGTAGGTGTGTGTGTGTCTTTTAAGTGCTTATCCCAGAGAAACCCTAGAAATCTTGGGAACCTTGGACTGATTCTGGCTTTAGTGCGTAGATTGAAAGAATCTCTCTCTTTTCTCTTTTAATGGCCCAGATTTAAATTTGATGACAGTATTAGGAAATAACCCTTATTTTATAATTGTCCTTTTTCTATAAGCAATGCAGTTTTGAGCTACCAACATGTATAAGTGTTAATGCTGATGTAGAGAAACATTAATAAGTAACATACCAACCTTATCTATTCTGTTCTATTCTTGGGGGTGTTTTCTTCTAAGTAATAGTAGAGATGAAGATTAAGCAGTTACAGATGTTATTTCTTACTTTCAAGAAAGACTTAATTGAGCAAACTGAATAAGCTGCGTAAGTGAAATGTAGTTGTAACCTTTGTTCTCTGTCCCTCTGTTATTTGATTAACTGATTCTCTGTTTCTAATAGGTTTGGAGAAGAGAGTATGACTCGACTAATAAGGTGGATGCAGAAACACAAGATTCCATTGGATGCTTCAGTGCTTGATATTGGAACTGGAAATGGTGTTTTCCTGGTTGAACTTGTTGGTACTATTAGTATTCATGTGTTAGAACCAAATTTAAAAATGAAATTAAGAAAAAAATCTTGCAGTTGAGGATACTAGCTATCTAAATCCAAAGTAGTAAAGCAGTCGTACCACTTACCTTGAGAAGTCACATGGTACAAAAGGGAGGCTGCATGGGCTGTGAGAAAGCACTAAATGAGAAGCCAGGGGATCTGAGTCCTAGTCTTGGCCCTTCTTGCTTTTGTCTCAACCTTGAGCAAGCCACTTTTTTTTTCTGGACTTCAGTTCTTTCCTAAAGATTTTGACTAGGTGATTTCTGTTGGTTTCTTCTAGCTCAAAACTCTGGAAATCTGTATGTATAAAAGGAAGATGTTTTTTTTTTTACATTTCCAGTAGGACATATATCCCTTTTCTTAGGTGAGCATATGGTTTTTGAAGAGTGTTTTGTATATGGTTTGAAAAGAGCATTTTGTCCATGGAACTGAGTTTTGGTACAGGTTCTACTACTAGCTAAACCATCACTGTTAATGCCTGTAGTGTATCATTGCTCTGCCAAGTGCTGTGGAGGAGGTGTAAGACTTAGGCTTCATCCTAGATGGTTTTACTGTTTCAGTTTGTAAGGATATCTGCATAATAGTGAAACTTGCTAAGTGACTACCACCTGCCAAGCCTGTGGTAGGCACTGGCAGTATGAAAATTTAGACCTTGTGCTTGAGTTGTTCACAGTATAATAGAGGATAGACTGACATAGACATAAATAGCTAATGCTGTAGCTTGATGTATGCAATAATAGATATACTGAGTATAGGAAAGGGAGTGATTTGGGGAAGAGGGATAGGAAGGGTCTTGGAGGAGCTAATATCCAAGTTGGGTGGAAATTGTGTTGAGTGTGGGTAGAGTGTAAAGAGGGAGAGAATTTCAAGAAGTGGAAACATAATGTAAAGGCATGAAGGTTCTGGCCCTATAAATAATTTGGTAAATTAGAATATAAAGTGTATGTGTGAGATAGACAGAGATGAGGTTTAGATTAAAGGTAGGAGCCATATCATATGCCATGCCTAAGAGCTTAGATTTTACTTTTAGTCTATGGGGAGCCATTAAAATGTTTGAAGCAGTGAAATGTGATCAGAAAAAATTGTAATAAATTTTTTTGAAACGAGGTGCAGCATAAGTACATTAAAGTGCACAAACCAAAAGAGTATGGCTCAATGAATTATTACAAAGTGAACACACCTATCACCCTACTCAAGAAATAGAATATTACAGACTCTAGAAGCCCCCCTTAAACTCCCTGCTAATCCTCTCTAAATTGCTCCTCCTTCCTCTCTAAAGGTAACTACAAGGAGTTTTAACATCATTGATTAATTTGTCTGTTTTGGATATATAAATGGAAATCTTCAGTATGTTCTTTCTGGTGTCTTTCACTCAACATTCTGTGAGATTCACTCAACTTGTACATAGCAGTTCATTCGTTTTTGTTGCTGTATATGAATCCTTTGTACTGTTATACCACAATTTTATTTATTCATTCTGTTGTTTACCTGTAGATACTTTCGGATTCTAATAGCTTACTTGTAGAGGTTAATGATTTATCCTTTGAGACTAGCAGTTTAACTATAGATTCTTTTATATTTTCTACATATATAATTATGCAAACTATAAATAATGATAGTTTTATTTCTTCCTTTCCAATCCTTTGTAACTTTTCCCCCCTTATGACACTGTTTGGGACCTTTGGGAGAATGTTGAAAAGAAGTGGTGACAGAAGGCATCCTTGTCTTTTTCGCCCTTTTCAGAGAATACGTTCAGTGTTTCACTGTTAGGTATGATGTTATCTTGTAAGTTAGTTTTGTAGATAACTCTGTTATCAGACTTCAGAAGTTTCCTCCTGTTTCTCCTTTGCTAACGGTGTGTGTGCGTGTGTGTTGTTGTTGATTAAATGTTTTTCCTGTATCTGTTGAGGTAACCATATGAATTTTTTCCTTTATTCTATTCATGTAGGTGAATTACATTGATCATTTTCAAATGTTAAGTGCATTTCTGGAATAAACCCAACTTATATATATATTACTGGATTCAGTTTGTTAATATTTTGTTTAGGATTTTTGCAACTTTGTCCATGAGGGAGATTGTCCTGTAATTTTCCTTTCTTGTAGTGTCCTTGTCAGGGTTTGGTATCAGGTTATGCTGACATCATTAAACGAGAATCTATTTTTTGAAAGAGTTTGTTGACAATTGTTTTTTCTTCCTTAAATGTTTGGTAGAATTCACTGGTGAAGCTACCTAGATGTGGAGTCGCTTTGGGAAGTTTTTTTCTTTTTTAATGTGAACTTACTGAATAAAGTATAACATCCATGTAGAAAAGTGAATAGGTCATAAGTGTACAGCTTTTACAAAATGAACACTTGTGTGTAACTCACCAACCTGATCAACAAATAAAACATTATTAACACCATAGAAGAAGCCTCCTTGTGTCCCCTCCTACTCATTCCCTCCTAAAGGTAATGATTATTTTGACTTCTGTCATCATAAGTTAGGCTGTTTTTCATGTCAGCTGTACTGGTTTCTCACTGTAGTTTTAATTAGCATTTTCCTAATGACTAATGATGTTGATTACCTTTTCATGTGCTCATTTGCCATCTGTATATCTTTGGTGAAATGTGTGTTCAAATCTTTGGCCTATTTTTAAATTGGGTTGCCTGTTTACTTATTAAGATTTGAGGATTCTTTATGTATTGTGGATATAAGTTCCTTGTCAGGTATGTGATATGCAAATGTTTTCTCTCATTTGTTCGCTTGTTTTTTTTCGTTCTCTTTAACAATATCTTCTGAAGAGCAGAAGTTCATTTTTATGAAGTCAAATTTATTAATTTTTTCTTATATGGATCATGCTTTTGTTGTCATATTAAAGAACTCTTTGCCTAACTTAAGGTCACATAGGTCTTCTAGGTTTTCTTCTAAAAGTTTTAAAGTTTTACATTTTACATTTAGATCTATTATTTGTTTTGAATTAATTTTTGTAGAAGGTTTGAGATACTGGTTGGGGTTATTTTTTTGGCATGTGAATGTTGAATTGTTTCATCCGTCATTTGTTGAAAAGATTATCTTTTTTCCATTTCATTGAGTTTTGCCTCTTTTTGACTTGATATGAATAGTATCTTTGGGTATGCACTTTTTTGATATGGTTTCTTTTGCTGAGCATGGATTTGTTAGGTTTATCCATGGTCTTTCATATTGTGTGTAGCACTAGAGTGCTTCATTTCATTGCGGTTAGTACTGTACTATATGAAAATACCACAGTTTATTTATTGATTTAGTCATTCATTCATTTTATTCATTCATTTTCCTGTTGATGGTCATTTGACTCATTTCCAGCACTGTTATTATGAATACTGCCAAACAGTTTTCCAAATTGGTTGCACTAGTTTGCACTCCTACTGGCAGTTTGTGAGAATTCTAGTAGCTCCACATCCTTGCCAACACCTGCTCTTGTCAGCTTATCCAATTTCAGTGATTCTGGTAGGTGTGTAGTGGTATCTTGTGGTTTTATTCTCATTTCCCTGATGACTAAGGATATTGAGCATATTTTCTTATACTGTCTATTTGGCTATTTTTTGTGAAATGCCTCTTCAAGCTTTTGCCTATTTAAAAATTGGGTTGCCTTTCTTTTATTGATTTGTAGGAGTTTTTTATATATTCTGTGTATATAACCTTTGTATCTGGTGTGTCGCTTGTCTCTTCACTTTTGTAATAGTATCTTTTAAAAAAAAATTTATTTATTTGGCTGCGCCAGGTCTTAGTTGCAGCATGCATGATCTTTCTTGCCGCGTTTCCTTGCGGCACGTGGGATCTTTTTAGTTGTGGCATGCAGGATCTAGTTCCCTGACCAGGAATCAAACCCGGGTACCCTGCATTGGGAGCTTGGAATCTAAACTGCTGGACCACCAGGGAAGTCCCTGTAATAGTATCTTTTGATGAACAGAAGTTCTTTGATTTTACTAAAGTTTAATATATCATTTAAAAATGGTTAGTGCTTTTGAATATTGTATAGTAAATCTGCCTACCCAGAGTCAAAAAGATATTTTCCTATATGTTTTTCTAGAAGCTTTGTTGTTTTCCTTTTCACATTTAGGTCCCAATTAATTGCTGTGTATGTTGTGAGGTAGAGTTAAGGTTTATTATTTTTTTTCCCTATGAATATTCAGATAACCCAGCACCACTAATTGAAATGTCTGCTCTTTCCCCCACTGCACTGTAGGGGTGCCTTTGTCATAAGTCCAGTAATGGTATGTGTTTGGGTCTGTTTCTGAATCCTCTGTTCTATTCCTTTGGGTCTGCTTGTTCATCCTTATGCCAGTGCCAAATTGTCCTAATTACTGCAGCTTTGTAATTCTCCCCATTTGGTTAATGTAAGTTCTCCAACTTTGATAGCTTTTCCATTGTTGTCTTGTATGTTGTTAGTTAGCTCTTTGCATATTTATTTAAATTTTAGAATCATCACTTTTCAGGAAAAAAAAACCCACCCTGGGATTTTGATTAGGATTGTATTGAATTTATGGATCAGTTTGAGGAGGATTTACATGTTTATAGTACTGAGTGAATCCATGAACATGATGTATTCCTCCATTTATTTAGTTCTTAATTTTCTCTCAATAGTGTTTTGTCTGTACAGAGATTTTCTGTACAGAGATCTTATATATTGGGTTGGCCAAAAAGTTTGCTCGGTTAATGAATACATTGTTCAATAAAGTTCTTGGTGAAAATGAAAAATGTGTCTTATTTTTACTTAAAACCGAACAGGGACTTCCCTGGTGGTGCAGTGCTTAAGAATCCGCCTGCCAATGCAGGGGACACGGGTTCGAGCCCTGGTCTGGGAAGATCCCACATGCCGCGGAGCAACTAAGCCTGTGTGCCACAACTACTGAGCCTGCGCTCTAGAGCCCGCGAACCACAACTACTGAGCCTGCGTGCCACAACTACTGAAGCCCGTGCGCCTAGAGCCCGTGCTCCGCAGCAAGAGAAGCCACCGCAATGAGAAGCCCACGCACCACAACGAAGAGTAGCCCCTGCTCACCGCAACTAGAGAAAGCCCGTGCGCAGCAACGAAGACCCAACGCAGCCAAAAATAAATACATTTATTTAAAAAAACCAGGTAACCAGAACAACTTTTTGGCCAGCCCAGTATTTTTCCTTGGTTGATTCCTAGATTTTTTTGTTGTTGTAATTATTATTGTTATGCTTTTAAATTTTATTTTCTAATAGTTCATTGCTAATATGTATAAGTACAACAGATTTTTATATTGATCTTGTATCCAGTAAGTCACACATTAATTCTAATAATTTATTTATAGATTCTTTTGGATTTTCCATAAAGATTGTAATGTCATGTGTAAATAGTAGTTGTATTTCTTCTATTCCATTAATACTTTGTTTATTAAAATGCTGTGCAGTCTCAAGGTCAACATTGAATAGAAATTGTGAAAGCAGATAGCCTTCTAACACTGCCTATTAAAAGAGGAAAGCTTCTAATATTTCACTGTTAAATATGATGTTAGCTCTAGGTTTTTATAGGTAGTCATCCAGATTGAGGCTGTTACTTTATATTCTAGTTTGTTAAGAGTTTTTAATCATAATGGGTGTTGAACTTGATCAGTTGCTTTCTTTAATATTCATTGATATGATCAAATGATTTTTCTTCTTGATTCTGTTAGAGTTGAACTGATTGATTTTGGTGGGGGTCCTCAATTTTTTAAAAAAATATATTTATTTTATTTATTTATTTTTGGCTGCGTTGGGTCTTAGTTGCTGTGTGCGGGCTTTCTCTAGTTGCGGTGAGCGGGGGCTACTCTTCGTTGCGGTGTGTGGGCTTCTCATTGAGGTGGCTTGTCTTGTTGTGGAGCACGGGCTCTAGGTGCGTGGGCTTCAGTAGTTGTGGCACGCAGGCTCAGTAATTGTGGCTCACGGGCTCTAGAGCTCAGGCTCAGTAGTTGTGGCGCAGGGGCTTAGTTGCTCTGTGGCATGTAGGATCTTCCTGGACCAGGGCTCGAACCTGTGTCCCCTGCATTGGCAGGCGGATTCTTAACCACTGCGCCACCAGGAAAGCCCCTCAGTTTTTTTTTTTATTGACATTTTTATTGAGATAATTGTAGTGATTGACTGTTCAGTGTTACAACAAATTTCCATTCCTGAAGTAAACCAAGTTTGATTGTGGTGTATTATTCTTTTCATATATTGTTGGATTTGATTTGGTAGTATTCTACTTAGGAATTATATAGCTTCCTGAGAGAGATTAGCCAGTAATTTTCCTTACTTGCAATTTTATTTTTATTTTTAAAAGTATTTATATATTTATTTTTGGCTGCGTTGGGTCTTAGTTGCGGCATGCGGGATCTTTCGTTGCGGCATGCGGGCCGTCTAGTTGTGCTTATTTGCAATTTTAATGTAAAGTTTTTGTATCAAGGTTATGCTGGTCTAATAAAATGAGATGAGACTTGTCTCTGTTTTTATTTTTTTCAGAGGATTTTTGTAAGATTAGCTTTGTTTCTTTCTTAAATGTTTGGAAGAATTCATGGTGACATTCTCTGGATGCTATCTTGATTAGTGTAGCTTTTTAGTAAATCTTAAAGTTGGGTAGTGTGATTCTCTCAACTTTATTCTTCTTCAAATGTTGTTTTGGCCATTCTAGTTCCTTTACCTTTCCAAATAAATTTAAGAATTAGTTTGTAAATATCTACAAAAGAATCTGTGCTGAAAATTTCATTGAAATTGAGCTAAATCTATGATTTGAGGAGAATCGACATCTTTACTATCTTGAGTCTTCCAATTCATGAACATGATGTGTCTCTTCATTTATTTAGGTCTTCCTGGATTTCTTTCCTCAGCATTTTTTGGTTTTCATTCAGCATGCAGATCCTGTGCATATTTTTTGGACTTATACCTATGTATTTTTTTTTTGGAGTATTTAAAATGGTATTGCTTTTTGAAATTCAGTTTCCAGTTGTTTATTGCTAGAAATATGGTTGATTTTTGTGTTGCCTTTGTATCCTGTAATCTTGCATTTTATTAGTTCTAGGAGGTTTAAGTGGATTTTCTGGGATTTTCTATGTAGACAGTCATGCCATTTGTGAACAGGGACAGTTTTATTTCATTCTTTCCAATACACATGCCTTTTTTTTTGTCTTGCCTGATTACACTACCTAGGTCTTCCAATACAATATTGACTAGGACTGGTGATGGCACATTCCTGCCTTGTTCCCATCTTAGGGGGAAAGTCTTCAGTTTTTCACCATTAAGGATGATGTTAGCTGCAGGATTTTATTAGATGCCCTTTATCAGGTTGAAGAAGTTCCCTTGTATTTCTAGGATGTATTTCTTGAATTTCGTTAAAAAAATAATAAAATAAAATAAATTTTTTTTGCATCAGTGAATATAATCATGAGGTTTTTTTTCTTTAGACTGTTAATATGGTGGATTATATTAATTGATTTACAGATATTGAACCAGTATTGCACTTGTGGAATAAGCCCCATTTGGTCATAATGTATAATTCTGTTTCTATATTGCTAGATTCAATTTGCTACCATTTTGTTGAGAACTTTTACATCTGTATTCTTTTTTCTTAAGATTTTTTTTGCAGACTTCCCTGGCGCAGTGGATAAGACTCTGCACTCCCAGTGCAAGGGGACCCGGGTTGGATCCCTGGTCAGGGAACTAGATTCTACATGCATGCCACAACTAAGAGTTCGCATGCCACAACTAAGAGTTCGCATGCCACAACTAAGGAGCCCGCCTGCCACAACTAAGACCTGGCACAACCAAATAAATAAATAAATAAATTTAAAAAAAGATTTTTTTGATGTGGACCATTTTTAAAGTCTTTATTGAATTTGTTACAATGTTGTTTCTGTTTTATGTTTTGGTTTTTTGGCTGCTAGGCATGTGGGATTTTAGCTCGACCAGGGATTGAACCCGCACCCCCTTCATTGGAAGGTGAGGTCTTAACCACTGGACTGCCAGGGAATTCCCTACATCTGTATTCTTGAGGGATATTGGTCTGCAGTTTCCCTGCAGTCCTGTATTACCTTTATTTGGTTTTGGCCTCAGGGCATTGATGGCCTTATAAAACGAGTGGGGAAGAATTCCCTCCTTTTTAAATTTTTTTAGGATATTGTGTAGCACTAGTGTTATTTCTTCTTGAGTGTTTGGTAGAATTTGCAATTAAACCATTTAACCCGGAGATTTCTTTTCTGAAGGTTTAAAATATGAATTAAATTTCTTTAATTGTCACAGTCCTATTTAGGTTATTTATTTCGTTTGAGTGAGTTTGTGTGGTTTGTGGTTTTTGAGGAATTAGTCCATTGTGAATTTGTGTGTATAGAGTTCTGCACGGTATTCTCTTATTATCCTTTTAAAGTCTGTTGGGTCTGTATTGAAATCCCCTTGTTCATTCCTAATGTTGGTAACTTGTGTCTTCTCTCTTTTTTTCTTTGATAGTGATGCTAGAGATTCATTTTTTCTATCTTTTATAAAAATTTGCTTTTGTTTTCATTGACTTTCTCTATTGCTTTTATGTTTCAATTTCAGTAAGTTCTGCTCTTAATTTTATTATTTTTTCATTCTTTTTGCTTTTAATTTATTCTTGCTCTTTTTTTCTAGCTTCTTAAGGTAGAAGCTTAGATTATTGATTTGGGACTTTCCTTCTTTTCTCATGTAAACATTTAATGATATAAATGCTATAAATTTTCCTGTAGGTGCTCCTGCACCATACAAATTTTGATATGCTGTATTTTTATTTTCTTCTTTTTTTTTTTTTTTTTTTTTTGGCTGTGCCGTGAGTCTTGCGGGATCTTAGTTCCCCAACCAGGGATTGAACCCGGGCCCCTAGCTGTGAAAAGTGTGGAGTCCTAACCACTGGACCACCAGGGAATTCTCTAGTTTTCTTCTTTGATCCAGATTATTTAGAATTCTGTTGTTTAATTTCCACATGTTGTGGATTTTTCTCTTTCTGCTTTTGACTTCTAATCTAATTCAATTATGTCAGAGAACATATTTTGTATGATTTAAATTCTTTTAAATGTATTACTTTGTTTTATGATCCAGGATATATCCATCTTGGTGAATGTTTCATGTGCACTTGAAAAAAACGTGTATTCTGCTGTTACTGGATAGAGTATTCTGTATATGTTAACTAGACTTATGGTGTTTGATGGTGTTGTTCATTTCTATACCTTTACTGATTTTCTGTCTATTCTATTAATTATGGAAATAGTAATGTTGAAGTGTCTGACCATATTGGTAGATTTGTCTATTTTAACTTTTATTTCTGTCAGTTTTTGCTACATGTATTTTCAAACTCTGTTGTTCAGAGGATACACATTTAGGATTGTATTTGTTTGTGTATTGATGAATTGACCGGTTTATTGTATAATGTTCCTCTTTAACATTGGTAGTTTTCTTTACTTTGATTTTACTTTGATGCTAATAATAAAGCCACTCCAGCTTTTTAAAAAAATTGAGATATAATCCACATACCATAAAATCTACCCTTTGAAAGTGGTTTTTAGTATATTCACAAATTTGTACAACCATCGCCACTATTTTAATTCCTGAAGATTTTCATCACCCCAAGAAGAAACCCTATATTCATTATCATTCACCCCTTATTCCTCATTCCCTTCAACCCCTGGCAACCACTAATCTACATTCTGTGTCTGTGGATTTGTCTATTCTGGGCATTTCATATAAATGGAATCATCAATATGTAGTCTTTTGTTTCTGGCTTCTTTCATTTAACATAATGTTCTCAAAGTTCATCCATATTGTAGCATGTATCAATACTTTTTTCCTCTTCTTGTCCAATTAATATTCTGTTGGATGGGTTTACCACATTTTGTTTATCCACTCACCAGTTGATGGACATTTAAGTTGTTTCTGCTTTTTGGCTATTATGAAAAATGCTGCTGTGAAAATTCATGTATAAGTTTTTGTGTGGACATATGTTTCCATTTCTCTTGGGTATATACCCAGGTTCATATGGTTACTCTATATTTAACCTTTTGAGAAATTGCTAGACTGTTTTCACAGTGGCTACACCATTATACACTTCCATGTGCACTGTATGTGAGTTACAATTTTTCCATATTCTCACCAACGCTTTTTATTATCTTTTTGATTGTAGCCATCCTTGTGGGTGTGAAGTTCAACTTTTTAAAATTAGTTTTTGCATGGTACATCCTTTTCTATTCTTTCTCTTTGAACCAGCCTATATCATTATATTTGAAGTGAGTTTCTTGTAGCCAGCATACAGTTGGGTCATGTTTTTTTATCCTTTCTAATAATCTCTATCCTTTAATTGATATACTTAGAACATTTGGATTTAGGTCTACCATTTTATTATTTCCTTTCTCTTTGTTACCTCTGTTTTTTCATTCTTCCCTTTCTCCTTTCCTGCTTATTTTGGTTTATTTGAACATTTTTTAGTATTCCATTTTAATTAGATATATCTATTTGTATAAATGTCTTTGTATAGTTTCTTTAGTGGTTGCTGTAATGACTATCTTTTTGGCTTTTTTAGTGGTTGCTGTATGATTATAATATACATACTTTATTTCACAATCTACTTAGAATCAATGTTTTACCGTTCCATGTGGAATGTGGAAAACCTTAACCACCTGTGAGTTTTTTAATCTTCCCTTCTTTATATTGCAGTTGTCTTAAATACTACCTTTACATTGAAAATCCTGTAGGATAATGTGATAATACTTCCTTTCAAAGGAGAATAGTAATTAATTATGTTAACACAGATATTTACTTTCACAGCTTTTTTCTTCCTGATCTTCCAAGTTTGTTTGTTTGTTTGTTTGTTTTGGTATTATTTACCTTCTGTCTAAAGAACTTCCTTCAGGAATGATTTTAGAGCAGCTTTCCTGGCAAGAAATTTTCTTAGTGTTTCTTCACCTGAGAATGTCTTTATCTCACCTTCATTCCTGAGAGATGTTTTTGCTGAATATAGAATTCTGAATTAACTGTTCTTTCATTACTTTAAAAATGTTGTGTGACCTCCATAGTTTTTGATGAGAAATCTGCAGTCATCTGAATTGTTGTGTTCCTGTAAGTAATGCATCAGTTTTCTAGATGCTTTCAAGATTTTTTCCATTGTCTTTTAGTTTTTACCAGTTTAATTATGTACTGCTGCTTGGATTTCTTTCTCCTTATCCTGTTTGGGGTTCACTGAGCTTTTTGAATCTGAGAACTTAAGTCTTTTGCCAAATTTGGGATGTTTTCAGCCTTTATGTTTTCAATTTTTTTTTTTTTCCCCCTGAATCACATTCTCCTTTCCTTTTGAGAGTCTGTAAATATCAATGTTAAGCCTCTTTGTACTGTCCCACAGGTCCCTGAAGCTTTGGGACCTGTTCATTTTTTTCCAATTATTTTTCTCTGTTGATTAGATTTGATAACTAGTATTGATGTGTCTTCAAGTTCATTGAGTTTTCTTCTGTCATTTCCATTCTGTTATTGAGTCCACATATTGCAGTTGGCTGATAGTCTCCTAAGGCTCTTTTAAGTTCTCCCTACACTTTCTCTTTATGTAACTTGGTGATTTATTTGTTGTAGAAGGTAGTTTATTAGTCCCAAATGATTTACCACAGTGTGGACTTTCTAATTGTATCTCTGTAGTATTATTTAACATGTTTTCTGTCCCCTGTGTTTTCTGTAGGTTGGAAGTTAAATCTAGAATAAGGGTCAGCAAACTATAGTTTATGAGTCAAATCTAAGCTTCCCCTGTTTTTATAAATATTTCTTGGAATACAGCTTTGTCTGTAGCTGCTTATGTGCTACAGTAGTAGAGTTGAGTAGTTGTGACAGGGGTTGTATGACTGGGAAAGCATAAAATATTTATGTTCTGTTCCTTTAAAGAAAAGGTTTGTTTACCTCTGATCCATAGATTTTTATCAAATTCAGCTTTTTTAAAACAAGTAAGTTCAATAGGTGGTCATGTATATTTGCCTATGTGACACATAATGTTTAGTTTTCTGTATTTTTGTGATGTTAACAATCATTGCTTATATTTGGTGCTTTTTCAGTGACCACCTACATTTTTGATGGATACACACACACACACACACACACACACACACACGCACACACACTTTTTTTTTTTTTTGCTGGGTATATAATTTTAGATTGACATTTTCCTTTTGTTGTTTTCTGGCTTCCATTCTTTATGACTTATTGCCAGCCGTCAGTCTTACTGTTGGTATTTTGCAGGTAATCTGTTGCATTGTATCCCCCACCCCACTCTCTGAATGCTTTTGAGATTTTTCTGATTTTGGTTTTCATCAGATATATTATACTATTTGTATATAATATAAATTATATGTTTTATCAGATATATTATATATTATACTATACTATCTTTGTTTTTATCATGCCTTGAGTTTATAGTGCTTCTTGAATCTGGCTTGGGATCCTTTTTCAAAATTAGAAAGTTCTCAGTCATATGTCATTTTCTCTTCTGCCCTATTCTTATTTCCTCTTTTTCTAAGACTCCTATTATATATATTTAGATCTTATACTCTGTGCCATATTATGTCTTTTATGTTCTTTCCTGTTTTTAATTTTCCATCCTTCTGTCATTCTGTGCTTAAAGTGGTATTTTCTTCTGACTTTTCTTCCACTTTACTATTTTGTGTGTGTGTGTCCAATCTGCTATCAAGCCCATCCTTGAGTATCTTAATCACTGCATTTTAAAATTCTCTTATTTGTATGTTTGTTATAGTTTTCAGTTCTCTTGTCACAATTCTCCAAATTGTCATTTATTTCAGTTTTTTAAATATGTTTCTGGTCATTCTTTTATTTGAGTCTCCTGTGGGTCTTTTGCTAATGTAAGTTTTTTCCCTTTGGTTTTTGGTCATTTATTATTTCCTTGAATGTCTGCTTATTTCTCACTGAGTGCCAGAAATTGAATGTGAAAAATGTTGGCAGTAGTTTGAGGATGATTGTTCTAGAAACTTAAAACATCTATATATGATTTTTATAAATTCTAAGGAAAAATAAACAGGCTTGGAGAAGAAGGAACTGGTAAGAGTCAATTAATAGAATCATCCTGCATTCTAGGTCTGATAAAGAAGGAAATGAGGGAAACTGGGGGAAAATGAAGATCTTGAAGAATATGGATTGAGATCACTAAAAGAATAGGAGGTTGGCATCAAAGAAGGGATATTAGACCTTAAGACTAAAAATAAAAATGATCAAAGGGAGCAAAATGCTCTGTGGAAAATAATTGTTGTGTTACTTGAGTTTAGATTAGGAATCAGTCACTTAGGGTTGAGAAGTCTAAATAAGTCTTAAATGGATGGTGTTGGAGTAGGTTAAGTAGTTTTGAAGAGGAAGTAACCGTCTAGTAAATGGTGAAGAGGTGGAAGAGAATTTCAGGCTACACTTTACTTTTTTTTTAATATATTTTTCTTAACCATATTTGCTTGCTTATTTATTTATTTATTTATTTTTTTATGGCTGTGTTGGGTCTCCGTTTCTGTGCGAGGACTTTCTCTAGTTGCAGCAAGTGGGGGCCACTCTTCATCACGGTGTGCGGGCCTCTCACCATCGTGGCCTCGCTTGTTGTGGAGCACAGGCTCCAGACACGCAGGCTCAGCAATTGTGGCTCACGGGTCCAGCCGCTCTGCGGCATGTGGGATCCTCCCAGACCAGGGCTCGAACCCGTGTCCCCTGCATTGGCAGGCAGATTCTCAACCACTGGCGCCACCAGGGAAGCCCCCCAGGCTACACTTTACTTTGCAACTTCTGTTCTTCTTCAGATTTCCTTTGAAATTTTCTTTAGTCTGATTGGTCTAACAATGTTCAGCATAGTTAGGGGTGAAGACCAGAGGCCATCATGCTTCTGCCTTAGGCTCCACACACCCTTAGATGGGTTAGTATGGTTAGTAAACAGCTGGACTGCAGGTTTAGTCTCAAACCTTTTAAGTCCAGTGAGCTTTCTTTAACTCTTTGGGGGTGTTAATACCTGCCCAATTTATCTCACAGGTTTTTTGTAAAGGTCTACTGGAATGTATGAAATATTTCAAAAACGAAAAATACTATACAAATGGAAGGTGGTTAATGATCACATGGTTGGTGGAGAATTGCATGATTTATAAGTACACTGCAGGAAAATTTTAAAAGCAAGAACTTATTACATACGCATTTAATTTATTCATGTAATTTAATTGTGTTAAGTAAAATTTATGACAGATTTTTGTGTGAATTAAAGCATATCAGCATTAGAAGTTAATACTACATTTTTCTGCTTTAGGGCCAAAATATACATATATTCTCGTTGTCTTTAAGAAAATGAATTTCCTTTTGAAAAAGAAATCAAATATTATAAAAGAATAAATTGTCACTTTATATAAATTTAAACTTTTAGTTTCTATTTAGATTTTACAATAAAATTTAAACATTTTAGATTATTGGATGGTATATGTCATCTGATATATTAAAAAAATAAAACAGTCCTAGTCCTAAAGGAACATTATAATTCATAGGTAAAACAGTATTTAAAACTTCTGAAAACTAAAGTATAACATTATTTCTCTCTCCCTAGGCAAAATTTGGTTTCTCTAATATTACTGGAATTGATTACTCTCCTTCTGCAATACAGCTTTCTGGAAATATTATAGAGAAAGAAGGTTTATCTAACATTAAGTTGAAGGTAACTATTATTTATATTACTGTAACTGTTATTTTTATTTATAATAAGTTATAAAGTTTAAATGTTTCTGAAGTATATTAATTTGCTGACATCTTTGAGCTCATAAATTAAGGGTCAATCATAAATAATCCAAAATGATACTTTTTAAGTGACAGTATTAAAATTTTCAGTCTAGTCAGTTTGGGAAAGTTATTTTCTCTTCTTCCTTGTGTGCAAGTCTGTTTATTCTTTCTCTCTTTTTTTTTACAAATACACACAAATAATAGCTAACTTCGGATTAACTAGATCAAAAAGTTGTAAATGCCTAAAGTAGTATAATGCCACCAAAGATTACACAATTTATTTTTTGCCCTCTGATCTGTGAGGAGATGATGACTCTTGCATTTATATTTTTATCCCAGGCTTCTCCTTTGAGCTCTAGAATTATATAAACACTGCTTATTCTATAGTTCCACTTGGATAGCTAAAAGTCTCTTAGTTGGTCCAAAATGAAACTCTTGGTTTCTTCCTTAAACTTCTCACTCACCTCCCATCCCCTACCCCACTCTTTCCTTTAAATCCTATAATAGGGAATTCCCTGGCAGTCCTGTGGTTAGGACTTGGCGCTTTTACTGCTGTGGTCTGGGTGCACTCCCTGGTCGGAGAACTAGGATCCTGAAAGCCTCAAGGCGCCAACAACAACAAAAAATCCTATAGCCAGTTTTGTTGGTTTTATCTTCAGAGTATATCAGGAATGTGATCATTTCTTGATATTTCCACTGCTACCTCCCAGATCCAAGCCACCATCATTTCTCACTTAGATGACTGTAGTAGCCTCTTACTTAGCCTTCCTGTTTCCACTCTTGCCACCCTGCTGTCCATTACCACAGGGTAGCCAGAGTTAGTTTTTTAAATATAAATCAGCTTGTGTCACTTCCTTGCTTACAAGCCTCCAAGGGCTTCCCCGTTGCATTCAGAATGGGATCTGAACGCCCACCCAGCCTTACAAAGCCCCTTGTTTGGGCTTCCCCGGTGGCGCAGTGGTTGAGAGTCTGCCTGCCAATGCAGGGGACACGGGTTCGAGCCCTGGTCTGGGAAGATCCCACATGCCGCGGAGTAACTAGGCCCGTGAGCCACAATTACTGAGCCTGCGCGTCTGGAGCCTGTGCTCCGCAACAAGAGAGGCCGCGATAGTGAGAGGCCCGCGCACCGCGATGAAGAGTGGCCCCCACTTGCCACATCTAGAGAAAGCCCTAGCACAGAAACGGAGACCCAACACAGCCATAAATAAATAAATGAATGAATGAATGAATGAATGAATGAATGACTTTCTATTAAAAAAAAAAAAAAGCCCCTCGTTTCTTACCTCTTCTTTATCACCAGTACTCCAGTCACACTGGCTTTCTTTCTGCTCCTGATACATGTCAGCCCTGTTTTTCTCCAGTCTTTATACCTGCTGCTCTCTGCCTAGAATGTTCTTGCCCCAGATCTTAGTTTGTTTGGCTCATTCTCATCATTCTGATCTCTGCTCAAATATCGCCTTCTTAAAGAGGTCTTGCCTGACTACCTTTTCCAAAACATTTCTCTTCCCAGTCACTCACTGTCTTCATTATTCTTTTTTTGTCTGCATAGCACTTTATCTGAAGTAATTTGGTTCGCTTATTTATTGTTTGCCTCTCCTTTCAGAGAATATGAGAGAGATTCTCACACAGGGACCTTCTTTGCTTTGTTTGCAGTTATAGTCCCAGGGCCTGAAAAGTTCCTGCCTGTAATAGGTGTTTATGAAATACCTGTTGAATAAATGAATGCTTTTTTTATAAATTTATTTTTTAATTTATTCATTATTTTTGGCTGTGTTGGGTCTTCGTTGCTGCGCACGGGCTTTCTCTAGTTGCGGTGAGCGGGGCTACTCTTCGTTGCGGTGCGCGGGCTTCTCATGGCGGTGGCTTCTCTTGTTGTGGAGCACGGGCTCTAGGCACGCGGGCTTCAGTAGTTGTGGCTCGCGGGCTCTAGAGCGCAGGCTCAGTAGTTGTGGCACATGGGCTTAGTTGCTCCACAGCATGTGGGATCCTCCCGGACCAGGGCTTGAACCCAGGTCCCCTGCGTTGGCAGGCAGATTCTTAACCACTGCGCCACCAGGGAAGTCCCACTAAATGAATACTTTTATATAGGCATTTAGGATAGGAACTTCTCCTAACTTCACTCTTAAGAGTGGTAGTAATTATTTTGCTTCAGGTGTAATGAATACTTTGATGTGCGTCAGGGGCAGGAAACCTATGTTCAAATGTATGTAAACATGTAATACACATTTTCAAGTCAAACAATAAGAGTTTTAGATAATACACTATTTATGATTATTTTAAGTTTATATGACTAATCACGAGCTAATTGCTTAATTACTTTTTCAAAGCAGCTTTTCAGAATTAAGTTTGTTGGCAAATTATTTTGAATATTTTATGAAATTGAGGCGGATCACTATTTCAAATGCTTCTAAAGTATCAGTAAGTTATTGAAGTTATTGAAAATGAATGAGATGCTGATACATGACTTTCAAAATCTGAAGTGCATGATATTCATAAAGTTAAGTAATTGCAGTTTAAACAGTCCTTTAATTGCTTAAGCTTTGTGCCATTCATTGTATCCATTAGTTGCTTTGTAAGCTGCTGAGTCAAGGCAAAAGAACTTTTGATTTACCGTGTTTACCTCAGGTCATACAGCTAGTAATGTCAGCTAAAAATCATCTTATTTCAAGTGCCTTGTTTGAGTTCCAGATATTTTTTTGTCATTTAAAAAATATTTCAAATATTCTTTTTTCGACAGAAATAACTTTTTCATAAACCAGCCTTGTGAGCCCCATTTATGTGCTGGTATTATTAGGCAATACACCTGGCTTTGATTTGTTTCCAAATTTGTAGAGATTTGGAATGTCCAGGAAACACTGTCAGTCTTGCTTACTAATCTTAGCTTTAATGATCTTGGAATGAAGCACATAAAAGTTAGCTATAAAGTTGAAAATGTTTATTATATGTAAAATGCCATCATAAGTAATTGCTCTTTTTATCTGTAACTTTTTACAGATTGTTACTTAAATTCAGTAAATATTGTGTGTGAATTGTTCTCACATAGACATTGATTTTTAATATAGGTAGAAGACTTTTTGAATCCTTCCGCAAAACTGTCTGGATTTCATATTTGTATTGACAAAGGGACTTTTGATGCCATAAGCCTTAATCCTGACAATGCAATTGAAAAGAGGAAGCAATATGTGAAATCTCTCTCCAGGGTGTTGAAAGTGAAAGGCTTTTTTCTAATAACCTCATGTAATTGGACCAAGGAAGAGTTGCTAAATGAATTCAGTGAAGGTAAATGGCTGTTATGTTGTTTAAATGTGTTCTTACCTCAGGTTTAATGCACTTAAATAGGTTTTTTTTTTTTCCATGGTGTTATAGTATTTTACTTTTCTATTTGTGGGAATCGCCTGCTTTTCTTCTTTGTTAATAACCATGGTAGTACTTTTAACTGTATATGCAAAGAGCAAAGAAATAATATTGGTTGAGATCCAGAGTCCTTTGTAAAATTTTGCAAGAAATCCTGGCAGTTAAGTACTAAAATTTATGAGCCTGTAAAAATTAAGTTCTTTGTTTAAGCTATATAATCTGTTATTTAGGGAATCAAACAAAGAAAGTGCATATATTGTGTTTCTGACTTCAGTGTACTGATATACTGGTAATTAGTAATAATAGTAATAATGCAGATGGTAGTAGTGTTTTTTAAAGTCTTGTATGAGAGTTTTCATTTTATAGATACTTTGTCTTGCCTAGTGGTCACTTAGATATTCAGGATTTTTCTTCTTGTTTTCAGTGTATATTCTTTTTTAACATCGCACAGAAACAAAATGTAGGAACTTAGAAGAATTACTACCTATTAATTCTTTTTTTTTTTTTTTTAAACATTGCTTTTTTTATTTTATTTTATTTATTTATTTATTTATTTAGTTAGTTATGGCTGTGTTGGATCTTCGTTTCTGTGCGAGGGCTTCCTCTAGTTGTGGCAAGCGGGGGCCACTCTTCATCGCGGTGCGCGGGCCTCTCACTATCGCGGCCTCTCTTGTTGCGGAGCACAGGCTCCAGACGCGCAGGCTCAGTAATTGTGGCTCACGGGCCCATTTGCTCCGCGGCATGTGAGATCCTCCCAGACCAGGGCTCGAACCCGTGTCCCCTGTATTGGCAGGCAGACTCTCAACCACTGCGCCACCAGGGAAGCCCACTACCTATTAATTCTTGAGGAAATCTCTACTTTTTGCAAGATTTGGTGCCAAGACAGGATCCTTTTTTGCCCCATTAGCAAAGTATAATTAGTGCTGTGTCTACTAAATGGGGATCTTGTAAGAATCGAGAATCTTTAATCCATACACAAATATTTTGAGCTCTTTGGAAGACTGTTTCTTGCATGGTTTAAGGATTATTTCACCTGTCACTTTACTCATGCAGTGCACAGGGCTTTCTGGGAAAGTACCTTGAGAATCTGTAACTATATATTTGCTTGTTTTTTCCTTAGACTCCATTTCAGATTAGTATTTTTTTTTTAAAGGAGTGGGAAGAATTTTCAGGTTGGAGTATTAATAAGTGATATGGTACTAAGTTTGTGGTTAAATTTTGAACCTCAGTTGTCACAAGCTAATGGGAAATGAATTTATAACTGTATTGCACGCGCTTTATCTCAGGGTTTGTTTTCTTTTTGGTAGTAAGGGAATAGGCAGTAGGAGGGAGAACACTTAACACATGTCCTGTTGTGTGCATTCGATGGCTTTGGCAGGTTATATAATGTAAAACTTGAAGTGTTTGAGGCTTGAAATGTGAGCTTCATTACTGTTGCCTCTGGAAAACAAGAATTATGTGATTTATTGTCTTTTATTTCATGTCATTAATTTTATTATCTTCTATGTTAAATTTGTTTCCTTTAGAACTGTTGAGGCCTCCTATCAATAGTCTTTCTTCTTGAAGCTTGACAGTTTTAATAAATGCTCAAAGTTACACTGTGTAGGGCAAGTTCCTTTCCTGGTTTTTAAATACAGGTGTTCTCTTTTATCCCTGGAACCACCAGACAAAAACATATTTGTCTGTCTTTCATAATGAGGAACAGACTTTAGCCTTGTAAAGAGTGATTAAAAATGTGTCTGTGTCTGAGAACTACTGAATAAATTCTTTAACTTCTGTTCAGTTTTAGAGCTTAATGCAGAATTTAAATAAGCGAAATGTTACAACAGGAAATGTTAAAGAAATAATTATAAACGATTGAAGATATTTTTCTAGGCATGCTTCTCTTAGAAAATGGTTTTTGGAGTTAGATAGATACAGGACACTAACAGAACACACTGCCATGCATCACTGCCAAGGGGCTTGTCACTAGCTTTTAAGATTGACTTCCATGGTCCCTTTTGCATCGAATAAAGATTGCTTCACTAATTTTTTTAAGGTTCTTTGCTTCTTTCCTAATTTGAAATGTAAATGTTCATAAATCTGTTGAAATGAATTTTTCATTTTTCTTTTATAGCCCTATTTATATAAATATTTTGTGTTGCCGTTTGTTTTGGTGAGGATTACTTAATCATTTGGCAGACACTAGGATATTCTAATTTGATGTCCAAGGAACTTGACTTTCTTACAACTAGTGAATTAAAAAAAAACCCCAAACCTATCTTACTGCAAAAGTAATCAGATTCATTATGAAAAAAATTTAAAATATCAATAACCCCAACACATAAGTATATAGATTAAAATAATTAAAATTTATTATCTATCTCTGATATACAACCACTTTGTATTGTTGATATAATACATCAACATTTTGATGTTTTATCTACTGAAATATAAAACTTAAATTCTGTAGGGTTAGTCTAGGGAGTTAAAAGATTAGTCCTAGAAAATTCACCCAGACAGCTCCATTTTCTCTTGAGAATTTTTATTACGAAATATTTTAAGCATATGTAAAATTTCAGAAAACAAATATAGGTGTGTACCCATGTACCCATCACAGTGGCTCTATTTTTTAGCATTAAAATGTATCGTATTATTTAAAAGGCCTGACCTTCTTTGGAAAAGTTTTCTTATGATCAGTTTTTGATGAGTATGTTAATATTTAGTTACTTGTTAAGATTTGGTGAAGCTTGATTAAGAATATGAATTATGAAGTAAAGTGTAAAAAAACCAATTGATACAATAGTGTATATATCCATTTAAGCATTTTTTTCTGTTTACAAGAGTTATTTCAGCTTTAGCTCAAGACATGGAAACTTAGAAAATGCAGACACCTTCTCCCCCAAAAGAAAAAGAATTCTCCCAAACTGATAATCCCATCACTGAGAGAAAACCATGGTTAACTAAGAGTTAACCAACCTTCCACCCTTATTTGTCTTATTTGTTGAAAACAGAATAATAAAACATTAAATTTCCATTTAGTTTTATAGGTTAGGAGAACACCACATATTCTTATTTTAATCTTCACAAAATCACTGTAAGTTAGATAGGGGCAGTGATACCTGTAACCTCCTTGCATAGAAATTGAGGATTCTGGTTAAGGTAAATTGACCTTAATCTAGTAACCTTTCACCTAGTAAGTGGTAGAGCTGGGACTTGCACCCAGGATTTTTGAATACATGTTAAGTAAAAAAAAAAAAAAAGAAATCACCCTGTGCTGCTTTGAAAGTTACTACTTCCTTACCTTCCCAAGTTCGGTTCAGTTTGGGTCTTGATCTTTGGTTACAAACTCTTTTTTTATTGTGGTAAAATATATATAACATAAAATTTACTATTTAGCCATTTTTAAGTTTATAGTTCTGTGGCATTAAGTACATTCTTATTGTTGTGCAACCATTGCCACCATCCGTCTCCAGGACTTTTTCATTTTTATTCCCATGTTACTTATCTTCTCTGTATTAAGTGCCTTTATATATCTGATTTGGATTAATTGACTTACTACATATAAAGCACTCAAAACAGTGCCGGATACGTGGTAAGACCTCAACACATGGTAATCTGCTTCCTACAACTAGATGGTAAAGGAGGCCACTGGAGATGCAGAGTTGAAGGGATGATAAACAGGGATGATAAACAGGATGGATGGAAAGCCTCTTTTTTCCAGTTTGATTTTGTCTGTTACTTGTTCATTTCAAAGTGTTTTTGGGTGTATACACATATACACATATAGTATATAGGATAGAAGATCATAAAGTGAAATTTAGTCACAATTTGGAGTTTGGAATCACGTAATTTTGTAAAAGGTTCAAAAGTACATTGTTAATACAAATATCCCTTAACTGTGGGATTCAGTCCCTAATAAAAGTATTTTACTTTTGTCTGGCAGGATTTGAACTTTTTGAAGAGCTGTGGACACCCAGGTTCAGCTTTGGAGGCAGATCTGGAAACAGTGTAGCAGCACTGGTTTTCCAAAAAACGTGAGACTTTTCATTGGACAAATTCAGTTAGCTTTTTTAAAGAAGCTCTACATCAAAGTAAACCTGATACAGAAAATGCAAGTGCAAATAAATGTTTAGTAAGTACACAGGATGCACATGTTGAATAGATAAAATGGGTTGGTAAAAAAAATCATGAGCATGGAAGTAGTTCGGTTTTAGAGATCAACCAAGAATAATTTAAATTTTTCTTTTGTATTTGAGATGTAAATATTTTTCTTTCTGATTTAAAAAAATTTCCTGTAACTGCTGAACAGTTAAAAACTTTAAAGCAGTAAATGAATTTACAGATAGTATGTATTCTTGACTTTTGTGCCTTGGTAAAGGTGAATTGAATATAGCTATTTATGAATATATGACCAAGCTATTCCAGGGCCAGAATAATAAGCCAAACGACTTTCTTAATGTTTTAGTAGACTATTATAAAACATAGTAAGTATGATATTTTGAGTTGAATAGGTTTTTTAAAAAAATTTTTTTAATACCTGAGAAAATCCCCTAGCCCTTATGTGTGTAATTAAACAAAATCAGATAAATGTATCAGTTGATCAAGAAATATTTATTGAGCTTGTATTTTGTGGCTGATGATCTTCTACACACTGTGAGGGATAAATAGTAGAAGGAAAGACAACTAAGAGATACTGTTATATGCTGGCACTAGGTTAAGTTGTATTATCTTACTAAGTCATTGAATTCCCTCAATATCTTCTCGAGGCATGTATTACTTATTCCTGTTTCTACATATCAGATAGCTAGTACAAGATAGAGCCAGGATTCTTCTCTGGGTCTGACTCTAAAACCTGTTCTCTTCCCCTAGCGTATTCGCCTCCCAGGTCTAAGTCTCTGCCTTTACGGCATTTACAGTTCAGTTGGGGAACTAGGACTCGTACGTCGAAAATTCTGTTAGAGAAGTTGGGCAGTTATTTTTAGGAGATCTGCAGCTCCCTGTTAGTGACTGTTGATCAGTGGACTGTGAGAATAGTGAGTCATCCTTCATTACTTTTCACCATTTCCCTATTTGTCTTAAAAGACTTGTGTCATCAAGAACTGAGCTGTGTCATTCCTCTGTGAGAGGTGGTGTAAGTTTTATATATATACACCCTCAGGGATACAGGGACAAAGATGTTCTAGTTAGGGGCTGATTAGCAAGAGGAACAGTTTATTTATGAACGTTTTTTTTTTTTTTTTTTTTAATTTATTTATTATATTTATTTTTGGTTGTGTCGGGTCTTCGTTTCTGTGCGAGGGCTTCCTCTAGTTGCTGCAAGCAGGGGCCACTCTTCATCGCGGTGCGCGGGCCTCTCACTATCGCGGCCTTCTCTTGTTGCGGAGCACAGGCTCCAGACACACAGGCTCAGTAATTGTGGCTCACGGGCCTAGTTGCTCCGTGGCATGTGGGATCTTCCCAGACCAGGGCTCAAACCCGTGTCCCCTGCATTAGCAGGCAGATTCTAAACCACTGCGCCATCAGGAAAGCCCTATATGAACGTTTTTGAAGAGATAAGTTTTATTAATCCTTAGTGCCATTTTGTATTGGGGCTAATAGTTTAATATTGGAGCCACAATATGAGTTTTTAAAAAGTGATAATAATTTTTACGATTTTCAGCTTTGGGGGCTTGTTGGGTTACAAAACAAACAGAATTTTTGTTTGTTTGGCAAATGTTATTCCAGTACTGAGCAAGTCTAGCATTACACCCTTTTTCTTTTCATTTTTGTTACGGGGAGGGCTGGGGGGACGGGGAGGAGAAGGGTGGTTTGATTTAGATCAACATTAATCAACCATTAAGATTACCGTCTGCCTTGCACAAGATAACTGAAGACATTTACATAAACTTTCAACACAAATAACATTTTTGGAAAAGCTTTAATTTTTAACATGTAAAAAGTGAGAAATTACTTTAAAATATCTGTGATTTAAACGTGTAAAATTGTGTTGATTTTATAAACTAGACATGGGATCTTAAACCATAGAATCAGTGTTTTATAATTTATTGAGATCTTGTCTTTGTTGTTTTTCACATTAATATTTCTTGATTTTAAATATGTAATAGTATATAAGTACTTTTTTAGAATTCTGAGTTGTTACGTATATGCTATTTTAAAGCATCGATGGAACAAAATAGGCCTTCTGTGCAACCAGATTGAGACATTGGGTTGGATTCACTGATAGCTTGGAGGGGGCCTTTGTTGAAAAGCTCCTTGAGTCACTATTGTGGGGGGTATGTGTGTTCCACTTGCAAAAACGTAGGACATTTGGGGGGGAATCATGGAGCTGTTGATACGGTTAGGAAAAGGGAGTTGTCATCTCTTCTTATCAGTTTAATCCTGCTGGAAATCAGCCTCTCAGAGATTGAAATCAGAACAAATGGAAGGTCCAAAAATGCTAACAATAAATTATTAGTAATTTCAAGTAATACCACACTTTAAAAACCAGGCCAGTTAATGTCCCCAAGTTACTGAAACAAGTCATAAATACATTATTATTAAACTTAGTTTTGTTAGGTTATATGAATATGTGGGTAACTGTGAAAGAAATTATGCAGTTATAAAAGGGAGCAGTAAGTTATGTAGTGAATGCTGTTTTATTTGGATAAGAAGTTGGAATTTAATTTTATTACATCAAAAGACACCCTTATTTTGAGGAAACTTGTTTGAAATGCAAACGAGACTTCTCTGTGGAGCCTGCACAGAATTGTTGCTTTTCATGATGATGTTATTGCTGCATAACAGGCCACTTCTGTGTGTATAGGAAGTGTGTGTGCAAGTCCAAAGGGATTGGAGGCCTGAATGGGTGCGTTACACCAATTAACAAATAGAAAGTTTTCAGAACATTTTGTTTCAAGCCAGGTGCACAAGTTCGAGTTGCTTTTTGGGACTGGCATTTATGTATTTGAGAATCAAACCTGACACTACTCTTGGCAGCTTGACTAAAGCCATTTTACAATAAGTACAAACTGTCCTTGAATGATTTTTTCCCTTTGTAGTAGCAACGAGTTTGCCTTTCTTCATCTGTGATTATGTGTGCAATTTTCTGGCTATTTTGGGGGAGGAAGGGAGGTAAACATATATGAAAGATTTTTATTTTTGGTATGAATAATGTGTTTCAATTCACTTATTATTTATTTTTAAATTTCCATGATACTGTAATGCATTACTATATGTTGACCTTCATTCACGTTCATCCAGAGTATAATAGAAACCTTAAAGAACCTATATGAGTAATTAAGTTTTATATGGCTTTGAAATAATTTTTCTTAAATTAATATGCAAAGAAATAGAGTATCCCTGCCTATGTGAATAGACTTTGATTTATGTTCTCTTAAATAATTTTATTTTATATATTTGTGTGTGTGTGTGTGTGTGTGTGTGTGTGTGTCTGGTAGCCTACAATGAAAATATATGTAAATGTGAAAAATTAGTTGCTTTCCAGATCAGCATTCTACCACTGTGAGGAGACCTGGGTTTGATTTCCTATTTTTTGCACTGTGAGCTAGAATAGAATGTATGTGCTCCAGAGACAGCCTCCTGCTTTGAGAGCAAGAGACCAAATGTCTTGTGTTCGCTGTAGTAACCTCTTTAGTTCATTGTGTGTGTGTGTGTGTCGGGCGGGGGGGGGGGTGTTGATGGGGTCTGAAAGGAGTCTTGTCTAGTACACTTCACTGGAAGGAGGCTGCCTATGACCTAGAGTTTGACTGTGGGAGATGGGGAGCGTGGTAGGTTGAAGGACAATTGCATAGTGGGAGAAAAATTAGGAAACCCTGTCATTTCTCTTAGCTAGGCAGAAAACAGAGATGTCCTTAAAGAAGGGGGAGCACATGAGCATGTTTTATTAACAGTTAATGGAAGAAAATTAATGCTAATTTATTCTTCATACATACCATGCAATTTGTTAGAAAAGTAAAAGAATAGTTTGAAATTCTTTGGTCAATTGATGGATTCCTATGTTAGTGGCATAGAAATGAAACTCAACATTAAGCAGACAAATACCCAAGCCCACGGGCTACATAAATGCTGAATAAAACCAGCTCTACAATGGAACTCTGAAAAGCAAGGGGTAAGAAGCCTAATGAATGATTGAATATGACCTTAGCAAAATCCCTGGAGTGTTGTTGAAAGATCATTCATTTCCAGCTTAGATGTCAAGATGGGCTCCAGTAACCAGAAGAAAAAAGAGAGCTTGAGTCGGTACTTACTGAGTTTTAAAAATCTTTACAACACAGTGCATTAGACTAATCATTAAAAGAGCTTCTCTAACAGCTCAGCATTTTGAGCTGTCACTGTACGGACCTGTGGTTTAGGCCCAGGGAAACCAAATTAAAAAGAAAGGAATAATTCTCAAGACATGAATGTATCAGTATCCTGCTTTTATGGAGTAGAACTTCAAAAACTGGGATGTAGAGGCTGGCAGAATGCACTTTTGTCATGCTGATACCATTGTAAGAAAGACTTACAACCAAGAGATCAATTGTGCCTTAAAGTATTTGCAAATTACTTGCCTAGTTTATTGGAGGAAGATATAAAAAACCAAATCTACTTTTTTCATTTTTAAGTGACCCTTCCTGAAGAAATGATAAATTCTTCTATATTATATTTTTAAATATGTATTGTTATTACTGCATCAGGAAATGGTAAGTGTGTGAGTGAGTGAGCTTTATTGTGCATGCTATCCAGAAGCTTTTTAAGAAAAGCAAATCTAACGTACTTGTTTTCCCAAATACCTAAAAATTTACACATGAGCCAGCAATTAGCATATTCTGGATATTATCTGAGGAGCTTAGAAAGAAATAATGAAATACTCTGAATAAGGGGACCATGAAGTGTATTTATCACTCTTCATTAACATAGTTACAGATGAAGCAGTTTATCATTATGTGATCACAGCAGAATAGAAGTGCTATTGGAATAGTTGTAGTTCCCTTGCTATTGCCTTCCTTGCTGCTTCAAAGATGAGGGAGTAGTCAGGATGAAGAGGCTAAATGCAGAAGAGAGTGGGTGCTGCCAGTTCGCATTTTTCTCCTAACCCCTCCTCTAATATGAAAATGTCAGTCCTTTGTTCCCATCTAATTTTAGTACATCCTGGCTAAAAAAATGTTAGGATGATTTCCAGCCATGGAACTTGGAGGGGTGGGGTGGGAGAGGGGAAGAGTAGAGGAAAGAGCAGTTTACATTCCATATCCGTCTGCCTTTCTGTGACAGCATCTAGCCCCTACTCTGTTGATTTTCGTGGTGAAATAAATTTAGGTGCACTGGAGCAGCACTAATTAGGTTTTCCTTCCATGTCCTTAACAAGAAGTCTAGTTGGAGTCTGAATGGGGAAAATCATAATATGGTATTTAATAAAACATACTGGGCTGAATTAAAGAGCTGTTTGCAAGTTTTGGAAGAAAGGCCTGAAATTGTGAGTGAAAACTACACGTTGTGTGATTTATAAATAGAACCTTTGTGATTCAGTGAAACCGCTTTTATGCTATGTCTTGAATGAGAATAATATTTGTTGATTTTTGAGAATCAGTCATAAGCAAGTCAGAGCTATTTATTCCCTCTGGAATATACTCCATAATATATTCCATATACTGAACCTCACTGTGAAATAAGCCTCACCTTTCCAAAAGTTTGTTCATTTTAGTGAGCTAAGATTTCCTCGTGGAATCTTTATATGATAAAGACATTACATAGCCAGAATTGAGAGATCATTTTGTTAAGTCCAGTTGATTAATGACTTAATTTGCAACAAGTGCAGTATCAGATTATTTTCTGAACTTGAAATTTATTTTGGTTTTTTTCATTTTATAGTACCAGATAATTTGTCTTTAAAATCTGTTAATAGAATAAATATCAGAGAGAAGTGATTTTTTTTTAAATATTAAATTTTGGAGAAAAAAAATGATTGGAACCTAGGCAAGTCACTTTCCTTTTCTGGGCTTCAGTTTTTCTCTCTGTGAAACAAGGGTGTTGAGTAGGTGATATTTAAAGTTCTTTTCTACCCCCGTATTAGTCAGCTTGGGCTGCCATTGGCTTGGTGGCTCAAACAGAAATTTATTTTTCATAGTCTGAAGACTGGGAATTCCAAGTTCAAGGTGCTGATGAGGTAGGTTTCATTCTGAGGTCTCTTCTCTTGGCTGTAGGCAGATGGATGCCATCTCTCTATATGTTCACATGTTCTCTTTGTGCATGCTTGTGGGGAGAGAGTGAGCAAACTCCCTGGTATCTCTTGTAAGGCTCTTGAGTGTCTCTTATA
This sequence comes from Balaenoptera musculus, assembly GCF_009873245.2. Taxonomy (NCBI): domain Eukaryota; kingdom Metazoa; phylum Chordata; class Mammalia; order Artiodactyla; family Balaenopteridae; genus Balaenoptera; species Balaenoptera musculus. Next base: position 7,494,580 of record NC_045800.1, read on the forward strand.
AGGGCACTAATCCCATCATGAGGGCCCCACCCTCATGACTTCATCTAACCCTAATTACTTCCCAAAGGCCCTATCTCTAAATACTATTTCTTTGGGTGCTAGGGCTTCAACATAAATTTCTAAGGGGCACATTCAGTCCATAATAACTGCTGAAATTGATCTGAGGTTTAGAGAAAGCTCACAAAATAGATTTCCACTATACATGGGGTGTTTAAATACTCCATTAGTTAAATATCAATTGTTAGGTCACTTTCTGATTCTTTTAAACCAAACTATCTATTCATGTATATGAAAAAATATGTGTACATATAATAAAACATTAGACACAATCACATGATTGTTTTTCAGTCTAAAAATGTCATTGTGCATTCATTGGTAAACTTTAGGTTTGAGTATTGATTGCCTCCGATATATGTTTGATAATTCAGTTTGTATTCATTTGACCACAGAGTTGTTTTATCTGAGAAACTCAGAAATTTACATCTAATTTTTTAGTCCCACCTTAATTTTATATAAAATTATGATAACCTGAAGAATCTCCCTAATTTGATTCTTCCCTACCCCAGACACACACACTTACCACTACGCACTCACAGATGACTTTATTTACCGCTTGAAAGGCGCATGGCTTTGAGATTTCTACCTTCTCATGCTATACAGAGTGTAGTACATGGGTCTTTCCTTCTTATGCCTTCTACCTCTTTGGGCTACTGTCAATCTGTCCTAAAACTGCTTACCCCCTCAATGAAATTGAAGTATCAATATTTTAAACGTTCTGGCAAAGTGCCTAATGTATAGTAGATACTTATTTCAAGTTGGTTTCCCTTTAGTACATTTCTTTGAAGCAGTTTGATATAGTAGAGAGAGAAGCAGTTGTGTAGACTCTACATAATAGGGTTGTGAATATTAAATGAGAAAAATAAATGTAAATCATCTTAGCATGATTCTTAGCACACACCAGTGCCAAATAAATATTCTTTTCTCCAAGGAAACCTTCCCATCGGAGCCAATATATTGAATTGTTCAGGATTTTAACCCTCAGTGCCACTGAGTTAATGTATTCAGTCCCATTGTAAGGCATTTGTATTCCAGGAGCGATTAGATGAGTGAAGAGAGGCGAATGAGTGGTAGATAAGTAAGAGGGAAGGTTTGGAATAGGTGGGCCTTTCAGAATGTCTTAAGAAATCATACTGTATAGCTGCTGCTTCTTTAGTCTCTAGATAGGGCTGATGCTGAAAGCACCTTTTTATTTAGTGAAGGAATGAAGGCTAGATATCCTAATTCTGGATTTTCAGGAAATGTCCTTTATGATGTGTTTCAGCAGACTCTAAGAATACCCCTCAGGTTTAAGATCATTATCTGTTTTAGAGGTAGTTATTTAGTAATAAACATAGGTATGATGGGGAAAATGTTAATGTGGATGCATTTGAATTGAAAACAAATGGTCAAGGACAGGGTGCACCTTCCTTCTTAGGTCTGAACACCAAGGCATTGTTTCCAGTGACAACTAACAAGGGACCTGAGAACAGATCCCCCAAATGACCATGCCTCAGGTTTACTGAGTTGTTGAGTTGGGTTTGGGTTTTTTACTATGCATTTAGGAAGCTTCGGGCTAAGATTTTTATCATTGATTTCCACCTTGCATCATCTAGATTTGATTTCTTTGATCAGTGAGTCATGTTTGTTTTCCTTGCTGTAAGTTGAGTTAACAGTACCATTCACAGTGGCATTTTAAAGTTTGATGTTGGGCAATCCTTTAAGTAGTTTATCTGATTTGACCTTGGTTTATGTTGGAACTGACGGTATAGTATGTAAAGTACAGTGAATCAGTTGTTTATGCTACTGTAGAAAACACTTGGTTTTCAGATTTGTTTATTTATTTAACCTTTTTATTGGTGGTTAAATGAATATCTCAATGCTTAGAGTGCTTACTATTACTACAGAAATGCTGGCCAGAACAGTGTCACTTTCTCTAGTTAACCTCAAAGAGTTTAAGTCTTTGAACCATTTAAAAAAAGTTCTACAGAGATGAGGTCAGTATGATATGATGTACGTCATCAGGATAGAACATAAAGCTTCGCTACTTTATTATTTTTTTAAATAAATAAATAAATTTATTTATTTATTTATTTTTGGCTGCATTGGGTCTTTGTTGCTGTGCGCGGGCTTTCTCCAGTTGCGGTGAGCAGGGGGTACTCTTCGTTGCGGTGTGCAGGCTTCTCATTGCGGTGGCTTCTCTCCTTGCAGAGCACGGGCTCTAGGCGTGCAGGCTTCAGTAGTTGTGGCACGTGGGCTCAGTAGTTGTGGCTCGCGGGCTCTAGAGCTCAGGCTCAGTAGTTGTGGCGCAGAGGCTTAGTTTCTTCACAGCATGTGGGATCTTCCTGGACCAGGGATCAAACCCACGTCCCCTGCATTGGCAGGCGGATTCTTAACCACTGTGCCACCAGGGAAGCCCAAAGCTTCGCTACCTTTAATTAGGTAGTTTAACATTACAAGGGTTGAATAACTTGTTTTTTTAAAAAAATTATTTATTTGGCTGTGTCAGGTCTTAGTTGCAGCACATGGGATCTTCACTGAGGCAGGCGGGATCTTTCGTTGCGGTGCGCGGGCTTCTCTCTAGTTGTGGCGTGCGGGCTCCAGAGCGCGCGGGCTCAGTAGTTGCAGTGCATGGGCTGTCTACTTGCGGCACGCGGGCTTAGTTGCCCCGCGGCCCCATGGCATATGGGGTCTTAGTTCCCCGACCAGGGGTCGAACCCACATGCCCTGCATTGGAAGGTGGATTCTTAACCACTGGACCACCAGGAAAGTCCCTGAATAACTTGGTTTTGATCAAAGTGTTTCTTGTTTTGTTTCTATGTGAAAATTAAAAGATGTAAAGTAGTATTTAAAATAGCATGCTAGCTTCTCATTCATATCAATTCTTTTCTGTTTCAGGTCAGCTGCAGGTTATGCTAGGACAAAATAGGCAAGGCTGGTGCCTCTTACAAACAGTAATGGGTATGATAAAATATCTTTGCTTTTGGTTATTATAGAAGATTGACAAAGTGCCGAGAAGAGTGAAGAAATTCACACGCTAATGTAATATGTGGGGCAAATATTCTTTTCATACTGCTCCCAGGGATGTTCTACCATTGGAGCCAGAGACTAATTTTTTTTCTTGATATTTTAAATCCAAAGGATTCAGTCTTCAGATTGGGTATTTAAACTCTATGAAATCACAAGCTGTATCTTTCAGTTTCCTCTTAACTAATGAAAATGAAATTCACTCATTTTCATTTTTCTGGGTAATAGGCAGGATAGCAGTAGCTTTGAGCATATCACTAGGGATGAGTTCAAAATAGATTTTTCTTGAGGCAGTGACTTATATGGCAGATAGTTGATAGAAAAATAAGTTAAATTTTGGGGTTAATATCTCAAATACTAAATCTGAATTCCACTAAAGAATATATGAGAAGGGACTTCCCTGGTGGTGCAGTGGTTAAGAATCCGCCTGCCAGTGCAGGGGACATGGGTTTGATCCCTCATCTGGGAAGATCCCACATGCTGTGGAGCAACTAAGCCCGGGTGCCACAACTACTGAGCCTGCGTTCTAGAGCCCGCGAGCCACAACTACTGAGCCCACATGCCACAACTACTGAAGCCTGCGCGCCTAGAGCCCGTGCTCCGCAACAAGAGAAGCCACCGCAATGAGAAGCCTGCGCACCGCAATGAAGAGTAGCTCCCGCTCGCCGCAACTAGAGAAAGCCCGCATGCAGCAACAAAGACACAACGCAGCCAAAAAAAAAAAGAATATATGAGAAAAAAAAATTGTTTGAAGATGATAACATAAACATTTAGTCTGAGTGTGCTGTTGAAATATTTTCTATATTAAATTCAATGTACAGCAGTATGAAAATGCTGTAACTTGTTTTTAGCTGTGTTTTTGGTGGAGTAACTGAGGCAAACTAGGTTATAGGTGACTAACCATGCTGTAGTGATACTAGTTAGATACTAGTTAGATCAGCTAAGATCATAAATAGATCAGGGAAAGGCCAGGAATTGATTATGCTTTTGAATCTTAGTATTAAAATAGTAGAAATAGGTTTGGGAAGTTTTACATATGTCAGTAACTTTGAATATAGATTTACTTTGTTATATTTATTTTTGCTTATTTCCCATGCATAAACTTTTCCGTGTCTCGTTTTTCATGCTTGAGTTTTCTTTTAGCACATAACACTAATAGCTACTATTAACTTTGCAAAGAAAAAATAATATCAAATTGAAATAAGTTTTAACTGTTGCTCTGTTCTTTTTAGCTTACTTTACTCAGAGCTCTTCCATCCAGTGAGTTGCAAGCGTGACATTTGCTGTGTTTTCAGCACCTGCCAACTTGGAAACCAGGGTTTGTGCTCAGGACTTAGGCTTACAACCCACACTTTGTGGTGCACAATGCCGTCCCAGCTGGCATGCTTCTTACCTCAATGGTGCTAGACGTTCGGTTACAAAGCTGTGCAGATTCACATGCGCTGATTTCAATAGGCATTCCCCTTCAAGCTGCTTTCAACTCTCATTTTGTATCAAAGGAGTTAGATTGGTATCATTAAATTCACTGCTGTGCTTATTTTTCAATGAAAATAAATTCATTTTATTTATCTCTTGAATCAAAAAATAACTGTCTTCAAGAACCAAAGTACCTCTTAAAAAAGGTGTGTATCTATAGATATAGGAGATAGATTTATAGATCTATATCTATATATCTATATCTATATGAGATTCCAGCCAGGGCTGTAACTCATTTTCATTAGTGGAAAGGTTTCAGAACAAAAGACAAAAAGAATAGAAAGGAAAGAACAGAAGGATTAGTGTGTCATAACATGCTTATGTAGGTAGGGCTGTTAGTTGTAGCTGGACCATATGTGTGGGAACAATTACAGAACTTATTTTTCTGAATAAGCTGCATAAGAAAATTGCCCCCATAGTAGGTTCAGATTTTTGGCTTCCATCAATAACCAAAAAGTTTCCATAGTTTTAAAAGAAGTGTATTTCGCTAACTTGTTTTCAGTAGCCAATCCCTTTGAAAATGTTTCAGGTGGACTTGGTGATGTCTATCTTCCCATTATCTATTATAAGCAATTTTAAAGGTTCTCCTTTAAAAAAGATCTTTTCAAATGTAGAAAGGACAGTGTGAAATGTGAATGACTGGCTTTTAATACAGCAGTTGTGACAAAGAGGCAGTGGCTTTTGGAAGCTGAATAAAGGGGTTAATGCACATGCATCTGCATACTGCTGTTGGGTCCAATGTATAACACGTTCGATGTCTGTTTCACTCACATTGTTAGTCTAAAAAGAATGTTATTCTCAGAGACAAGCCAGTTTATCATTTTTTAGTGGTGAGCTCTTTTTACAATCATAGGTACAGATACATTTGATGGGAGAAACTGAGCAATACTGACTGGTACTTGCTCAAACTTCAAAGCTCAGCCCCTTGTTGTTTGAACATCATATTTATCTGGTTCTGAAGGCACAAAAATAAAACACCCACTAACTACCAAGGACATTTCTTTTTTTTTTTTTTTTAAATTTTCGTTGTGTTATTTTTTTTTTTAATTAATTATTTATTTATTTATTTATTTTTGGCTGTGTTGGGTCTTCGTTTCTGTGCGAGGGCTTTGTCCAGTTGCGGCAAGCGGGGACCACTCTTCATCGCGGTGCGCGGGCCTCTCACTATCGCGGCCTCTCTTGTTGCGGAGCACAGGCTCCAGACGTGCAGGCTCAGTAGCTGTGGCTCACGGGCCCAGCTGCTCTGCGGCATGTGGGATCTTCCCAGACCAGGGCTCGAACCCGTGTCCCCTGCATTGGCAGGCAGACTCTCAACCACTGCGCCACCAGGGAAGCCCGACATTTCTTAATGCATGTCAAAACCCAATCTTTACCCTCCTCTGCACAAATGTGCTTAGGTGAATACTTTTATTAGCTTGCTGATACAAGTTATAGTTGGTTACACCCTTTCTTAATAAAATACACTCTTATTGTCTCCTGTTGCTTAAGAGCTTTAAACTTGGAATGGGGGAACCATCTAGTATAGAATGCTACTCAGTTTGTATCTCCCAGGCAGTGTTGAGTGGACATATCACACATACCATACACACAGGCATTCCTTCTTTTGGAAGTTCTGCTTTGCGGGGAGCCAGGAGCCAGAAGAGCCAGTATTGCTGTGCTTTCTCCCTAGGTTCCATATATTGGTCTTGGAGTGAGACTGTATGTAATCCCTAGGCTGTTCTATGGCTTAACCAGGTTAGTGTTGGTTGATGATAATGGAAAAGTTACAGGTGATCATTTTTGGATTATTTATATATTTATTCCTAAATTGGCCTATGAATTTGCATATTGGTGTCTTGTTGTGCTCTAAATCTGGTTTTGATTTGATTTTGACCTTTGAGGACTGAACAAAGGTAGACAGCTTAGCCCCCCCCTTCCTCTGACTGCAGTTTACATTGTTTTAAGTCCAGAGTTTGACTGAGTTTATATTTACTCTTTTGAATTGAGCAACTCTAATATACAAACTTTTGGGTAGGATTTTTTATAATAAAGAACTATGTAGTATAGCTGTAAAAAGTGGTGTGTGTTATATCTATAGGACTTTATTACATGATGTGGGAAGGCCCATAGTATGGAAGGTTAGTGGCACAGGCCTTAATGTATATTTTTAGTCTTTGGACATTCAAATTAAGTATATGAGAAATAGCTATTCACTGGTTAGTAGCAGAACTCTTGAAGCAGATAGTTTAGTTCTCTACACTTTTAAGAAAGCCTCAGAACCAGAAAAACAGGCTGCTTTAGGTTAGAAAGGAGGCGGTACAGCAAAGGAGCTTGCCATAACCACAGTCCTTGGAGTTTTGTGAGACTAAAATCATCCTGAAAGCAACAAGAATAATGGTTGCAATAATTGTTTCCAGGCTTGGGACCCCTGAATTTTGTTTTTTATGTTGACCCGATGAACTAGTAATTGCAGGAATAAACTGAATGCTTACCAGCAGGAGTCACTCTAGGCCTCCTAATAAAAAGTAAATTAAACTATATCCTTAAAGCTCTCGAAGGCTGAGGTGACGCTGTGATAAGATGGCATTAGGGCAGTGTAGCAGCATTCTCAAATTATCCCTTATGCCTTTCTTTGTTCAATCTAGGAAGACTTGGTTCTTGCTCCTTTCAGAATTGGCCCTTGATAAATTTTTTTAAAGCAGTGTTTATGGATAAGGATATCCGTACCTTAGTGTTCTGCATATTATCTCATCTTGGCTTTCTTAGGACGAAGTGATTACACCCCACATCGCCTACTTGAGTGCATACTCACATCCTCTCCTGGTTGTTATCCATCCTACAGTAGAGACCACTAGAGTTAGCTGTAGTTAGTGTGAAAGGAGACGTGAGCTCGTGGTTTTCTGAAAAAGAATGGGTCCAGTGTGATGAGAAACTGAAATATTTTAGCAATAGCCATGAAATATAATAGTTTCCCAAGTGTACACAAGCTCAAGAAGTTAATTGTTCATTTATGTTTGATGCTGGGATTGAAACATTGGATTAAAACCAATTAAATGTTCCTAGAAGCAGCAGAAAAAGTTTCCTGATTTATGAATAGAACCATTCAGATGGTGCAGACACAATCCATGTAAAGTAATGAGGTGTTTTGTTTTTTTGGCAAAGGAGAACACAAAACAGGCATAGGGAGTTCTTTTCAAAAACCTTCTCTTTAAAAAATCTCTTTTTGGATAAAAGGTTAATAAAATAACATAAACCAGTAGGAAGGAGTAATGGGAAATCTAGGGCTTCACTTCACAAGGAAAACAATCCCCCTCCCCCAGGTGAGCAGCACAATGAAAATACTCTGCTTATTCTATCAGGGCTACATTCCTGAACTTAAGTCAACATCCTAAGTTACAGAACTAAACATGCTCTGCTTCTGCTTAGCAACCACAAGTCCTTCCTTCACCAGTTGCATGTATTTTGGATGTGGCTTCTGAAGTACACATTCCTTTATTTCGATCAGCACCCCGAGTTAGGAAAGTAGCGATTTATCTTCCGAAAGTGTGACAACACTAACACGGTCCCCCTCCCCTACCGCCCAGCACGCCCCTGAAATCGTTTCCTTAAAACCTCAAAAACCCAACAACCCGGAAGCTGGACGTCTTAAGTCCACGCGGCCCGGGGTTTTCATCCCGGCTCGTGCGGGGGGCGGGGGGAGACGGCCCCGGGGTCTCTGGCTCGGGGCCCGGGCAGCCGTGGTGGTGGCGGCGGCGCGGCCGGGGGCCGGGGCCACTTCCCGCGTTCCGGGGCCTTGCGGGCGCGAGCTCGGCGAGCGGCGCGCGGCTCGGCTCGCAGGACGCCCTTTAGCCCCGCCGGCGGCGCGCCGCGACCCCCCCACTCCCCGCCCACCGGCGGCTGCGCGCACTGCACACTCGCCCGCCGCCGCACGCTGCCCGGCTCCTGCACGCCGCCGCCGCCGCCGCCGCCGCGCTGAGCGCCCGGGCCCGCGACGCCGCCCGCAGAGCGCTGGACCCAGCGACACGCAGCCGCGGTCGGGCTGCCCCGCGGCGGCGGCGGGCGCGGGCGGCCTGGCCGGGGCCGGTTAAAGGGACGAGTTGCAAACAGTTCAGGAAGTGACAAGTCGATTTCCTCCTCCCTGGGAGCCGCTCGGTACAAAGCGCTCGGCGCCGGCAGGAGAGCGTGCGCGCGGCGGACGAGCCGCGGGCAGCCTGGACGACTTGGTGAGCGCCGGCGGCAACGGCGCGGGGTCCGCTCTCGGAGCGTCCCGCCGCGCACAGTAAGCGACCCCGGGCCGGGCGGCGGCGTTGGCGACCGGGGGGCTGGTCCCGAGCGGAGGTCCCTGCCGTGTGCGCCCCAGCCGCCGGCTGTAGGGAGCCCGGCTCGCGTGTGTGCTGGCCTTGACCTTTTTTATTTTTATTTTTATGTTGCTGATTTCCTTTTTGTCCGCCTTGTTTCGCGTTGGGTCGGGTGGTTTCTCGGGGCGCTGAGTGTCGCCGCTGGTGCATGCGTGAGACTTGTCAGAGCGCAGCCAGGGGAACGAGCCAGCCCGGCCCCTGCGGAAAAGTCTGCGCTTCCCGGGGCGGGCGCGGGGACTGCTGCGCCCGGGGGTGTCCTCCTCTCCACGTCTCAACTTGAGCCCTGGCTGCGGCAGCGGCGAAGGCGCCGAGCCCCGGGACCCGGGCGTCCCCGCTCACCCCGGAGTTCCCGCATCGTTTGCAGACAACTCTTTTGTTCGCGGAAGTTTGCGTCCGCCACCCCGGGATGCGGGCACGCAGCGGCGGGCTCCCCGGCGGCTGGACCGGCCGGGGAGGTCACGTAGGGGGTGAGAGGGCGTTCTGTCCCGGGCAGGGGAAGCCCCCGGGGTCGCCGCGGCGAGGACTTGCGGAATGGGGGCAGGGGGGCCGTGCCGGCGTGGCTTTTGCACATGGCGAGAAGGGCCGTCCGGCACGGGCACACGGGTCGAGTCACATTTTTGCCAGTCCTTGATTTCCAAGCCCGTGGGAGTCGTCTTCGCCGCTCGGGCTTTCTCTTGGTGGGGCGGGGACGAAGAAGGGGAGGACGCCCAGAGTCCCGGGGAGGGCCCTCGGTTTGCATTGCCCCAAATGTATCCTCCGGCACCCCCCGGTTCCCTACCCCCGCCCGCAGACTTGGGGAACAATGCTCGTGGCTCGGGACAAGGCGGCGGAGCACCAGCGAGTCTCGAGAGCCGGTTTGCTCGCGTCCCTCGCCCCCGGACGCCCCCTGAAGCCAGGCTGCCTCCATCTGACCGCCCTGGTTCATTAACACGTACTGTACTTCGTACGATGGTGAACAAAGAACAGCTCTTTGCGGCATTTGATGAATGGGATTCTGCCTCCTATAGGCCACACTCCGAGTCTTCCATTCGTTACAGCATCCGGACTCGGTGGTGTTGGGCAAGTGGCCCCCGCGGTGGGCTGCATTCCGGGCCCCGGACCTGGGCAGGGCATTTGTGCCGATGCCGCCTCCGCCACGCTCGTCTTGCCGGAGCGGGTGCAGATGGAGCCAGGCTGACGGTTGTTCAACAGGAACAAATGTTTGTTGAATTGTTGCATGGTGGAGACAAGGGACTGTTTTCTATTGACTGCTGCAGGAGTTGGAATGGCATTGTTTATTGGCCTGGGAAGCCAGGCAAGCGTCTTGTGCTGCTTACAACATATTAGCAGACTTCCAAATGACATACTAGCATATGTGTTCCCAGCAGTTCCCACCGGCTGGAAGGGGATCCCTCCTTGCTCCAGATCCTGGACTCTGGGTTAAAATATGCCATCAGGTTTGAGGACTTGGAAAGGAATGGAGTTAGTAGACTGGGTGAAACTCACTGTTCCTGACTTCCCCAGGTTTTGGTTTCATTTTAATTTATCCACTTAACAGTAACTTGTCTCAGTTACAGTTTTGATACTGAATTGCAGATCTGTAGTGTGGTTTGTTTGTTTTTTTTCCTCCCTTTTTCCTTAGCTATGGACAACTAGATAAACAGAAAACAGCCTCTTGTCCCAGTTGATAGGCTCATGTTAGTGGGAGAAGGTTTGGGTCTTAAGTTCAGGATTGGTAGCCCTTGACGTTGTGTCTGTACTTGGCAAGGGTCTGGATGCTGCCAGCCATGGTACAGACCTAGGAGGCTGCTGGTCGCCTCCCAGGGTGCTGTTCCAGGCCAGAAAATGAAGGAGAGGCCTGCGGCAGGTCTGTTTCTTTCTCCCAAATGCCCCTCCAGAGAACAAGGTGGTTTTAAGACCAGTTCAAATAATTTTGCCCAAGGACTTCTTTTCCCCCTGAGAAGTTGATTATTGCTGTGCAATCGTTTTAACATCGAAGACAAGTGTTAAATAAAAGCTAGCAGTATAGTTGCTACAGAAGTGGCCTTGAATGTTCTAAGGCTGGCAGGACAAATAGAGCATTCCACTGTTTTGATTGATGATATTTTTAGTCAGTTTCTCCCTTCTGCTTTGAACTTAGGGTATGTTGCATGTAGTAGCATTTTGGAAGTTCATAAAATTTTTTGAGGAAGAAGAGCTTTGAGATACCTTCTTGTAATCATGGTGGCTACACTTAACTGACATTTTATAGGAAGCCCTGTTGTTATTTCTTAGTCTCTTTTCCCACCACTCCTTTTAGCCTTTATTCCCCTGCTGATTCCTTCACCATTGCCCGGCCTCTCCATCTCCCCGGTTCTGTAGGGGCCTAGTGGGCTGGGTGTCCTTTAAGTGGGTTCAGGGAGCAGGCGCCTGACCCATGATCGAAGCTCAGGAAAGGCCAGCCAGCTCTCCTCCCCTGCAGGAGGCTGGAGAGGAGGGAGCCTTGTGTAAAATCTGGGAGCTGGCAGCAGAGGACGCCTCGGAGCAATTTGGTTTACCTTTGCATTGCTCTGTGAAAAAGCACACCCTTCTGACCCACTGCTTGATGCAGTAGGCCCTCAAGACTGAGCCCCAGACACACTGTTGGATTGTTCAGTTGATGTTTCACCCAGTCAGTGTGACTTTTTTGGATTGCACACTGCGTGGAAAACTTTGCTCTTGCCCTAAAAAAAAAAAAAGACTGAAATAAGCAGATACTCAGATCAGCACAACCCCCATCATTACCACCACTACACACACCTCTCTGATGTGTAATAAAAGAAACCTGCAGGCATAATTTGTTATGTAATATGCTGATAATACAAGTTTCGGTTTTAGGTGGAAACCAGATGTGGAGGGGCTCTCTTTAATTGATCCAGCAAGGGAGACACTTTAATAGATTAACTAGCCCTTGTAAACCCCAAGGTGATTTTTTTTTTTTTTTCTTTGACTTGAGGGGAGGGAGAATCCCAAACCCAGAGCTTATTCGAAGTTTTTGCCTCTCAGCTTCTCGCTGCAGCTGTCCTTTTTGTCAGACTCTTACTCTCTTGAAAGAACCGGTTTGTTGCCAGCATGAAGCACATGGCCGGGTCTGGTGGGGCTCAGCACAGCTTAACTCTGCTGGGCTCCACTCTCCTCGCCTTGTCCAGCTGCTGTCCTGCCCTCCACCCTACAAAACAGGGCCTGGCTGAGGGACTTGGGTGCCGTAAGGAATGTTGACTGGTTTCCCTCAACTCTTTTCTGAAATCTCTGATCATCCAGGGAGAGTTGCTGTTTAAACTTGCCCAATGGATAAACTTTCTGAAATCATTGACTCTCCTTCTCTGATTAATTTCTATGTTTGTTTCCTGCCTAACTTTAGAAGGGTTCTTTCTACAGGACTGAGTCACCTTTATTATGGCCCAAGGTCGGGGACTGCACTATAATAGCTGACCCCATTAACAACAGTTTCATTGCGTGCTGCCGGGATGTGAACTCTGGAAACAAACCTAGAGGCTTAGATATGCTGATGTGCCCCGGAGACTTGCTTAGACAATTTTTGTTTTAGCGCAGTTTACATTAACATGATTAATGACCTTGCCACTGAAAAGTCTATATTCAAAAGCTATTTACCATTCCCTAGGGTTCTTCTTATGGTGAAGTAATTTTCTTTGCCAAACAACTTTGTTTTAAGGTAACTTCTTCTTTGATGTTTAATCCAAACCTCCTGTGCACACAGTTTTGGATCAAGGTTTGGGCTTCGAAAATTGCGGGTTGTGGTTTTGGTGGTGCCGGTCTTAACCCTCCCGAACTCTGGTCAGGGGGCATCTGGATTCTTGTCTTAAGAAAGTTCTCTGAGATCCTGAGAAGCAGCAGTTAGTGCTGTGGTGGTTAGGATGGGAGGAAATCTTCCAGAGGAAACTTGGCTTCAGGGTGTCTTGGAGGAGGGTTACAGGGAGGCTGGAGCAGAGGACAAGTTTTTTTTCCCCCCTTGCAGTGACTGGAGATACTTGAGCGTTTTCAGAAAACAGAGACGTCTTTGCTGCAGCTGCCTTCTCCTCCTCCTCCTCCTCCTCCTTTTTCCTCATCTTCTTCTTCTTCTTCCTTTTTTTTGTTAAGTGTGGGTTGATTGAGAGGGGGAAATGCTGATGGGTGGGTCTGAAAGCAGCCTTAGGAACCCAAGAAAATAAAAACACATTTGAAGGACTCGGGAAGATTTTGCATTTCAAAGGATCTACCTTGTAGAATTTCACATCACGTCAGGGGTTACGGAGAAGTGTGACAGGCACCCTGCTTCTTTACGGTTCTCCTCTCCTGCTGCGGAGGCTGCATGGGAAGCTGCCTTTTGCAGGGGGGATGGGGGCAGCCTGGCCAGACTGTGCAGGAATATCACGGAAACAACAGCTCCCCTTAGGTATCTGTAGTCCCTGGAGGGACTTTTTCCACTGGGCCCCTCTCAGGAGGTGAAAGCAAATCATGTCGGTAAACAGTCCATTTGACCCCAGAATGCAGGAGCAGGCCAACTCCTGGCTGTTCTCGCTCTCCCTTGAAACAAAGAAACAGATTCTCCTCCTGTAGTGATATAATGTGGTTCCCAAGATCCAGGCCCGTAAAAAGTTGGGTGCAGCGGGATTTAACTGAAATGGGTGTGGATTATTCAAAGAATAATAGCAGTGCCCACTGGTTGTTGAAGGCTCACCCTTGGCCAGGGGCTTTGTATACTCTGTCTCTAATTCTCAAAGAAGTCCTGTAGTTACGGCTGAAGAAACTGAGGCTCAGAGAGGCCAAGTAACTGGCCCAGGGCCACACAGCTGGAAGGCCGAGAATCTGGTAGCTCTATTCCGGTCTGTCTGGCTTCAGAGCCTGCTTGCTCTCCATACACCGTGCTATCGGTTGGTGTGTTCATAAGACAGAGGCACTGGGTTCTGTTTTATCTCGAAGCATAAATTTTGTTTAGTCTTGTTAACACCACAGGGAAACTTAGAAATTTTAACTGCCTTTTTTCCTTGCCCCTCTATTTCCTACAGCCATTTTTCTTTTCTTTGAAGGAGTAATTGGATTCTGTATCTACCATAGGACCAAAGGCAGTGCCTCGGTTGGGAAGACTGGAATGTTCCGCTTCATCCTTACAAAAGACAGATTCACAAGAAAATAATATGATTATTCCCAGTGAGCTTCTGGGGGAAATGGGAAATAAATCTGACAGCCCACTAGAAGCATCACATTTATGCAGATCCCATTTTCCATTCAAAGAGATTGTTAAAAGGGTTTCCAGCATTTTTTTTTTTTTTTTTGCATTTGTAAGTTAGATGTCTCATAGTAAATCATTTTGTGGTCCTTGCCACCCCAGGTTTGTACAATATCACATTTTGTTTACATGCCTAAAGTCATCAAATAACTGAACACAACTGTACATCCTCCAGCGTGTGGGCACTTGGTATGCCCCAGCCAGGGCTGGGCAGAGGCCCTGCATTCTGTCTCAGACAGATGGCTCTGTGCAGGTCGATCCTGGTGTGTGTGTGGAGGCGGGGTAAGGATACCCACACCTCCAGCAAGGGCTGCCTGGCTGGGTCTCCTGGCCTTTCTGCTCCTGAAGAGTTTGTGGCAGAGGGCTGGGAGCCCCTGTCGCCGAGTTTTTAGACTTTACAGCAGTGTTCCTCAACCTTGGCTGCACACTAGAATCACCTGGGGAAGTTTAAAAAAAAAAAAATCTGGATGCCCAGACAGCATCCAGGACCAATTACATCAGAATCTTGGAGAGAAGGGGTGGGACTCAGCGTTGGTAGTTTTAAAGCTTCTGAGTTGATTCGGTTGTGCATCTGAGACTGAGGAACGAGGACTGGAATAGACCCCACGTATACCTCTCTTCCCTTAGCAGGGATTAGGGACCTTCCTGTTCAGGAGTAGAATAAGCCTATTGGAATTTTCCGCTGCTGCCATGGCTCAGTGAAGGAGAATCTGAAAGGTACCCACCCCTGGGCCACGTGCCTGCTGCAGGCATCATCCAGGTAGTTCCTGTTTCTGCCGGGCCAGGCGTTGGGTGCGCTTCCCCGCACAGGATTCAGTACAGCCCCTCTGAGCCACCTCCTTTCTGGAACGAAGAGGGCAGGTTTTGTTCAGTCTGTTGTCTCAGGGTAGTTCTCATGCGGGCCGTGCACCCCCACCATCCTGCTGGTCTTTTCAGCTTCTTGTTCCTTCTGGAGGTTTGGCACATAGTATCCCTCTGGGGCTCAGGGGTGGGAAGATGCAGTTTGGGTTCAGGGTGTATCTTGGTGATTCTCAGTAAGCCATTGGTCCGTTTCACCTTGGTTTGCAGTGAGTGCCATACTGTCAGCCACCTGGCTGTACCTGACTGCTGGGAACCTGTCCTCCTACATACTTGGGATTACGTTTCATAGAATTATTTTAGGATGACCAGGGGCTGGGAGAGCAGGAGCTACTGTGATCTGCTCTTACAGAATGTAAGATTACAAAATGTAATCTTACAGAAGGGAAATCCCACGCCGAGAGATGCGGTGACTTTCCCAAGGTCACGTGGGCCAGTGCACAGAGGGACCAGAACCTGCGTCTCCTGGGTGCCCTGCTCAAGTGCTGCATTCCCTCCTGCGACACTTTGGGACACATTCTTTTTTTTTTTTTTTTTAATTTATTCATTTTTGGCTGCGTTGGGTCTTGGTTGCTGCACACAGGCTTTTTCTCTAGTTGTGGCGAGCGGGGGCCAGTCTTCATTGAGGTGTGCAGGTTTCTCATTGCGGTGGCCTCTCTAGTTGTGGAGCACGGGCTCTAGGCACGCGGGCTTCAGTAGTTGTGGCTCGTGGGCTCTAGAGCGCAGGCTCAGTAGCTGTGGTGCACAGGCCTAGTTGCTCTGCGGCTTGTGGGATCCTCCCGGACCAGGGCTCGAACCCGTGTTCCCTGCCTTGGCAGGCGGGCTCTTAACCACTGCGCCACCAGGGAAGTCCCGGGACACATTCTTGCTTGCAGGACAGCACCCTGTAGCAGACCCACAGGCAACATGGTCACTGTCCAGAGTTCTTTAGCCTAGTGAAACATGCCCTCCGAAGCTCTTGGTTGACTTTGACAGTCCATCCCATTTTTCACTTCCTCCCCTGATGCGTGTGCAGCAGGCATCCCTTCAGTTACTGAACGTGAAGGCTCGTGAAACTTGCCGCCGGGGAAACTGAGTCCTGATAGGAAGTGCTGAAACCTGGAGCTTGATGAAAAGGCCTTTTTGGTCGCCTTGGCAAAGGTTTGTCCATCTGCCCTTCCGCGCGTTGGTGGTGGTGGGTAAATAAGGGCTCTTTCTCCTCCGCTCGGAGTTGGGTTTGGGCCTAATGAGGTGGGGAGGAGGGGGATTGTTCTTCCTGCATTCATTTAGCAGACACTGATTGGGCACCTGCTGGGTGTCCCTCGCCGAGCTGGCCACTTTACTTCATTAGTTCATTGAATCCTCAGCACGAGCCCATGGCTGAGGAACTCGCTCCGTCTCTTGCTGAAAATGCTGCTGCTCAGAGAAATTCCTCGCCTCTGGTGGGCGGGACAGTGGCGTTTCAGCTCTTTGTGGCGGGCCTCCGTGTGCTCCCTCTTGGTCCAGCGGCCGCCCTGGGGCAGTGGAGGTGCGCTTGCTGCCATGAGCAGGGGGTGGTCCCCGGCGATTACGGACCGGGCACCACGCTGCCACTTCCAGGAGGGGCTGGGGTGGCCATGTGGCAGAGCCTGCTTGGGGGGCCTGAGGGGACCCGGGGAGCAGTGTGTGTCCGGGGCCCCTCTGTGTCCTGGCAGTTGGAGCAGGGCCCTGGGGGGAGGAGGTGGCTCACCCCAAGGAGGCCACCCTCCTTCCCGGCTGCCCTCTGGCTGAAGTGCCCTGATGGACACAGCCCAGCTGGGAGAGGCCTCTGCCGTGCCTGGAATTCCCCTTGCTCTGGCCTTCACGTTGGCCGGGGGCCTGGGAGTGGAGGGACGTTCCGTGTGCCGCCTGCGAGCAGCCTCTGCGTGTTTGGAGGTGGAAGGACACCGTCCTCGGCAGCCAGCCGCCTCTGCGCTCTGGGTGAGGAGAGGGGGCCGGGGGTGTCTGTGGTTCTGAGACTCCAGACGGGGTGTGGAATGCAGGGCCCCCTCTGTGGCGTGGTCCTGGGAGCCCCCTCCCCCGAAGGCCCCGGAGCAGTCAGACAGTGGGATTCCCCAGGGGGAAAGCAGCAGGCACACTACTGCTCACTTGCTGGACCCAGTTTGCTGTGTGACCCTCGCGGCCTCAGGCCTTGCCTCCCAGTGGTTTCAGGAGGATTGGGTGAGAGCCTGTCCGAGAAGCCCCTGGCGCAGGTGCGGTGCCGCCGGTGGGGCGTGAGCTGGATTGGGTGGGCAGAAGTTCTGCCAGGCGGTCCAGGGCGGGCCGCGTGCCAGCAAGAGGAGAACTTCCACGGGGGAGCTTTGGGCAGAGAGGAGGTGAAACCCAGGTCTGTGTCGTTTACTGCCAGGGGCAGCATTCAGCTGTGGCATCAGTGCCTGGGTTCGAATCCCAGGTCTGCCCTCCGTTTGCTCTTAGGCCGTTGACTGCCTCTCCCGCCTGGCTTCCCTCCTCTGGACTATGGCTGTGCCGACAGCACCCAGCCCGTGGGTTGGGGGCACTAAGTGAGACCGTGGCTGGGGACACTTAGAGCCCAGCGAATGTTGGTGTGCAGCCCGTGGCAGGCACGTGCTGTTGGGAGGACAGATGGTGGGCTGGGAGTTCAAGGGGAAGGACCAGGGCAACTGTCCCCATGGCCCCAGTGGGTGACAGGACGAGGGACAGAGCAGAGGGGACTTAACTCGGAGCTGGGCTTGGCTGGATAAGGCCAGGTAGAGCCTTTCTTCACCCACATTCTCCGTTCGCAGATGTGATTTTGGGGGGAAGGAGGGTTGAGAGTACATGTTACAATTCAGTTTGCAGTGTGTCTCTTAAGAGTTAAGGTGGGTGAAATCTTTTAAGCTTTCGCTTTAGGAAACAAAATCTCTGTTTATCAAAAGTGATTTAATTTGGTCCTAAACATAGAAGATTTAAATGCAAGTGTCATGACGCGGCCCTGGAATCTTGGCTCTGCTCTCACCAACTTCTGTGAATGGATTCTTTGGAAACCTCAGTGACTGCACACCTATCTGGACTGAGAGTGGGAGGTCCATTTACTTTAAGATTCTTTTTAGACTCTCCGCAGCTGATGTCTTTCTTTCATCTTGCCCCTTCTTTCAAGTTGGCGAGCTGCCTTTCACAACTGTGGCCCACGTCCTCTTGGTGCAGGTTGCGTGGTCGCAGCTGTGGCACTTGCCCCCAGCCTGGCCACCTTTCACCGATTACTGGGGTCTGATTCCGCTGTCTCTGGACCCCCCTGCCACCTGAACGCGGTGGCAGTTTCTCCAGGAGCAAGAGCTCATCTAAGCTCCATCAAAGCTTTTGAAACGAGTCCTTGACTGGGATGATGGAGGGAAAGGCCGTCCCCTCCTTGGTGGGCGTAGATCTCCACTCCCCTTGTCTTCTGAGTGTCACCCCTTGTCAGCCCCAGCCTGGCGTCCTGTGGGGTGAACAGTCTTGGCCTGAGAGATTGCTGCTGTACTTTGGGCAGCTTTGCGGGAGAGCCTTTCGTACTGGGGTGCGAAGGCTATTATTCGCTAGGTTCTGGGCAGGTGCCCTCAGAGGCTGGCATAGGTGGTTGGGAGCTCTTTAGAGAGCTCTCCCCAGAGGACCCACCGAGGTGGCTGGCCTTGGGTGGCCTTGACAAAGACCCTCTTCCCGGACATCACGAAGCTTGGTGACCGAGGGGCTGTGTGAGGGAGGTGACCAAGGCGCCTGGGCTGCCTCTGCTCTTGGCGGATGTGATAGATAGAACTCATCTTCCTTGCCCTCTGTGCCTCTTCGGACGTGTCGCTGTTTCTGTGGTGACCACGGAACACTGCCGTGCTGATGGTCCCCCAGGCGCAATCCAGTTCACGTCTAGTAAACGCCTACCATGTGTGTCAGGCCCTGAAGAATTCGCACTTGAGTAAACCAAATCCGTCTTTGAGGAGCTCGTCGGCTTGTGTCGTGAACACTCAGACTGCAGTTGTTTTTATCCGCTTCCTATCATGTGCCGTGTGTAGTAAGTGTAGCGGAGGTGTGGGTCCACAGGGTTCTGGTGAGTCCACAGTCCTGTGGGAGTGACGGGAGGGTCATTTAAACCAAGCCGAAGGGAGGAGGGCTGAGGCGGCTTCCTGAGGCTTGAAGAATGAGCAGGAGTTTAGACGGACGCAGAATTGGGAGGAGGAGGTGTTCCAGACCAGGGAGCAGTGTGCGCAGGGGCACCGGAGACTGCCTCGGGTGGTGGAGGATAGCCTAGGCTCGAGGGCGGGAGGCGCGCAGCTGGGCTGGCAGCTAAGCTGGTCGAGGTCAGGACGGCAGTGGGTGCCACTGCCAGACGGAGGAGTCCCGACTTTATCGCCCGAGGGCTGGGAGCTGGAGAGCACATGCTGGTGCTTGCACTTGGGGAGTGGCACTGCGGACAGGGTTGGAGCAGACACTGGGAGACCACAGAGTGACCCAGGAGAGAGGGGCGAACCAGGGCAGGGCGAGGGCTGAAGGGGGTAGCGGTTGGTTGGTTGGTCACCAGTTGGATGCTGGTGAGGAAGCCAGAGGAGAAGGGAACGGCCTTCTCCAGTGGCCCTCACGAGGGGCCCCCTTCCAGGGAGACTGCTCAGGGGCCCCATCCTTTTGACCTTGGAGTGACCTCCTTGGAGGGCACAAGACTAGCGCCCTACACACAGAATTTTCATCAAGTGTCATCTACTTGGCCAGAGGCATGTGGTCTGTGTTTATTTTAGTTGAAGCTCTTGCTTTCATTGGGGGCACTTGGGATTCCCAAGAACTTCCAAAATTCCTTGCCTGTGCCTGCACTGGAACTAAAGGGATCAAAACGAACAAAACCTTCTGGCATTGGATGAGTTGGAAAAGTCTGATTCAGTGTAAACCTACTTTTTTTTCCCCACCCCTTAAAGGAAAAGAAAGTGACCATGTTGGTGTGACTGAAAAAAGGAGTCTGGGTGCCCTTTGGGCTCTGTCTTAGCGTGTTCTCGCTGGTGATCTCAAAGGGTGGGGGAGTCGCTGACACAAACACGCGAGACCGTTCTGCCTGGGTCACCTGACTCCTGGCGCTCCTGGGGACTCCACACCCTCAGATGCCAGCCAGGATTCCAGGCCCCGGTGGCTGTGGGGCATGTGACGCAGGCCCGAAGGACAATAGTGAAGGAAAATAGTGAACCCACGGAGACGGGCTGCCCACGTCAGCTTTCGGGGTGTCTTTTTTGAGCCCTATGGGGGTTTTGCTCATCAGCATTTAGTCTTGAGGAGAGAAGTAGGTAAGTTAGCTGCAAATGGCTGTAAGTTTGGCAGTCAGCCTCCTGTTCATCTGATTCCTAGGGCGGTTAGCAAACACCCTCACCTGTTAGAAAAGTAAGAGAGAGGTGAGGCCTGGCCGAGGCTGAGTAGGCCGGAAGGTGAACTGCAGCCTGGAGTGGAAGAGCTGTGCCCGTCAGGTGCCCGGGCTGCTGGCTGAGGCGTGTGGTGGATGCTCTGTCTACAGGTGAATGGGTTCTAATTTGCTTTTTAAGAAAAAAATCAGGTTTTTATACTTTTGTAAGGTTCGGGCACGTCCTTGAGTGCTGCAGAAAAGACCCCAGGACATCTCTGCTCTAGGACGTGGCACAGAGCCCTCTGCTTGGCCATGGAAGAGCAGGGCCAGCTTGGCACCTGCTCTGTGTTGGCCTGAGGAGCTCCTGGCCTGCTAGCATCCTCCTCGGCTTTGAACCTGTGTGAAGATGCCTGGCCAGCCCTTTCCCTGCGCTTGTGGGAGAAAGGCTGAGCCAGCCGCTTCTGCACAGTTTCCGGGCGGGTCTGTGGGGAGACCGGGTGAGGTCCCTCATGGAAGGCGGTGAGCGTCACGGCCAGGCTTCCGGTGCTCTTGGGGACGGGGGCCTGCTTTTCAGCCCCTCTCCGTGGCAGGAGGAGAGAGCCGGGGCCCAGGGGCTCGCCCCCGTCCAGCTGGCTGCCCGTCTCCGATTTGGCCTCTGTTTGGGGTTTTGGCCCCACGCCCTGGTTGCTGCAGTTAAGCCAGCATGGCGGGCACAGCCGATGGTGTCTTACTGAGGGCCCTTGGGGAAGAAGATGGTGATCCTGAGTGCCCTCTCCTCTGCTCGGGAATGAGCCTGGCCGCCTCCGCTAAGGAGATGGGGGAGAGGACCTCGGCGCCTCGTTCTGCTCGGGAGGGAGCCCAGAGGAAGGTGGAAGCCAGCACTGAGTTCGTCTTTGAGCCGGGCCTGCTCCCGTCAGATTGTGCAGTTCTCTAAGGAACCGCAGAGGGCATCTCTGTGTGACCCCATCGCCAGGGTGGGGATAGCGTTTTTCAACTTTGGAGGACTTGTGCGGAGGCGGGGCTGTGAAGGGCGACAGCCAGATCTTCACACGGACCTGCAGCACCGAACCTCATTCTGACCCTGCCCAGTAAAGGGGAGCCACCTTGTGAGGGCGTTCCCATGGTGTGCTGGTGACTGACAGCCTTAGATGAGGGGTCTCTGGTCACTGGTGGTGACAGGGGCCCCAGAACAGTGGACAGAACAGGAACCAGTAGAGCACGACATCGTAGAGCCCTCAGGAAGTCATTGACTTTGTTTTTTTAACAATTTCCTTTGTAAAGGATTCAAGCCTCTTACAGTACAAGGTGGTTCACGTGAGCCCAGTCAAGCGGAACCTTGGGCAGAGCTCATGTCAGCTGGAAAAGCCTGAGAGGAAGGGAGACCAGGGCAAGGAACCAGGAAACGGGCACCCTGGGTTCTAGTCCTGCCACTTTATTGTCTTTGACTTTGAACCAGCCACTTCTCTGTAGGCTGGGGATAGTAGTGTCCACTTCACAGGAAAGGGAGGAAGCAGTAGGATATTTTTAAGTCAGAGCACCCAGTACGTATCCAGTTTCCGTTCACCCTCAAGGGCTTTTTGAACGCCCATCTGTGTTGGCCCCGTGCTAAGTGTGTTATCAGCTTTCCATTTAATTCTTATAACCACCCGGAGAAGTGAATACTATGTTCCCTTTTTCTAGATGAAGAAATTGAGGTTTAATAAGATGAAGATGCCCAAGATCATTCAGCTGCTGGGCAGTAGTCCTGGGATTTGAACTTCAACCCTGTACCTAGATCAGGGTTGGCACACTAAGCCCACAGGCCAAATCTGGCCCATGGCTTGTTCCTGTAAATAAAGTTTTATTGGCACACAGCCACACTCATTTGTGTATGTAGTGTCTGTGGCTGCCTTTGCGCTGCCACAGCAGAGCTGAGCAGTGGTGACAGACCATATGGTCTACAAAGCTCAAGATATTTACTGTCTGGCCTTTTACAGAAAAAAATGTGCTGACCCCTTCCCTATAAGGATGCTCCGTACTCCAGACCTGGGCTGTTCAATATGGTAGCCGCTAGCCACATGTCACTGCTTACATTTTTTTTCCAGATTTGTTGAGGGATAATTGACACAATTGTGATTATTTAAATTTAAAACAGAATGGAATAGAAAGTTCGGTTCTTCACTTGCATTAGCCACTCGTCACGTGCTCAGTAGCCACGTGCAGCTTTTCACTGTCAGGTTAGACGGCACAGATGTAAAACTTAGCCAGCATCACAGAAAGTTCAGGTGGGCAGAGGTGTGCTAGACTGTCTCTCAGTGTGTGGAAAATCCAAATCTGAGGGAACCAGAAGTGTAGAGGAGGCATTCCAGTGAAAGAAAGGACACCGACTTTCCTGGCCCCATAGCACAGAATGGGTAATGAGTCCGTTGACTCAGAGGTGATGGGAAATGTGTGACGTGACAGAGGGGGCCTGGGCCTGGAGTGAAGAAGCTGCCCCACACCTTCCATGTGACCGTGGGCAGGCCAGCCACACCGTGCAGGCCATGGTCCCCAACTGCAGGTGACCAGTTGCTACCTGAGGACCCCCTCAGCCCTGCTACCCTCCAGCCTGTGACCCCAGCTCCTGGCTTACCTGGGCCCACGGCCACATCAGCTCTGCTGCGCCCAGCACTCCTCCTCCCCACCCTGTGTGTGCGTGTGCGTGTGTGTGTGTTGCGTGCGCGCGCCGGGCCCTGCGGACAGCCACAGAAATCCAAACTTCCCTGTATTCAGATCGTGCTCTGTTCTGGATCATCTGGACCCGACGGGTTGTGCCACTGTTCCTACTGTGCTGGGATGGGAACATTTTTGTTTTGATGATATGGCCATGTTTTCCATGGGTGACAGATAAGGAACTGCTTTATTCCTTCAGAATGGTGGCTACTGTGTAGCATGAGGAAGGAAGACAAGCTCCAGGCCCCTCTGCCAGCCAACATCACGTGGCTTTCTCCTTAAAGTGACATCAGCTGCAACACTGGGACAGTCTGTTGACCAGCTGGGAGCTGGGCTGAAGTGTAGCTCGTGTCTTGCTTCGTTCCCATGTTACCTAATAGGAGTCTCTTTGGAAGCTAATTAGGGGTAGAGTCATTTTGAGGTGTGAAGGCAAATGTGGAGAGCATAGATTTGAATTCTGTTCATGGGGCCTGACTGTAAATGCATCGGTGCTGGAACCATCTCCCCGCCATTGGTGAGTGCTGATAGACTCTGAGTGTGGAGAAAGGCTGCGTGGTTGTTCACCGCTGGGCCGTCCTGGCCCCGGGCTAGCTGCATTCATGAGATGCTGCATTTTGTCAGGAGTCCAGTCCATTCCTGCTCTTGGGAACGGCTAGACCTCTCTATGTTGGGTTTACATGGGTCCAGTCTGCACGAATCTCCCCAGCTTAGACTGTGCCCACTCCCTTTACAGTCAGGATGGAAACTTTCCCAAAATGCAAGCCTAAGATACCAGGAGGAGCTTTCTTTCAGGACCTTGGGCAAGAGTGAAAAAGGGAGAAAACCAGATAAGTCTGGTGCATTTAGCCATAGAACAGTTGCATGAAAGAAGTGCTTGGTAAGGAGGAAGTTGGGGTTAAGAGGATGCACAGAGAGAGGTTTTTATTTTTTCGCTCTTGCTTTAGAAAGGGAAAGAATAGCCCTGGAAGCCCAGACTTGATTGTGCGCCCCCCTCTGACACTCTGCTTGCCTTTAGCCAGCCACTCAGAATGGTCTCCTGGGTCTGCCTTCTGTAGCCAGTGGGGACCTGAGAGCACGGCAGATTGGGCTGTGCCCAGAATTGCTCACTGCTGTCTCAACACCCAGAAAAGGGGATACGTTGCCTGTGCCTGGAAAGAACCCTGGTACAAAGAAGTTTACAGTGGAAGTTGTTTATTACTTAGAGAGCTGGTGTTTGTTGAGCACCTGCTATGTGCCAAGCACCGTGCCTGTATTTCATCTGATCGTCACACAGTCGGCTGTTGGATAATGAGCTCCGCCCCACCGGGAGGAACTGAGCTCCCGGCATATCCCTGAGAGGACAGGTCCTAACAGGCTAGAGCCTGGCTTGGACCCCAGTTCATCTCCTCCATACCCGGCGTTACCCCCATCATGGACCATGCTGCCGTGTGAAAGAGGAATCTCTTCCTCCTCTGGATGGGCTCCCCACTCGCATTTTTATCATGGCCTGTGGGCAGAGAAGTAGGTTGTTCTGTGGGTTGACATTTAAGAAAACCTACTTCATGGAGCTTTCCTTTGACTGTGTTGTTATGGTACAAGGAGTCTTCATTTGTCCAGGGCTGTTTTGAAATAAAAGGCAGGAAACCCCCCTCTCATTTCTATATCTTGCACAGATGTCATCAAAACAGAATCCTGTGTTCTGTGCAGGAGTTGTGATGGAGGAAGCATCTGTTCTGTTCACGATGACCCGACCAAAGCCAGCCATCTGTAGGCGTCAGAGATCCAGAATCGTCTCTTCCATCTGCTGGGTTTACTTGGATTTGTTTAAAGAATTTGGCATGGAAACGCTTTCCTTCCCCGATCCCACATTGTGGGAGAGGTCTGAAGGGAGCTCTCCTGGTGAGGACAGGGGCAGGTCCCAGGCCCTCCTCTGCTCCCAGTAATGCCGCAGCTCACCCTGGAGAGTGGATGCCAGGCAGAGAAACCAAGCAGCTCACCCACCTCTCCAGCATGTGCGTGGGAAGGCAGGCGTCCGTTGTTCGGGATTCGGGGTATCATGGTGCTGCTCTGATGTGCTCAGGATTTCAGACAGTCTGCGCTTCCTAGTCCTTTTTAGGCCTTCCTCTAACTCAGAGGGAGCCAGGAGTGATGCAGATGGATATGCGTGACTGTGGGGTGCTCAGGACGGGCGAATCCACAGGGCCCTTCAAACCGAGGTGTAATGCAGTTGTCTGGGCGATTTCAGAGCTTGAATAGTCAGTGTCCGTTAGACCAGAGGTTGTGCACTCGTGGTCTGGGGGCCAGGTGTGGTCCTTGGGCAAGATTTGTTTGGCCCCCATGATGCTTTATGCATTTTTGCATTTATTGACAACATTTAAAAAGTGGATTGTACAAAGAAGTCTAGATTTTCAGCTTTTCCTGACACATCAGAAGATCTTTAATATTATCCTGGGCCCGCTTTCCCCTGCAGCCGCTCGGTGTTAGCCGTCCACGCCCCCGGGCCACGTTCCCTGCTCTGCGTCACAGTTTCCACCCAGCGTGTTTCACTCGTTTCTGTTCCCTGCTCGGCTCTGGAAGGCATTTGGGCTGGAGATCTCTGGAGTGGACAAGACGTTCAGAAGGTAGATTCAGGTTTTCTGGCCCCCCAGGTTGTATGGTGCAAGGCGGGGCAGTGGTGGAAATGCCCCTTGCACAGGGTCATTACCTCCGTTATCCGGCCTGTTGTTCCACCTGCAAGGAAACTGACAGAGATGAGCCGGGCTCAGAGCAGGGGAAGTGCTTCATTCATCTGCGTGGAGCTTTCCCCTTGCCGTTCCCGATGTGACCCCTGACGCGGCTTGGAGTCAGCTCCTCGAACAAGGTGCCTGAATCTTTGGAAGCCAGTCTCCACCCCAGAGTTCATTCCGGTTGCCCTGCGATGCCAAGTGACTTGGGGATCCTTTTTTGTCCCCCAGCCCCGCTAAAGTCACTCAGGTGCTTCACCCAGTTTAATCTTCTTAGTCCAAAAGTGCTTCCATGATTTTAACAGATGCTGTGGGATTTTTTTTTTTTAAACAAAAGATTTAATCTCTAAATTATCTTGACAGGCAGTCTAGCTGCCACATATCAAGTAGATAACTTCTGCTGGTGGTTGAAAGAGAAAAATTTCTTAGGGTAAATGAGAACACGCTTCTCAGAGCCTCTTAACTTATTCTTTTCGACGGAGACTCAATGAAGCAAGTGGAAGTAAAGAGCCTCCAAATGGCAATTTATATTTTTTCAGGAATTGAGTTTTTCTTCCCATATTCCTCCAAATATTTAACATCAGTCACTCCTTTCGTTTACTTTTTTTCCTCAACCCCATTCTTTCCTCCTCTTGTGGCAAATATTCTGCAAACAATTTTTTTTTCCTTCGGATTCTCACGCATTTCACTACACTGTCAACCTTTGGGCTTCTTA
This sequence comes from Balaenoptera musculus, assembly GCF_009873245.2. NCBI lineage: Eukaryota > Metazoa > Chordata > Mammalia > Artiodactyla > Balaenopteridae > Balaenoptera > Balaenoptera musculus. The sequence continues at coordinate 7,520,948 of NC_045800.1, forward strand.
GTGTCATTTTGGATTGTTTGCTGAATTTGAGAAATGTGGGCCACAAGTCCCACTGCCTGAAAGCCCTCCTGCCCCCCTGATCTGCAGCAGAAATGTGGCACCCTCATCCGATTCCATGCCTGGGGGCTTTGTCCACCTGCTGATTCCACCGGGCTGAGACTCCTGAGAAGGACCCCGAAGGCCCCGCTTCCACTGGTGTTCTTGAGTGCATTCTAGGGGGTGCTGGGAACTCCTTAAGGACAATCACTGGGTCATCTTTATCTAGGTCCCCAGGTCCTGGCCTAGATGAAGGGCTGGGGGTGGGGCCTAGGCCTTCCACCCGTTTCTGACCTCATGGTCTTTTGCAAGAGACTCAACCTTGATGGACCCCAGTTTTTTCATCTGCAGAATTGTCCCCCCAAGTATCAGGGTTCTAAGTACCAAATCCACTAAAACATAGGTTTTCAAACTTTCGGGGGCACCAGACTCACCTGGAGGGCTTGTTAAAACACTGATTGCTGGACTCCACCCAGAGAGTCTCTGCTTCAGTCAGTGTGGGGTGGAGAGTGAAACTGTGCCTCTCTAACAAGCTCCCAGGTGAGGCTGCTTGCCGCTGGTTCCGGGACCACACTTTGAGAACCACTGCACTGGAACCACATTGTTGAAGCAGGCGCCAAACGCTCCCGTGTTTACCCCGGCAAGGGTTTGGGTCCCAGCCAGCGACTCGAATGCCTGCCCTGTGTATGAGCCTGCTCTGCCGTTTTTACTTCCTGCTGTGCAGAGGTACATGCTTACAAAGCTTTGCATCTTATCTTCTGGGAAACTGGACCCTAGATGTCCAAAGATGTTTCATTTTCCAGTTGCTATGGACCGAATGTCTATATCCGCCCCCCCCCAAATTTGTATGTTGAAACCTAAAGCCCAAAGTGATGGTATTAGGAGGTGGGGCCTTTGGGAAGGTGACCAAGTCATGAAGTTGGAGCCCTCGCGAATGGGATTAGACCTTTACAAAAGGGACCCCAGAGAGAGGCCTCAGACCTTGTGCCATGTGAGGATGCAGTGAGAAGATGACCATCAATGAAGACGAGCCTGTCAACTCTGAGTGTTGGCACCACGATCTCGGACTCGCCAGTCGCCCGAACCTCAAGAAATGAATGTTGTTTATGAGCTACCCACTTGATGGTATTTTGTTACAGCAGCCCCAGCAGAGTAAGACACCAGCCATTTTTATGGGAGCTGTTTATCTTTAGACTCTCATTGTAATAGTTGGAGAAACATTTATTTCCTACTTTTAGGTAATTCTCTTTCCTAACCCACTCTCTGCCCCTGCCTCCAACCCCCTTAATCTGGACCCTGGATACCAGAGGAGGCAACACTGATGATTTTGAGTTTTGAACTTTGGTTTCCCACATAGGTTTATTTTACCCATTCTCATCAAAGAAAGGCCCCACTTGGCTGCGCTAACATCTGGCATGGAGATGCTGGGTAGCCCTGCCTCCTCTTGGGCAGCTTGTTCCCTTCATGTTGCTCCACTTTCCAGGTATCAGTCCTGAGGCTGAGGTGCCCTTTGACTCAGGTGTCCTGAAATGTGTGTCCCCATGTAGTGATGGGAACTGGGGCACCAACCATGCCCAGAATCAAGTGCTCTATCCCTTCTTTCTCTTACCTGCCAACAGATGAGCCCAGCTTGGGCTTCTGGAAGTGAAAGAGCTCTTGTCACAACTGGGCACCTGAGGCCCAGAGCTCGGAAGGTATGTGCCCGCGTCCACACGGCGCCAGCCAGAGGCTGTGCAGATCGAAGTTGTCAGTGGTGGTTGCCTGCCTGCGAAGATTGATTTCATCTCATTTTTGGTTTTCAGTTGTCCAGAGTGAGTCTGAAATCACTGCCTGTCTCCTGTCTTTAGCCTAGGATGGAATAGCTGCGAGGCGACGGCAGTCACCAACGTTGCCTCGCTTTGCAGTTTTGTTTTGTAAAGGAGTGTCCCCCCTTCCACTCCCACTCCTCAAAAACTAGGGGACAATGAAGCAGTCATGGTTTTGAATGAAGCATTTCTGTGCTGTTTTTCTGACTCCTTTCTCGTTACCCTGTCCTCTGCCGCCCCCAGACCCAGTCCCCGGCAGCTGAAGCACATCGGCCCTTGTGCTTTTGTGCTTTCATAGCCACGCAAACACGTGGTGAGCGCGTGCTCGGCACATGCCTTGATCACATATTTGTAGCTCGGGAGTCCGAGACGATCGTGACATTCTCATGTGGGGCTGGACGTGGCCACTCCCCCTTCCCAAGAGAGGACACAATTGCTGTATTGTCTGTCGGCATTCTGGGTTAGCGGTGTGGGTCAGCGCCGGGGCTGTTGGTGCACTGGGAGATGGAAATAACTGTCTTGCGGCTGTGTACCTTGATGCTGCCGTTTTATGAAGGGGGGTGGTTTCGGATCCTCTGGGTCGCCTGGCTCCGTTCGGCTGAGTAAAGCACCCGCTCGTGCCCCTTAGGGCTCAGCTTGTTGGCCTGGTGTTCTCACCGGCAGAAGGCAGAAGAGCAGGACAGGTGTGGTGGGGCAGACCCCCAAGAGCTAGAGGGGAGCAGGGTGAGGTGGGGCCGGGCCAGGAGTGGGGAGGCCGGTGCCGCTGAGGCTTGCCCTGGATGGCGGAGCCCCCCGCCCCAGGGCCTTGTGAGGGGCGCGGGCATCAGCCGGACACGCGCCCGACCGGGCGGCACGGGGCTGCTTCCACCCGAATCTGGGAAGGGGCCTCACCTCCTGGCTGCCCAGCTCCCTGGGGTGCTGGACGCGTCACTGATGGGCTTCCTCCAGGGAGGCCCTCGCCCTGTCTCCGGCTCTTGAACTCCTATCTGCCTGCAAAGCCCGACACTCATGCCACCTTCTCTAGGACCCCTCCCCAGACCTTTACCTCCCTGCTTGGGGTCACAGCTCACTCCTGTCCCATAGCCTGCATCCTCCCCTGGCACTCGTTGTGCCTTGCGGTATACCTGTTTGAACACTTGGTGGTTTGTGTGAACTTGGTTGGTACACCTGCCTTCCTCCCTCAGCCCCTGGTACAGCCAGCCCGGGGAGTGTTGGACTTGGGTTGGGGCTCTGGTACCATGAGGAAATGACGAGAGAAACACAGCACAGGGTGTGCACAGGATCTGCCTGTTGAGTTAAAGTCCCTCAGAGAAAACACCCTTTGTTCAGAAGCACAGCATCATATGCACATTTGACTTCTCCCAGGTGGTCTTGCCCCCTGACCCCACCTTGCTCACCGTGCAGGCTGCCAGGACCTTGGCCCTCCTCCTTCTCAGGGGACACCGGCCTGTAGGGGTGCTGCCTCCTAGCAAGCCCTGAGGGCAGCCAGGTGCTTTCTCCTAAAGGCCGAACTTGGGAAACAAAACCATAGGGAACACCCGGGGCCGAGGTTTTCCTGGGATTGGGAGTGCGAAGGGCCGGCCACCTGCCCGCCCGCCCGCCCAAGCAAGGAGCCTCTGATGAGTATTTGCAGGTTTCCAGGAGGTGAGCGGTATCAGACAGAGTGATTTTGTGCCAACCACAGAGTCTGCTTGTGCTCTGCTGCTGTGGAACCCAGACAGCTTTGAGCCCAGCCCCTCCGTGGACCAGGAGGTGTAATGCTTCGAATTAGTGTTAACAACACAATTTTGATAGCTGTGGGAAACCCCACAAGCAAGAGAGGTTTCAGTAGCTTTTGGCATCAGGAAAGTTGAGAACTGACTTAATGTAGTGAATGTGTTCTTTGGTTCAGCAAACATTCCCTGAGAGCTGTTCTTCGTGCCAGGTCCTGGGACTCAGGGGACTGTGGTTGGGTTCGTGCCCTCCCGAAGCTCCCAGTATGTGGGGGAGACGGACACACTGCCAGTTCATTTCATGCTCCTTTGATTTGTACTCTGCAGTGTGGGCGAGGCCTTCCTGGAGGAGGAGACACCTGAGCTGAGTCTAAAAGCTGAGAGTCGTTAGCTCAGCTGGAGGCTGAAGAGGCTGAGAGGGGAGCAGGGGGAAGCAGGGAGCAAGTTGTAGCCAGAGGGCCCAGTGTGAGCGAAGGTCTGGACACGCGGAACGGCGTGGGGTGTTTGGGGAACTACAAGCAGCTCTGTGTGTGTAAATTAATTTTTAAGAATAGGCAATATATGCGCTGGTTACAAACTCAGCTGTGAAAAGTAACTCTCCCCCCATCCCTGTCCCTCATATATACCTCTACTTCTCTCTCTGGAAGAACTCCTGTTGCCTTTTTCTTTATTCTCCCAGAGAGATTCCATTGATGTGCAAGCATATATATATATATAAAATTTTGATTTTTAAAAATTTAGATATTTTTTGCATAGGTCGGATCTTCAAAATTCAAAACGTACAAAATGGTATTCCTTGAAGAGTCTCCTCTCCCCTTTGTTCTCAGCAACCCACTTCCTCTCCCTGAAGACTCTTGATATTAAGTTTCTTTTGTATCCTTCTGTATTATTGTTACATTTATTTAGTTTTACCCAAATAGGAGCTTACTATGTCCACTGTCTGTCTTTGCTTTTTCACTTAACACTAGACTGGAAGATGGTTTCCTATTGGCACCTGTCAAGTCTTTTGAAAAGCTGCATTTCGTCCTTTGCGTGGATGTTGGGACATTTGTTTATCCTGTCCTTACTGTTAGGCAGTTAAGTTGCTTTCTGTCCTATTTGTGCTGAAGGTGCATATTTTTTTTGCACCCAAGCAGGCTTATCTGTAGGGCAGGTTAATTTGGCATCTGAGGGTCCTGAGGTTCAAGAGGAGAGCCGCCAGGATGACAGTAGAATGGCACAGAGACATTTGCCCAAATTATATTTTGCTTCCTCTCTCTAGAAGTTGCCTTGTTCCTCTTTGTGGAAGGCAAGTGACTTTTAAACTGGGTTCTGCTGAGAATTTGGGGGAGAAACTGTTTTTTTTCTGGTGCTGCCTCCCATCACTGACCCCTCTAAGAAAGGGGACCCACTGTGGGCTCGTGAAACACCACTCACCCAGGGGTGTGGTCAGCATTGCTCGGAGGGACTGCTCCTTGGGCACCTGTGCCCGACTCCAACCCTCCTACCACTCACAGCGGCCAGGCAAGGCCAGACCAGGGGCCTGCAGAGCAGCTTTGCCAGCCCTGTCTGCTGGGGCCTGGTGGATGTGGATGCCACTTCCAGGCACTTGCCAGGCTTTGTGCTTCATGAACATCATGGCTCTAGCAACTGTTTTGTTGATTTATTAATAATTGATGTGAACAAGAATCTGCCTGGGAAGAAAACCCACCAAGGACTGGGAGGAGGAGATCCCAGCATGGCTTTGCACCCACCCCATCAAGGTTGTGATGCTCATTTTTGAACCGTAGAAGGCCCTGTTATGATATCGTGTTATTTGTCTTTTAAAATGTACTTTGCCTCTTAGTGCATTTTATTTTACTTTTCATTTCACTCATGCATCAGTTAATAATTTTTACTTCCTTGGGCGGAGGGCCTGTGGCTTACATATGCTTTTGTGCACAACTCCTGTCCTATCAGGCTTTTCAGGGAGGACAGCCTGCTGTTAACTATTCACCTAGCACACGTGAAACTTGGTTTTGGTGTCCAAATGCTGGCCCCTGACCAGTACCTGTTAAATTTCGTCCATTCTCATCTTGTCCCCTTATTCAGTCTGACAGCTTTTTTTTTTTTTTTTAAACTTTATTATCGTTATTGTGGACTCTGAGAACGTTGCAAATTTATGCCCACCTCCCCTGGGCTTACTCCTGGTCGAGGAGGCTGGTGTTAGCCGTTTCAGATGTAGCCTTCCCGCTCTCGCACGTTTGGTAACTCCTCCAGATGAGGCCCCTGACCCGGGTGAGGCCCCTTCCAGGCGAGGCGAAGGCCAGCTCGCTGGTGGGTTTGGGAGGTGCTCCGAGGCCTAGCTGTAGAGTTTTGCTGCTGACTTAGTGAAATGAGCTTCCTGAGGGCAAGACAGGCCTGCACCAGAACTCGGTGCCGATGGCTCCCCTAGAGGACGATGACGGTAACACGACAGCTACAGCGGCCGCTGGCACATTTGGTGGGTTTTCAGGTACTTTGGGATATGTTGCGGACAAACAATGCAGTGAACCTCTGTTGCTTCCGGGGCCTGGGCCATTTCTGATGACGATGATCTGCTCACCTCTGGAAGGTAACTCTCTGAGGGTGTTTTGAGTCTCACTTAGAGCTGTCAAGATTACCACCCCTCCCCCAAGGCTCTGGAAGAGTTCAGCAGGGCTTGAATCTGGTTGGCCATATCGTTTCCTCTTTAACCCCCTCGAGGTCTTTGCTCTGAGCCCGGGAGGCCGGGGTTGTCATATCCAGGATGCTTAGAGGAAGTGGAGATGGGTTTGCAAATGAGGCGCCCCTCCCTTCTCCTGCCCACACGCGCTGCCAGAAGGTAAAGCAGGAGCTCGAGACCCACACGCAGCTGCTCCCAAGCTCCTTCTGTTCGGTCCCTGAACAGTGCTAAGTAATTCAGAGCCGAATCTCTGGGCTTTGCTTTGAATTAGGACCTCAGGGCAGCCGTTCTTACAGGAGCCTCTTTCTCCTCCTAAAGAGTCAACAGTCTGGTGCTGTTGAGGTCCTTCTGCAGGCAGATGGCCGTTGTTACACATAGAATGGCTCCCTCGCCACCATGCTGCAGCTGATGTCAGAGTCATCTTAGTAGAGTTTGTCCCGCCCTTCGGAAGCCCCCTGGGAGGCACCAGAGAGATGGCTTTGGGAATTTGACTGAGAGGTGCCCCGGAGCTCAAGGGTACCTGTCGTTATGATGGACCTGTCTGGCAGTCTCTCCGAAGAGTTTTGTTCTGGCAGATGACAGCGTTCTGAACGTGTGGTGCAGCTGGCCGTGTGGGGGGCGGGGGAGAAGGCGGAAGCCTCAGTGTAGATTGGTTAGCCCGGCTGATTAATTTCTATACCAGGCCCTGTAAAATCGGTCGGGTCAGGCGGGTGAAGTCCTGGTCTGCGAGATGAGGTCAGGGTGTGACCTCCGAGTGGGCGGCAGATGGGAAAGTTGGTTCTCGTGTCCCTCACGGTTCTTACAGAGCTCCTGGTCCCCTCCTGCGTCACCGCCCGAGTTTCCGTGTGATACTTGTGTCACTGTGTGAGGCCACCAGCCCCCAGGTCCCTGAGATGAAGAGAGGCTGCCTCCCAGCTGTGTCCCCGGTGCCAGCTGCTGGGACGCTCCATTCGCTCTGCGCAGCGGCCCGGGGCTTCTGTGAGGGCAGTGCTGGTGTGTGGCCGGGGCAGGAACGGGGACGCTGCCCCTGCCCGAGGGGCTCCTGGGGCCACACTGGCATGAAGCGTGCGTGCAGCCTGGGTGAAGGTAGATCATCCCGCAGGAGGGAGAGAACGTTGCTGTCTCTGGGCCCTAAAGTCCATAAACATTTTGCAAAGGAAGGGGCTGTTTTTGTAGCAGGAGGTAGGAGATGAAGGTGTGAAAACTGATAAGTGACTAACTTCCTCGCCTTCCAAGAAACTCTTTAATTCTGAATGTTGTTAATGTCACTGAAAGGCACCAAGGTGCCCTGGTGTGCTTAAGGACTGAGCTTGGAAAATGCACCTGTGCAAACATCCCCACTTGGGCCTGTAGGTACGTAAGAGAGGGGGGCAACCCCACCTCCCGGTTACCTGCCCCGAGGGAATATGAGGGTGGCTTCCCGCTCCCCACTCGGCCATATGGAAGGCCACGGCTGAGGCTCATGATGGCAGCCAGTGAGAATTTGGCCTTTGCTGTTGTCCGGTGTCCTGCGACCTTGAACGCTGGAGGTCAGGTCTGGGCAGGACCGGGAAGGCCAGCGGACACACGGGCATCACCAGCCCTTCCCACCCTCTTGCAGCTCACGCGGCACCCGCCGTGACTGAGTCTCCTGCTCCCTCGGGTTCCCGTCTGCATGTCACAGGTGAGGAAACTGAGGCTCGGAGAGGCAGTGTGACCTGGCTGAGCCACACAGCCGATGCATGGCTGCACGTGGACGCTCACTCGGCAGAAACAGAGCCCGTCTGGCCCGGTCTTGCATTCGTCAGGTGAGGGATCTGACGCCAGACAGGGCACGTGACTTGGCAGACGGGCCAGAGCTGCTCAATGGCAGGGGCAGGGCCAGAACCCATGTTTCCCGAGTCCTGCTGTCTTCACGCAGGCCACACTGCCTCTTGTTTGGGCTTCTCTATTTTTGTTCTTGTTTAATTTTTTTTTAACCCCTCATCTCTTTTGGTTTCAAATCACGGTTTGATTAAATTCACTGTACTTGTAAATAGGTCTGACTGAAGAAGAGGTCATGGTCGTCTTAGGCTAAGTGGCTTAACATTTCAGTAGATTATCTCTGGGGCCCTTGCTGTGTCTCACCGTCCCCAGTTCTCTCCCCTTCTCTCCCCCATCCCGGGCTGGAGGACAAGGCGGTGTCTAGTCTGTGCTCCCTCAGTAAGTACTGGTTCTCCTCCCCCCAACCCCTCATTTCCTTCCTTTTGAGTTTGCTCAGCAGATTCTAGTTCATAGGACACTCTTCTCTTGCAGGGTTTGGCAGGTTAAAAGGACTTGAATGGTAGCGAGAATTGCGGGACTGCATATAGGAAACTTGCCTGTCAGTTATTTCTCATTGATGAATGAGCTCTTGACAGGTCCTGCATGCAGTTGGCTTGAGTTTCAAGAAGCAACACAGGCTGTCTCGTTCCCATGTTCACATTTGTTTTGGCTCTGGGTCTCAACACTTTCATGTCCCTGAATAATGTTCTTCCTCCCCCTCCTCTTGAAATGTTATTTGCTTAAAAACACAGCAGATCCCTCCAACACTGTGAGAGTGACTGTGTGAAGTCCCAGAGAACAGACGCCCAGTTTGGTTCAACATCTCGTTCACTGTTTTGTCTTGTTTCCCCTCCATTAAGACAGTCTCATAAGGGAGCCTGGGCCACTTTGTTCAGCCCAGGGCACAGGGTGGGTCCCTTTCCAACCAGGTGACCTGACTGCCAGTCCTTTCCTGAGTGTGGGCCTTCGGTGGCCTTTGATTACCTGAAGGTCTAGTCCAGGGAATGTATATTCACCCCAGTTGCTGAAGAAAACACCCCCAAGGACACACCTTACTCTGGGGCGAGGAATCAAGGGTGGGGTAAGCATGCTGTCTCTAAGGACGGCAGATGCTTTATTCTTGCAGCAAGAAAGTGTTGCACAGCCCCCCTGAGAGTCCGATGCAGCCGCATGTCAGCTGTGTGGTTTAGCCAGGTTGCACTGCCTCTCTGAGCCCAGTTTCCTCACATGTCACATGCACACAGGAACCCGGGTGAACGTGAGACTCAGTGATGGATTTGACTGTCCGGCAGCTACATCTCCCCGCGAGGCGCTCAGAGGAGTCACGAGCGTGTTCCGTTCCCCTGCCCAGCCGCTCGTGCTGTAGCTGTGAAGACGTGATCTCTGTTAGCCAGCTCGCACGTGCTGAGTGAGGGCCTGCTCTCTGCTCACGCTGTGCTCACCGAAGGTCTCACCGCAGTACGCCTGGCCCCTCTTCCTGTGCCCCGCTCCACAGACCTTTCCTTCCCTAACTTCCCACGCGCGGGGGCAGAACAAGGCTTGCTTCTTACAGGTCACAGAGCTCAGCCAAGTTCCATCACTCGCCCAGGGTGCCACAGCTCGTCCAGGACTGAGTTGGCGGGGAAGTGTGACTTCCGGGCCTCGAGTCCAGTGCTCGTCCCCAGGTGTGTTGTTGACTCAGTGAACACACACCGATCAGGTTCCTGCTGTGACAGGCTCTGTGCTGAGACCAGAGGAGGCCTGAGGCAGGGCCGCACCCAGACGGCACGTGTGGAGGGCGGGCTCCCCGTGAACACCCTGGAAATGGGCTTGGGGAGAAGGACGGGGGTGGGGGGAGCTATGGGGGAGGGGCAGCAGAGCCCCAGGGAGAGGGGGGCCGATGGACACGGATTCTGGCTGATGTAGCAAGGAGCCAGCACCATTCCCCCAGGCCTGGGGGCACCCTGGCTTTCCTGGAAGGCACTTCGCCTCTGCACGGCTGCCCTTCCGTGTGGTCAGGGATGGGAATCAGTGCCTTTATGTTTCACCCCATCCTCTCACTTCCCCACTCCCTGCCTCAAGGGGGAACCCCTAGTGCCAGTTCATCTTTAAGTCCAGAAGGTTGAGGTGTGGCCTGGGGCACCACAGGAAGAGCTTATAGAGAAGGGGTGTCTTGCAAACCCAGCATCTGTGCTTCAGCTTTTGGTCAGTTTGAGAAATCAAATACTTATGGGATAATTAGGACACAGTTTACAGATCTTGGAGTAGAAGGCTTGGTGGTTCAGACAAAGACTTTGGAATTCAGCAGATGTGGCTTGAGTCCTGTTTCACCCTTTACAGCTGGGTGACCTTGGGCCTGGGCCTCAGCTTGTCCCTCTGTAAAACGGAATAACAACAGTGCCCACTCGTAGGGCTCCTCTGAGGATACAGTAAGCCTGGGGCCTGGCACTGCTGCTGTGGCTGTTCTTATTTTATTCACGCTTTGTTAAAAGGTAGACTCCGTGTCACCTGTTATTTCCACAAATACAGACCAGGAAGATACTAGGAAAATGGTGAACAAAAAGGTATTTTTTTTCTGGCTACTGCCTCTATTGTGGAGTTTCCTTAAATCAGTAATGTTTGGTATCAAACATGTCCTTGGTGTTAAAGTATTGACTTAAGAGGTTTCATCTGTCTCTGTTTTTCTGTCGGTGTATTGCAGGTGGTGAAGGCATAGTTGTCTTTGATCAGTTATTTTTAAGGAGGACCTGAAGACTTGGGAACCTGGGCCGAGGGAATGAGTTTAAATGTTCCACTGCCGTCTGGGAAACACATTCTCCGGGCATGTTCTCTTATTGAAACTCCAGACTCTCTTTCCAATGTCAACTCGGTCTGGGAAAGTACGGGCTGTTGATAAAGTTCCTAGGCAGCTTTTAACTTTTATCCTTTAAACTCATGCCTTAGCAGCAAGCAAAAGGCATCCCCGGACAGATTTAATTCCCTGCTCTTGGCAGATGTGAACCTTGACTGCGACCAGAGGATTCTTCTGCCCGCTCCACCCTTCCATGGGTTTGTCATAGGATCTGGCAGAAGGCAGCATAACCCTCTGAAAGATGCCCTTCCCCAAGTGTTCATAAATTTGCTTCTAGATCCTGCCCACAGATTGCTTTTGTCACACCAACAGCTGAAGTTACGAAAGTTTAAAAGTGCATACAGCCTTCCCAAAGACCTTGTAGAATTGCTGTTTTTCTCCCATTTCCTTTGCTTAATGGGAGGGGGAAATGGAAGCTCTGAAAGGAATGACTTGCTTGGGCCATCAGGAAAATCACTGTCAGCGGCCAAGGTTATGTTTAGGTTTTGCTCTGAGTCCTGTGTTGGGGTGGTGAGATACTCTTCTGCTATAAAACGAACTTGTACAAGTAGTAAACACAGGATAAGGATATTAAAAGAAGGAAACGTTTAATTGGGCGAGTTCCAGCATGGTCAGTTTCTTTTCTTTAAAGGGTAGCTCTTCAAAATGCATGACAGAAACGTTTGGTAAACTCCTGTAATCTTCTGAAGAGTTATATAGAATCTTAGAGTTTGCAAAACTTTTTTGCATATATGAAGGCGTTTAGCGCGCACCGGGCAGGGTTCCCATTTGCCAGAAGCCGAGAGTCTCAACCACAGTGATATCAGACAGCTGGGTTCGAGGGTTGCAGACGCCTGAAGGCACATTGAAGACTGCAGAACAAAAGCAAGAGAGTTTCATGTTAGGAAGGACTCGTGTGAGAAAGCAAAGTTGTCCCCTGTCCCTGCGGTGTCCTGAGGAGGCAGACCTGGATTCAGATCTCACCCTCACCCCTGCCAGCTGTAGGATCTTGGGCAAATGCTTGATTTATTTTCCTGGAGGCTTGGTCTTCTCATCTGGAAAATGGGAATACTGTTAATAGCGATGCCTATTCACAGGAATTCGAGAGATGAAGTGAGAAGAGCCCAGCCCATAGCTGGTCCTCAGGGAGGCCGGGGCGGAAGCGCAGCTGGGAGGGGGCGGAGGTGGCTCTGGGGCCAGGATGCCATGGGGCTGGGTTGAGGCCTCTCACTAACCGCGGGCAGTGTCACTTGGTGCCCGCTGACCATCCGTGTGTACCCTGGGGAGTGGGCACCGGTGTCTGGGGCCTTCTCTGTGCTGCGCTCTTTTATATACATTTTCTTACCTAACTCTCCCAGCAGCCCCCAGAGCAAAGGTGTTCTCACTTTCATTTTAAAGATGAGGAAACTGAAGTTAAGGGGCTTGGGAGGTGAGGGGGAGGCTGCCCAGTGGCTTAGCACGCCTCCTTGCCTCACGCTGCATCCGATCCCGTACAGGCAGTGGCTGCCACGTGGCCTTCTTTTAAAAAAAATTTTATATGTATGTGCAGTACAGTTCATTCTTTGGTGTTTAGTTCTGTGAGTTTTGGCAAATGCATAGACGGAGCGGGCTTTTTAAATTTAAAATCGTGACGTAAGAAAAAAATTTTTTTCTGTTTAGCTTTGTATCTCTATGAGATGATGGATGTTCAGTAAACGTATTGAGATCATCGTTTCATGACGTGTGGAAGTCAGATCATGATGCCGCACACCTGAGACTTACACAAGGCTGTATATCCATAATATCTCAAAAAAGCTGGAAGAAAAAAAATTTTTAACTTTTGAGATCATTGTAAATTCACATGTAGTTGCAAGAAATCATAGAAATCGCGTGTACCATTTACTCAGTTTTCCCCAGCAGTAACATCTTGCAAAACTATAGTACAAATCACGAGCAGGAAATTGACACCGATGCGATACAGTCGAGATACAGAACATTTCCATCACAAGGATCCCTGCCGGTGTCTTTTCATAACCACACCCAGCTCCCTCACCCCCATCCCAAGCGCCCGTTCAAAGCCCCAGCAACTACTAATCTAGTCTTCATTTCTGTCATTTTGTCATTTCAAGAATGTTATGTAAATGGAGTCATGCAGTAATTAACCTTTGGGGACTGGGGGTTTTCACTCAGCATAATTCCCTGGAGATTCGTCCAGGTAGATATCAATAGTTCGTCCCTTTTTAGTGCTGAGGAGTGTTCCATGGGATGCTCTTCCACAATTTGTTTAGCTAGTCACCCGCTGAAGGACATCTGGGTTGTTTTCTGGTTTTGGCTGTTATGAACAATCATGTGCAGGGTTTTGTGTGAACGTAAGCTTGCGTTTCTCCGGGATAAATGCCAAGGAGTGCACTTGCTGGGTTGCGTGGTAGTTGCTCGATGGGGCTTTGAAGGATGCATCTGGTGTGCAGAGGCAGGTAGAGGTGGGGGCTTTGCTGCAGGTGGACACCAGTGGGAAGCACAGCCCGGGAGCTCACCCCTGATACCCTGGGTGAGTTGCTCCGTCTGTCTGTACACTGTTACTACTTAATCTGTCGTGTATTGATATATAAAGCACCCGGTACACAGTAGGTGCTCAGTAGATAGAAGCTGTTCTTAACGTGGGTTAAGAGAAGACCCACGAGGCCAGAGCAGGATCTGTGCCCCAGAGGTGACCTCAGGAGGCCTTTCCCTTGCCCCCTGTGGGCTCTGGGGCACCTCCTTTTTACCTTCGGCAGAGCTGTGCACCCAGTCGTCCCTCAAAGGCCGAGTTCCTGGCTTCTCCCTGAGAAGTACCTGGCCCCGTTCTCGGACTGGGCTCCGAGTCTCTGGACGGGCACTGGCGTTCCCCAATGAGCTTGGCCTGGCCCATGCCACGGATCAAAGGAATCCCAGGGAATTCCAGATTGTGCCAGGCTCTGATGGTCTGGATTTGCCTCACAGGGTCTGAGAACGTGCCCAGATCATTTCAGATGTTGCTACGATTTAGCCGAATTCCAGAAACGTGTGGAGCTCTTGCTGTAGTCGAGGCACCGAGCTAGGTGCTGCAAAGGGTTCAAAAAAAATCATTCTCTTTCAACAGATCAACCCAGCCAACTCCAGCTCCTTTGGGAGCATCCTATGGCCACATGATAAAGTCTGGCATTCGGAGCCTTTGGTCTGGTGTGACTCTGTCTTTCCAGCCCCTTGTCCTGCTGCCCCCTCTCCACGTGCCCTGTGTGCCTGCCAGCAGTGTGCTCACTGGCCCCCCGCCCCCCCACGCCGTGTACAGGCCAGGCTGCCATCCTACGCTCACGCTTCCCTCTTCCCAGGTGCCTCTTCCCTTCATGTTGAAACCTTGCCTATTTTTAATCAGAAAGGCGTTATATGCACTGGATGAAATACTCAAATAGCACGTGTCCGTGTGTAAGGCTATACGCTCAAAGTGCCTTCTCCCACTCCAGGGCCACGTGGTTATGGGACCATGCTGTACTCCTCTCCTTGCTATTTTCATTTACAGTGTTATCTTAGAGAGTGCTTCATATCTGTACCATTAAAATTGCCTCACTAACACTGCAGTAAAGGTGACATGGTATTTGTTGACATAGCTACACTGTGATTTCTGTTACCAGTCACCTGCTGATGGCCGTCTGGGTTGTCCCCACTCCTGGGCTCTTCCAGGCAGTGCTGCGTGTCATTGGTCCCTGTGCAAAGGGGTCTGTTTATGACTCAGCCCCAGGGCCCCCCTCCTCCATCTGCCTTCCATAGCTGTGGTACCTGTGTTCACAGTACTGTCTTTCCACGACTCCTGAACACAGGGCTTGTGCAGGACCTTCCTCCTCCTTCCAGTGCCTGCCATGTTTACTGACCACCCAGTTTCCAGGAGCATATGGTGCTCTGGTATTCACCAGTCATGCTGCCTCTGTGCGACCTGGCCTTTTGTAGGGGCTCCAGTGGGAGCAGAGCTGCGAGAGCTGGGACACCTGCACCACTTCCTCCATCCAGCTTCGTGCTTGGTACACAGCGGCTGCATCGGATGGGCTAACGTGTTTCCATGGCGATAAGACTTCTACAACATCGTTCTTACTGGCCGCCTACTGTTTCACCAGAGGCATGGGCCATAATACAGCCAGTCACCACCACCCCCCTTTTTTAAAAAATTTATTTATTTATTTTTATTTTTGGCTACGTTGGGTCTTCGTTGCTGCGCGCGGGCTTTCTCTAGTTGTGGCGAGCGGGGGCTACTCTTCGTTGTGGTGTGCGGGCTTCTCATTGCGGTGGCTTCTCTTGTTGTGGAGCACGGACTCTAGGCGCGTGGGCTTCAGTAGTTGTGGCTCGCGGGCTCTAGAGTGCAGGCTCAGTTGTAGCACACGGGCTTAGTTTCTTCACGGCATGTGGGATCTTCCTGGACCAGGGCTCGAACCCCTGTCCCCTGCATTGGCAGGTGGATTCTTAACCACTGTGCCACCCAGGCAGCCCAGCTAGTCTCCTCTTGATGGAATTTAGCTTTGAAAAGTTTTGATGGAATTTCCCTTTTAAAAAAATTTGAGAGGACAGATGCTTGGGTGTCCATTGCTGAGAAAAGATTGGGACTCACAGGCTCCCCCATGAAACTAGTGGCAGTAGCTACTTGTTTATTGAGCAGTTCTTCAAATGAGCTAGGACTTCTCACCGAGCAAGCCGAGCTCTCTTTTCTTATGATGCAGTCATCTTCTGAGGCAGGCACTGTTGTCCCTATTGTATGGAAAGGGAAACCAAGGCTCAGAGAGAAAGTAACTTGGCAAAGGTCACTCAGACGATACGTTTCAAGAGCTGGGATTCCAGCTCAGGTGTGCTTGGCTCAGGACCTGAGCTTGTAACCACCGAACCCTCCTGCCTTGTTAGGGAAGAAGGGAATGGGGAGGGCGGGTCACCCCTGGGCCTGGGGTAGTGGCTGGCGGCCCCAGAACTGAATTGAGATTGTACCTAGAGAGAAGACGGCCTCTATCAGGCCTCATCTCCGTCTCTGATTGGCACAAAGGGTCCTCTTGAAGGGAGAGTCCACGGCACCACTCCAGGCACTCTCCTGCTCACATGGCCCGCCCTGCTCCCAAGCCAAGCGTCCAGGGGGCTGGCGGGCATTCCTGGCTCGGCTTTCTGGCCAGACTCGGAGGAGTGATCTGAAATTCTTTGCTGGGGCAGATCATACTTGGTCAGAACGTTTCACTTCTAGATTGATGTGGCTTTGAAACTCTGCATCAGGTCTCCCAGTGTGACCTGGGAGCCTGGAGACTCCACCGGCCCTCCCTCCTGAACAGTCAGTCCTTTGAAAATGTATTGATTTCCCTCCTTCCCTTCCCTGCTTTTGCACTTTGGATGAACCTTGTTTTCGAAGAACAGTAGAAGGTAATTTTCCTCTGCTCGCCAGCTGGCCCGTAATTGAGCAATTTCAATAACACCCACTGTAAAGTCTAATCGAAGTAAACAGGAAAATATGATTTACAATCTGGACGGCAAGTAAATACCAGGGTGCAATTAATTTTTACACAGAGCAGCAGATTCTAAAACATTTTCCTGCACTGACCAGTTTGATTTTAATTACAGATTAGGAGCTGCTTTTTATTTATTCATTTTTTACTATTGTTATCGTTACTTTTTACTTTTTGATGGTGATCTTCAGGTTCCTTGGATCTCTGTGACTTCCTCTGAAGGTGTAACCACAGAGGGGTGGGATGGAAATAGGATCAGAGAAATTAATTTGTAAGGAGCGATTTTCCCAACCTGGACTGAAGGCTGCACTCTTTGGGCTTTTGCTTGGTGAGAGATGAGGGTGGGTCGGGGAGATGTTCCGGGCTGTGTAGAACGATGATGAGAGAGGGGCCCATCACTGCTGGGAGCTCAGAGGGGTGTGCGCAGGCCGTGACTTGGTTTGGCTCATTCTGAGGAAGGGGACGGAGACCCCCGGTGTTGCAAATGTGTCATTTCGGAATCATGGTGCTTCCAAGGATGGGAAGTATGTGCCTTTAAATGGACCCTCCTGGTTCTTCCAGTGGCTTCCGTTCAGACCTGGGCGGAGAACAGGAGCCACCTTGCCGGCTGCCTGAGGGCCAAGCCCTTGGGCTTTGACTGCAGGGTCGCCTGTGTCTGACCTCAGCCGACCTCGGGCTGTCTGTAGGGCTAGCTCAGCGCAGGAGGTCACATGGCTTGAGCGCACTTTGGGGACAGCAGTCTGTGAGCAGCCCAGACCCCGAGATCTGTCTTAAAGGTGCCATGAGGCTGAGCTGGGATTCACTGTTGTGCCCACCAGGTGTTGGCTTTAGGGACACCCTAAGGCTGGCCTGTGGGTGGGTGAGGACTCCGGGAAGGCCATTCCGGCCTTCGTGGCCCCCGCCAGCATACATCTCCTGCAGCGGAGAGGCGGTTCCGTTCCCCAGCAGGGTCCCAGCGTGAAGGGGAGGGGGCGGCTCTCTCGGGGCCCGGGTCTGCCCCAGTCCTGAATCCCTTTGCGTTTCCTTTGTCTTTCCAGGGAGTTGACCACACTTGGCCGTTTCCTGGAAGAGCCCCACCCCGAGGGTGAGCAGCCGATGGGGAGCCGTGTCTGCTGACGTCACCATCTGGGGGGTGCCCAGGAGGTCGCCTCTGCCCAAGCCTGCCCGCCCGAAGATGGCTCGTGCCCACCCTGGGCTGGCGCCCAGTGCCTGAGGCCCTTACCATGGTGATGGTCCTAAGTCAAAGCCTCGACAAGCAGGGAGCTGACCCCGTAGCGTGCAGGACCTTCAGCCCTGAGCTGGTAAGGACCCGGTGGCCTGGCTTCTCTGGTGACCCTTTTGAGGCCCGATATCCAGGTGGGGCTGTGGATGGAGCAAGAGGGCTTAGCAGATGTGCCCAGAGGGCCCGCAAGCAGAGCTCTGGGAGCCGTGGCAGGTGGGGCAGTGGAGCAGAGTCACCCGGAGCCCGGCTTCGCCCTCACAAGAAGGAAGTGGCCAGCCCAGATTTGAGTCCTCTGGCGAGCGGGGAGGGCAGGCCAGCACCCTGGTAAATAATACCAAGCGTGCTTCTGCCGCCCCTGCCAGGCTGAGACCCACATTCCTTCTGGTCTCCACCCGGTCAGGAAGGTGGTTTCCAGAAGGCGGGGTGGTACCGAGATAAGGCCGGGCCTCCAAAGGGCAGTCAGCGCGAGCGAGAGCTGCCACCTCAGGAGTGTCCAGAGTGGGAGACAGTGGAGAAAGAAGGCGCGGCCTGGCGGCCAAGGTGGTGGGCCTGGTGGCGGCTGCCCTCTGCAAGGGTGGTCCTCGGGCCACGTGGCCCAGTGAGCTGGGCCAGAGAGGCAGACAGCCGGCCCTCTTAGGCCGAGAAGAAAACGGCCTCCCCACCCTCCTTGTAGCCCTAATTCCTCAGAAGTGGGTGGGCTGCTCCCCGGCAGAGGGAGCTGAAAGCAGTCCCGCTCGGGCATAAACACTCTTGGGGGGGGGGTTTGCACGTGGGTACGTCCCAGGGACTCTCTGCTGCTTCTGTGGTCAGGGATGGGGGCACTGTCCGGGGTCATGTCACCCAGCGCCCCTCCTGGCGCCCTCACAGCCCCTCGTGAGACCCCACGCTAGCACCTAGTGGGCTTTCTCCCCTGATCTCACCCCACGACCCAGGTCGAGAGCAGGCAGGTGAGTCTTAGGTCCTCATAAGAGCTTGTGAAAGCCTCCAAGACCTGTGTCCACTCCACAGGCCTTCACGGAGCACCTTGGGCTGAAGGAATTCCGCAAGATAAGTAGGGTCTCTGCCCATCACTCCTCCCTTTCCAGTTTGTGTTGAATATACATCTGTCAGTAGAGTCCCTCTCATCATCCCCACTGCTGCTGCTCTGGTCCCTCCTGCGTCCTCTCCCATCTGGATTCTTTTGGGAACTGGCCCCCGCTTCTGGCTCCTTTAGCCTGTTTGCATTACCCAGCAGCCAGAGGGAATGCAAGTCAGACCGTGCCTCCTCTGCTCAGAGCCTTCCACAGGCTTCCCGTCTCAGGCTGAGCAAACACCAGACTCCTACTGGGATGTATGAGGTCTGCTGTACTCTGGCCCCCGTGACCACTGTGCTCTCTCTCAGCTGCTCTCCGCCACTGACTCTGTTCAAGCCACGCCGGCCCCCCTGCTCTACATGCCTCAGGGCTTGTGCACTTCTTCCCTGGCCTGGAACACTCCCCTTTAGCAGGACTCTCTCCCTCCCTCCTTTTCTTTGGCCACTTGGCCTAAAATCTAATTCCACTACCTCCCCTACCTCCTGACCCCCATGTACTGCCTGTCCCCTTTTCCCTGTCCTTTTCTTTCCAAGGCGCTTCACCACTTTCTAACATTTTGATCTCGTTCACTGAATGACTCCTGCCCCAGAAGGTGAGCTTCACAAGGCAAGAACTTTTGTCGCTCTTGCTCCTTGCTGAATACCCAGTGCCTGACCCTGGGGCCTAGCGCATGGCAGGTGCCCAGGGGACATTTTGGAGCGAGTGAATGCGGGCTCCTGTAGCCCAGCTTCTCAGCTCGTCATCGTTCAGTCCCTTCTCTGCTGCTCAAGTTCACGGCTGAGGGGGTGCAGGTATGAGTTGCTCTGTTTTCTGTGGTTGGTGGGCGCCTTCCCGCTGAAATTAAAGCACTCGTGTAGAGTAGCTCTGACCAAAAAGCAATGGCTCTCAGGGTGAGGGCCTCCTGGAGGGCCCAAGGGAGGCCCCCTCTGGCTCCAGCTGTGCTGTTTGCCTCCGTTGCCGCCGCTAAACTTGGTTCCATCTGGGGGTGGGCCTGCCTGGGCTTGGCCATGGAGCTGGGTCCAGGGCCCGTGGGCCCATGGTCAGCTGAGCCGGTCTTCAAAGAGACAGGGCCTGAGCCCTTGCCAGGAGGAGTGCGGCCTCCCAGCCCCAGCCGGGGAAGGAAAACTCATCTTCTCAGAAAAAAAAAAGGAGAGAAAGCCAAGGGAAGCAAATGGCCATTGAAGGGGGCTCGGTGGCTTCACAGGTCGGGGTCTGGCCTTTCTTCCCACACCCCTCCCCTTCTTGGAAAGTCATCGCCTTCTGTGTTCCTTCTCTTCTTCCCTCCCCTGGACTCCCAGATGGGCAGGCCAGCTGTGGGCAGCAGCCACCTTTGGAGAGCGGCCTTCTCCTGTGTCAGTTGGTGGGTGCATCACAGGTTGTCAGCACGTTACAGGTCTGGCCTGGGTCTGCTCTCACGGTGCAGGTGGAAGCACAATGAAGGCAAGGGGGAGGATGGGAGCGTGGTCTGTGCGGGGCCTGCAGAGGTGCCGTCACCCCTGCCTCTCCGGGAGCCTCCCCCAGCCTGCTGAGGGGTGGGGACTCGTCCATCTCTACCTGCTATACAGGCAGGAAACAGAGAGCCCAGGGGATGGAGGGCCCAGGTCACACAGCTGGCGAGCAGGGTGCCAGGACGCAGGCTTCAAGTCCAGGCCGTGTTCACCCACCGAGGCTCTCACGCCTGCCCCTACCCGGCTCCTGAGGCTGTCGTCCTGGAATCCTCTAGGCCTTGGGGAGAGGCACGGCTGTAAACAACCAAAGAAAGACCCTAAATAAGACCAGCCTAGTGATGACATCCACAGAATGTACGATAAACTGATTAGAATTTGCTCTGAACAGCCAGCAAGGTTGAGAGGAAGATGGGGGTTTTGCTTCAGCTTCCTAAACGGGTAACATCATCCTCATGTAAATACCATCAAGATAATAACAGGAAAGATGGAAAAGCTTTTCTCTTTTGTTTTCTAATCAGACTAAGAAGATAACAGAAGTTGGGGGTTCAGATTAAAAAAGAAATCATGAATCACCACAGGCCGCTTTGGAATTAGGGAAGTGAGAGGCCCCGCAGTGAGGACAGAGCCTAAAACTGCAGGTGACGGTCCCCTGGGGGCTTGGAAACACTGGGAGAGGAGAAGCTTGGGCCCCCCTGGGCCCTGGCCGCCCCTCCCTGCCTGCTGAAGGTCCCCGTCATGGTTCTCTTGTTCTCCTTTCCCTAAAAGCTAAATGCTGGTGACAACGTGCCTGCCCCTACTCCCGAGAGAGGTGGGCAGACAGGGGACTGACAAGCACTCAGTATCGCCTTCCCCCGGGGGGACGGGGGCGGGGTGGGGGAGTGCAGTGACTCGGTTCCCCTTTCCCCCACTCCGCGCGGCCGGCCGCCTTCCTTTCCCCTGTGAGCAGCTCTTCCTCTGAGTGTGCTAACATTAGCTGCTGCCGCTGGAAGGCCGCCCGGACATCTGACCTCGGGGCTGCGTTCCCCCAGCTCTTTCCCGCCCGCCCACGCTCCGGCCAAGGGCCTGTTCTCCCTCCTCCCCGGCCAGGCCCAGCCTCCTCTCCCCGGCAAGCCTCCCAGCCTCTCTCAAGTCTGGAGACCAGCGGGAGCTGGGGTGCACTGCTCCCTGGAGGGCGGGGGGCGGAGGCCAGAGCGAGGCTCCAGGCCGCCTCACTTTGCTCAGCCTCAAGGTATTTCCGGCCACAACAGACACCCGTTTTGGGAGCAGGTCCTTCCTT
Organism: Balaenoptera musculus; assembly: GCF_009873245.2. Classification (NCBI taxonomy): domain Eukaryota; kingdom Metazoa; phylum Chordata; class Mammalia; order Artiodactyla; family Balaenopteridae; genus Balaenoptera; species Balaenoptera musculus. Next base: position 7,542,235 of record NC_045800.1, read on the forward strand.
CCAGGCTTGTCAGATTAGGACGCCGAGGCTAAGTGACTTGCCCGGCAGAAGAGTTCAGTGAGTATGTCCAGCCTGGCACCCAGCTGCCTGGGCACCCAGGGTCTTCATCGTCCCGCTCACCCGGAGTCGGCGTTGGGCCCCACGGCCCCAGCCAGGGCCCCTGGCCGGAATCCAGAGGTGCACAGAGCCCGAGGCAGTCCCCTGCCTCTCCCCCCACCCCCGCATCAAGGGCGAGCAGGGACACCAGGGCCCGCCCTGCCGTGGCTAACGCCCGCTCGCTCTGTCTCCATCAGCGTCTTCAAGGGCCTCCACCTAAGGGCGCCTCTCCCTCCTCAGCTTCTCTTTCTTCTCGGGCCTGGCTCTGCCTCCTGCTTTGTACTGCCAAGGTCTCACCCTGTTCCCTTCCAGAGGCTGGGGTGCCCCACTTGTACCCCTCAAGTGCGTGAGCGTGGGCCTGTTCTGCGTGGCCCTGTGGTTCCCTGTAGCGCTGCATCAGGAGAAGGAAAAGTGATGTGATTGCTTTAGTCAGTAGTCTACAGAGGAAAGTTATGAAGAAGCATGATTATGGCCAGAGATGAGCTCGGCTGTTTTCTGTCTGAGCTAGTTCCTCATTAAATAATGACCTGAATTGTGTCTTTATTTAAGTCAGGGTTTCTTGCGTTACTTAGTCAGACAGATGGCCCCTGGAGCCTCAATTTGATTTCCAGCTTTTGCCTTTCCTATGGAAGATCTGATTCCCAAACGTTCTCTGGTGATCCAAGGAGTCTCCCAGACACCAGGCTCTGCCCTGGGGGAGGCTCAGGAACAGAGGCTTTGGAGTAGGAGAAATACCCCGGGGAGCCGTGCTTATTGTTCTGTTGCACTGCAGACCCCAGCCAGGGCTTGGGCGTGCACTTGTGTGCGAATGCTGAGTGTCTTGTGAAACCTCAGATGGTGAGAGTTTCCCCTGAGGCCTGTTGGCCTCACCACATCGTCCACGTAGTGATTGGCTCATCCTTCCCACTGGAGTGCAGAAGGCTCAAAGGGTCTGGGAGGCTGGCTGCAGAATGGCACAAACCAGTGGGAATAGAGCAGCCCTGGACAACTTGGTGCCCAGTGGGAACCTCGCTGTTGGGCCCAGGGAAAGTGGCCAGCAGTCAGAGTGTGCCTGGGGCCTAACACCCTGGGAAGCTGTTGACTACGTGATGTTCTGGCCTGCCCACAGCCAGCCCAGCTCACGCACGGGACTCAGAAAGCAAGATGGGGGCCTGATCCCATCTTTTTTTTTTTTTTCTTTACCCCAACAGGAGGCAGAAAGCCCCAGGGGGAAGTAGTTAGCTCATGACTATTTCAGGCCATATGTTTGACCTTAAAATTGCTGCTGTCCTATCAGTCAGCATTTCTCCATAATTATTTTGATGGAATTTGTCTACACACACAGACCAGTGTGAATTGAGCGTCATGAAGAGGATGAAGGAAAAGAAAGAGGAAGAAGCTGTATTTCAGGCGGGGCGGGAGGGTGGGGGGAACTACACTGCTCTATACATAGTTTGGCAGGTTTTCTTACGTCTTTTTAGTTAAGCAGGTTTAACTTATAAATTATGTTTCCTCCTGGCACTAGAAGCCTCTGCCCAAAAATCACTTTGAGCAGTTGCATGATATTCCTTCAAGTAGCTGAGCCACGGCCTACTTCACCATTAGCCTCTTGAAGTCCGGCACGAAATTGGCCAGGGTTCCTCAGTTGTAAGCAGCTGAGACTGTCTCCCACTGATTTACACCAGAAGAGAATTCCCTGGAGCGATTGAGAGAAATATGGGAGGGGAGTTGGTGAATGAAGCCCCAGAAAGGGCAGGGACAGGGTAGCCGGAAGGATGGTGGAGGCGGAGGCTTGTGGCAGGCTCGGGGCCTCCCCGCGGGCTGAGCCAGCCCGCACCCCCTCGGTCCAGGAGTCGCAGCCCCGGAGCAGGAGTGTCTGGTGGGCCACAACCACCCCGTGCCAGGGGGATAGAGACACAGTCCCACCAAGACACTGTCCGGTGAGGGAGGGGAGGAGTCCCAGTGCAAAACTGGGGTGCTGCTAGCAGAATAAGGGGGTGCACCACCAGGCCGTGCGGTTTCACATGCTCAATGAGGGGAGCGGTCGTGGGGCTTACCCAAGCCAGGGGACACGGAGAAGGTGTTCCTTCGAGTCGTAAGATCTCCGTGCGAGGGATGGCCCGTCCACGTGTGCCCCTGGGTGCAGAGTCAGAGGCCGCGTGGGGAGCCTGGGCGGCCCGGGGGTCGACCCCAACTTTGGTGCTCTCCCCCCTTCTCCGCTGAGTTTTGACTTGGCACAAGCCCAGAGAGTTTGGGAGGCAGCAGATCCTGTCCAGTGAAAATCCTTTTCTGTCGGCCCTGCATTCGCCAGGCGTGTGGCAGCAAGAGCAAGACAAGCTTGGGCTGACAGGTGGGCATAGCAGTCGGTCAGCAGAGAGTCACGTGGCGCCTGCTCTGTGCCGGGAATATCGGAGACAGGACAGCAGCCTCGAGAAGCTTGATTTTGGGGGGAGTGGAGCATGAGCAGAGAAACAGATGAACTCGTGCACACGGGGAAAGCGTTAAACAAGGCCACGTGGAGAAAAGCGCGGGTGGGGAGGGCAGCTTTCGGCCGGGATGGTCGGGGAAGGCCGCCAAGGAGGCCACGTGACAGGAACCAGCCACAGAGCAAAAACCCTGAGGCGGCCGCGAGCTGGGCTGGTCCCGAGCTGCGTGAGTGAGGCCGGGATGGACGGAGGTTTGGCTCTGGTGGGCTGCGAGGAGGGGGCGCAGCCGGGTTTCAACCCGGTTGCTGTGGGGAGTGGTTGGAGGGTTGTGAGCAGAGCAGCCACGTGGCCTGGTCCCCCTGGGTCTGTGTGGAGGATGGAGGATGGAGGACGGGCCGGGGCGCAGGGCGGGGACCAGGTCGGGGGTTCGTTTGGTCCCTCGGTGGAGGGTGGTGGGGCTCGAGCCGGGCGGCGTGGGGCAGGAGAAGCAGTCGTTCCGAGCGTGTGTTCTCCAGCCTGGCGAGCGGGTCTGCGGCAAACGCAGACAGGTCCTCGCTACGTGAATGAATGAGTGAGTGAGTGAGTGAGGGCCGGGGAGCCCTGCGCGCTGGCCCAGTGGCTCCTGTCCGTGGGCACGGACCCCCCCCAGCATCTCTGGCGCCCACTCACCGGCCCCCATTCCTGGGAGGGCTCCCAGCTGCCCCTCTGTCTGGAGCACAGCGGCCTGGCGGGGGGGAGGAGGGGCCGGTGAGCAGTGCCCACCTGACCATCAGCAGTCAGTTTGCTTCCCGCTGTGTCTGTAAACCCAGGCCTTCCTCGGTGGCCCCAGTGCAGTGACACGTGGCCCCTGTGTCTCGTGCCCTCCTGCTTGCCCTGGCCCGGTCCTGGTTTGGGTGTCTGTGGGCTCCCAGCCTGGGTGGCTCCCCTCGCCACCAGGCGCGGCGGTGGGGTGGGGAGGGACGGGGTCTGTGCTTCCCGGGGGGTGTCTGCTTTGTGCTGGGGCTCCTGCAGCGTCGGGGCCGCCTCCCTCGAACAGCCGGGCCTGTGGCACCAGCCAGGCCCAGCTTCTCTCTCTCCGAACCTTCTCTGGGCCGTGGGGCCTGTCTGGCTTCCGCAGGTGACGCTGCCCGGAGGCAGGGCTCTGAGTGTCTGTCACCCGCTCTCCCTTCAGTGACTTTGGCGTGAGCTGGGAGGGAGGCAGAGGCAGCCGTCTCTAACTTTTTCCAGATACTTCCCCGGGTGGACTCCAGGAGGGGGACCTATCCTGAACACATAAGGATTGTTTTAAACCCAAGATGGGGGACTGGAGGAGGGCGGCCTTGCCCGCCTTCCCCCCCGGCCCGTTAAGTTCCTTCTGGTCCTTTAGAAGCAGCTCTGTTTGCCCCCCGGAAGCCAGCCCTGACCTCCAGCACCCCAGCACCCACGGCCTGGCCCACCTCCCTCCAGTCCCACTCTCTGTAGCTCAGGGGTTTGTGTGACTGTGGCCTCTGTGACGTGTGAGCTTCCTTAGGGCTGAGGCGGGCGTCCTTCACCTCCGTGTTCCAGACTGGTCAGGACGGACCCTTGATAACCTGATGGATGAGCACGTTGCTGACCGAGGGCAAAGGTCCCTGACTCGGGCAGCTGAGGACAGGGGTGGGGCAGCTGCTGCCAGACACCGGCTACCCTCTTATCTGGGTGGGCCGGCTGTTCCTGGTCAGCACCCCCTCCTCCTTCCAGGCCTGAAAGAGCCAGGGCCTGGCTTCCTGCCCACTTCTTGGACCGGTAGCCTTGCACGTCCGTGTCACTTGGGGCTCCTCTCAGCAGCTAGAGCCCTCTGTGACCGCTGACCCCTCTGGAGCTGAGAGCTTCTTGCACCATTGCACGCTGAACCCCAGCACAGCCTGCACGTAACGAATTACCGGTACCTATTTGCTGAATGACTGGAGGAAGGAAGGAAGGCAGGAATGAGTGAGACCCTTCTTCCTGGGGCCCCGATGGGCACAGATGGTGTCCTCCTCATCAGAGGTCAGAACAGGCCTCTTGACCTGGGCCTCGGCCAGCACCAGGAACCCCTGGAATGTTCCACGCTCGGGTTACTGTGTAGCCATGGAGCAAGTGCCTGGACTTGGGGTTCTTCTAGGCCTCACTGGCTTTTCACCCAATGATCACAGTGTTCGGCTGAGGCTAGGTGTGGGGTTAGAGAGGAGATGCGCGGTGTTTACAGTGGACGGGGACGCCACCGTGGAAATGTGGTGCCGAGCAGCTCAAAAGCCATAGCTATGTGTTGAGACCAGACATAACCTTTGAGTTTCTGTTTCAGTTCGTGAGGATGCCTCGGGGGGCCTCCTGGCTGCACAGCAGCCTGCAGAGCCAGGGCCACGCTCCTGAGCTTTACCCGTTGCTTCTTCACAGAGACGGAAGAGGTGTTCTCCTTGTGTCTCGAAGGGAGGGCTCTGGAGGTGGCCTCTGCCCTTCACTCAAGGTTCTTCCTGTCACCATGGACAGGAAGAGGTCCCCTGTCCTCCTAGCCTGGCTGTGGGGAGGCCTGCCTCCAGCTCAGCTCGGTGAACTGTTCACATCACAGCTCCTCCTGCACCCTCCTCTGTATCACTCACGTGGAAAAATCCCCTAGTGTCAGAAGTCACGGGGCTCTCTTGTGTGTTTTTAAAGCCCATTAACTTGATGGACTCCATAACTCACCGAAGGCTCCGGACAAAGAGCCCAGACCTAATTATGGGCAGATGTCTCTTTTAATACTTTTTTCTCCTTTCCCTAATCTGACGTTACCCCTTTAATTGTGACTTTAGCAAGGGATCAGTGCAGGGTCATGTGCAAACGTGCTTCTTATGACTTGAAGAGTGATAGCTTTTCTGGTTGTTTTCAGCACACGCCAAAGAAGATGAGTCAAGGACCGACACTTTTCTCTTGTGGAATTATGGGTGAGTAACCAAGGTGGCTGTGGACAGTCAGTCCTTCTCTAGCCCTTCCACGAGGGCCTGAGTCCTCCAGGTGAGACGCTAAAAGCACTTGCGGGACGCAGGCACAAGGAGCAGCCGTGGGGACTCTCTTCTGTGTGTTTGAACTGTTCTGGTCTCAGCGGTGCGGGAGTGGTGCAGGGGCTGCTGCGGCTGACTGAGGGGCCGGGCGCTGGTGTGTGGTTACGAATCTAATCTCCAACAGTGATCCTGAGAGTTTCTGTCTGATTATTAAAGTAATCACGTTCATTTTATTTTAATTCAGAAAATGCACCATAGTGTAACGTATAAAATAAAAATCTCTCACAGCCCCAATACACAGTTATAACTACTGTTAATATTTTGGTGTAGTTTATGTCCATTGCATTTTTTACATAGCCAAGTCCATGACGAACATACGATTGTACAAAATTATTTACAAAATTTTTTTTTCGCTTTTTTCGCTTAGTAATAATTACCATCGTTTCCCCGCAGCGCTAAAATTGCCCATTCCACGCATTTTAATGAGGCTATGGTATTGCATTGTGTGGATGATTCAAAATGTATTTAACGATGTAACTGTTTCTTGGTTGTTGGGTAGAAGGACTGTTCTGTTTTCTGTTTAACAGTGACTCAGTGTCTGAATCTTGCTCTGCCTTTTGGATTATTCCTTAGGATCGTTCCCAGGTATGGAATAGAGAGGCTGGAGAGGGGAACATTTTCATTTTTAAGGCTCTTGCTTCATATTTCTGACATGCTTTCCAGAAAGGTTGCCTCGGTACCCTGTTCCCATGCGAGTGTTAATTACCGTTTTTATAAGGGGGCCAAAAAGATGACTGTATTGACTGTATTGATTTCCCTCGGCTCCGGATGATCGGGCAGTTTCTCCTTGCGCGCCCTCCCGTGGACTCCTGCCCCCTGCAGAGACACCTCGCCACATGAGTTTCTGTAAACCAGGCTTCCACGATGGGTCCTCTCTTTCGGGTTTCAAGTTTGTCTCCGCAGGACTATGTAAAGTCTCTGTTGCCTTTTGTCTCGGCCCTTTGCCTCTGGGCACGGCGTTTTCTTCTTTAGACTCAGTTCCCTTAGGTGGGTGATGGGGGTGGTGATGGGGATGGGGGTGGTGCTGGGGGTGTCACAGTGAGCATGGTGCTGTGCCACGCGCCTCACATGCAGGACCTCCTGGACTCCGCAGCTGCTTCGGGGGGCGGGCAGGGGCGCCCACTCACATCTGGGGAAACTGAGGCCTCATGAGGTGGGTAGAGTTGGACCCGGAGCGGGTGAGGATTGTTTTCTTCTCACTCACAAGCCACAGCTCTGTGGGAGAGCCCCGGGCGGCCCTCTTGGTGCTGCCGCCCAGAGGAAGTGGAAACAGGGAGCTCACCTGGCCTTGGTTTACCCGTGTGACAGAGACACTTCTGAGGCCTGTCCCCACATGGGGCTTGACTGAACACCTCGGTGGTGGTTAATGGCTTTTGACAAACCTTCAGCGACCCATCCACGTGGCCCAGAAGCCTGCCTCATTGCCTGCTTCCTGGGTCAGACTCACAGTTGAGCTGTGGCTGGGCTGCCTTCCTCTGTCGTGTCCAGGAAGGAGAGAGGGGCTCCTGGGCACGCCAACCCCTCAGCCCAGCCAGGACATCAGCTCTGAATTGGGCCAGACTAGTGACCTGGACTGTGGAGATGTTGGTCTTTATTTCAAGGCCGTGTCGTGCATTGGGCTTCCTTGGCCTTTGCTCCAAGTGCATCATGATAAGTTGGAGCTCCTGTGGGTTCGTGATGGTGGTGTTGGCACTCACATAGTCACTGTGAACTATTTACCTTTTCTAAGCCTCAGTTTCCTCATCTGTAAAATGGCTGTTAGGACAACACTTGCCTCGTAGGCGCGCCTTAAGCACTCTGAGACGTTTGTAAGGAGGTTGGCACAGCATGAGCTCCATACACACAATAGGTGGAGAAGAGGGCTGAGACCTAAAGTGAGAATCCTGCTCCTGCAGGGGGCCTCCATGCCCAAAGGGACCACCTTGGCCTCCTTGGGGAGGGGGTGTGAGTGAGAGTCGCCCTTGCGGGGGAAGATGCTCAGGCCCAGGGACCAAGGCAGAGGCGTGTGGGGGGAGGCCTTTTCCCAGATTCCCAGCAGAGTTGGTCTGAGCCCGCAGAGCCCAGAGGCCTGCTTTTCGCTGGGGGCGGTTGGGGGGGAGCCTCTCTCTGGCCCGGGCTTTCCAGGACGGCCTGTGCTGCTGCCCCATCCAGGCTCTGGTTTGCCGGGTGGCTCTTCAGGAGGGGCTCTGCAGTGCTCCCCTCGCCCTCGGGCTCTTCCCTTCCGTGGGGTCTGTCCCCCTCCTGCTCTGCCGGCTGGCACTAGGGCACCGCCAGGCAGTGGAGGGGCAGTGGGGCAGCCACTCTGGGGGGTCTGCGCCGTTACCCCCACCCTCTCCTCGGTTTCTCTCTCTCCCACGTGCTCATCTTTCTGTTCTCAGCCCCTTCTTGGTTCGGGAGACCCTGACCCACCTGACAGCACGGACTACCAGGGCTTTTAGAAAAGTTCACCACAGTTGGTTTCAGTGGCTTGTTCTGGTAGGTATTTATTGAATACCTCCTCTGTGTCAGGCGCTTGGGGCGGGGATAGAGCGAATCAGCCCCTGCCCTCGAGGGGGTTTCTATCTGGCGGAGGAGGAAGGCCAGGGAGCAGTGGATTCCCGTGGATTAGGCCGACTTCCCCGATAGGCGCCTGAAGCGGGCCCTCGGCAGTGTAGGCGTGTAGCGCATCTTCCTGAGCCTCACTTTCCTCATTCTGCACATGGCAGGTGTTTGTGGGATTTAAAGAGACAGTGGCACCCAGGAGGTGCCGGCTCAGCCCCTGCCACCTCCACCCCTTTCCTGCACTTGCTGAGGCGGGAATGTCAGCGGTCCAAGGCCTTCCAGGCTGTGTGCTCGTGGAGACTCCGGTGGCTGCTCCAGCCCAGTGAACCCGGGACTCAAGATGTGGCCTCGCCCTGTGACCTGAGTAGCAGTGAGACTTCATCTTAGCTGTGCCTGCTTTGCCGTAGCAGGGAAGAGGACACCCAGTGGGTCCAGCCAGACTTTTCCAGAGGGTTTTGGGCCCTTCCTGGGATGGACAATGCTCAGCAAAGATAACGCATCATAGCTCTGGGGCTTCCCTGGTGGCGCAGTGGTTAAGGATCCGCCGGCCAATGCAGGGGACACGGGTTTGAGCCCTGGTCGGGGAAGATCCCACATGCCACGGAGCAACTAAGCCCATGCCCCACAACTACTGAGCCTGCTTTCTAGAGCCTGTGAGCCGCAACTACTGAGTCCACGTGCCACAACTACCGAAACCTGTGCACTCAAGGGCCCACGTGCGGCAACTACTGAGCCCATGAGCCACAACTACTGAGCCTGCGCGCCTAGAGCCCATGCTCTGTGACAAGAGAAGCCACTGCAATGAGAAGCCCGTGTACCGCAAAGAAGAGTAGCCCCTGCTTGCTGTAACTAGAGAAAGCCTGCGAACAGCAATGAAGACCCAATGCAGCCCCCAAAAAAAAAAAAAAAATCATAGTATTATAATCACCAAAACCGCCTGCCTGTCTCCTGAAGAAAAAGGACTCACGTTCTGGCCCTGATCAGTGGAATTCTCCCGTGAGAGCTGGGGACAGCTTGGCCCTGTGACTTGGGGCATTTCCCTCCTAAGCCCCCATGCAAGGGTCCTAGCTGGACACCAGGATGAGTTGGAGTTTCATAAATGTTCTTAAGGAAAACCAGGCAAGTGTATTCGGGTAGGGAGTGCCTGTTTGCTTCCTCTTAAAAAGCCACCCTTGCAAGTAGCTCAGCCTCCTCTGCACCCACTGAGATAAAATGCTTTACTAATATAATCGGCGCTCACAACAATGTTGTGTTTTGAAGTACTTCATGCTCAGTTACTGTGAGCTGGATTACAGGTCCCTCCCCACCCTTGTCTCTCCCCCCCGCCCCGTGCCCCAAGTTTGGGGACTTGATACAAAGAAGTGATTTTGTTCTTTTCCAAAGTGGTGCTCTGGGGGGACAAAGGCAGTGTGAAGTGTGGATGAGAGAAGCAGGGCAGAGTGGAGCCAGGCCACTGGCCGGCCGGGGCCGGGTGCCCATCATCAGGCTGCCCGCCCAGCCTGGTTACCGCAGGGCCCCTTCTAGCAGAGACGGTGCTGTGCCTCTTGGTTTCTTTTCTCACCTCCCAGACCGTCCTCAGTGCACCTGTGCTGAACTGGAATTTCCTCTGCAACCAGCTTCTCTGGGGAAGAGCCATGTCTGCCCGGTTATTGCGTTCTTGACACAGGAAACCTTGGTCAGGTGGCAGTCTCATGGGTGTGGCCCGCCCACCGGTTAGCTGGCCTGAGAGGCGAGCCAACCCCCATTCCTGGCCGTGACTTCTAGTGGGTGTGGACAGGGGCCTGGCTGCTCCCGAGAGGCCTTTCTGTGCTGGGGAAGGCGGGGGCTGCCCGGGCAGCCTCAGCGCGCGGCTCCCTCCCTCGGGCTCCTCCAGCGGTTGCCGTGGGAGATGCTTCTTCACGCTAACCCAGGGTCACACGTGTACTAGTTGAATCTCTTTTGGTGAAACAGGGCAAGTGGGGGGGTGAGAGGGGCCTCCACTCACCCCCCTCGCCTTGGCTAATTGCACCCCTTGAATGAGTTCCGTGTTGCAGGGACACTGGACACTACACACTCCATTTTCCTCCGCGCTCAGGCCAGGAGAAGACCGGAAATCAAATAACGTGAGAAAGTGCATGCGACACCAATTATCTGAAAGGCCACAGGGAAAAGTTGTGTAAATACAAGTCAGTGGACAGAAAACAAAACAATTCAGATGCTAAAAAAAAGAAAAGAAAATTGGGCGGAAACCCATAATTACTTTAGGAGTTATGGTAATAAATTATTTATTAATGTAAATTACTCCACAGGCAAAGAACATAGAGGAAACTTGAGCAGAAGGGCCATACATTATGTATAAAAAGGAATTATTGTAAAAATACGATAGCAGCCCTGCTTGTGCCACTCTGGTTCAGGTTTGTCAGCGTTTTAATGATAAGCCCTTATTTTCTGTGTTTAATGACTTGGCTGTTAAAGTCTGCTCTGTGCATAAAAGGGTTTCTCCCGGGGGCACCCTCTGTACTAATTTCTACGGGTGAATCATTCGGCTCTGTTGAGCTGTGCAGGTTGAAAAGATATCACTTTGAGATTTGGTAGCCTTTGGTCTTTTCACTCCACCGCTGTTTGTCACTGAAAGTGGGATGTGATTGCACCGTGCAGGAAAAAGCCAGCATTCAGAGGCTGAGCATTTTAGGTTTCTGAGAACAAACACACACATGACTGAAACAAAATGAACAACAGTGGTAACACAGCCAGAATTTCTGGTCTCTGCGGCTTTTTCCGTCTCTCAGACATGGCCATGCTGCGTATCATCACTGGACCAGGGTCTCCTATAAGAAACTGATTATTAACCAAAATAGGCTAGTATATCCATAACCAAAAGTGCACATGCATGATTTTTTTTTTGGCTGCGTTAGGTCTTCATTGCTGCGCGTGGGCTTTCTCTAGTTGCGGAGAGCGGGGGCTACTCTTTGTTGCGGTGCGCGGGCTTCTCATGGCGGTGGCTTCTCTTGTTGCGGAGCACGGGCTCTAGGCTGGCGGGCTTCAGTAGCTGTGGCTCACGCGGGCTCTAGAGCGCAGGCTCAGTAGTTGTGGCGCACGGGCTTAGTTGCTCCACGGCATGTGGGATCTTCCCGGACCAGGGCTCGAACCCGTGTCCCCTGCATTGGCAGGTGGATTCTTAACCACTGCGCCACCAGGGAAGCCCCTATGCCTGATTTTTAAAAACTTACTTTTAGTGACTATTTTTATTTATTGTGGTCATAGGTGTGACCTTTCCATCTCTAAAATAGTGTAAGGTTTGTCCATACAGAGTGCTTTCGGTTTTTCCTTGCACCATTTATTGGTTTCAGACAGTGTTTCTGGAATAATGTACAGAATGGAAGTAGGTGCAAAGTGTAGTTAGCACATGATGGCTGTTTACAGTGACAAGGGAGCCTCCCAGGCTGCCTTCTCTCCCGTGCTGGTCTGACATGGGCTGGAGAGGGGCCCCAGAGTTGCCAGAGGACAGGGGCTGGCAGCTGCCCGACTGGCCTTGGGCACCCCCAGTGTGGTGCATCGCCAGGTGGCCTTCCACGTGCAGAAATGGTCGTTAGGAGGCAGCCTGACCCAACCGCAAGAGCACGGCCTTGGGATCGCAGGCCGCTCTTTGCTAGCTGTGTGTCCGTAGGTGAGACGTGATGCTGTCTTGAAGTTCAGTTTCCCCACCAGTCACACGGGGAGTGCTGTGAATACCCCACAAGATGAGTACTGTGCTTGGGATATGTGCTCACGCTTTTTCCCAACTTCAGCCAGGATCCCAATGGGGTGTTAGTTAATTAACAGTTAATGTGGATTTATTGACAGTTTCCTGAAAAGCTCTCCCAGCTGTCAGTTTTCTGGTCTGTATAATGGCACCCAGCTTTGCTGCACACATCGGTTTAGAGATGAATCGCAGGCAGCTGCCCATTTCCCATGCTCTGTGCATACCCACAGCCCGGGTGGGAATCTGACGGAGATGGATGAAACCAGCCTTTCTGTCTCTTCAGAGTTTTTGTTGCCACTAGCTTTTCCCAGCGTATCTCTGGAGGTCGGGGATGGAGCAGGAGGTCCATTCAGAGCTGAAAGGGGCCGTCACAGGGCCCTAGTCCACACTTCCTCCTACAGATTGGGAGGCTGAGGCCCACGCTCCCAATGGCCAGTCTGGAGGGTTTTATTTACACCTCTGTACTGTCTGGGGATCCCACTGGGCCTCTTTTTGTGAGAGCAAAGACTTCCCAGAAGCAGTGGCAGCTGCCATGCGCCACCCCAACCTGGCTGGTGACGGCAGGGCCCCAGTAACCACTCCGAACCCACCAGCCTCTCGGGCATCTCCCAGTGCCCCTTGAGCCAGCCTTCCACTTGGTGGGACCAGTGGAGCGTTAGTTGTCTCCAGCCATCCTTGTCCCTTGTCCTCAGGCCTTGGCTGAGGAGCTTGGCATCCTGCGTTGTTGTTGTCCCTGAGCCCAAAACGCCACTGACATTTTATGATTTATTGCAGGTGAGGGGGCACAACCAGAGGCTGAAGCTTGGGTGGGCAGAGCCCAGGAACCTTTTCTTTCTGACACAGCTCTGAATTGAGTCTCCATTCTGGTGATACAGGGAAAGAGGCACTCCCGTGGGCCAGGGCCTCTAAAAGTTCATTTAAAAGTAGTTGACGCCATTGAGGGATAGCTCATGTCCTTGCCCTGTATGTTTTTCCACCTGTGTTCTTTTCATAAGACCGGTTTAATAAAGCTGGTTTCAGAGAGACACCTCAATTCTCTTGAGTTTCCCCTTGAAAGGGTTGGTGAGCTTCTACCCCCAAATCAAGCATAGAGTCCTTGCAGCCCTGAGGCCAAGTTAGCACAGCCCAACCCACAAGGCAGGGCAGGGCAGGGCAGGGCAGGAGACTGATGTCAGTACAATAGACAGGTGTGAAATCCAGGAATGAGTCAGCCGGCCTTGATCTGACTGAGGCCTGCTGCCCCAGCCTGGGCGGCAAGAACCTTCTGTACCTCGGGTCTGTGCTTCAGGTGTTTAACCTTTTCTAGAAACCACATTCTGCTGTGGTTATGTCACCATAAGGCAGCCTCTAAACACAGGACAAAGATATCCAAGGCTGTAAATATCCTCTGTCTTCTGAACATAAGAAGGCTTGCAGTCCACTCAGAACCTGGGCCCCTGGGAATCTCCCTTCAAGTTTAAGGGCAGAAATGGAAACAAGAACATTTGAGGTCAGATGCTGTTTGTGTTCCTCTGGGTGTTTTCTTTCTCTGAGCTCTGGATCTGCGCACCCGGCAGCCTTCTGCCCTCCTTCGTCAGGGGTGGCTTGAGGACCAAAGCCTGTGATGCGGCTGGGGGGTCTGAGCTCCTGCCCCCACGTGTGTGCCCGTCGGCTTCTGTGCCTCGGGGAGTGTCAGGCTCGGTCGTGGCGCCTCGGCTTGGACAGGCACCGTGGAGGCCACCTAGTCAGGCCATCTGCGAGAGAGCTAGATGCTTACGTGGCTCGTGTGTTTTGCGTAGTTTGCCCCACATCCGTGGGAAGAGTGCCGTGTGCGCTGATGCTGCTCCTGTGTGTGACCTCAGCCTTGTGAAGGCAGGCTCGGCAGGGAAGTGGAGGAGCTTTAGCTGCTCCTGAGGGTTGAAGTCAGGGGGGCTTGCCGAGAGCCTGAGTGGCCCTGTGTCCCGGGGCTGTGCCCCGTCTGCTGGAGGCGTGGTGCTGGGAACCTCCCTGAGAAGCTCTAGGCCACAGTGTGTCTCGGCGGGAGGGGGGCTCACGCTATCCCCTTCACGTGAATGGTGGGCCTCTCGGGCCTTTCCCACCGGCCCTCCATCCAGAACATGCCGTGCAGCTCGGGGTCCCCACCCCCTCCTGTGAGAAGGGACCTTGAGGAACTTGAAGGGCGGAGTCCTCCTTCTCCGAAATTCTACTTTCTGTTGTTGGCCCCAAGCAAAACAAACACCAGAACGCCAGTGTTCAATGACGTTCTAAGTCCAGATTTTTAGCGACTGGGATGGTCAACCCTGCAGAAGCTTCCTGGTGTGTCTGGGTGGTCTGACTGGACTGCCGCAGAGGTGTGTGAGAACCCAGGCCCCTGTGTAGCCTGCAGTCCAGAGCAGCGGTTCTCAACAACTTTGTGTTAAAATAACCTGGGGAGTTTATTAAAATGCAGGCTTCTACCCCTAGAGATTCTGTGTATCAGAATCTGGGCCTGGGAATCTGCATTTTAACAACCCAGGGGATGCCCCTGCAGGTGGTCCTGAAACCACACTTTGAGACATCCTCGTGCAGAGCGTCCAGGTTCCCGTTCCAACCAGACCCCACAGAGATGGGTCCCCGGTTGCAGAAGGGCCGAGGCTCAGCCGTCCGAGCCTTCTGCAGCGTGGTCACAGTCACGGCTGCCGTCTCGAGAGCCTGTTCCGTCCTCGCAGGCCCTGTGCGAGGCAACTCTTTAGTTCTCAGAACAGCTCTGCAGGGTGGTCATCACCAGTCCCCTCGTTTTATAGATGAAGAAACGGAGGCTCTGAGAGATTAAGTCACTTGCAGAGCTGAGGCTCGAACCCAAGTCCACACCCTTCCCACCACACCAAGTGAGCCCTGCTCAGTGGAATCCCCACGTCCATGGCCATTGTCACTTCTGGAAGAGTTATAGTTGTTTGTGCAGAAGTGGTATTGAATGGAGGGGCGGGGGTGTCCGGTATCCTCTCCTTGGAGCCGAACCGAGGCCTTTTGTACACCGTGACGTTGGGCCTAACGCTCAGGGCGGTTTGCCATGAAAAATTAGCTTCTATTCCTGTTTCTTTTGTCTGGTGACCTGACCCAACAAATCGCCTTCTGTTCCCTGAGCGAAGGGGGAAAACACAAGGGCTAAACATAGCCTCGATTGTTTTTACTTTTCTTATATTGTACTTCGTGAAGCGATAAAGATAGAAACAATTAAAATATTATCTGCTCCGCAGACAGAACAAGTGGCCACCTGGCTGGTGTTGACACACAGTAGCAGTGCTCAGTATCGGGCAGTGCTTCGTGTTTTCAAAGTATCTTAGCTATTGTGGTGCCAGCCAGTGTCCTGGCTAGTTCATACACAACCATCCCTGGCCGTGGTGGGATGGGGAGTTCAAGGCACAGCCCAGGTTGGACCTGCCTGGCCAAGGAACGGTTACCTATGCCAGGGACAGAGGATAAGCGAGACCAAGTGAACACCCATGGTCTGCTCTGTAGTTTTTATCTGCACTTCGTCATACCCTCCTTCTTCCACCCACCACCGGCTGAGGTCTGCTGTGTGCCAAGCTGTGTGCAGGGCACGGGAGGGTCATGCTGGGACTGTGCTCCAGAACTTCTAGCTCAATAGATGACATAGACACGTGAACAGATCATTAAAGTTCAGTTAACATGAGCCACGTGATTGAAAGTCTAGGCAAAGAGCTGCAGGTGCCCAAGGGCTTGTATGGGAGGGCGTATCTGCAGAGGAGGTGATGTTTGAGTTGGCTCTGAAATGGGAAGTAAGAGACTGGTGCAGGTCTCTGCAAAGGTGTGAAGGCATGGAAGAGCTCACGTGGGAGGGGAAGCTGCAGGTCCACGGCGGTCGCGCTGTACCCGCATTTAACCGGTGGATTGAGTTGAGAACTGACTCTTTTACTCCTCCCTACAACAAAGACATCTATGTATTAAGGTCAATAGAGGCTTACTCTTCAAAACAGAAACAGGTAGTTCCTGTAGGCAGGTAGGAGCACGCGAGAGTTAGCCCTCCAACCCCAGTTCCCACTGGGGATTTGATAGTTAAACCGCAAAACAAGTCGAATGCACACCCCTCTGCAAGAGATGCCACCTGTGCTCCTTCCTGCAATCGATTTATTAAACTTTAGTTTTATGTACTCTTCAGGGCTTTGTACACAAAACCAGGAGGAGTGGGCTTTATGGGCTGTTTCAGGGGTTTTCAAGGATGATCTTGGCTCTCCCTGACTCTTGTCTCACTTCTGCTGTCACAGGAAGTCCGGCGTGCCTGGAGCACAGGGCCTACTGGGGAGACCACGAGTAGACGGGGCCCACGACATGTGCGGGCCTCAGAAAGTTCTCTGGGGGCAGAAAGGAAATGGGACTGGAGTAGGGAGGCCCGAGTTAGGAAGCACCAAGATCACAAGGTAGCCAGTGGAGAGACAGGATGTTCATGCTTAACTGGCTTCCACTTGCCCTTTGTCTCACTATCTCCCTAGAGATGGGGAAAATTCCAGGGCAGTGAAAGAAAAATGGAACAGAAAGTGGTATCTTCTGAGGATAGGACCAATCTCTTTTAATTTCCCAGGTTTCCCAAGGCCTAGGACAGAGACCGTCTCCAGTGGGCTCTAGGCTCCTTAAGTTGGGGCCACTGTGGTGCCATCTTGGGGTCCTCACTGCCCTCGGTTGGGTCCTTGGTTCCTTCCTCATCGACCGCATTTGTGGCCCATGTGGCACCTCAATGCCTTGTCCCAGAAGGGGAGCCGGTGGCGAGCATTGTTTGATGGGAACTTCCTAAAAGACCAAAGGAGCAAACCCAGAGGAGGATGGGGTCATAGGCCCTGGTCCTCCACATATTTGTCCTTATAGAAAACGTAGAAGCTCCAGGGAAACAAAAATGAGAAAAATCAACTAGCTCTCTGCCAATCAACCGTGAACATTTTCGTTTATTTCCTTTTTATCTTCCCATATAACATATGTATTTCACTAAATAGGAATCACGCTGTCTATACAGTTTTGTATCCTGTTTCTTTATGCTTAGTATTGCATCATTAGCATTTCTCCACATCATTAATATTCTTTGAAACTGCTTTTTTCATGCTCCATGGTATTCCTTGGTACTTTATTTAACCAGCCCCCTACTGTAGGACGTTTTAGTTGTGTTTACCATTTTGCCATCACTCATATCATTTTGAAGAACATCATCATACATAAATCTCCACTTGTTTCTGAGGATAACTTTTCTTCTTCTAAATCAGAGATTGTCTTGACTCAGTCAAGGTTAGTTTGTATTTTTAAACATTTTACTCTAGTATTAGTTTACTGAACTTACAACTGCTGACAGATGTCAAATTGAAACTCTTCTAAAAGAATGGTGAGGGACTTCCCTGGCGGTCCAGTGCGTAAGATTCTGTGCTTCCACTGCAGGGGGCGCGGGTTCGATCCCTGGTTGGGGAACTAAGATCCCACGTGCTGCACGGTGTGGCCAAAAAAAAAAGAATGGTGAATATTTGAGGAGTGGTAGGTGGTGAGGACCTATGTTGAACAACATAAATGCTATTTGCAAAAAGATAATTTTTAGTAATGATTTGTCAGTTTTTAGTAATGATTAAGTTACAGGAACACGTATCGAGACTTGCCGTGTGTCAGGGCCTGGGCAGATTTCAGGGATGAGTTGAACTGGATGTTTAGCGTCAGTCCTGCTTTGTTCCCAGCTGGCCTAACTTGGCAGATCTCTCTCCTGCCTCTCCAGCTTCTAAGACCCTCCTGTGGGAACAGCCTCTGGATGATTCCCGCCATGTCCCCTGTCCAGGGTCCCAGCGCCTCAGGCTCTGTGTCTCATGGGTGCACAGGGTGCCCTGGAGGAAGCAGCGTCACGTTTAGCCCTGATCTGGCTTTTCCTTTGGCTCGTGAAGCTCCTTTTGGGCCTCACTGGTCATTCCCTTTGAACCTGTCCAGTAGTTGCTGCTTGTGGCACTCAGCATGGAGTGAGTTCCTTAGGTGTGTCTCTCGGGGCCCTTTGAGAAATGGCCACTGGTAGAGAAGATGGTCCTACAGTCCTTGCTGCCTGGAGCAAGGACGTCACAATTTTCTGAGTGATGGCTCATCTTGAACGACTAGTAAACTCCTTGAGGGCAGGGCCAAGGTCAGACTGCCTTGTGGTTCCCTCAGTGCTGCAGTGTAGCGAAAAGAGCAAAGGGCTTTGGGTTGGGTCAGCCTGGGTCTGCATCTCGTCACTTGTTAGGTATGTGGCTCGGGGCCACTTACTCAACCCCCCCAAGCCTGGGTCTCCCCATCTGGGCAGCAGTGGTAGCCGTGCAGGGCACTGTGCGGGGTTACACCACCCACGGTGGATGTGCAGTAACTGATTGCAGTGCTGAGAATCAGTGTGTGTGAAATAGCTACTGACTGTCGTTTCAGATTTTACTTCTCTCCTTCTACTGACTGACTCAGCCATACTTTTCTCCATATTCACATTTGCACAGTTTATAAATATGTGTAGATTAGAAAAACATAGAAACATGGTAGCATGTTGACCCCTGGCAGCACAGCGTATTTCTTAACTTTGCTTTTGTATTGTGAACTTGAATACAAGAACTGTGTCAAGTTTGTTCTCCTAAAATTCTCAGCACAGTGCCTGATTCCATAGTAGAAAACTGACAAATAGTTCTTGAATATTTCTCTAAAGTAAGGGTTCAAGTGCAAAAGTCTGCATTTCCTAGCAGGGTTAGCTTGTTTATCCATGCATTCAGGGAGAGACCCGAATGTGTAAGTTGAAATTGTACCCTTACGTCTATGCAGCCCAAGACTTACTTCTATAGATTTTAGCCACTTTGTCCTCGATTTCAGCCAGAGAGCAAGTGAACACAAGGAAAGTCCTCAGTGATTGGCAGCTAATGTTGTTGGTTGTGGAACATTTTGGTGGAGGGGATGTAAATCCATGAAATGTCCAGTTTCCATTGTCAGCAAGTATTTTAAGGATGGAATTCAGATGCACTAACCTGGCAGCGCCTCCAGCCCCTCTGAAGTTCTGACAGACTCATCTTTGGCTGTGGTCTTCCCGCCAGGGCGTCGAGTCCCAGCCCCAGAGCAGCAGAGCCCTAAGACGGGCCGTAACAGACACGTTGCCCCCACTCTGCTGCTGGCTAGGGCAGGGGTGAGGCAAGTCAGTTTCCCTTCTAGAAAATGAGGAGCCTTTGGGGTGAACAGTAGTGCTTTGGACTTTCCTGGGAGGCAGTACGGTATGTTGGAGAGGAAACCGTCTCAGGCGTCCTAGGGGCTGCCTGGATCCTAGACCCAGAAGCCCTGCTTCTGGCTCAGCACCGTGGGACTCCTGTCCCCTCTCTGAGCCTCAGTTTCTCACCTGTAAAGCGAGGTTGGACTGCATGGCTTTTAAGGGCCTTTCTGGCTCTAACATCCTGTTTAAGACGGGTTCTTGGTGAGGAGGTAGAGGGCTGGCACGAAGGCCTTCTCAAATCCTGTTTCTCTTTGTCGTTTGCGAACCAGAAAATGACAGATGGCGAGACCTGGACAGGAAGTGCCCTCTTCAGATCGACCAGCCGAGCGCCAGCATCTGGGAGTGCCTGCCCGACAAGTGTCAGGACGGCGCTCTGTGGCACCGGGAGGCCGCGACCGCCTGCGCGGTCACCAACCTGATCAAAGACCTCAGCCTCAGTGACCACAACGGGAACCCCTCAGCGCCCCCCAGCAAGCGCCAGTGCCGGTCGCTGTCCTTCTCCGACGAGATGTCCAGCTGCCGAACGTCGTGGAGGCCCCTGGGGTCCAGAGTCTGGACTCCTGTTGAGAAGAGGCGCTGTTACAGCGGGGGCAGCGTCCAGCGCTACTCCAACGGCTTCAGCACCATGCAGAGGAGCTCCAGCTTCAGCCTCCCGTCCCGCGCCAACGTGCTCTCCTCGCCCTACGACCAGGCGGGACTTCACCCCCGATTTGGCGGTCAGCCCTGCCAGGGGGCGCCGGGCTCGGCCACCTGCAGACAGGCAGGCGACATCTGGGGCCCCGACCCGAGCCCCGTGGGCGGGGCCCGACTGGACATGCAGCGGTCCCTCTCCTGCTCGCACGAGCAGTTCTCCTTTGCGGAGTACTGTCCCCCCTCAGCCAGCAGCACCCCTGCCTCGACGCCGGAGCTGGCCAGACGCTCCAGTGGGCTCTCCCGCAGCCGCTCCCAGCCGTGTGTCCTTAACGACAAGAAGGTCGGCGTCAAGCGGCGTCGTCCCGAGGAGGCACAGGAGCAGAGGCCCTCCCTGGACCTGGCCAAGATGGCGCAGGTAAGAGCCCCAGAAGGCGCTGCAGCAGCAACCAGGTGCTTACCGGAGCCGCCACGGCTCCTGGCCCATCCCGGGCAACTGCAGGGTGCCAGTGTCGGAAATGCCCAGGAAGTGGGTTTATTTCCTCGTTTTTAAAATTCTATACAGTGAAAGATGAAATCAAGCCCCCCGTTTTTTTTTTAAACATCTATTTCTTTCCATTTAAAATCAGAAATGCTCTTTCCCTCTGCACACATGCTAGTGGTACAGGAACAGACAGATGATGAGAAGCAGGGTGTCGGGCAGTCCAGCATCACCAGACACTGGTGGTCCCCCTCCTGGCACTTTCTGGAGCCTCTCCCAGGAGCCCATCCCTGCAGCCACCGTAGGAACTGCTGGCACAGGCCGGGATTCAGTGTCACTCGGATCATGCTGATCCTGAGATCAGGACCGTGGGTGATAGTTTTAAAGAACGAGAAATGGGGGGAGGCACTTATTCTTTTGATTAAACTGCCAACAGTGTGAGACCATCAAGAAATTGTGGTCACTCTGCTCTGTGCCACCTGTGTAATCATCCTTGCTGTTCACTGTAGGCGAGGCCTCTGGCCACACACCCCTGTCACTTGTGCTTTATCCTCCGAGTCTCAGAGCCCTGCCTCGTGCTAACACTGATCTTGGGTATGGGTTTGAATGAGATGAACTTGGAGTTAATACACCATTATCAGGACAGTCTCCAAGCGTGAGCGCTGCCTGCGTTTGGTTCTCACTGCGGGGTCCCAAGGATCAGAGCGTGACAGTGAGGCCCAGGGAGCAGGGCTGGTCCTTGTGGCCACCTGCCCACTGGAGGACAGATGGGTGTGGTGGGTAGAACGCGGCGCTCTAGGTTCTGTGTCCAGGGGCTCCTCAGGTGCTCAGAGCCACGGTTTGAGCATTATCTTTTCTAGTCTTGTTATGTGAGTACCTGTCACGGCTGGGCTTGAGGGAGTGGGGACTAGCTTGGCGGTGAGAGGTTGGCCTCGCTCGTGAGCGTATGGCCACGTCTGTGCAGGCAGGCTTGTCGTGTCCACCCCTTCCCAGGCGGGCACCACTGCCTTCCTTCAGTGGCCAGTGCTGCTTTTTCAGCCGGGCCTCCTTTCATTTCAGAATGAAAATACAGCTTCTGTTTATGGCGTTTCCTTCTCCTCTAGTTCTCCCTCCAAGCCTAGAGGTCCCCCCAAAAGAAGAGGTGCAGGTATCTCTGGTCTAGACCACCCACCTGACCCCTGAGTCCAGCCTTTCTGGCCACCTTTGTCCAAGAGCCCAGGCCCTGCCCTCATGGTCAGTTTCCCTTCCTCCCAGCGCCTCTCCAGGGGTGTCCAAGCTAGACAACGATCTAACACATTCATTCAAGTTGGACAGGCAGGTGGAATTTTCCTTCCTGGAGAAACGTAAATAGGTAAAAAGGCTGGAAAGGTAACAGATTTGGGTGACTGCTGAAGGAAACCCAGAGCCCTGAGTTGTGGGTACGATAAATGGCTTCAGTTAAATTTTTAATGCTGAGCTTATTTTATTAGCTAATAAGCTAGATAGGTCATAAAAACAACGTACAGGTGTAATTGTATTTTACTAGCCACAGGTTGGAATAACACCACTGGCATCACTGGAGACATTTCCCGTCCTCACTTGGGTAGAAACCATTTAAAGATATTTCGCCCGGTGGGACTGTGCCCAGATGTATGGACTCTCCCCTGGCTCCAGGCAGCCCCCCAAGGCCCGCAGGAGTCTGCCCTCATTCTGCCTGTCTTTCCCCAGCCAAGGCCTGGAGAGGGCAGGGTCCCGGGAAAGCAGAGAAGGGGCCCCTGGGAAGCGTGTGGGCCAGGGGGCTGCGGCCAGAGCCCTGGGGATGGATGGGCTCTGAGCCACCCCCGACCAAGCCTCTAGACCCAGCCAGCCCTCTTCCCCTGGGGCGCCGCCTGCTTCGGCTCCCCCAGCCGGGTGATTCATGGCCTCGGGAGGTGGGCCTTCCTCCTCCGGGAGCCTTGAAAGCCAGGCCCAGGGCCACCTCTGTGCATTTGAAGAGCCCTGGATGCAGCCTGGAGCATGTGGGGCCCTGCAGCCGGCACCCTGTGAGTGGTGGTGTTGCTGGGGGAGGGAGGCAGGGACCTGCTCGCAGCCAGACAGCGGTTGGTGCAGGACTTACTGCCCCCAGACCCTGGCCTCCGCGTGCTCTTACCCGCATCTGTAGCTGCCGGGAAGCGAGCGGGTCTGCACGACGGTAGGAAGGCTGGCTTGTGCCGAGGGTCAGCGCTGCTCTCTGTGTCCTGCTACCCTTTCCTGCAGCCGGATCGCAGACTCTCTCTCGTGGGTCTTTTGATCTTGCTTTATACGTTCGCCTCCCTGGCGGGAGGGGTTCTGCGTGAGCATCATTGTCAAGGAGCCCCTGTGTGCGTGGGCTCTGGGCCCAGGTGCATGAGAGACTCGGGCTGAAGGTACAGAGTGAGCGCATTGCGGTCAGACCTTTGGGACAACGGGCAGCTCTGATAAACCCCGGCCACCAGAGGCGCTGACCGGGGCTGGGACCTCCCTGGGGTCTGTGTGAGCACCAGCGGCGCCCAGAGCAAGGATGGTAGCCAGGGCCTCTCCCGGCTGCCACAGAAAAGAGACCAGGGAGGGACCCCGGGAGAGTCAGGAGGGCAGGAGAGGCCAGACGCCCTGAGGTCCTTGTGTGCACAGGGAGGCCCTGGGGTGGGCACCGTTGTGAGGTACGGGCTCTGAGCTAGAAGCCGAGGCCTTGAGAGGTAGATGTGACCTTGGGCTGTGTCCCTCCCAGCCCCTCCTGAGGAAACAGACCCTTCTGGAACACGGTGTTCACCTTTAGATCCTCATTTGGGGGGGCGGGGCGTTGACAAATCAGAAGGCCTCAGAGATGGGGCAGGAGGCTGGCAGCCCTGGGCAAATTGCTTAACATCTCTGTGCAGCAGATAATACCGGCACTGCCACCACCACTGTTGGGAGGAATAGGGGAAGTCACGTATGTGCGCATGTGTGCGTGTGTGTGTGTATGCTGTGTAAATGTGTCAGTGTGTCTGTGTGCACATGTATGTATGTGTGTAGCTATGTATGGATGTCTGTGTATAAATGTGTGTATCTGTGATATCTTTTGATACATGTGTGTGTCTTTATCTACACACACATCACCTGCACATTGGCCCAGGGAGTGCTGACAGATACTGACTGTTGTCGTCGTGATGGCAGGGCTTGGGAGGGAAGGCGTGGGCTTGTTCTGGGCATCTACAGAGGCAGAACTGGGCTTAGAGGGTGACGTTCTGAAGACGCCCCTTTTCTTTATCCGACATCTCCTTCCTTCTGATTTTACCCTCCCTCTTCTGTCCTTGCCACTTATTTCTTCTTGCTGGTTCCTCTTCTTGCCTCATCCTTCTCTTTTGAAAATGGGAAGGAGGCCTGCCCTGCAACCCTGCTCGGCCTGCGGTAAACTCCATGTTTTAGAGCTGGGGGTTGTGAAATGGGGAGAGAATCAGAATCGCCACCTGCCAGAGGAGGCTGGCATGTGTGAGCGTTCTTGTCTCATGTCTGTCACCCGTGGTACCAGGATGGAAGGGACCCCAGGAGCCCACCCGACGCCCCTGCGGGCGCCCTGCCCTCCCAGCCAGGTCTCCGGGCACAGCTCCCAGCTGGCAGCAGCGGTGGCTCTTGTCCCTCGCAGCAGTGGGGGAGGGGGCTGGTGAGAATTGCGTTCAGATTGTCTTTGCTTCTTACAGCCTGAGTGCCGGGCTCTCAGGCAGGGAGCTGGGTCTCGAGTGAGGGCGGGCGACTGTAGGGAGGGGGCCCCCGTGGGGAGGGACGGCGCAAGGACCTGGCCCCGAAAGGCCCTCCCTCCCTGTAACCGTGACTGCAGCCCCTTGTTCCACAGAGCCGGATGCTCGAAGGTGGCCCAGGGGTCAGTCTTGCCTCGTGCGCGCCAGGGCTGGTCCTGCTGACCTCCGCGCGCAGCTTTCCTCACGCGCTCTGTCGAGCCGCCTTCTGCCTGGTGGTTTATGTGGAGCTGCAGCCGCCTCTCTGCAAAAGGACAGTGTGTGCCATGGAGGGCAGGGCCCGCCCGGCCTGAGCATGTGAGCTGTTTATTAGTGGGACTTCCGCTGACATTATTTATTACTGCTTTTTTGAGGCCTGGTTTGACCACCAAGCGTTGGTTGACTCCCAGTGAGACCTGGGCTGTGCGTGGCCATTTAGACATGGATCGCATGGGTGTGAGCGAAGATTTCGGCAAAAGCGACAATCAAGGATTACCCGCTGAACGCCATGCCCTGGGTGTCACAGGCCCTGCTGTATTTTTAACTCCAAGCTGGTCAGCTTGAAAGAGCAACAAATTGTATTTCTCAACAGTGCTTCCAACAGAAGGGAGACGTTTGTGAGGAGGGGTCAGGATGCTGGAACAGAGGTTTGATTGATTGCAGCTGCCCACACACTGAGCCCCCGAAGCTCCCAGAGCAGGCCTCAGAACAGGCAGCAACTGTTGTGTTAGCAGATGTTGGAGGGGCCGGTGAAAGCTGGCCGGGGGCAGTGTGGGGTAGGAAAGAAGCACGAGGTAGAAACTACGCTGAGAGCCACGGTCCTGCGGATGAGTCCAGGGGAGCAGGTTGGCCAGGGCTGTGTGGGCTCTGAAGGGTGAGGGGTTGGTGGGGGAGGTCAGCGGAAGGCTCATCGCAGACGCTCCTCAGTAACTCGTGCCTCTTTGCTGGCAGGGTCGCCCCTGGGTGAGGCTCCCCCGGTCAGCCTCCTGCTCTGGCCTGTGTGCTGTGGGGGGGGGTCTGCCTTTAACGAGCGGTGGCCCTCACACCACTGGCTGCACTCCGGCAGCCCTGGCAGCTGCAGGCCAGCTGTGCTTTCTCTTGGCAGAGTCCTGGGCTCAGGCCTGGCCTGCCTGAGCCTTTATGGCCTTCTGTCCCCTCTGCCAGCAGCCGGCCACCTCACTGGCTCCAGTTTGCTGCCCCTTTGCACCCTTAGCATCCTTCCTGCGGGTGCGGGGAACTGTGCTGACAGCAAGCAGAGGAGTTCAGAGGTGGGTCGCCCTTCACAACACAGAATGCAGATGGGTGTTAAGATCTTTGAGGAATAGTCATGGAAAGCCCTGGGATTCCAACTGGGATGATATAAATGCTAAATAAAAGTAAAGGCAAAACCACTGTGGGCACATGGGAATAGTTGCTTCCCGTGAGGAAACAGGATGGGCTTGAACAAAGGAAGAGAGCCTTTAAGACCCAGGCCATCAGAGCAGTGGATGCCAAGGGTGGCAGCTCCTTCCATGCTCTTGACAGACATTGCTGGTCAGTTGCGGTGGTCCTTCTGGTTGAACTCAGAGGAAGTCTAGAATCTTCCCCTCCGTGATCTTGGCAGCCACTGCTAAGTGATCTGCCACCTCTGCTCTTGTTCACCCCTCACTCGAGAGTCCGGGAGAGTTGGTGACTTGCGCAAAGCCATGCGGCTCCTGAGGAGGCTGGGAAGACCGGGTTCCGTGCTCCTCCTGTGCTGTGATCTGCCCCCAGGTGCCCCTTCCAGGTAGCTGACACTCGCGGGACACAGAGGGCGGCGTAGAGGAGAAAGTGTGAGCTCTGGTGTCAGGTGGGGCTCAGTTCCCCACTCTGCTACTTTTTTGAGCTGTGTGCCCTTGGGCAGGTCACCCTCTGTAAGCCTCCATTTTCTTGTCTGTAAAATGGGGATGACAGTTCCTGTTTCTCATGGGTGTGGGCAGGACTCGCGTGGCGTGCGTCCAGCCAGGGATGATGCTTTCCCGTCAGAGCCGCACCCTGCGGCCTGTCTCGTGGGCTCCGGCGGTCAGCTGGGCTTGCTGCTTCTGCTACGGGGTGTCGTGATCCTGCAGCCGTGGAGCAGGGCAGGGCCCAGGCGGGAGAAGAGTTTCAGCTCTCTCTCGTCCTTCCTTTCTCTCAGAAACACCACAGAAACCCTGATGGGGGTTCTCATAATTTGAGGAAATCCCCATTCAGACCCCTGGATCCTTCCTTGTGTCCCAGGCACAGCCACCAGGTTGCATAAGCCATCTGCTTAAGGTCACTCGGATCAGGGCCGAGTGTTGACACAATAGCTTTGATCTCCTGGGGAAAAGAAAAATAGAAGGAGTTCAACTGGGGACATGCCAGGGAGGCAGCTTTTAACGCCACTCGGTGATTTTCCATGCTTTAATTGAGAGCCTCTCTGAGCCGAAGGGTGATTGAGGCGACAGAGCTCTGGGGGTGCCCAGGGCTTTCTGGATGGGGCCTCTGCTTCATAACCCAGGTGCCCAGGTGGAAGCCCCTCCAGCTCCCCGCATGAGCTTGGGGCACCCGCGGCTGGCCAGGCCCCGCTCCCGTGCCAGGCATGGAGGCAGGAGGCAGACGCCCTGCCCCAGGAGCCCACAGCCTGTGGGCCGGTGGGAGGCGCATCTGAGGACATCTCTGGCCCTGCTTTGTGGGGAACGTCTGGAAAACGTCTACTCTGTTGTGTTGGATGTTTCCAAGGCAAGTCCCCACGCGTGGTGGTTCCGCGTGCCTGCTGAAGTCTTGTGTTGGGCGGCAGAGTGAATGGCCGGGACCTCGGTGTTGCTGTCAGTGCCCTGTCCGCCTGCTGTGTGCATTGGGCATCTCTGGTCCCTGGTAGCATTTAAAAGAGGCCAGGCTTCCAGAGTGTTCTCACAGTGCCTTAGAATTGTGGGACCGCGGAAATAAGCCCTGAGGCGGCCCTGGAAGAGTGCAGGTGGGGTGGGTACGGGGGCTTGCACGAGTGCGTGCGCAAAGGTCAGAGTCAGGAAGGGGCTGGGAGGAGCCTGGTGTGGCTGGAGCAGAGCGGACGATGGGGGCAGGGGACCCGAGTGCAGAGGGCAGGGCCTTCTCGGGAGGTCCTCTGAAGATGTTTGTCTTTAATTCTGAGCGCAGGGGGAAGCGTTAGAGAGTTTTAAGCAGGGGAGTGACAGCCCCGCCCTCAAGCTCCTGGCTGGGGGGAGCAGCGTAGACTGGGGGGTGGGGGAGGCAGGGAGCTGTTGGCAGATAGGACCGTGGGCTAGACCAGGGCAGGGGGCACGCTGATTCCTGTTCGGGGCTGAGACATTCTGGAGGCGCGACCAACAGGCCCAGCCAGGGGGTTGATCTTGTCATTAGCTTCCAAGCCACAGACCTCACTGGGCCGAGAATCAGTCACCCTAATCCCCAGAGATAACTGTCTTTAAGCTATCGTGTTTAGAGTTTGCTGATCGTAAGTCCCTTTTGTTATCTCACCTGCAGCCCTCACTTTGCCTGTATTTCTTCATGATCTGTTCTCAGTAGAAGTGAAGTGTAGCTGGTCACCATGATTCGTTTTGTTTCCACAAGTGTCCTTGAGACCATCCCGCCCCCAAACCCTTATGCATCAGTGCTTTGCCAGCCCAGGCTGCCCTTTCCCACCCTGAGGAAACCGATTCCTACCCTTTCTTGTCACGCCTGCCTCCAAGCCTCCGACACCTTTGCTGAAGCTTCTCCGTCCTTGTCCACTTGAAACTGGGTCCCCTGTTCTGGACTTGGCTGGAGAAGGCGGGGCAGCTCGGGGCCGCAGGAGGATGCTGTCACAGCTCTGAGGGCTTGTCACACTGGGTCGCGTCGAAGCTGTGCCGCGTCTGGTCTGTGTACATCAGCTGAGGCAGCGTCTCTGGAAAATGAGGGGCCTGCAGTGGCCTTTGTGAATCCGCTAACGGAGCCCAGTGACCTCAGCCCAGCCTGGAAGGATGCAGGGCAAGGGGCCGCTTGACAGAAACCCGGAAGGATTTCAGCACTCCCTGTCTTACCCCTACGTCCTTACTGGGGATGGCGGGATAACGCCTCCCCGGAAGGAGCTCCAGGCCCTCGGTGAGCCTGTGGGTCTGCCCCTGGGAGGGCCGGAGACAGGGAAGCACGGAGCGGGGTCACTGAGACGGACGTGTGACTAATTATGAGCCGGGCCTGAGGTGACGCGCCTGCCGCCTACCTGTGCCTTTTATCCTGTACAGGCCGCTGGCTTTCGTGGGGACCCGCACAGGGTGAAATGATGCCCGTTTCACCTTTTGTAACATAGTCCCCCCGTTGTCCCAAGCGTGGCATCAACATAGAGTCCCTGTTGACATGAGCCATTTATCTGTAAAAGTTTTGTGGAATCAGCCGTCCTGAATTCCTGGCCTTTCTTGCAGCTTCAGGCCACAGTCGAGAACTAAAGAAAGCAAATGCCACGCAGGAGGGCCAGCCAGCCCTTTGCCACGTCCCCAAGCCGGCAGGAACTTGGTTTGACTGGACTCGGAGTGGGTGTTAATTGCCTATTTATGGCGAGAAGATTAACAAGGCCTCCTTTGAAAGTTGTGCATAGTAGAACTCTTGGATAATTCCTTTTGGGGAGGGCGAGGGGTGGCTTTTTTTTCTGTCTTGGAAAACAAAAGAAATGGCTGGTTCTAAAATACAAGGCAACCACCAGAAGCTTCATTTGTGCGCAGTAGCAGTGAGCTCACATCATAGTATGTCACTGAAGGCCACAGGCCCAGAGCCTTCCCTGAGACAGTGCAGGGGCCTGTAACGCGTTTCGTCTTGGTGGAGAGGGTGGTGGCCGTGCGGCGGGCGGAGCAGCGCCGCAGCCGTTCCCTTGACGGAGCCCTGTGCGTGGAGAGTGGGGCCGGCGGCCTGGATTAGCCAGGGCCTTCCTGGCGGGGCCGGAAGCCACCCCGTGTGTCCAGAGAGGTCGCTGTGGACAGTTGTTAACCAGGTTCCTGAAGACCCGAGAAGCCGAGGTGTGAACACCGGGTATCACGGAGGCGGCTACTGCCGGCAGCTGCTCCCACCGGGAAGAGGCTGCCCTTTGGAAGGCCCGGCAGCTGGGAGTCCGCAGGCCCGTGGGGCTGAGGGGAGGGAGGGCGAAGAAGTCGGTTCTGTGGATGCTGGAAAAGCTGCAGACTGGAGGCAAGTGCTGTGAATAGACCAAACTGCTCCCGCGGGTGAGGAGCAGGGCTGGGGGGCAGTGACACAGGAAGCTGACAGGATGATGCCCAGCCCTGCCCCCTCCTCCGGCCCTCGCATGGACATAGCCTTGCAGGGGGCAGATGGCAGAGCCCCGGCTCCAGAGCAGAGTGCAGAGCGGGAGTGGCCTGGAGCTGAGACGATGGGCAGCTCCGGGCTCTGAGCTGACCCTTGCCACCTGGGGGAACCCCTGCCCTCCCACCTCCATGCAGCTCCCGCGTCCTAGGGCCTGGCCGTGGGGCACGCTGTGCAGACCAAGGCGAGCCCGCTGTTCTCGGTACCATCTGGTGTCCTAGGCCAGGACGCTAGGGGCCTGCTCCGCTCTCCTCTCCACTCCCCACCACCTCGTCTGCACTCAGAGGTACTTCCCTGGTGACTGCTGGGTGGCACTCAGGCCCAGAGGTATTTCTGCAAGACACACACAATCGCCACTACTTTCTATAAGCTACTTTCTAGAAAGGGGGGATAATAAGCAAGCAAACCACAGGCCAGATAATTTCCGACGGCGATATGTGTGCCATAAGGAAACTAAAGCAGGTTGGTGTGGTTTGTAATGCCGGGTGGGGGAGAGGAGATGGAGGTGGCCGGCTTCAGATTGGAGGGACGGGGAGGCCTCCCTGAGGAGGTGACCAGAGGAGGGGATGCGTTCAGCTGCCACATCTTCACACGTCAGCCTGGCTCAGGCCCTGGGAAGCGGGGTCCTGACTCCTAACAGTACCAGCCTGTGTTTGCAGCAGGGTTGGGAGGGAATTGGTTGTTCTGGGCACCCCTCCAGGGTGTCGTCTCCCTCATCCACCCTGGGAGGGCTCCTCCCCTTCCTCTTCAGGGGAGAAAACTGAGTGTGGGCTGCCTGCTCGCTTGCCGAGTGACAGAGCAGTGACAAGAGCCCCGGCCACTCTTCAGCCCCCCACGGCCCGTGGGCCACGACCTCTTCAGAGGGCCCCTGCTGGGGTGGGTCCTGCCACCACTTGGGAACCATGGGCCTGGGCGAGGCTGGGACTAGGCTTCGGGTTTCCTGAAAGTAAGGTGGAGGTGGTGGCATTGTCACCACAGGCTGCTTTGGCCCAGGGCCTCAGGACGTTGTCGGGAAGCGTGACTGTTATTTATCATATCCACTAGGCCCATACACTGATGAAGTAGCCTCGAAATTCTAATATCACACCATCTAACTGACTCATCCTCCCAGCCCTTGGGCAGGCTTTGCATTTCTTGAGCTGTGAGTTTTCTGGTTGGTAAACCAGGGCACCGGGGGCTTGAAGAGGTCCCGTGTTTCGGCACCAGGGCCTCCCTAGGAGGCTGTTTCAGCTCTGCCCAAGCAGTGCGGCCCAGCTGTCCTGTTCCAGGTCCTTCCATAGTACAAGGCTGGAGCACAAGGGAGACTGGCCCTGCAATCTGGCTCTGCCATACCGAGGGGAGGCGCCCAGAAAATGTCAGTTATGTCCTGCAGGTGGACATATCCACAGTCTGTAATAATCCTCTTAGCCCCCAAAGCAGAGCCTTCATTACCCATTTTTGTGATTTGCCAGAAGATCTCTTAAGCCCTTGGCTACTGCCATCCGCCTCATCCCCAGAGTGGCTCGTCTTGTGGGAGGGAAGGGGGTCGCAGCCAGTCCTGCACTTGCCCGAGCCCAGGGTCTGGTTGGCCTCCCCTCTGACCCCCAGCCAGGCTGTTCTGGACGCAGCCCTTGGGCACTCGTCTCCCTTCCCTCCTGGAGTCCTGCTCTCCCTCTGAAATGGTGGGCATGCCTGGACATGGGGAAAAGAGGCATGAGAAATGGGCCTCCTGTGTCCCACAGGGAAAAGTCCTAGCAAACCCTTTACTGAGCTGACTTGGCAAACAAGGTGCAAGGTGGCGTTGAGGGTTTGCTGTGCCAGTGGCTCAGCCAGGCCGGAGCTGTGCTCACACTCACACGAGGGGCTCTTCTCGCCCTATCACCCCAAATTTCTTGTCTGCCCCTTTCTCATGTGGGTTCCCCGGGAAGATGCTGAGACCAGGGGAGGGCCCTCGTGGGCCATCTGGGTGGTCTTCTCCCGTCCTGCCGTTCTGTCTTGGAGCATCACGTGTCCCCTGTGGGAGGACGGATCCTGTCTGGGACTCAGTGCCATGGTCCAGTCTTGCAGAGGGTTCTAACTGCATTCCACCTCTGGGCCAGCGCACCGTCCCGTAGCCCCTTCATAGTAGGGACCAGCTTTAAACAAGCCTAATCCACCTAGAGGAGTTCCATCTCACTTTAATCTGGAACAGTCTTGGACAATGGAATTTTCCAAGAATTGATGGCAAATAAAAATGGGAACAAGTATGCAGGCCGGGGAGCCAGCGGCAGAAAAGACCCTTTTTCGTTGCGTTCAGAAACGGCCAGGAGAGGAGCGGCACAGTGCAGTGTGTTTGGGGCGAGCGTTTTAGCAGACCTGGGCCGATGGTGCAGCATTAAGTATTTGGCAAGAGAAGGGAGATGGCAACTGCACTGGTGCGAGGTTAGTTGTCCCTCGGCAGAGACACCAGAGCTTCAGCGTGACGCACGTGAGGAAGCTGTGAGCCTTGCCCGCGTCTGCCTCTCACCTAGGACGGCAGGAGTGGAAGGGCGGGTTCTGGGCTCCAGGGCCAGTTGGGCCTGGCATGGAGTGCTGGTGTACCACTCGCCAGCCAGGTGGCCCTGGGCAAGTCACTGTCCCGCTCTGGGCCCTCGTGTCCTCTTCTGTGTGATGTGGGGTTTGAGCTTGTGGGAGCGCCTGCAGCAGGCCTGGTGCACAGACGCCCTCAGGAAATGTTGGCCCTGGGATCCGTGTTGTCACCACTGTCATCGTTATTATTTCTTTGACTTATTACTGCTTGTGGCCTTGAAGTCATTGTCACTAGCTGGATGGGCAGCCCAGTGAAGGAAGCAGCAGGCCGCCTAGCCCGCCGCCTGGAGGCCTGAGAGGGGCCGGGAGGCTGGAGCGGAGGGTGGGGAGGCGGCCCTGCCCAGCCCTGGGGCCGCAGGGGCCTCAGAGGGCAGCCTCTGACCACACAGGTGGAGTGAGAGGCAGCAGCTGTGGGGCTGCTGACTGCTGGCCAGTGGGGTGGGAGCGGGTGTGCAGAAGAGACTCACCCATCGAATTTTCTCCTCAGAATAGCCCTGTGAGGTCGACGCATCTTATCCAGTTTAAGGGCCGTAACTGAGTCTCAGCTCCGTGCAGCGGAAACAGAATAGGAGCCATAGAGATTATTTAAAATTTTCTAGTAGCCACAGTTAAAAAGAAAAAAGGAACAGGTAAAATTAATTTAATAATATATTTTATTTAACCCAATATATCCAAAACAGTGTCATTTCAACGTGCAATCAATAGGAATCAGTCGTTAGTGGAGATGTGTGCTTTTCATTTTTTAAACACTAAGTTTCCAAGCTCAGGATGTGTGTTACGTTTACAGTACATCTCAACTTGGACTGGCCACTTGTCCAGTGCTCAGTGGCCACAGGTGGAAGGTGGCTCGTGTAGTGGACAGTGCATTTGCTCAAGGCCACACCAAATTAGGTGGCCGAGCCGTCAGCCTCCGGAGCTCATGGCCTAGGTAGGCAGGGAGGCTTTGGGGTGGGGACGTGAGGGATGGGACTGGGACTCAGCCGTGGTTTAAGGGGCTCGGCTCTGCCACCCAATCAGAAGCCCTGTCCTTCGCGAGGCCCCAGGCACGCAAGAGGCAAGGTGGCAAGAGGCCCTGCTCTGACGTGCAAGTTCCCTGGGGCTGTGCTCTCTCTACCAGGGGACCGGGAGCCACGGAGCGTTTGGATGCTCGAGGGACCGCTCCGTCATGGCACAGGGACATCACAGGCTCACCTGCTGTGCCCCCTGTGGAGCAGGTCTGTGGGGAGGGGGAGAGCCTGCCTTCTTCTCCGAGGCGTTTTTTCTGTTGGAGTTACCGTGCCTGTGCAGCCCCCCTCGGTCTGTACGTGGCCAGGGCAGAGCTGGGGGAGAGGTGGGGAGCGGCAGCAGACGGGGCCTGACGGGCTGGCCAGTCGGGCTCTTCCTGTGGGGTCCGGGTGGGGACGCTGAGGTAGGCTTTGCGGTGCCACCTGCCCTGGGTCACGTCTCTGTGCTGCCGTCCTGCTCTCTGATGACCGGGCTGTGTATTTGCTCCCCCGCCCCCCGAGCACAGCACGAGCTCCGCACAGCTGACCAGCTCTAGGCCTGTCCCTGGGGGCGGGCTGCACAGCCCCCAGCGCTCAAGCAGCGGGGTGCAAGGGCAGGTGGGAAATGGCCCAGGGGTAGAACGTGGTTCCCGAGCAGCCGTGTCCCTGGAGCTTGGCAGCCTCCTGACCACAGTTTTCCTGGAAATTGTATCTGTGGTTCTAGTTTGCACCCCCTGCCAGGAGGGACTTATAGGAAGGTGGGGTCTACAGCTTCAGCAGCCTGGGAACTTCAGACACGGCCCCGCCCTCCATGGGAACCTTCTGGGCCCTCCGACTCCAAGCAGCAACAACCCTGTGAGCTGGTTCAAATCAGCGTGCGTTGATTGAATGCCAGCTATGTACGAGTGCCTGGACCAGGGGCTCAGGGGACACCAGCATGCCTAAGACCCCGGCCTTACCTTTAAGGAGTTTGCAGGCTACAGAGGGGTCGGGTGGGAGCAGCTGTGTCTCTGTAGCCAGCTGCAAGCTGGTGAGGTAGCCGTGTCCTCTGAGGGTTTGGATTCAAGTTCTGGACTCATCCCTTCATTCAGCCATCGTTTACCAAGCACTTGCTGTGTGTCGGGTCCCTGTAGGCTCCAGGGGTACGGCAGTAGACAGGACACTCGGCCCCAACCTTCTGGAGGTCACAGCATCAAACACATCATCACGCAGAAACCCGGAGAGTATGACCAGCGCTCGCAGCTCTGCCCTCTGAGCCTTGGTCTTTTTACCTGTTAAATAGGATCCATAGTGGCTGTTGCTGGGGTTAAATAAGGTGATGACTGCAGGACAGACACTCACTGGCAGTTGATACACTCACGGGAGCCCTCCAGGAATCAGCAGTAGGGACCAGGGGCACGTGGCGGGTTCACCGTGACGTGTGCAGGGCTCAGCTCCTTGGAAGGGGAGGTGCGCTCTGGTGGGCCCAGGCATGGTGCCCCAGCTGCCACTCAGGCTGCGCCTCAGCTGGAGTGGAGAGGAGAGACATGGCACAGAGATGCTCCCCAGACCGGAAACCAGCCCGTTTGGCTGGAGCTGTGGTTGGGATGGAGCGTGGAGGGGCTCGAGAGCCAGCTGGAGAGTTGGGACCTTATTCTGTGTGCCGTGGGGAGCCAAGGATAGTTTTGAACAGGATGGTGGGGTTTTGAACCCCAGTCGGGCTGGGGGTAGGTTTGCAGGGAGCGCCCCCCCCAGGACAGAGAGAAGGCTGTGCCCATGTATTTGGTGGCCCTCAGTGGAGAAGGGGGGCTGTAGGAGTCCCACCCTGCAGGCTGAACTGCTTGGGCCCAGAGCCTTCGGGGTTCCTTGCCTGGTTCCTCTAGGCCTGAGGGTCAAGGGCCTGGTGCAGAAGCGGGGGCAGCTGGCTGAGTTGACCTCTGCGAGGCCATTCAGGTGAGTTCTTCCTCTCCCCCACCAGACACGGAAGTTCATCAGGGAAAAAGGATGATGACCAAGTTTGTCCTTAGGGAAATGAACTGAGTCAGAAAGGGCTTCTTCTTCCTCCTAGGAGCCAAGAAGGCCAGCGGTAACACTCCTGAGCAGAGCAGTGAGGCAGCGGGGGCTTCTGCCTTGGTTTGGGTCACCTGCCTAGTCATTCTCCTGCCCACACTGACCCTTCTCCCCAGGAATGAGGACAGCCTGGTTCATGTCAAGAACCTTTAGCCGGAGCCCTGCACCTTGTGTGTCCTGGGCCCCACCCCTGGAAACTTTGGTCAACACGTAAATGATAAGAGAACACTGATGGCTCTTGCCATGTGCGACAGCGTGCTTGCACTGTGCCTATGTGTCCCCGTGCTCCACTGCGCCCCGTGGACCAGGGATGAGTCTTGCGTTCATGTAGTTACATGTTGTCTTGATTACAGTCCTGGAAAGTGAGGATTGCTGTTCCCATTTTGCAGAAGAAGAAACTGAGGTTCCGAGTGGCAGCCAGGCTCATAAGGCTGGGTGTGGCAAGGCTGTGCGATCCAGGCTTGTCGCACTCCTCGTCAGGAGGCCAGGCAGGGCTCGGGGCACCAGGCCCATGCCATCATCTCAGGTTTCCACGGTGGGGGGTCAGGGCCAGCGGAGGCCAGAGTCAGGAGCTGAGGGTCGGCTAGGAGTGAGCCTTCCCTCCTCGGCTGTGGTGGGCCCTTGGTGGGACACGTCGGCCCTGGGCACCTGGGGCTCTGTTTGAGCACAATGCAGTGGCCAGGCTCAGGAGTCAGTGCCCAGTCTTGGGGTGGCAGCTGGGATCTCACATGACATCTCCAGGGAAGCCTGATCTGGTCCCCGCTGTGCCAGCTGTTGGAGCTGTCTAGACGGTCTAAGGTGACAGTTGTCACCATTCTAGATGAAGTAGGATAAAATTGAATTATTACCGAAATCTGAAACTTAAGATCAAAGTGGTGGCACTGAGCAAGTGCCCAAGCGGGGGCACCAGTGGTGGCCTTGATGAAGCCCAGGGACCTACACAAAGAGCCCTGGGCTTCTGAAGCAGTACCTGAGGCTCAGCATGAGGGGCTGGCGTGGAGGAAGAGAAGGGCCCCTCCCTCCACGGACCTTCCCGACTGTCCGGGCCCTAGAGAGACCCCGCAGTGCAGGCTGGTGGCCATGAGGCTTGTCCCAGAGCTGGCCAGTGGGGAGAAGGAAAGACACAGGCAGAGTGTGGTCCTCACCCCAGGTTTCAGAATCTCTGTTGAGCCTCTTTGGTGGCCGGGCGTCCAGCAGCTGGATCCGCCTCTGTTCCAGTCTGCTGGCGCCTTCTCTTCTTCCTCGAGGTGTTAGGTGGGACAGAGGGCAGCCGTGAGCCCCTCTGCGCCTGGGCCTCCCCTGACCCTCCGCCCTTGAGCCTGTGCCAGGAGGGGCTGTAGGGTCCACCCTTGTGACAGAGCAGGACCCCAGGGGATGGAGGCCTGTTGAGTTCTGTATGGGATGTGACTTAATATTTTATAATAATAGATTTAATATTCTAACTAGAGCTCCACCAAGTGGACCCCTGGGGCCTCCCAAGTGGGGTTCAGCGGTTCTCTGCAATTATGGCCAGTGCCTTCCAGGAGTGGTGACAGCCGTCCCCTCAAACCACGTGGATCAGGGTCAGCAAACGACCATTACGCGTTTTTGCAAATAAAGTCTGAATGGCGCACAGCCATGCTGGTTTCTTACTATTGCCTGTGGCTGCTTTCATATTCCAAGAAAGACCGCATGGTTCTCAAAGCCAAACATGTTTACTCTCTGGCCCTTCAAGAGAATTTTACCAGCCCCTAATGTAGATGATCCAGTGCCTCAGTTTCCCTATTGGGAAAGCGACTGGAATTTGTTTGGCAATTTCTCAAGGAGAGCAAGTCCTAGAAAGGGCCCAGCACCATGATCCCAGCAGTCATGTCACGTGGGCCACCCAGTTGTCTCAGGCTCTGCTGGGTCCACACTTGGCCCCTGCGCGGCCCTTTCCCATGCTCCTCAAGTGGAAAATAAGAAGGAGGTGCTGGGAATTCCCTGGCGGTCCAGTGGTTAGGACTCTGCGATTTCACTGCCGAGGGCCCGAGTTCAATCCCTGGTTGGGGAACTAAGATCCTGCAAGCCGCGTGGCCAAAAAAACAAAACAAAACAAAAAAGAAGGAGGCGCTGGCCAGGGAGCTGCAGGAGAGGAGCTGCGGGAGCTGGTGAGCTCTGGCTAGCTGGGCCGCTGGCGTCAGAACCAGTTGCTTCTCCTGTGTCAGCGCACAAAATCACGATTCCTTCTTAAAAGTGAAAACTGCCTTCTCCCAGCAGCCTTGCTCTGGAAGCGTTGGCTGGGTCGCCTGTCCACTCTCAGTGCTCCCGTCTTCTTCAGGCTGCCCTTCTGTCACTGCCATGCTTGGAGAGTGTGGACCAAAGGGAGGCTTGTTCATTTCCTCCTGCTTTCACTCCCTCCCTCGATTTTCTCCCGTCCCTCGAAGAATTTTGGTGAGGCTGTTCCGCCCAGGATGGTGGCACAAAACTCAGATGCAGACAGCAGAGGTTCTCGTCACTCAAGACAAACGCCTAGAAAGTTCACCCTGGTGGGGATCCAGAAATCTCCCTGCTGGCCAGATGTGTTCTGGCCCCCGAGGCAGACAACCAACTCGGAAGTTGCTAGAGGATATTAACTTTGTGGTAACAGAACTTGGCCCAGGGAGGTGGTTTTGGAACAGCATTGTGAAAATAAGGGTGGGAAGGTTGGCTCTGACGTTTAAGAGCCTCAGACGGCCGCGGTTTCTACCCTGCACTCCACCTCAGACTCAGTCAACAGAGGCCGGCCTGTCCCAGGGCTGAGCCGCCCCACGCCTGAGAAATCCACTGGCAACCGGAGCCAGGAGGCTGCGGCCAGGGCTGGAGCGCCTTCGGGGGCCAGGAATGTGGTCGGAAAGTTCTTCGTACAACCAGGAGCCACTTCCACCGTCACTGTTGGCGTCGGCCTTGCTGTGAAGCCGTCGGCGAGAAGACAAGGCGTGGAGGAGGATGAGTAGATGTGCGTCTCCCTTGAAGGAGCTGCTCCCGCAGTCCTCTCGTCCCCACCTCGTCCACAGGGGCGGCCGTGCAGTGGGCGACTCCACTCGCGCTTGAAGGGTGTCCGTGGCCGAGAAGCAGGAAGACCGGGGTTGGGATGCAAGGCCACGATTTTCCAAAGAAGCGTGCAGCTTCACAGACCGTACAAAGTCTGTAAGTCTTAGCAACCTAAGCTACGCTCCCACTGTGTGTAGGATGCTGGGGGTGAGTGTGTGGGCATCAGACGGCCCCCGCCTGGGAGAGACAGACATCTCGGCAGTTAGCCGGGATGAGGCACGTGCTAAACTGAGGACCCAGGAACATCCTGGGGCCCCTGGGAGGCACTGGGTGATGATAATGAAATTGCAGGCCCTTCACCGACCCTCGCTGTGCTCCGGGCACCTTTCGAAATGCCGTCCGTGTGTGAGCTCACCTAATGCATCAGCCCCAGGAGACAGGTGCTGCTAGCTCACACCGCGTTACAGCTGCGGGCACGGAAGCAAAGGCTTGATGAGTAACGTGCTGCAGAGCCAGGCCCTGGCGGGGGTGGGATTTGAGCCCAGGTGTTTTGGCTGGGCGCGTGTGCTGAGCCAGTGCTCACAGACTCAGGAGGTGCAGGGAGCGGGCTCCAAAGGCTGGAGGTGTCCTGGGCGGAGCCGGGGAGCGGGTGCGGGGGGAGGGACGCAGCCCTGGAGCCCCGCTGCACGCAGCCTGCGCCTCTCGCCTCCCTGCCCCGTAGCCCTGCCTCTGGCCCACTCCTGGGGCCTCGCGTGCGCCTTCGTGCCTCTCTCCTGAGCTGGGCTGCGTGGGCCCTCGTCCTGCCGGGCTTGTGCAGAAGGGTTTCAAAGGTCCCGCGCGGTTGAACGGGTCTCGCTGAGGCGCGCTTCTCAGAGCCTGAACATACATGCCCGCGTGGGGCCGACCCTCTGTAGAGGGTAACACTGTTAGCGCGTTATCAGGGCCGGGCCTGTGGCAGTGGGCAGGAGGGGACCCGCTGACATCTGTTCTGGGGTCTGTGGCCCAGGACCCTTGCAGAGGTGACCCCAGGCTTCTGGTCCTGAGACCTCCTGGGGTGGCACGGTGCCGGGTAGCACAGAAGATGGCCAGGTCTCCGTGCTTGCCCCGTAGGAGCCCCATCTCTAAACACACCAGTGTTTTCTGCAGTTTAATATCCGGCAAAGCTCTCTCCCCTGGCTCCTGCCAGCCTGCCCCTTTCCCCTGCACTGGACGGTCTGAGGATGAGGGCAGGGATTGACCTGGTTCTTCGCCTGTGGGAGAGAAGTCACCAGTCATGGCCAAGACACCTCCAGAGTGCCCCCGCCAGTCCTGTGGTCTCTGTATCATTTGTGATTAGAATGGCAGCTGCTTTCAGTGGCCAGGTAGAAAAGGGGGCAGGGAGACAGGAGCCCTCAAGTCTGCCAGGAGGCTGTGGAGCAGGCTGGCTGAGAGAGCAAGGCCTTTGGAAGCAGGCAGAACCAGGTGCGGCTCTGGCTGTGGGACCCTGAGCCTCAGTTTCCTCATCTGTAAAATAGGTATGATGATAGGGAGTTAGATGATGTCTGTCTCACTTTGAGGACATAATGGCACATAACAGTCAATTCATGGCATACAGCAATATTCTTGTTGGAATGGGGGCAAACACTTGCATATCAACTCAAGTAATTTCCAGATTCATTATTTATTGTTTCTTCTGGTTACAAAGTTAATGCATACATGTAAAAGATTTAAAGTTCAGAAGGTAAAAAAATTACAGTTCAGAAATGTAAAAACACAGAAAGTGAAATTCCTCTGACATCCACCCACAGGTATACCGTCACTGAGTGTTTGGTGTAGATCCTTGCAGTCTTTTTTCTAAACAGCTATAACACTGAGTGGAGACCCTTGACGCCCCTTCCAACCCAGGAGTCCATTGATTCCATGGGTTCAGATATACCGTGTGGGGAATGATGACAAGAAATAATAATTTTTTCCTTCAAAAGAGAGAAATGAGAGAAATACTACTTATTAAAACAGGAAATATACGAGCCTAGTGCTGGTTTTTCACTCTATCCAATAAGAGAAGCAGACATGGTTTAAAAAAAAAAAGTGACCACAAAATTCTTGGCCCTATGCAAAATGGAATTGAATTCTTTTAGGTTGTTTGGTCCAACCTCTGTGGCAAACGTGTTGATTCTCCTGTACCACGAGTTTGTGATGATGCTATTCTCCCTTCAGCATCACAGAACAATCTCCATCAGCGTGGACACCACGCCGCATGAGATTGCATCCCTCCCGTCGTCCATTCCGGGGGCCCACGGGCCTGAGTGCAGGAGCTGAGCTGGCCTGGCTACACCGAGCACAACTTGGCCAGATGTTTCCAGCCCATCCAAGCTCAAGGATCATTTCCAGTGTCAGCCCAGTACCACGGACCTGGAGCGGGGCTGCCAGCGGGGCAGGGCCCTGCTGCTCTTTGGGTTTTGTTCTTTACGAATAGTTTGCCCTTGAGTCCGGGGAGCTGGTTTGACCGTGTAATTTTCTCTAAGTGAACCATTCCATTTTAGGGCCGCGGTGCCCAGGAACGCCTGCACACCCAGCACAGCCGTGCTCCCCGGAGCCCCCGGCCCCTGCGCCCATTCAGGACATGCTTGTTTGTGGGGCCTCTTATGCTTCCACGCTGGCCCAGTAGAGCCGGGGTGTGCGTTTGATGTGAGAAAACCCAAAAGTGCCGCCTCCGTCGTGTCTGCTTCCCTGGGTCTCGGGCTGGTTTGTTCCCACGTAGGACCCATGTTCAAGGGTATCTCTCTCACCGTCCGTTCAATCCAGCACCTCTCTCTGGGGACCTGTTGTGTGCTGGGCAGTGTGCTGGTGCTGCAGAGTAGGAAAAATAGAAGCAGGACCCCATTCCCTTCAGGTGGATCCCATTCATTCCGGAGCCGTTGCTGTTCGCTGTGTACCTACTATCTGCCGGCCCTGCTCTCAGCACTGAGCGTACAACATGGGGCAGGTCGCCCTGTTCTCCAGAAGCTTCCCCTTGTGTGGGCAGTCGGCAGGGGTGAAGAAACCACATCACAGTCGGTGCTCAGAAGCCCAGAAGCACGGGTAGCAGGGCGGAGATGATGGGCAGAGAAGCAGAAGGGCTTTCCGTGGGGAGGCGGCCTGAGCGACCCCAGCGGCTGGCTGTGTGGGCAGTAGCTGATGGGGCTGCGGCCGGGGGTGGCTCGCACCTGGCCCAGCCCCAGCTCTGCCGCTAAGTGGTGCCCTGGCTGGCGAGGGCTCATCACCTGGAGGGCCAGGTGCCCCCAGGGAGGGGCTGTCTCCTAGAATCCCAGCGCTGGCTGGTTCTCGCCATTCCCCTTTCCTCAGCATCTGCTGTCCCATGGTGTTGGCCTCAAAGTGCACAGGAGGGGAAATGTGTCAAGTTCACGGAGCCCCTGGTTTTCCTGTTGCCATCCAAGAGGTCTGTGATTTTTGGGCTCCTCACCAGCCCAGCGCGGGTCTTACCCCAAACGCTGAACTCAGAATGGGCTGTCTGTCGTGTGGGAGGGGGCGTCATCATGGGATGGTCCTGGGGTGTGGGTGGGAGATGGGGGCTGACTGTGTCCTTGAGCTTCTCAACAGCCCTGTCACCTAAATGTGGCAGGACACAGTGGCCTGTCTGGCTGGGAGTGTCCAGTGTGGCATTGAAGTTATGACTGGGCCGCTGGACTAAGGCACTGGGGAAGCAGTCCAGGCCGCGGAGCTCATATTCCATGTCACCTTCCGCGGCCGTGGGATTTCCCAGAAGCCTGTGACCTATATGCACCTTGGGCTCATGTAACCTGGGCTCTGTTTTGGGACCTGTGGCTCACGTCAGTCTTGACTGTTGTCAGAGTGATCTCTGTGCCCTTCCTGTGTGTCTTGCTTTTAAAAGAAGCCAGGGTGATCTGGTGTGAACCTGCCCTCGGGGCTTCTCGGGCCGAACGCAGATGGGTGGGTAGGCACACAGGGCTCCTACAGAGTGGCTGGCTTGCAGACCCAGGACCTCCAGAGCGGAGAGCGTCATGTCGGAGCCACAGGAAGACCGAGCCACCTGCAGCCCCGCCCAAAACGCGGTGCCCCGTCAGCCCTGACCATGCCCGTAACGGAAGGGAGCGAGTTCCTGCCATCGCTCCCGTGCCGCCTTGGGAAGGAGACCACTCCTGCACGTGACAGGACGGGCTTTCTCTCCCAGGCATGTGCTGCACTGCCCCGGCCCTGGAGGGGGGCCTCGGGGAGATGAATCAGAGAGTCTGCCTTCCAGTAACTCACTTCTGTTTGTTCTGCTCTAAGTGGAAAATGAGCCCTCACCACCCTGCCGCCCCGGCCGCCATCCTCGTGGCTGCCGGGAACCAGAAGCCCTGTCTGCAGGAGTATCCCTTCCTTCCCATCGTCCCTGTGTGGCAACCGATCAGAAATGCCCCTCTCCCAGAGACCGAGTTCCACTGCAGTCCTATTTTGTCCCAGTGTGGAGGGAACATCACTGCTCAGACCCAGGGGTTGGGAGGGCCAGGCGGGCCCAAGGCTTCAGGTCCTTTGTTCTAAGGTCTTTTTCTGAGCACCTTAGTGTTGGGTGCCAGGCACAGCATTCAGCTCACAGTGTGTTTTTATCATTTCATGCTTTGTAATTATTTCCTTTGGTAATGATATGAGCCTTTTTATTTAGGATTACACGCAAGAGTTTCCATCCTTTCCAAATAAGGAAGATGTGGCAGCCTAGCTGGTGCCTGGTGTCCTGTGGGTTCTTTAATGGTTCTGAGCATCCATCCTTCCTGAGTCCACAGAGTGACCTGGCAGGCTTCAGGCTGGGAAGGGTGCTGACTGGAACTACCAGAAGCCTGCCAGGTGGGACCCCGCCCCTGCGGTTTGCCAGCTGAGCCTCTGGCCGGTGCTGGTTAATGTAAAAACATAAGCTGGAGAATCCAGCTGGCACCGGCCCTGAACTGGACGACAGGTGTTCCAGACCTGGCCTGGTGTGGACCCCTCCCATCCAACCAGCACATTAGAGTCACAAAGTATGTTCACACGCCTTGCCTGTTTCTTCCTCATGGGACCCCTCTGAGATGGGCTCTGCTCGCCCAACTTACAGATGAGGAGAGTGAGGCTCGGGTGGAGGGCCTGCCCAAGGCCACACAGGGAGGACGTGGCTGCAGAGAGGACCTTGAGCCCAGGTCTGCCTGGCTCCTAGCCTGATGCCGCCACCCCACTGGGACCCTAGCGACGGACCAACAGCCCATCCATCCTTGGCTGTTGGCAGAACCGCTTGAAAGTAGAGGGCGGAGAGGGAGGCCTGGCTGCCGGGGCCCCTGGCGGCGCCCATCTGCTTTTGGCTCCGTAGATGCCCCTGTTTAGTGGGCATCAGAGGCCCCAAGCAGGGCCCTTCTTGCCGTACCTACCTTCCTGGTGCAGAGGAAGGCAGCCGCCCCGGCCGCAGGTACAACCTTTCCCGAAATCTAGAAGACATCACTTCCTGGCCTTGAGCGTGGGGCTTCATCAGAGAAACTCATCAAAGCCTGTGTGAGCTAGAAGGGGGCTCCACTCCCCACAGTGGGCATAGAAATCATCGACCTAAGTAGTTTCGAGGAGCGAAGCAGGACAGTGTTTGGGGTACTTGAGGTGCAGACAGGCAGCCCCCAAGGCTCCTTCTAGCTGAGTTCTCTGCAGGGCCCCGGGGGACCTGATTGGAAAGTGCTGTCCTGGCCTCACGAGCACGTGGCTCTTCCCTCTTAGGGCTGTCGTCAGAGTCTGCTCGTGGCCGAGGCACTGGGCGCCCCGGGGAGGATGAGCCCTTCTGTCTGCAGAGCCTTGAAGTATTTGGTTGGTGGAGCCCATGCCCGCGTAGGGCATCCAAGCCTGTGTGCAGCCGTGGGCTGGGGGGAGACAGGCGGGGCCTGTGTCCCGGGGACTCACCTGAGAGTCTCAGCTGGAAAGAGCACGTGTCCTTCCAGAGCCTTCCTCTGGGACTCCTGCTGCTCCCCGCACTGAAGGCCGCGGGGCGCGGAGCTGGGAATCAGCAGCTCCAGCCCTGCGCCACCGTGCTTCCCCGTGGCCCTGGGAACACACACCCCTCTTTCCCACTAGCACTAGACTCCTGGTGTTAACCCTGGCGTGTCGGCACCCGGAGACACCAAACCTCACTCGCCGCCTTCAATCCCTTAACTGCAGGCGAAGCCACTGAGGCCCAGGGGAGGGAAGCGGCTGTGCCGCAGTCACCCAGCAGCTTGTCACCAGGGCTGGCAGGCTGGGACCAGATTTGAGGGCGGCTTTGGACCAGGCTCCTTCTGAGAACTCTCCAGAGCCCACGGCAGGGAGGCCATGGCCACAGCCTCTGCCACCGGGCAGCAGCATGCACGGGGCGCGTCCTCGTGCCGCCCAGGGCCCCCGGGGCTGGATGCGGACGTGCTGTGTGAGTGATGAACCCCCTAAGCACTGTTACGGCTCAGACCTCCTGAGTAGAAACATTCGGGAAATGGATGCTTTTCCCCTCTGCAGGGACAAACTTGGGTAAGTCTCGGAACCTAAGTGGGAAAGAGGCCTGGAAATGAAGAAACTGGGGAAACTGTTCCAACCTTAGAAAAAGTTCTCATTCTTACCGTATTTTGATGAGTCTGAATTGTGCTGGGTTTGCAATTCCCAGCCACGTCCTTTGGGAGGGGGATCCTGGAGGGCAGGGACCTGTCTTGCTGGTCCCTGAGCCCCTGGAGCTCAGGACGGCGCCCGGCACACAGTGGGGGCTTCACGGATG
Source organism: Balaenoptera musculus (assembly GCF_009873245.2). NCBI lineage: Eukaryota > Metazoa > Chordata > Mammalia > Artiodactyla > Balaenopteridae > Balaenoptera > Balaenoptera musculus. The sequence goes on from NC_045800.1 coordinate 7,586,635, forward strand.
GGGCAAATAAAGGAGCCAGTGAGTGGAGGCTCCCTGGGTTGAGAATGGCCCCCAGGCTTAGGTCATCCTGACGCTGGGGCTGGCATGAACATTCTGGGCTCGGTCGGCAGGGGCTGCTTGAGGGACTGTGGGTCGGTGTTGGAGGAGCTGGGCTGCGGGGTCTGCTGACCAGGGGCCGGAGCCACGTGTCCACGGCGGGGCTCACCAGCTGGCTCTGTGGCCTCGCTTCTCCAGGGCAGGAAGTCAGCTAGCTGACTGCACCGCACTGCCCTGAGGAAGAAGCCAGGGAGCTGCCGGGCTGGGAGGCCGGTAGAGGAGGCGGCGGGAGAGTGGGGTGCTCAGTCTGGGCCCCGGGGCCTGTGTGGGGGCCTGTGCTTTTGTTCAGCAGCTGGACTTCTGTCGAGGTACCTGTGGGTCGGGAGCAAGCCTGGGCCGCAGCCGTGGGCTTGTACTTCTCCCCTCGGCCACCCTCCTCAGCTCCACCCCTGCCTGTCCCATGCAGCGTGGAGGCTGCAGCAGACCCAGCAGGGCTCCAGGCAGCGCCCTCTGGCAGCTCTGCCCTCCAGCCTCCTGCCTTTCAGTGCCCGAGGGAGATGGAGTTCGGGGCTCTGAGCCGGGCGCTTGGGTCTTGACTCCTGGTTTCAGGCTGACCGAGGCCATCAGAGGCTCCGGGGGTGGGCTGAGGGGCGACCTTGTCTCCTCTCCCTGTGGCGCAGCAGCAGGAACTGGCTGGTCAGGACAGAGCCTTTGCTTGGCCCACGTGCCTGGCCCTGGCCTCTCCACCGCTCGGCCTCCTTCGCTGCTGCGGCTTTGGCTTTGGGGCGGGTTGGGCGGGAAGTGGCCTCTGAAGGGAGGTTGGGGAGCCCTCGGGGAAGGGGGGGTGCACGCAGCCCAGCAGCTCCCCTCAGCGCCCTCCCAGCCCCCAGCAGTCCCCACTGTCCTTCCTTCCTCGGCACTCAATGCTGAGGGCAGGAGAGGGCTCAGAGTCTGGAGCACACAAGGTCCACTCTAGGATGAGCCTTTTCCTTTCAGATAAGCCTCCCCCTCTTAAAACAAACACCAACGGCTAAGGGAGGTTAGCTTGATTGGGGGATTGGGAACATTTATACTGGGGAGATAGAGGCTGGAAACTGGTTATCAGTAGAAGAAATGGTTTCTTATCTGGAATAGGTCCCTTGGGGAGGCATGAGGTAGAGAAAGAGCAATGCCTTGGGAATTCAGTGGACTAGTGTTTGAATCTTGGCCTCACCACTCTCTAGCCAGGTCACCACTCTGAGCCTCAGGTTCTTCATATGGCAAACAGGGTTGATAACTTACTTTACGGGGTTGGTGTGAAGATCACACACCAGAGGGTGTGTAGAGGGCCAAAGGGTGTAGCGCATCTAGCACATCCGGCCACACTGGATGCTCAGCAAATGGTAGCTACTGTCGTCAATATCACCACCATCGTTGTTACTGTCATCATCACCACGAACGTCCTCACCATCTGCATCACGACTGCTACCATCATCACCTTCAGTATCACCACTATCATCACCACCACCACCATCACCTTCAACATCACCTTCATCATCACCTTCAGTATCACCACTATCATCATCACCACCACCATCACCTTCAACATCACCGTCATCATCACCTTCAATATCACCACTATCATCATCACCACCACCATCACCTTCAACATCACCTTCATCACCACCATCAGCTTCTTCATCATCATCTAGCATGCAGAGTCCAATGAGAACACTTAAGAAGATTGTCTCATGCCTAGCTCTCTGAATCTTAGTGGAATACACCTATCATCTCTTGTGTACTGCAGTGTGACCTGGGCTTCTGCCTCTTCAAGAAGGCTCTTTCTACCTTTGGCCTCTTCCAACTGGTAGAAAGTTCTTCCTTGTAGGGAGAGGTCTTCTTAGTTGCTGTCTTCTTAGCACTTACTCTGGGAGCAAGGCAGAGCCTACAGTATCTTAAAATTATCCTATACTTAATTATATTACTAAGAAAAAAATATTCTGGCTCCATTAGGGAGAAAAGTCGTCTGGTAGATAATTATGTCATCCGTGCGTGTCACCAAATCATCTTGTTATGACTTTAGCTCTTAATGCTATAAATACCTCCGTAGGTGGCTAGAGATCCGAGCACACGGCGGAGAGGGAGCTAGCCCGGGGAGAGGCCTGGGGGTCAACCCCACCTCTGTCGTTCACTAGCTGCACGATCCTGGGCAGGTTACTTCTTTGGTCCTCAGGGGTTTTTTTGGATTTGTTTTGGTTTTGGTTTGTTTTTCCTGAAAAATAGGGCTAACAATACTTCTGCCTTGTGGAGGCAGCGTGAGGTCTGGAGATACGTAGCATCGTTTGTGGGACGAATATACATCCAGTAAGTGTTCGTTGCTTTTGGAGCCTGAAGGAAGAGGAGGAATGAAGTGCACACTTCCCAGCACGTGCTGGGGGGGGCACAATGCTGTCAGGCCACGTTTGGGGGTGTGGGGGGCAGCTCTCTGGTCCTGAATCCTGCCGTCTTCCAGTTGGGCGCCGCTCACAGCAGGCGTCCTGCACACAGTTGTGCGAACACGGACCCAGGCTTAAACTGTGGAAGTTTGTTTAGAACTGGCATTGTCCACGTCTGTGCAGTTGTCGGGGGCTTGGCAGTGCCCCGTGGCATGCTGTGGAGCAGAAGTATGTTGGGAGAGAGCTGCTGACTCACGTGGAGGCGGGGCTGCCGGGACTGCGCGTCCGGCTTCCCACCGCCGCCTTTGATGCCTGGGCCCCCGTGCCGGGCAGCGCCCTCTCCACCCGTCCCCCTATCTTGGTTGGTCAGGTGGGTGGTCAGAGGGTGCCAGGCCAGTCCAAGAACAGTGCGGGGGCCTCTGCCGAGGTCGGTGTGCTGGTGTCTCCTGAGACGACAGTGTTTTCCTCTAGGAAGACAACGTGAGAACTTCCAGTAATCAGGGCTGGATTCCTCGCTCCCAGTTTTGAGGATGAAGAGATGCAGAAGGTATTAGCTGGCACCCCTAATTCTCAGAGCTTGAAGGGACCTTCATCTAATCCTGTCATTGCGCGTCTGGGGAAACTGAGGCCCAGAGAGGCGAGGCCCTTTGCCCAGGGTCACACAGTGAGTCAGTTGGCGACAGGGCGGCGACTAGCCCCTGGCCCTCTATCACTCTGTCGCCCGCCCTTCCCCACTTGGCACCTTCCCCAGCAGGCCTGCAGCTGTTCCTGCAAGTTGGCAGGACGGGGCTCTCCTCTCCCACTTGTTTCCTTCTGCCGCCCTGGCCCACACCCTGCGCCTCCAAGTGCCTCTCTTGTGGCAGGCACTTTCCACTGGCCTCCGGTGACGCTGCACATTCCTCAAGGGCTGGGACGCTGCCCTCTCTTCCCAGGGCAGCTTCCCACGATTGCTAATCCCGGCCAGGCCTCTTAGCGGCAAGAGGAGCACTGAGCAGGCAGGGCGGGCACCCAAGTTCTGGTGGTGCGACTTTCAGCTCTGGGACCTCGGGCAACTTACTGAGCCTCTCTACGCCTGCTTGCTCCTCTGCAGAGTGAGGGTGAGAAGAGCACTTCGGGGCTCGCTGCTGGTCGGGGTGCAGCCGAGGGCTCTGCTGCTGCTGTTTTAGTGGGTTCTCTTTTCCGAAGCCTCATGACAATTATCCTTGAGATCTCGCGGTCATGCTGCCAGGTGCGCTGGCCAGAGACCATTCTTGCCATTTCACAGGTGGGGGGCTGGAGGTGCTGAGGGGGGAAGGGATGGTGGACGACTCTACAGCGGGTGGTGTCGAGCCCAGCCAGGACCCAGCAGGCTGATGCTCACCCACCCTCCCCCTGGTACCCACTCCCCCAGGCTTTCCTCTCCGTGGAGCGTGTGGGCTCATGGGTGCTGGCCACGCTGGTCTGTGGGCAGCCACGCCCATCCATCCCTCTCACACTTGGGGGTTTCCTGCAAACGTTTCCAGAGCCTTCAGTATCTTTGCTTTCCAGAAGCTTCGATGCCCCCGGCAATCCCAGAGGGAGGGCCTTCTCAAGGAGGGGGAGTGTGCCATGTGGCCCTGCAGAGGCAAGTGGATTTCAGCATCGGAGGGAAAACCGACAAGGCAGAAGTCCGGGGGGTGGCAGCCGTCTCACAGGCACGTCCCGTGCATTTCCTGTTGATGCTCTGTCACCCACACCCACTTCCTCTCCATCCCTCGCCCCACCCTGATGCCCTGCTGGCAAGTAGCTGAGTGCAGCTACCAATGCGCTCCGTGTTGGCCTCCCTGGCAGTCTGGGTGCTGCAGGGAACCCTGACCCCAGTACAGTCCCATCAGGGTCCAAAAGCTCTTGCTCTGCGTCTCCCGGGAGGCCCGAGATCATCCTTGGCTCACCCCGGCTCTGCCCTCGGCACTTGCAGCCAGGGGCCGGGGCTCGGCCACACCCCAGCTGGGACGCTGGGCACGTACCCTCGGTCCACGACAGTGTGTGGGGACACACGCTCACCCTCTCACAGCCGGCTCGGGAGTCAGGGCCCAGCACCTGGTGGGCCCTCCGCAGGCTGCCTTCCCGTCCTTCTCTCGCCTGTCCATCCGAAGGGCACCCCGTGAATCTGGGGCCTCCAGCTGGAGGCCCTGAAGCGCTGGACTGTCGCCGTGCGGGGCTGGGAGCAGGAGAAACGGCTGAGGCCTGGGGGCCTGGGCAGCTGCTTGGAGGGAGGACCTGCAGTGGCTTTCCGCCAGCCATTCATTCCTGTCGCTGGGGCTCAGATTCCCCATTTCTAATAGTAAAGTCGAGTCTCTCAGGGAGGTGTACATTAAATGAGATGGTACCCCAGCCAAGTGCTCAGCAATCGCTGGCCCGAGACCTGGCCTCGAGCCCCCTTCAGCAGCCTCAGCCCTTCCCGACTGGACTCCTCAGAGGCCGGGCTGGTCTCCTCCTGCTCTGGGCCCCCAGGTGGGGCCCGGTGCCTGCCAGATGGGCCATGTCACCCTGTCACGGTCCCTGGGGCTGATTCCAAGGGCGCCTGGGCACCTTGCATCCCGTGGATGGGGCCTCCCTTTAGACCCAGAGAGAACGGCCTCTGTGCCTTCACACTTTGGCTCTTTGCTTGTCACAGGCCCTCCTCCTGCAGTGGGGAAAAGACGCCCGTGGATCTCCCCAAACCCCTGGGCGTCCACCGTGCCTGCTTCCGCCTTCTGTAAGCATATGAGTCACCCCGGTAGTGCAGGCTGACGACTCAGAAAGAAGGGAAGTCGGAGTTCACGTGAGGGGGGTGGGTGCAGACTGGTCTCCCTGCAGCAGGAGGAGACTTGGGGAAAAGAGCCATGGAGAGTGACTGACCATCGCCACCTGGGCTGGAGGGCAGGCATGCTGCGTCACCATAAACCCCTGCGTCCATGGCGAGCCCAACCTCATGCCTTCAGCCCTTGGCCTAAGGTCCCAAAGGCCCAGGGCTGGGAGCAAAAGAACCGAGGAAGGACATGGAGTTGGTGGCATGACAGTGGGAGAGCCCCGGTTTGGGGTAGCCAGTCAGAAAGGTTCCGTTCGTTCTGGGATTCCTTCTCCGCTTGGCTGGAGAGTTGCGTGTTTTTCCTCCCCTGTCCCGTCAGGCACTGAAGACCTGGGGAAGATGTTTGAACCTGTTGCAGGGCCATTGTCAGCACTGGAGCCCTAGTGGGAACACTCTTTAAGGCACCGAGCAAATGCCTAAGAGAAGGAAAACCGAGCTTCCAGAACAGGGAGAAACGCTGTGCTGTTGAGACTAGGGCAGTTTCTCAGCTTCGGCTGCGTTACATCTGGGACTTGATCATTCTTCGTTGGAGGGAGAGGAGCTGCCGTGCCCTGGAGAATCCCTCCCTCTACCCACAGGTGCCCAAAGTTCCCCCTCCCCCAGGTTATGACAGTCACCTAGAGGCGACACTGTATAGGTGAGGCTACTGACAGGAATGAAAGAAAGATCTTGACCTCCCTGGTGGCTGCAGCCCCCGGGGCCCTGTTACACGTCTGGCCTCAGACAGGAAATCTTACTCTTCGGAACTGGGCAGTGGCAAAGGAGAGGTGCCTTCTCAGTGCCCACTCGGCTCAAGTGCCACGCAGGCTGGGTAGGGCTGGGCGGCGGGACATCCTGTTACCTGAAGACACAGGCAGCGCGGGGCCTGCTCCCCTGAGACGGGTTTGTTAGTTTTATTCTCCGCGTCCCCGGGGAGAGGCCCCAGGAGCTGTGAAGGATGGCTTCTTGGCCCACTGCTCCTGCTGGCTCCCGGGCAGTGCCAGGGTCTCCCCTGATCCCCTCCAGGGAGGCCAGGCAAACAGGCATTTTGCCAGACAGCCGCCAGCAGTGTGCGCCACTGCTTTTCATCAGAAAAGGCGCCTGAGTCCCCTGCCAAAGCCCAGAGCCATCTCCCCCATTAATCAGGATTTCAGGGTTCCCGGGAAGATCTTAGCAACTGCCTGGCACGAGCCCGGCTTGATTTCCCATCACCTGTCTGCCCTCAGAGCTGGCCCCGTCCTCTGCCCCGTCTGGGAGCGGGACTGCAGAGCACCCCTGGCCTCAGAGCCTGTCTCAGGGGCTGAGACTGCATCTCTCAGCAGGGCCCGAGGAGGCACTGGCTTGGAATTAGTGTTATTTTTATTATAATTCTCAATGTTCAGTTTTTTTTAAACTTGAAAGAGAAAAAGGAAGCTGGACCAGAGTCCCAGATATTCCCTTGAGGGAGACGTTGGGCGCTGGAGAGGTGAGGCCACAGAGCCGCGTTGCGTGGAGGCGTCCAGGGAGCCCTGGGCTGGCCGTCTCTTTCTTTCCTTTTTTTTTTTAAATTTATTTATTTATTTATTTATGGCTGTGTTGGGTCTTCGTTTCTGTGCGAGGGCTTTCTCTAGTTGCGGCGAGTGGGGGCCACTCTTCATCGCGGGGCGCGGGCCCCTCACCATCGCGGCCTCTCTTGTTGAGGAGCACAGGTTCCAGACGCGCAGGCTCAGTAATTGTGGCTCACGGGCCCGGTTGCTCCGTGGCATGTGGGATCTTCCCAGACCAGGGCTCGAACCCATGTCCCCTGCATTGGCAGGCAGATTCTCAACCACTGTGCCACCAGGGAAGCCCTGGCCGTCTCTTTCTGCACGGAGGGCTCGGCCCAGCTCCTTGCGGGGCCACAGCGCGCCCTGGGGCTCCCCTGGTGAGAGCCAAGCCTGGTTCTTGTTCTGCTGCCGTGCCCGAGGCAGGGGCCACTGCTGGGGTCCTCGCCTCGCAGGGCTGGCCTCTTCTCCCACCCACGCGGCTCCTTTTCCTCTCATTCGAGGAAGAATGTGAGGGGCAGGCCCCACGGGTTCCGGGTACAGCGGGAGCCACCTCCACCCACTCAGGGGCAGACGCTCCGGGCTGTGTCGGGTCCCACGGCAGAGGGGCGGCACACACCATCCCCTCTGTCTCCCGGCCTCCCGACCAGGGGAGGCTCTGGCTGGAAAGGCCGGCCCAGGCTGCCTTCCTCTGCGTCCCTCCCCGATTCCCATCACGGCCGCCTGCCCTCTCAGGTCAAATTCTTGGGCCTCTCGGAGCTCTCCAGATGCCCCCTCCCACCGCCATCTGGGAAACCGGCATCCGCAGCTTCTCTGAGCAGCCCAGGGAGGTCACCTCTGGCCTCCCTCTGCGGCAGCAACCTTTGAGCGGTGCCTTTCTGAGACGTTCTTCGGGGAGGACCTCGTTCAGTAGCTCAGATACCCGGGTAATTTGGAGAAGGGCTGCTGAATGCCGCGTAGGTCAGCTGGAATTAACGCGCACTTTGTTGAAAGAACAGAGTTGCCACCCACATCTTCATCCACTGCTGGGCTAGGAGCTGTCCTGGAATTCTAAAGGGCACTGGAGGCGGCGGGTGGGGGCGGGGGGCACGGAGGACCCTCTGTCCCATTTCTGGGGGTTCTGACTTGCCCCCATGGAGCCAAAGCTCCTTGGCTTGCTGGCAGAGCTGCTGAGGGGTGCTGGCCACTTGGTAGTGCTGTGGTCAGTGGCCACAGTGCTGGCTGTCCCTGGGTGAGGCTGCGTGTCTGCCACGCACTGTGCTAGCCCAGCAGCTCTGCAAGGTCACTTTCATTGTCACCGCTTTCCAGTTGAAACAGGCCCGGGGGGCAGAGTGGCTGAGCCTTGGATAAACAGCTAGAAAGTGGCGAGGCCTGGGCCCCGTCTTCCCCAGACTACGACTGTCTCCATAGTCAGTGACCCCTGGCTGGCCAGCTTGCTGTCCGCTGGGCGTCCTGGGAGCAGGCATGGGACGGTGAATTTATCCCAGAGGCACGGCAGCCCCGTAGCAGGGCTGTAAAAGCTGCAGACCGGCCCGGTCCCACCCACACCAGGTTTGCCCTGTCTTCCTGAGCAGGTTCGGGGGCCTCTGGCACACGCAGGGAATGCTGGAATGTTCCAGAGACCCCAGGGGCCAGGCCCTTGTGGGGACTGATGCCGGAATGGGCCCTTTCCTTCCAGAGGCCCTCTGCCTCTGAGGATGGGGTGACGGTCTGAAGGGGACCCATCCTCCCAGACTGCTAACCGCCCCCGGAAGAGTCCAGCATTCACAGTCAGGCCTTGTCTTCTGAGGCCTCCGTCTTCACTCCTCCCCAGGAGCAGCCTGGGAGGGACTGTGCTTTTAATTAGCCTAGTTTGGGAATGGCAGCTCTAAAGCCCTGGGAGGTGAATGCCGCTGCCTTGCTTTTGGAATCTGCTGCCAGTGGACACAATGTAGCTGTAGGAATGAAAACGAGGAAGAGAAAGGCCCATCGGCTTGGGTTTTTAATTGGCACCATCTTCCCGGCCCTGCGCCTGCCCGCCAGCCCTCCCGGGGCTCTGTTTGGGCGGCCAGGCCTGGGCTTCAAGTGATGGAGCCTTTCACAGCTTCAGAGTGATTTAAGTGGCCCTGTATGGGTTCCCGCAGCCCTCGCTGAAAGAGCACGGCACCATCGCCATGCTGATAAACCCTGGGAAATTGATCAGCCACCTGCGAGTGGTGAATAGCGATAACCGCTGGGAGCCCTGCAAAGCGGCTGGGCCTCCCGTGGCCTAGCCATGGCCCCGAGGTCCTACGGGAGAGAAAGGCTATTTCTAAAGCTGCAATTAATTTTTTCCCCCAGTCAGTTGGAAGTTGCTCTCTTGTTTTCAGCTGGGTGAGTGGGGTGCTTAGTTCTGTGCGTCTCCGTTAACCTGAGCTCTCCGACCATTGATGTCTCCCTCGAGAGACAGAGTGCGGCTTTCTTTCTCATTGGCCAATCGAGGAACGGACTTTTTTGTTTGTGTTTTGTGTGTGTGTGTGTGTCTCTCTTTCTTTCTCTAAGATCATCTCAAGCTAACAGTGAGAAAAAAGGCACATGTGAGCGATTCTGCCTCGACAGGTCCCACAATACCTTCAGGAATGTCAATTTTTCTTGCTTTCATGAAAACACCATGAGGTCTCACTTAGAGGGGACAATGGCGGAGATTAAAGGGGGAGACAGCGCGAGGGAAAACGGAAAGTAGAAAAGCAGTTCAGCCGACTGCCGGAGAGCTTTGTGCTGCACTTTAAGGGAGTTTTGTTCTGGATTCCCCAATCCTGGTGGAACAATTTGGGGGAAGATTCTTAGCTCATACTTAGTTTTGCAGTGAGAACCCATTTTAAGTGCAGAAGAGAGAGGAGGCCGGCCTCCGCCCAGGTTTCTGTGAGTGTGTGTGTGTGTGTGTGTGTGTGTTTGGGGGGCTGCTGACCCACAGGGCTTCAGGGCCCTTGTTCCCTCTGGGGACTTTGCGGCCACAGGGCGTCAGGCTGGCTGCTGTCGTGCTGCGGGGGGTGCCTGCAAGCCTGCTGGGCTGCCAGCGTGGAGCAACCACCCCAGGCCGGTTCTCCTGCAGAGAGGACGTGCCAGGCTTGAGAAGGTGGCATCTGGGGCTGTCTGGGCTCTGCCAGGCAGCCCTTCTGTCGCGGCAGAATCACTCTGCCTGTCTACCCGCCCCCCCCGAAGCTGGCCTGCTTTGGCCACAACAGCCGGGAGAGACATTGGCACGAGAGGGGGACCCGTCACTGTGGATTTGTCCACAAGCATGGCTCCGGCTTTCATTGCCTCTCATCTGGAGTCCCAGCCTCGTTAAGATCCCCTGACCTGCTTGCGCGGCCGATTGCTAGTAAGCCCAGGCAGGGTCAGTGTCCTCGAGGCGGAGAGAAGAATGACTGCTCTCTGCCCTGAGCCCACTTGGAACAACCCCTGGCTTCGGTTGCAGTGACCCACCAGGAGGGCCTCCACGGCTCATTTTCCCTCCAGGTTTGCAGGGCAGTGTGTGTGTGCACATGAGCACATTGCACACACGTGTGCACACCTGTGTGCCTGTGCCATTTTGTGCAGAGCGTGGCCTGAGGCTCCCACTCTCACTTGGTGACCTTGGCAGGCTCTTCGGGCCTCAGTTTCCTCATCTGTACAGTGGGAGCCCTGACACTTGCCTCCCAGGGGTTCTGGAGGAACCTGCACGTTGTAGGCACCCAGGTCGGGGGAGTATGTTAGCAGCTCTCTTTGTCATAATAAGACCCGCCTATCTGCTTGGAAGACACAGGGTGGAGACGGGGCCCTCTTCCTGTGGTCCGAGGGGCAGGGACCCAGCCTGTCGGGGGTGGGCCGGCTCCGGGGCTGCTTTTCTCCTAAGGGCCTGCTGGTGGCTTCCGTGGGGATTTTAGAACCTTCTCTCCCGAGGCTCCCCTTTCTGAGTGAACCTGGGCTTCAGCTGAGGACACACACAGTCTGGCGGCTCCTTTTTGTGGTAGCCACTTGCAGATGGAAAGTGAGGGACTTCCTCATGGGTTCTATGCGTTTTCCAAATCATCAGACACTTTTACAAGAGAGAAGTAGGCTCATTTCCTGACTTGGGCTCAGCCAATGATGGTCTGAAGCTAGAGGCTGGGGCCCAGGCCCGGAAGCTGGTCTCCTGGCAATGGGCACCTCATTTGCCATCTCGGCTCCTTCACAGCTCGCCTCACCCGTCTGGACGAGGACAGTCACGAAGGGGTCGGAGTCAGATTGACCACACTATCGTTGGTCATTGTCGGAACTGCAGCATCTTGAAGTGATTGCAAGCTGGCGGAGCTGTGTGTGTCTGTGTGTGCGGTGTGCATGCACACACACGTGAACTAATTTACATCTAAGGGGAGGAAGGGAGCAAGGGCCGAGCTGGGACCCTTGGGAAGACGCCAGGTTCTGTGTGCACCCAGGCGTTGTCGCTGGGCCCTGGCTGGTTTCTCTTGCAGGTTTGCCTCCTCCTTGGCACTTGCAGCATTTCCCCTGACACGTCATCACCTGGGGAGCATCTCTGGGGAGCAGTTATACACTTGCAGCCTTTGCCCCTTGCTCCCATCTGGCTGAGGGCCTGGCCCACGTGGGGTCAGGCTGGGCACACCCTCCCTCTGGCCCCTGGCAGGGCTGCTGCCTTGCTGGCGTGTGCACCAGGGAGCCTGCGTCCTTTCCCACTGTCTCTCCTTCCTGCACTCGGGCCCTTGGTCTTAGGGTCAGACTGCCGGGGTTCAGATCCTCCCCACTTACTCCCTGTGTGGCCTTGGCAAGTTCCTGAGCCTCCAGTGACGGGAATGCCCCCGTCCCCATTCAGGGGGTGTCGTGTGGGTTCAGTGGGACAACCCCGGGAAGCTCAGGGAACATGCTTAGTAGACGTTAGTTCTACTACCATCAGAGGCTCCACGGCTGCTAGGACATGAGAACGAACCCCCAGTAATGCCTTGACTTCATTCCTGGAACAAGGCAGGATTCCAGGGGATGACAGGTGGAATTTACGGTAGCGCAACCCTGTGGGTCAGTTTTTTCTTTATGTGAAGAAATGTCTGGATGGAAGAATGATTTAGGGCTTCTCCAGGCCCTGCACATTCCTCGGGGCCATCTTGGAGCCCTTGCTGTCATAAGGGCCTTTGGCTTTTGTAGTTGGGAATTTTCACCAAGTAGTAGGCAAGCCTTGCTGGGGGTACTTGGGGGGTAGAAATTAGGTTGGGTTTCCACCCCGGATTCAGGCGTTTCTGGCGGCCATGAGGTGCGGAGTGACGGGTAAGGGCACAGACAGAGCCGGGGTTGAGCCTGGCCCACCACCAGCCCCGTGGGACTTTGCCCAGTTACCTGGGTCTCTCTGCCTGTACGCAGAGGTGCTGGCAGAGCCCGCCTCTCAGGATTAGATGATGAGATAATGGAGCGAGAGGTTCACCCAGCTTGGCCCCGGGCATCCGCCTCAGACGTATTCACTTGGGAAGTGACTGCGAGGGCTTCTAGATGCCTCGAGATGCCAGTGCTGTATTTGCATGTCCTGTCAAGCACTTAAACAGTAACGAACAAAAGGGAAAAAATAGAAAAGGAAAAAAATAAGCCTGTCGGGAAATTCAGTTTTGTTGAGGTGTGTCCCTGGGAAAGTCAAAGAAACAGGGACCCACCCTGGCCAGCCCTTCCGGAGCCTGCGGTCAGGCCTCCAAGTGGGAAGTGCATTCTGTCAGCACACTGAGGCCCTGAGCTGGGTCTTCCATGAGGTGGGCGTCGTGATTCCATCACGCCTCCAAGTGGAAACGGCTTATCCACACTCACTCAGAGCAGCACACACTCCGCTCCGGTATCTGTCTGGTGGCACAGGGCGTGTTGCTCCAGGCCACACCTGTGCCGCTCAGGGCGTGCCCTGCACAGCCTCTCTGGCATCTCCAGTGCGCTTTGTGAAAATGTCTCCCAGGGACTTCCCTGGTGGTCCAGTGGCTAAGACTCCGCGCTCCCAATGCAGGGGGCCTGGGTTCGATCCCTGGTCTGGGAACTAGATCCAGCATGTCGCAACTAAGAGCCGGCATGCTGCAACTAAGACCAGGTAAAGACGAATAAATAAATATTTTTTTTAAAAAAGTCTCCTGGGTGCCTGCTCCTGGCCTGGAATCTGGATCTCCTGCTGGGGTGGGCTTGGCCTGGTCCTGGTGGAGAATGCTGGGCTTGCTCCCCCTACCCCTCAGCCCAAGAGCCCCTGCACTGGGGTTCCCTGACAGGGTTTCCCTGGGCAGCAGAGACTGAGGAGTCTTGGGCTGGCGGCCACAAGCATCCAGAGAAGTTCGCAAGCACCACGCGAGCTCCCAGGTCTTTGCAACCTCCCTGGCTCCCATGGTTGTCCCCTGTCGTCCCTCACTGCAGCTTGGAGGAACCGGGCTCCAAGGGGGATGAGACCTCAGGTCACCCCTGGGGCTCTGGACAGAGCTGGGACTCCATCCAGGGATCCTGGGCCTCTGCTAGGCCCCTACCTTGCTGCAGTGACGGATTTGGCTGGAGAGACGTGACTTACACAGGTGAGAGGACAGGCCATCCCAGGAAAAGTGCCTGGTGGGCAAGAGTCCGGGGTGAGCCCCCGACCCTGTCCTGTAACTGAGTGTCCGGGTTGCCTCCAGGTGAGATCGAGCCTCAGGAGAGGCAGTCCTCTAATGGGGCCTCCGGGGCTCGGGAGCACCAGAGCCCCACACGGTGTCCCTGCCACTCAGCCCTGGCTCTGCAGGAGGGACAGCCGAGCCCACAGAGGTGGAATGTGCCCAGGAATGTCCTGCCACACCCGCTGCCAGCGGGCACGTCTGTGGCCACCTGCCCTGCCCAGGCATGCTGGGACACGCTGGCAGAGCCCAGCTGCCCCTCCTCGCCCCCGCAGGACTCTGGTGTCCAGGACAGGCCAGCGCGGCCTCTCTTTTCCCCAGCTCGCCTGGGATTTCTGCTCTCACGGGTCACTTCCGGTTGGGGCAGCTGTGGATGAAGGGCTCTCCCTCTGTGGCTTCTGCCTGAGCCCCTCGGGGCAGGGCCGGCCCTCCTCCTCCGCCTTGGTGCAGCTGGACACCGTAATGTGTGGAGATCCTGCTGAGCCGGGCCCTGTTATGATCTCATTTCAGCCCCGTTACAGCCCCACAAGGGCAGTGTTATTTCTCCATTTTACAGATGGGGAAAGAGGAACTCGGGTTGCACAAGGAGGCCGAGGGAACACGTAGTGGCAGAGGCAGGATTCCACCCCAATGGATCACCATTTTCAACTCTTCATTCAGCCACCCAACCCCGTTCCTCCAGGCATCAGAGATGCGGCCAGCAGACTTGTTCCCTGGCCGAGCCCTCCAGAACCCTGCCAGCCAGCCTGTGGGGCAGGGAGGCTCCAAGAGGGCTTTGTAGGGGCGGGGAGGGTGTTTGAGCTGAGCTGTGAGGGGAGAGAGACTTATCGAGGGGGTGATGGTCCTGGCTGAGGGAGGGCACCCCCAGGAGAGCTTAGTGCGTCCGGGGAGCCTGAGTGGGCAGGGAGGTTGCAGGCAAGGCAGGGTGGGGACAGGACACACCCAGTACATGACAGGCTGGAGCCTGGAGCCAGGTGACCACACGCCCTCAGGGGTGTCCTGGATACCACGCTGCCCTTGGGGCTTGCCTGTCGTCTCCCACCTTCTGCTCGAGGCTGCTGTGAGGTCCTTGGGGACCACCCTGTCTCAGGACAGAGGACAGATGGAGGCCGCGAGGGGAGCAGGGTTTGCCTGAGGCCCTGGAGCTGCACCCAGACCCCGTGTTTGACGTCCCAGCGGGGCTCGCTCTCACACGTGGGCCCAGTGCCTCCCTGGGGGAGCCGTCGCCCTTGGACCCTGACCTTGGACCAAGTCACAGAGCAAGGGAGTGGGGCTTGTGGCTTGTGACGTGGCCAGCTTTGTAGCCAACGAGGAGCCCCTGTGGATTGGCAGGGGAACCCCCCTTGATGCCGTGGAAGTGAGGGCAGCCAGACATTGTGTACTGGCCCTCTGGGGCCTCTTCCTGTCAGGGGACCTGGACAGACCAGGGTGCCCTGTGGGTGGTCCAGTCGATGGGGACAGGCCCCCTCGCTTGGAGCCTCCAGCCCATCCCTGTTCCCCGAGCCTGCCCTCCCAGTCTGGCTACATCGTTGGGCTCTGAGCGCGAGTGCTGTCTGGGACCGGCCAGGGTCCTGGCTCCCAGGAGTTGAGGGGTGCTGGGATTATCCTAAGACGGTTGGTGTAGGCTCTCTTGGCCTTGGGTTTCCCTGGAGTTCAGCCTGATTGTGGCAAGTTTTACTTGGATTTTCCAGTATTTGGCCTTGGGAGATGGCCGAGGTCCCAGACAGCAGACATGGGGACGTGCCTTTCTTTATCCTCTCCGGCCCTCTGGCCTGGGCCGGTTAGCTGGGAATCAGTGCTAAGTGGCCATTGCTGTGAAGCCCACTTCTCCAGTGCCGTTGATGTCAATGTGGACGCAGGAGCCAGTGGTGTGGGTTGGATCCTGGCTATGCAGGTGGCCTCTGGGCCCTGCCCGGACACTGTCCTCCCTAAAGTCAGGGGCCGGGGGCTTGGAGGTGCAGAGCTTGGAAGGGGTGGAACCAAACCAGAGAGGGTGGGAGTGAGGCCAGGGCACCTGGTGGTCCTTTCCAGCGGGAGGGGAGCACTTTGTCCATTGAGAGGGTCAGTCTGTAAGGGGCCTGGGGACTGTTGGCTCTAGGAGTTTTCCGTGCCGAGGCCTGTTGGAGCAGATAAATCAGTCGTGTTTCCACAGTGTTTGCCTGCCTTTCTTTGTGATTTGTATTTTATCGTTAAGGAGGGGAGAAGAGATCCTCCCCTCCCCCCCGCACCAAATAGAAAGGAAATCCAGCTGAATCTGACACTTTGAGCTTACTCTCTGCTTTTCGTGTGTTCACCAGGTGTGGAAATATGCTGACAGGTGGAAGCGGGGGCTCTGTGTTCACACGCCCCACAACTGCAGACACCTGGCCCACACGCCCGTCCTCGGCGTGTGTCCTGACGCTCCCTCGGCACCGAGCCTCTCGCAGACATGCGGGGGCTGTTCCCCCTGACTGTTTCTGACAAGCAGCCCCCTTGCCCTGCCTTGGGGCAGGGCTGGGCAGCTGCTCTGAATGGCGGGCAACGGCCCATTTGGGCAAGGTGGGCACAGTCCAAGAGACGGGCCTTGTTTGGGGAAAGCTGGGGTTTGGGGCGCAAAGCAGCCCCAGCCCCGCCTTGGGTCACCCACAAGGCCCAGCAGTGTTCTCCCCTGGAGCGAAGACCCCAGGCCAGCCTCCACCAGGCAGGTGGGGAGCCCTGCAAACCTCTAGAACGGCGAGATGTTTCCCAGGGATTTCCCCCTGCCTGTGTTTGTGAGCCCGCCTACCAGCCCCCAGGAAAAGGCCCGCACAGCCGACTGCCTAAGGGCAGATGTCTGGCACATGTGTGGCCCGTTTGCCGTTCAAGGGTTGGGCCTTCCTGATGTTTTCACGTCTTGTGCTCGTGTGAAACTCAGATTTAATTTGGTGATTATTAAATGCAGGAACCCGGTAGAGGGGTTTTTTTTTTTTGTCTGCACAGTTTTGCAAAGTGCCATTTTTTGTGTGATGCATAAGCCTTGTTCCTGCCAATAGGAGAAAAGGAAAGTCAAAAAGAACTTTGGTGGAGAAACATTACAATGATTTAATATGGAGATGGTTTGGGAGGGGGACTTCTTTTTTTGAAAATCGGAGTGACCATTTCAGTAAGATTTTCTGGCCTGTGAGTCATCCACTTCTTCATTCCTAGCTTAGAGTGTCCTTTCCTTTTAAAATAAACACACACACATATTTTTTGATAGTACATTCACATGTTCAAAAATTAAAACAGTATACAGGGAAAGTCTTACTCCCATCCCTCCCATCCCCCGTGGCCTCAGGTTAACTCCTTATTTGTTTCCTGTGATCCTTCTAGAAATCCTTTATAAAAATACAAGCAAATAAGAAGGTTCTTGTTTTATTCTCCTTTCATATATGAAAGATAGCATGCTAACATCTAGCTTTCTGCACCTTGCTGCCTTAAATAACAGACCCTGGAATTGTTTCGGTGTCAGAGCCGAGCCGCCGCCGCCTTTTTTCCAGCACAGGAGGGTCTGTTGTGTGGACGTGCCCCACTTTTCATTCCCAGGCCCCGGCTGCGGACTCCCAAGCCGGGGGCAGTCCTCTCAGCTGTGAACTGCGTTGCGTGTGGGTCCTTTTAGACTTGCAGGTGTACCCTCTGTGGGCACATCCTGCCACTAGCGTGGCGGGTTGCAGGTTGTACGCACTTGTCGTCTGGGAGGATATTGCCCAGGTGACACTGAGGGGGGCCCGCACCGCCGACGGGTGCCCCAGGTGGTCTGTTTCCCCACCGCCGCCTCGACAGATTCTCGTCAAACGTGGATTTTGCCAACCGGATAGGTGAAAGATGGTTTCTCTGTGTCATTTTAGTTAGCATTTTTCTAATCAGTTGAGCATCTTAATAGTTAAAGGTCATTCGTATGTCCTCTGCTGTATTCATTTGCCCTTAAAAAAAATTGAGGTGTCGCTCTTCTTCTCGATTCTATATTAGATTAGTTTTTGCCTTGCTATGAGTTGCAAGTGTTTATTTCTAATTTGTTCTTTGTGTTTTGACTTTGCTTTTGGCATTCTTTAACAGCTTTATAATTCACATGCTATGCAATTCACCCATTTAAAGCAAACAATTTTAGTGGTTTTTAGTATGTTCACAGAATTGTGCAATCATCACCACAGTCAATTTTGGAATATTTTCATCATCCCCCCGCCAAAAAACCTCATACCCATTGCCAGTCACTATTCACCCTTAGCCACCCCAGCCTCAGGCAGCCACTGATCTACCTTCTGTCTCTCTGGATCTGCCTGTTCTGGGTATTTCATATAAATGGAGTCATACAGTAATGTGGTCTCTCGTTGACTGGCTTCTTTCACTGAGCAGCATAATGTTTTCAAGGTTCATCCATATTGTAGCATGTGTCAGTAACTCCATTCCTTTTTTTTTTTTTAATTTATTTTATATTTTTGGTGGCATTGGGTCTTTGTTGCTGCGTGTGGGCTTTCTTTAGTTGCGGCGAGCGGGGGCTACCCTTCTTTGCAGTATGCGTGCTTCTCACTGCGGTGGCTTCTCTTGTTGCGGAGCATGGGCTCTAGGCGTACAGGCCTCAGTAGTTGTGGCACGCGGGCTCAGTAGTTGTGGCTCACGGGCTCTGGAGCGCAGGCTCAGTAGTTGTGGCGCACGGGCCCAGTTGCTCCGCGGCATGTGGGATCTTCCTGGACCAGGAATGGAACCTGTGTCCCCTGCATTGGCAGGAGGATTCTTAACCACTGTGCCACCAGGGAAGTCCCTCCATTCCTTTTTATGGCTGAAAAATATTCCTACCACATTTTATTTATCCATTTGCTAATTGGTGGACATTTGGGTTGTTCCCTCTTTTTGGATATTATGAATAATACTGCTGTGAATGTTGACATGCATGTTTTTGTACGGGCATGTGTTTTCATTTCTCTTGGGTATATACCTAGGGGTGGAATTGCTGGGTCCTGTGGTAACTCTGTGTTTAACATTTTGAGAAACTGCCAGTCTGTTTTCCAAAGCGACTGCACAATTTTACAATCCCACCAGTGCTTTTAGCATTTTTTGACGTGTATACATTTTTTATCAAATTTATTAATTATTTCTTTTATGGCTCTGAATGTTGGATTTTAGAAAGCCTATAAAGGAATTCTCCTATGTTTCCTTCCAGTGTTTTTATGGTTTTATATTGCAGTATTTGGTCTATGTGGAGCTTCTCCCGTATGTGGTATGAATATGGAGCCAACATTTTTTTTTTCTTTTTTAATATGTCTACCCACTGGCCTCCCTACCAGCTATTGAAAATTCCATCTTTTTCTCTCTGCTTTGAGATTCCACCTTTATCATATGCTAACCTGGGGCTATTTCAGAACATTCTCTTCTATCTCATTAGTCCCTGTGTGTCCTCATATAGTAGTATACTCCTAATTTTGAGGCTCTGTAGTATGTTTTAGCATCTGGTAAGACACGTCTCTCCTAATTGTTCTTCGCAGAGGCTTCCTGATGATTCTCACCTGTTTATTTTCCCAGTGAAAACTGGAGAATCAGCTTGTCTTGCGATGGGGGGCGGGCTGCTGGAGCTGTTGCAGATCGGGATTGGGTTAGACTTCTGAATTAACTTGGGGAGAATTCACACCTGTCTGAGGTCGAGTCTTCCCGTCCACAGACAGGATGTCTATTTGTTCAAGCCCACGTTTGTGTTCTATAAGGTTGTCTTCCTATCTCTTTTCTCTATCTCTTGTATTTTTATTCCTAGAGATTTCACCTTTCGTGTTGCTGGCATGTCTTCTGGCTCCTTTGAAAGCAGGTTTTGGTTAAAAAGGACAGTGGGTTTGACCATCTAGAGTATAGATTCTGTTCCCAAAGCCGAGCCCCTGACCCCTTGGCTGTGCAGTGCTATCCACGGAGAGCCACGGGCCCCCCACCTTAGCCTGAGCACGGCGGGGTGGGCGCAGCGGGGAGGAGGGAGCTCCGGTTTGCCAAGCACCTCCTTGGCCTCTTACGTGGTCTCAATGCAATTAACCCTCCAGACAATTCTGTGACTTCGTTTGGGGCTCATATTAGCCTCATTGTACAAATGAGAAACTGAGGCTGAGAAGTTTCAGGACTTCCCAGGGCCCCCAGAGGGCCAGGGTTCCAGCCCAGGCTTGTCCAGCCTCTTCTAGGCCGCCATCCTGCCTGAGGATCGAATGTTCTCCTGAGCTCGACCCGGAAGTCAAGGGCACTGGTTGCATATCAACCAGCTGTGGGATTTGGGGCAAGTCTCTTCCCTTCCCTCGGTCTCCGTCTGCCTATCTGCAGATAAGGCTGTTAGACTGATTGGCGATTTGCCCGTTTTTCCAAAAAGCATCCCCTTTCTCTGGAAGCCAATGTCCGAACAGAGAATGGAGGACTGGGCTGAGAGGGTCCCAATGCTCTGCAGTCCTGTCTCCCTGTGCCTTGACCTGGCCCTTGGAGCACCCAGCTCCAGGCAGCTGAACAAAACCCAGGGCCCGCTGTCCCCTCTGGGGCCTTGGACCCACCTTCAGTGCCCCCAGTCCTGGTGCAGAAGCCGCCCCCAGGGTCCCCATGCGTCCCGGCAGTGCGTTAGCCTTGGTCCCCCCGCCAGCGCCCTGTGTGCTTTGGAAAGGTCCCTCGACTTTTGTCAGGCAAAGAATTCCCTCCACGCCAAGCTGAGAGCGAGGCGGTTTCACAAGTCCTGTCCTGAGTGTGTGCTGGCCAGAATGCACACCGCAGAAAGAAAATGTTTGTTTTCTAATTGTGAGCTTGCCGGGAGGCCCCTTGCCATTGGCTTCCGCGCCTTCTGCGTCCAGGCGGGCCATCTGCCGCCCCGGGGCCTGGTGCAGAAACAGCGTTTGCCGCAATGTGGCCTGAGCAGAGAGGGGCTCTGGACCACGGGGTTGGCCACCATTCAGAGGACGTGCCCACAGCGTCCCGGGACCTTAGGGCTGTGCGGATACACAAAGTCGAGCCCCCGGGGCCAACCCAGTGGGTCCTTCCTTCCCATCCCACCGGGCTGCACTAGCACCTCCTGTGAGCCGGCCCCTGAGCCAGGCGGTGGGGTGCGGGGTCAGGGCCGCAGGGGACCAGCAGGGGACACGTGGGCTCAGGCTGGCTTCTGCAGGGGATGACGCTCCTGCAGGGTTCTAGCGGATGAGGAGGAGCCCGCCAGGTGACAGGTGCTCAGGAAACATTTGTGTCCTCTGCAGCAGTGAGCTGAGGAAAAAGGCCCAGGAAGGCAGGGACTTCCTAGTAACTGCCAGGGCCATCCTTCCACCCCCCCCCCCAGATATGTCCTGCCCTCCCCTGGCTGTTTGATTCTAGAGCCTGTGATCTGGGAAGAACCTCAAGTGTCCAGTGCCAACTCCGAGGTGCTCCCTGGGCCCCAGAGGCTCCTCCCTTCAGGCAACTTCATTTTCTGCTTTCAGGCCTCGGCGACCCAGCTTCCCTATCTGGGCTGTATGGCTGGCGTTGCCCTTCTTCCTGAGCTAGGGAAGCAGTCCAGGCTCTAAAGGGCTGCCTCTTGGGGGGTCCAAAGGTAATAAGCATGTCACAGAGACGGGCTGGGCCCGACACAGACCTGAGGGAGCAGGAAGTGGAGCGGGGCTGGGTCCTGAGCACGGTGATAGGATGCCTGGAGCACCCCTGGAGCAGGGTCCAGCTGCGCCCACTACCCTCCAGCTGCGCCCACCACCTCCAGCTGCGCCCACCACCTCCAGCACCTGCCTGACACCCGACACCAGACCCGCAGCTCTGAGCTGGGGCAGCCCACCACCCTGACCCTTTGGGCTCTGGGGCTTCCTATGAGAGCCAGTCCAGCCTTCATGGGAAATTCCGATTTACCAAAGATGGATTAAAGATAGGCCCCAAATAAGCCGGTGCCGTTTTCTCTTTTCTGAGATAGTTTAAAAGACAAAACAAAACAAAACCGCCACCCCAGGAAACCACATGCCTCACCGCCCTGGCTGTCTCTGTGCCAGCTTCCAGCACAAATGAGACTTAGAAAATTTCCAGGCCGCTAGCCACTCTCATGGCCTGGTGTTTTCTTGATACTTGGAGAATTCTGCTCTCATGAAAGTGTCTGCTTGGGGGAGGAAATGCCTCCGCTTAGCCAGGGCCCTAGCCCAGCAGCTTGCATCAGAGTGGCTGCAAGGCTCCAGAAGCCTGGGCCAGGCGAGGACCCGGTCTGCTCGTTCTGCCTGGCTGGTTGGGCTTGTTTATGCCCCTCTTTCTAGAGGGATTTGAGGTGGTTCCCTAAAAATCAGTAACACAGAGAGATCCATGAATTGGATTACAAAGAGGGAGATAGCATTAGAAAGAGGAAAAGCAAATGAGCCAGCCTCAAAGGATGGTGCTGGAAGAGGGAAGCTGGGGGACTCTGTCACACTTCTTGTCTGAGAAGGGGAAGCACACGTGTGCCTTGGGGAGACATGTTCTGTCCCAGCACGATGCTGAGAAGTTGTTTAATGTGGGCACGACGATGAGGCCCCAGGCTGAGCAAGGAGAGGTCCCAGCAACCACTGATCCCCAGTAAACGCAAGGCAGGCTGGTCCTGACAGGTGGACTCCTGACGGTGTCTGACGGTCAGCCTCTGAGCAGCACCTGGCATTCCTGTTCCGGAAGGAACAGCAGTACCGATGAGCAGTTGATTCAGAGTGCTGTCACCTCCCGTCTTAGGTCGGCTCCTTGGAAGCAGAGCTTCAGCCGGGAATCTGGTCCCAGAGATTAGGAGGCCCTTGGGAGAAACCTGTAGGAAGTGAGGGAATCAGACAGGCCGGGGAAGGAGCCCTCAGCCTCACCCAGGGGGGCCCAGCAGTGTGAAGAGCGCCTGGGATTTGACCCCCCAGGCCCGGGTCAGCTCCAGAACCCGTATCGGCCAGTCACTGGCTGTGGGCTGTCCCGGGAGGAAGGGACAGGGGAGCTGTGCCAGGCGCTGAGGAACGGGCTTCCATGGATGGGGCCCCAGCAGCCCCGCTTCGCATCCATTTTCTCGTGGGACCCTTGCAATGGCCCAGGGAGGCAGCCAGGCCAGTGACGACTGTTCATTTCCCAAATGAGGCGACTCTTGTCAGTGGAGGAGCCAGTCTTGGGCGAGTTCCTCCGACCCCAGACCCTGCATCCCGCGCTCCTCCCCTGGGCCACGTGCGCCACGCTCCCGAGGCCTTCCCGGTTCAAGGGCAGGATGGGGTCCAGGGAGACGGGAGTGAGGAAAACAGCCTGTCCTCCTTAGGGCAAGACGACCAGGAGAAAGGGGGCTGCCACTGCCTGCTCTCAGCCGTGGCACCCCACAGTCTGCCTTGCCCTTGGCCCTGGGCTGCCTGCCCCAGGCTGGCACTTGGGGAGGGGACAGAGCTCATGGCCCAAGGCTCGGCAGGGTGGGTGGGGGCCGGCGTGCACAGAAGGACGGGGCGAGTCCGTTAAGTTAATGTGAGGTTCCCGAGGGGGGATTTGGTTTTCAGATTGCAGCTCAAGGCAGAGGTGCCCTCAGCTGGCGAGGGGCTGCGTCCTCCTCGGCCTCTTCACAGTGTGGGCACTTGGGGCTGGGTGTGGACGGCGGGTGCGGACGGGAGCCGGGCCTGGCCCTCGGGGTGCTCTCACTACCCGGGTCTGGTGGGCCTCTGTCTGCAATGAGGGCTGCACAGAGTTCCAGCGGGGCTGAGCCCAGAAGAAGACTTTGTCTCAGTCCCCAGGGCCTGGCCAGGGGCCTGCCACCCAGAAGGAGGGGATGGGAGCAGACATCTGCACAGAAGGGCTGTGCAGAGAAGGGGCCGTTGCTCCTGACTTGGGGAGGCTGGGTGGGTGGGCTGAGACACGGCTGCCTGTACCTGAGGCCTGGCAGTTCTGATGGAAGCAACTTGACTTTCAGGGGCTCCATTCCAAAGTCGCTCCAGACTCTAGGACTGGGGTGCTGAGCAGTGTCTCCAGCCACTAGCCTGAGGCCACATGGATGGTTCTCTCTGAGCTTTGTTACCTGGGCAGGCCCGTGCCCAAGTAGGCGGCCCATCCCTGGGCCAAGGCCGGGTCTCAAGAGAACAGAGTTTGGCGTAGGGGGGACTATATATCCCAAAGCAACCATTTCACCCTGGAAAGATGTGTTCACACAGTGCTTTGAACTTGTTTGGAGCTTTGCAGCTTTCCTCAGACATTTTTGAGGGCACACAGGCCTCCAGGCCTCCAACAGGCCTGTGCAGCATTCTTGCGTGGGAGCTGGGCTTTGGGGAGCGCGAGCCGCCAGGAGAGGCTGGGCGGGACCCTGCCCGCAGGGCCGCGCCCTGGATGCCAACACAGGATGGGCCCTCCTGGGATGGAGCCTGGGCCGGACACACACTGCCCCATTGTGCAGGTCACATTCCTCCCCGGCAGGTGGGGCGTGCCACCGGCTGGGACATTCAGCAGGTTTTCACTGTGGCTGAAACAGCTGAGTTTTGAGTCAACAACGTTTTCAACGTGACACTGGCTTTGTAGCCAAGGAGTAGGTGCCTTTGAGGACTGTCAGATGGTGGGGTTCAGCGGCATCCTGGGGTTTGCTTGTGACAACATTCACCAACCAAACCTCGCAGCTTCTTGCCCTGCTGCAAAGCATAAAGGACCCAGTTATTCCAGACATTCAGAACGGGGGTCGCCCGGGTGCCCTTGGCCCAGCCCTTATTTGTCAGGTGGGCCAAGGCCCAGAGGTTGGAAGGTCTTGTCTGAAGCCATCAGGCCTGTGTGTGGCGGAACCCAGGACTGTAACAGTCTCTCTGACCTCAGCCCTCGCCAGGGCACACTTGAGGCAAAAGCTGCATCTCTGGAAGGTTCCCGCAAACTGGGGTCCCCAGCACCCTGCTGCTGGCCTGGCTGCTGTTTAACATGATAAGCGCCCAGACACGCGCTGTCACGTTTGCCATGAAGTCAGGCACCCGCCTGCACCTTAGTTAACACACGTTCCTAGGGCTGAGGGCATCAAGGTCTCGGCATCACCTGTGACCCATTCACGGCACGTCGGGTTTACGCTGGGCGCTATTATTTGTAACAGGGGTCACACTGCCATTCGCGGAAATTCCTTACACACCGCTGCTTCTATAGGCCCGGGCTGAGCCATCCTCCCTCTTTCTTGTCTCCCTACCCAGTTCTCCTTTCGGCTGGCTCAGGTCTAGGCCAGTCAGGAGAGTGGCTGGGAGGCAGAAGGGGCCTAAGGGACCCTCCCGTCGCAGGCATCTGGGGCCTCTGCCCACACACGGTATTAGGTTTGTGTTCTGACCTGAGGACACGGAGGATCTTGGGGGCCGTTTTGCACGAGGAGCTGCCTCTGGCCCTCTGCTGTGGCAGCGGAGGGAACGTGCCCTGTGCGGACTGGAGCCTCAGCGAGCCCCACGTGGCCCAGGAGGGGCACCGCGAGGGTCCCCAGTCTGGCTCCCACCACGACCTGGGCCAGCATCTCAGGTCTGATTGGTGGCCCAGCCCTTCTTTCCTCAATCCCAGCGCCCCCCACCCCGCCAGTACCCCAGCCTCCCTTTCTCAGTTAATCAAAGGATTCCAAGACGAGCAAACCCATCAGAGCGGTTTCCGCCGTGGCGCCGGTAGGGACGGTGAGCGCGTGCACGGCAGGCCCGGCCACTTTCCTCCAGAGAGAGCGCCTTTCATTTTCCATCTGCCAAGCCTGTTGCAGCAGCTGGCCCGCTGTGACAGCTGGTGGTCACCTTTATTTCAAAGTGACATACAGACACTGCCGCCTGTGAAAGGACCGGGGCCCTCGGGACAGGCCTGTGACCTTGGCATTGGCAGACGTGCGGTGCTCCCCGCGCCCCCGAGTCCCCAGCGTGTACAGGGAGGAAGCCAAAGCCTGGATTCCCTCCTGCTGCCTTCGACACACGTCTCTCCTGTCTCGTCCCGAGAAGGCACAGCACTGTTGCTGGTCCTGTTGGGGACCCGTGGGGCTGGGCCGTGGGCACCCTCGTCCGTACAGCTCTCCGTCCTGACTCTGTGCTCAGCCGTGAGAGCAGGTGTGTAGCTGAACCCATCTGTGTGCAGTGCCGGGCCTGCCCCCTCTTGTGAGTGGGTGGCCCCAAGCACCCTTGGGCCGTGTTCAAGCTCTGCCCACCACGGGCAGGCCCTAGGCTGCCTCCTCCAGGCTGGCCCCTTGCAGAGGCAGAGCCTGGCGGGTGCAGAGCCCTTGGCAGCCACATTCTCTCATGGGGGGGCTCAAAGGTCCTGTGGGACAGGCAGGGACCATCACTCGCCTCTTACAGATGAGGCAGCCGGGGCCTAGGGAGGCTGAGGGGTCTCTCCGCGGCCCCCAGCTGTGAGCCCGGCCCCTTCCCCAGCAGGGCTGCAGCATCCGTCACCTGAGTGCCTGTTGAGGGCACAGGAGCCCAGGGCTCAGGTGGAAACCAGCCCCCTGGGTGGCTGTGATGTGCACCATGTGGACGTCAACCCAACCCCCCTGGCCCATGTCCCCTCCTATCACGGCGAGAGGGTGGCATGGGCACCGTGCCCCCTTTGTGCAGCAGTGCGGCCTGGCGGTGTTTCCGTTTGCGTCAGTAAATCCGCTCCTGCCGTGTTCTTCTAATGGCTAAAGAGGCTTCCCTTGTCTGAAAAGACATGCTTTATGGAACCCTTATCGCAGGGAATCTGGGTCACTTTCTTCTTTTCAATTTAACAGCGTGACGAGGACCGTTCATGTCACTGAATTTCTGCATGCGTTCGGATTGTTTTCTTCAGATAAAAATTCTAGAAGTGAAATTGCCTGATGAAGGGTTCAGATCCGTTTTCAGAAAGGTTGTGTGTGAAGGGCTCTGGGCATGCCAGTACCCCCAGAACTGGGTGTTAGCAAGCTAGTCCTCTTTGCCAATTTGCAGATGAATAACTGCACCTCGCATTTTCTTTATTAACATGGTGTTCACCGGCCAGGGGTATTTCTTCATACGTTATCCTTGTCCTTGCCCAGGTCGGGGAGGAGGCCGGGACTTGGGTGGTCTTCCGCTGCCCGGCGGGCCCACCAGCAGATAGCCCCAGGGGCCTGGGTCTGGCTGGCTGGGGCATGCGGTCCTTGGTTTCCAGGAACGTGACCCTGAGTGACGTGTGTGTCTGTCTCCCCCACAGAACTGTCAGACCTTCAGCAGCCTCAGCTGCCTGAGCGCAGGGACGGAGGACCGCGGCCCTCACAGCCCCTTCGCCCTCCACATCAGCAGCACCAGGTCCTGGACCGCCTTGCTCTCGGCCTCCGGCACGGGGGGCAGGACCCCCGCCGGGACCCCGATCCCCGAGCCTCTGCCCCCGTCCCTGGACGACCACCCCGCCTGCCAGGAGGAGCCGTGCTGCGAGGAGGCGGGTGGCTGCGCCCTAGGCGAGGGCTGCGGTGGGCGTGGGGAGCCGGGCACGGCCTGGCGGGACCGCGGGGCCGTCCGCAATAGCCCCTGCTCCCTGGACGGCGAGCTGGACATTGAGCAGATAGAGAACAACTGAGGGGCCCCGGTCGGCGGCGGGGCGGGCAGGGCAGGGGGTGCGCTAGAATCCACGGGTCTCCCGCCCCCCACTCCCGCCGGGCGCTGGGCGGGTCCCCCGGGGGAGCCCCACTCCTGGGCCTGATCAGCGCTTCCTGGAAGGCCTCGGGGCCCAGGAGCGAGCCCACCACCTCCCCAGACGCCGTCCCGCCCGCGGGGTCCCGGCCCAGCACCAGCCGCCTGGCCGGGCCCGCGGTGCAGGGTCTCAGCCTTTCACCAGCACCGCACCCACGCTCCGTGGAGCTGCCACGGCCAGGAGAGAAGCTTCTTGGTTTCGGTCGCCTTCCCCCTCTTTCCCAAGCGTCCCAGCCGTCCCCGCTGGGCAGTCCCGTGGCGCTGCGGCAGGGCCGGCCCGCTCTACGCGCTGACGCCGGCCCGGGTTTCCGCCCGGGCTCGGGTCCCTCCGCTGGGGTCACGGCCCTTCTCGGCCTCCTGCTCAGGTTCAGTGGGGGGGAGTCGGCCCACAGCGCCCTCCCTCCCTCAGTCGTATTCCGTGCCTTCTCTCCCAGGTCTCCCGCTTGGGGCCTGGGCGGGGTCGGGAGAGGCTTCCTTCCGTGGTGACACCAGAACCGTTTAGCCTTAATGCCAAGTGCGGGGGACAGCGGCCCTGGGCTGCCGGGCGGCCTCCACATCTGGACTCTCAGGGTCCAGGGAACAACTCGGGGCGCTCGTTAGAGGCCGTCTAGTTGGGTAGACATTTGGTGGCTCTGTTGGCCGAAAAGGCAGAGCCACGAGCCCCTCCTGCGGCGTGGACGGCCCGGCCCCGGGCTCCCTGCCGCTCTGGGGGCTGCTCTGGCAGGGTCGGCAGCTGGCAGCCATTCTCCGTGACCAGCCTGTCACGGAGTGTCAGGTGAGTGGAGCGATGTCACCATAAAAGGGCGACCTCTTGAAAACGTCCTCAGGAAGCAGGACGTCTGTGCCGGCACACAGCCCCAGGCCCCGCGCTCGTTTCGGGCCGGAGGGCGTCTGCTGGCCGCTCTGGGGCCCCGCCGCCTTCACGCGCAGGCTCGTTGTCGGTGGGCCGGGTGGGCCGGGGGGCAGAGCGCGGCGAGTGCCTCTCCCCGCCGCAGGCACAGAGCGAGACGCGCGCGCACCCTCCCCGGCTCCGGGCCCCCCGCCCCCCGACGTCTCCCTCCCAGACAGCTCCTCTCCAGCCCCGCGTGCACACGTGCCACCTGGGCTCTGCTGCCTTGGAATCTGGCTTTCAGCAGCTTGGCGCCTTCCTCAGACGATAGCAGTTGGGCCGGCTTGTGAGCGAGTGGCCCTTTATCCCGTGAGGCTGAACATACCTGCGCGTTCCCTGGAGCTCGCTGCCGCGACAGAGGCTCTCTCGGAGTCACTTTGCTCCTGCACTTCTGTTCACGGCGGATGCCTCACCGCGCAGGTCGAGTACAAGTGGCTCTCGCTTTCTTTCCACTGAGGAGAGAGACAGTATTTGGGAAACTTTACTTAAACCTTTACTTTTTTACATCAAAAGCGAGGGGGCTCCAGTTCTCATGTATAGTTGGCTTTTCTTAAAAATCAGCCATAAGATGCTTGCAGAAAACCCCAACTCCGTGGCCCCCCAAGATTGTGTTGAAAGCCTCAGGTTGTAGAGCGTAACGGGTGTGCGGGTGCTGGGCAGGTCCCTCCAAAGGCACGTTCCCCTGGGGAGCCTGGGGAGTCGGACCAGGCAGCCGGCGGCCCTGGGTGGGCCTGATCCCCGCCTGGTGGCTCGTCGTCTTACAGCTGATCCAGAGGAGGCTGGGGCAGCTGTTCGGTGGCGTCCAGTGACCAACGTATGAATTCACAGAGTACGTGCTGGCGCCTCACGGCCTCAGAAAGCCTGGGGTGGGAGGTGTTGACACCTGGCCCGCACCAAGAGTGGCCATAGAGGGCGCATGCAGGACAGCAGTCCTTCCTGGGGCAGGACAAGCAGGATCCCGCCTCCCTCACCCACCGAGAGGGGCGAGACTCAGCCAGGATGGGCCTTTCCTCGGGGCCGGGAGGGAAGGCACCTGGCAGTGGGTGGGTGTCACAGGCCTGTGGTGCAGGGGACTCCCTTGGACCCTGCCGGTCACCTCCCCCCTTCCCAGGCCTGGTGGCAGGGAAGGACAGGCAGTGGCCCCATCGTCCCCACATCCCCGCAGGCTGGTCCTATCAACCCAAAAGGCAGAAGGGATCCCAGCCCAAGGCAGGGTTTGGCCCTCTCCAGCCGCCTCAGGCCTCTCTTGGCTGTTCCTGCCCCAACCGAAGCTCCTCGCCAAAGCCCACGACAGCAGCAGGGAGGGGAGAGGATGGCCGGTGACCCCTCTCGGAGAAAGAGATGGCCTTCCGGTGGCTTCATGTCGGTCTTAATTGAAGAGAGCAGACCTCATCTAGAAGGTGCTGCCACGCTGCCAGAGGCCCATCTGTGCTCTGCCCCTCTGGCACCGGGAATTTGGTCTTGGAGGGAGGCTGCCTCTGACCCCAGGGGGCTGCCCGGGGGGGGCAGCAGGCGGCCTGGTGGGCCCCCCCAAGCCTCACTTCTGCGGGGGCCCCGCCTCTTGCAGCCCATGCACTCCTGCCTCTGAGGAAGTTGAGAGCCGGGAGGGAGGGCCGTGTCAGGCCGTCCGCGGCCCCGGGGGCCCTGAAGGACAAGAACGGGGTCGTGGATGGGGAGGGGGGCTTCCTGTCGCGGGGCATCCCTGCTCACTCCAGAGGGAGCGCCTGCTAGAGCCGCTGGACTCATGGGCTGCTGCCTGTGGGGGCCGGGCCGGGCCGGGGGCCAGGGCCACAGCCTCGCCGTTTACATTACCGCAAACCCTCTTGCCTTACTCACGGTGGAGGCCGGGGTCCAGCGCAGGGCCCACAGGCAGACACGACATCCAGGCCGCAGGAGAGCTTGTTCTGATCATGCATACGAATTTTCATTCTCAGAAAGCCTTACTTTTCAGCAAAATTTTTGTAGCAGGAAAGTCTTGTGAATTTGTACGCGGAAAGAAAATTTAAATAAAGGAAAAGTCCACCTTAGAAAAAAAACAAACCCAACATCCAAATGGGTCTCCAGGCAGGGTTGGCGTGTGCGTTTCCGCACTCCGGCTGGCACTGCCGGGGGCCTCAGCGCAAGCCTTGGATGCCCCGCCGCGGGCTCAAGTCGCGTGTGCTCTGGCCTCGGGGCCGGTCACCCAAACGATGACCGCTTCAGGCCCCGCGGCCTGGGGCGCGAGCGGTCCCCCCCCTGCTCCGGGCGCTGGGGCGGCAGCCCGGCCAGGGCGGTGCCTCCGTGTAGGCAGTTGTGCCACGTCTTGCCACGGCCACACAGTTGGCCAGACCCCTCCCATTGGTGCCAGAGAAAACCATTCCTCTTGAAAGAGAAGAGAAAAAGATTAAAAAAAAAAAAAAAAAAGAAAAAAAATCCCAGACCGCAGCAGAGATCTTGTAGCCTAGGTAGGATAGTCTGACCTTCTAGCATAGTCTCTTTGGCAAAGAAATTGTGTTTCAGTGCGGGGGGGGCGATGTCCCGGGGCGCGGGGACGGCGAGTCGGCGGTCTCTGGGGCCGTGTGCGCTTTCCCAGCTGTACCTCGTGGGCACTGGGGAGCCTCAGGAAGTGTGGCGGCCAGGACGGGCAGTGTTGGGCCAGGTCCCTGCCCGGGGCGAAGCGCTGGGTGCAGAGGCGCTGGGTCTGTCCCCACCTCCACCCACCGCAGCCTGTCCTCCGCACGGGCCGCGACTGTCTTGCACTAGAGCCGCTCTAGTCTCTCAGGAATTTGCTTGTTACTTTTACTGTGTAAATAAAGCTTCCTGGTTCAATACCCAGCTGCTGGGAGCCGGCTGTGTGCTTTCTGTTGGGTGTGGCAGATCGGAGGGTCCCCCCTCTGCCTTTGGGACCCTTCGCTCTGGACTGGCACGGGCAGAGCCTGGGCCCTTCTGTCCCCTCCGAGCCTCAGGGTCAGGTCTGTAAAACGGGGCTAGTGGACATCTCAGAGCTGTCGAGAGGCTCAGGTGCAGGAGGCTGTGAGCGACCACGACGGGGGTGCTGGCCACTGCCACGGCTGTGATCCCGGGGGCGCCCAGCACCGTGGCAGGCAGTACCTGTGTGTTCCGGGTGGAGATGCCTGCCAGGCAAGGCCTCGCAGCAGTTGCTCCAGGGTGCACTGCTGCAGGGCGCCTGACCTGGAGCCCTGTGGGCCTGCGGGGCCCCCCGCCCACCAGGGTAGCCAGGGAGGGGGCGCAGGCTGGGACCCCACGCTCCTCGGAGGGCAGCACGGCTCGGATCTGTGCTGCTCGTGCCGAGGGGTCGCCAGCGCTCACAGCTCAGCTCAGAGTGGGCTCCAGGGCACACGGTCCCTGTGCCTGGCCCCCAAGTCAGGGACCCCTCGCTAACCAAGCTCAGGAGACCAGGATGTTTGCAGCCTCGAGGACAGGCTTAGGGAGGCTTCTGTCATTTCTATAACCCAAGGTTGGCCCACATCATCTGACCGCAGAGGTTTTGCCTGGAGATCTATTAGGTCCTGAGGGGATGCGCTCTTTGGGAACGAGACAGAAGAGCACCCCGTCCAGGCTGTTCTTGTTTTCGCTTTAGCAGCCGTTCCTTATTCAAACAAAAAGTTCACGAAGCAGGTGAAGCAAGGCTGCTATGGCTGAGGGTGGGGGTGAGAGGAGCAGCCTTGCAGCCCCGAAGCCCAGGGGCCCCGGGACCCAGCCTCACGTCCCCCATGACTGGCAGGGGAGGCTTCCACAGAGTGGCCCCGGATGGACCTACAGCCCTGATAGCTCCTTACCTGCCCCCCTCAGGTGACAACCCTGGCCGTGCTCGGGTCTGGATCTGGGTCTGGTGCCGGCCCTGCTGTCGGGGCATGGCCCGGATGGAGCAGAATCTCCCCGGCTCAGCTCACCCAGTGGTGCCTCCCCTGTGGCAGGGGGAGGACACCGTCTCGGGCACAGGCTCTGGGGCTCACTGGGCAGCAGCTCAAATGCCCTGCCGTTGGGTCCGGCTGCAGGTCTCTGGACCTGGCCCCGCTGTGGACCGCCTGCAGCTGACACGGGCACCGTCTGTGGGCCACCAGGACATACGCTGGCTCCAGGCAGCCTCCTCATATGCAGACAGGGCTTGTAAGACTCTCGGGGCTTAAATGAGAGAATCAACACCAAACCCCCACCCCAGTACCACACTAGACAGACAGTACAATCCAGACTGTGTTAAAACATTTATCTCCACGTGGAAAGAGGGGTGAAAGGAAATGCATCCAGATATTAACAGTGGTCAGGCTCTGAGTGACTTGGGTGGTTCCTTTGTAAACTTTTCTGTTAACGTTCCTATAGTAAAACATATTGCTTTTATAATCTTATTTTTTAAAAAAATCAAAACTTAAGAAAAAATGAGATGATACAAAGTGTCCAGTATGTTGATCATCTAAAGCGGGACAGTTCTGAGCGGGAAAGCGGGACCTAGTGGATACTCACGCTGGGTGGGAGGTGGCACCGTGAGCACCCAGCAGGCACCCACGCGTGTCCCTCCCAGCGTCCCCACCCCTGTGCCCCTTCTTCGTGCCACTGCCCGCCTGCTTCCCTGAGAGGGGCAGGCGTGGCCCAGTGGGTAGGCCAGGCCTTTGCAGGGACCTCGTTCACCTGATCTGAGGAGGAGAGAAGCGCCGCAGCTGTCTGGGCCCCATAGTGGGCACACACCTGCCGGTGAGGACTCGGATCCCTCAGCCTGGCTCCCAGCTCCCGGCAGGGCAGCGAGAGGATGGTGTGGATGTCCTCCTGGTGCCACGCCCCTCTCCTCTCCCGTGCGAGTTTGGCTGGAGCCGCCATTGCCCTGCCCCAGGGTCAGCCTGGGACTTTCTTGGGACCCGGATCCAGCCAGGCCTGGACTTGGAAGCCTCGTAGATGATAAACTCTTGCTGGATTAACCCAGTTTGAATCGGGTTTTCACGCAGGGCTGGTACCGTGTGGACGCTTGAGTTGGGAGATCTGGGGGTAGGTGAGGCCCTTGTGCCCCCGTCCTGCCCTCTTCTCCGCCCCACCCGTCCCTACCCCTTCCAGCAGCTCTGCTGGGTGCCCCCAGAGCCTGGAGCGTCTGCTGGGCCTGTGGCAGATCTGGGGCGCGTCTCCTGACCACAGACAGGTTCTCAGGCCACTGCCAGCCCTGAACTCCAGCCCGACCCGTGGCCTGTGGCTCCGTCGATCTCTGGCCTGAGAACTGTCCTGCTTGGGGGCGGGCATCAGGCCAGGGCCCGACAGCTGGAAGGACCCAGGGGTGAGGCAGGTCATCCTCACTTCTGGGCAGCCCCCAGCGCGGCAGCAGGACAGGGGTCAGCGTCCCCAGTGGGGCGACGGGGCACCCTGGCCTGGCCGGGCCTGGTCCCCGGCAGGGCTCAGGGAAGGATGAGATAGCTGAGGCTCGGGGGTACATGGCGCCCCCAGAGTAGGGCTGGACCTCAATCCCGAGGCACGTTTCATCTCCACTGGGAGGATGCCAGGGCGCTCCTCGCCTGGAAAGTCATAGCCACCGGGGCCACCGCAGGTCATCCCCTGTGGAGGGATCGTGGAAGGGACTAGAAAGGGCATGGGGTGCAGGGTCAGACCTTGATTTGAGCCTCGGCTCTGCCCTTGCCAGCCGTCAGCCCGTAGGCAAGTCTTCTCCGCACCTCAGTTTCCTTATCTGTAAAATGGGGAGATGACAGTGTCCACAGAACCCACAGATCAGGGGGGCAGCGTGTTCTCCGCCCAAAGCAGGGGTCTGCGCCTGCTGCCCCTCTGAGTCCCTCTCCGTCCTCACTCCCGGGCAGCAGCTCGCAAGGGGAGGCTCCGCTTGTCCATGGAGAGCGGGACCCCCGGCCTCCTTCCTCCAGAACCACACTGCCCTGCCTGCAAGCCCCTGCCGAGGACAGCAGGCAAGGGCAGCCCACGAACAAGGAAAGAAAGACAAGAGGGAACAAACCCAACACAAGGCTGCAGGCCCGTCCGCGCACAGTCGCCTCCCAAGCCCCGGTGCCTGCTGCCCGCGCCGCGCTGGTCACTGACGAGCTGGGATTAGGGGACTCCATCCAGGAGCGGCCCATCTGCGTATTTTCCAGCTAACAGGCCAAACGCCCCTCCTCCCTCGCAAGCCAATGACCCGAGCCTGGCCGGTGGCCTCTCGTCTTGATGGAAAGACTCAGCCACCACCATTTCTTCGTAATCCTGATTTAACGGCGGCCGGCCTGGCGGGCAAGGCCTGGGGACCGCACAGCCCCCCGCCGGCCCTGGGCTCCCGTGCTGGGGACTCAGGTTCAGGGCCAAGCGTTTTATCATCATCTGCCTTCGTTTAATGGAAATCCTGTTGCGGAAGACTCACGACTTCTTTTCATGAGGAGTCTCCCAAGATTTGTCAGTGGGTTCTGGATGGATTTGGGGAGAAACAGAGCATTCAAGTTATCTGTTCTGCTGATTGAGGCTGAAACCTGAAACTCGGGCTGTGAGTGAATCTGGGAAGCCCGCGGCTCACCGCCCGCCACCTTGGGCCGCTGCGTGAGGGAAGGCCCACGCTTGCCCCGTCCACCTGGTCCCGTGGGGCCTCAGTTTCCCCCTCCATTAAACAAAGGGTTTGAGGCAGGCGAGGTGTCTCCGGGCCCTGGCCCCCTGATGTGCAGGGGCTCAAGTCCAGGGCAGGATCAGGGACGGTGCCTCCTCCCCGCCGCCCGCCCCGCGCAGTCAGAGCCAGAGTCGCTGCAGGTCAGGGCAGAGTTGATTTAACCGTTAGTTTCCGGGATGTGACACATTCAAGTCTATCGAGTTAAGGCTCCAGAAGCTACCCTCCACCTGCCACCCGGATTCCAGAGGTTACAATTCTCGCTCTGAAGGACGGCAGTCTTTAAAGTGCCCCTGGGAGCCGCTCCATTTGGGCTCCAGAGGTGACTTGGGATAGGAAAGGCGGGCTGCATTGTTTGGGGGGTTCGTGGGGAGCGCTGAGCGGTCCCTCTGACACCAGGTGAGGGCAGGGGCCGCTGGGCAGTCCCGGGGAGGCTGGCTCGGCTCTGGCTGCAAGGACTATGCTCGGGGGTCCCCGCTTTCTCCAGGCGCCTCCCTAAAACTCAAGTGCGGTTTGATAAGAGGCAGTGGGCAAACGCCCGAGTCCGATTCGGTAGCGCATTGAAAGGACTGGCCGACGGGAGAGAGAATGGGTTTGGGGATTCAACAGATGTGCCCCACCTCTTGACTTCACTAGGGAAGCACAGGCAGGGGATGGGCCAGCAGGTGGGGATCAAACTTTGCCCAGGAGGCTGGGAGATGTGACCGGAGAGGAGGAGGGAAGGGGGGTCGGCAGAGGGAGACAGAGGAGGGGCTGGTGGCTCAGGGGCAGGGCAGCCCAGAACCGCCTGGCTGGCACCCTCTCTCGCTTGCCCGTCCAGGGCAGAGGGCAGAGGGCAGTGCCTCGGATGGTCTGGGCACAGGGGAGGGTGGCAGGAGGCTAGGGGCCCTCCCAGAAGGCCTGTCACTTGTCCGCGTGCTGCAGCAGCAGGTCCACAGCCTCCGCAAGGTTGTCCACATACCCATCAGCCTTTACTTCCGGGTGGTGCTCGTCACTGGGCCTGCAGAGGGCAAGACCATAGGTTAGTGGATCTGTAAGCCCAAGGTGACCCCTCCGAAGCCACTGCCTCCCAGCATCTAGCACAGGCCTGGCCTTGCCCTCGGGAGACTTGCAGGCCCTTCTGTGCCCCATCAGGCAGGCTGGTCTTGGCCAACGGCTGTCCCTGGCCTCCCCACGCCCCAGGCCCGGCCACCGCAACTCCAGAGCACGCACACCTCCCTCCTGACTGTCCGTCCACCTAGACTCCCCCCTGTGCCCCTCCCGTTGGAAGCTTGCTCGGAGCCCCGTGGCGGTGACCACCGGCCCCTGCTCCGTCCGTGCTGCCAGCAGAAGCATCACGCCTCTGCGAGTAGGGCCCTGAGTTCAGTCCTTCTCTGAGTTTCCTGCCCAAACCCCGGGGGGCTCATGTGCCATCAGCTCAGCTCCCTCAGAGGCTGCTCCCACCCAGCAGGGGAAGCCTCCCGGCAAAGCTGCTCTCTGGCTGAGATTTGGGGGGCTAGAACCTCCCAAAGCCTTCATCCATCCCCTGCTGTATTCCCTGAGGTCCCGCTGGATGCTGAGGACCAGGGGAGCGAGACCACATGATGCGCGTGGATGCCTGTGGGGTCCGTGCAGCACCAAGGGGACCCTGTGGGGGTGCTCCATGGCGGGGGGCTGCGGGCTGAGTCCTGAAGCAGAGCAGGCTCCAGGTGGACACGTGGAGGGGGAGGGGCTCGGGGTGGGCTCCAGGGAATGTCCCCCAGAGTCTTGACAGTTGCGGGAGGAACTGGGACCTCATCCCGGGGGCAGCCTGGAGGGCTGTGAACCGGAGCGTGGGGTCCTGGTGACAGGAAGGGCCGCCCCACTGCTCGCGGGCTGGAGCTCGGCGGGGGTAGGGGCCACTCCGATTACCCCAAGGTCTGACCCAAGCGCCCTGGGAAAGCACAAGGCGCCCTCCCAGCACCAGGCCTCCACCTCGGAAGCTCCCACCCTGGCCTGGAAGGAAGTGGTTGAAGCTGGCTCTGACACCATCGTTAAAGTCAAGTTGCCCCTTTTAAGGGTTTGGCATCTATGAAGCACGTGACCCTAAAATGCTGTCCTGGGCAACGGCACCTTTTCTTTTAAAGAGCTTTCAGCCCAGGAGCCTAGAGGCCCCCTCCCCAAGGGCTGCTGAGGCCTGGGACCTGGGCAGGGGTGTAGGGGGGAGGGAAGTGCGGATACCCCTTATGACCGAGGAGGGCCCACCTCTCACTCTGCCCGGTCCCCCTTCCTGCTGTAGTCCCCAGGCACGGCCCTCCCACGTCTCACATCATGTTCTCCTTCCATCCTTGGGGAGGAGGCAGGTGCCCCCCTCTGACAGGTGAGGAAATGGGGGCTCAGCGAGGTTCAGAGACTTGCTCGAGGCCATGCCGCAGGGGGGGGCAGAGCCGGCATCTGACCTGGTTCCTCTGATTCCCAGCGGTACTCTGGGTGCCAGAGCCTCCGAGGGCATGCACAGCCACTGGACGCTCCCACCCCCTCCAGGAAGGTCACAGTGGGCAGCGCCCCCTCCACGCAGAGGCCAGCTACAGATGCCAGGGCCGGCAGGCATCGCTCCTCTGGTCTTCTCGAGTGTGGCCACCCTGCGGCTCAGGGATCGACACACTCACAGACAGGTGCCGCGGAGGGTACGTGACTCCCCCGAGGGGTGAGGCCCCAAACGTGAGCCCTGGGGACAAGACAAGGGGACGAGTGCACAGGGACCCTCACCGCCACCCACAGGATCCGCAACTCTCTCGTGGCAGTGGACGTATTTTAAGGGATCGTTATTTCGTTCTTGCCAGATCCAATCTAGTGAACATGGGAATCTAAGATCCACGTTATTCTGCAGCAGTGCTGAAATACTCACTTGTTAATAGGGAAAGGTTGTATGTGGCACACACTCTGGAAAACCATGTGGGTACCTACTTGTGACACACAATTCCACTCCTAGGTATGCAACACAGCAAATGCACATCGACATGTTCACCAAAGACATGTACTAGAATGTTCCAAACAGCTTCAGTCACAATAGCAAAAAGGCAGAAACCGCACAAATGTCCATCAGCGGGAGAACAGGGAGACAGAGGGTGGCACATGCACATGTCAGAACAGCACAGGACACCACCGCCCACAGTGAATCACCTGCCACGCTGCAGTGTCCCTCCACCGCCCCCCACAGACATCACGACGGGCAGAAGGACCAGGCGCGAAGAACCCAGACCAGACGACCTGCTTGTTATCAGGTTCGGGAACGGGTACAACCAGCCTCCCGTGCAGAGGCCAGAAGATGGTTCCTTCCTGGGGGAACGGGATGGGGGTGCTGGCACTGTTCTAGATCTTGACCTGGGTGGTGATTACAGGGGTGGCACATGGCGGAAAATGCATCACATTCTTCATTTTCAGTGCACTTTATATGCACATAAACATGCATATGTAACATACTCTTGAGGTATATGTTATACCTCGAAAATTTAATTAAAAAGGTCGCATATAATCTCACATATACAAGGTGTCTATTTCCCATCACTGCGGCTATTCTCTACGGCCTACGGGTCAAATTCCTCCGGCAGCCTGTTTTTGTACAACCCTTGAGCTAAGAATGGTTTTCATATTTTTAAAACTTTGTAAAAAGAAGAAAATGTGCAACAGAGACCACAGGCAGCCTGCGAGCCTCAGCCAGCTGCCCCCTGCGCCTCTGCAGCAAAGGCCTGGGGAGCCCTGGTCCCGGCCGTCCACCCTCCGTGGGCCCCTTCCTTTCGGTCCTCCCAGGGGTGGGCGCTCACGGCCTCCCGGCCACCCAGGGGCTCTGTGGACAGCCCTTCCTGCGGGAGGGTCCTCCTCCTTGGGAACCCAGGCCTTCCTGGTGTGCAGACAACCCCTCCCCTGTACAGACTGAGGGGTGCCCCCTCCTTCAGGTCCTTCTGAAGCAGGTAGGGGAGGGGATACTCCTCTGGGCGGCTCCACCTGAGAGGGGCCGGCCCGGCCCAGGGCACAGCGAGCTGGGCTGGCAGGTGGGCAGGAGGCGCCCTCTGAGAAATGGAGACGGAGCACCGGAATGGGCAGTAAACCCAACCCTGGCAAACCATCTCTGCCTCAGTTTGCTCATCTGTGCCCTGAGCATAACAGGCTCCACCCCTCACCCACCTGGTGACCCTGGGAGAGCACGCACACCTCCATGCCGCGGCGTCCCTGTCTCTAGATGAAGGTAACCCCGAGAGAAGCGCGGGAGACACGCGAGGCTGGAGGGGCCCCGCAGGCCGCACGGTGATCACGACCAGTGAGGACGCAGCCAGCCGTCGGGAGGGCACTGTGTGCTGGGCAGGGAGACTGGCCAGGACTCGGCCTTGGGCCCTGCCCTGGGCACACAGGCTGCTGGGGGGACAGACAGATGGGACACACGGATACACATCAGCATCCGAGGCGCAGGGAAGACAGTGAGTTTGGTGGGTGGGGTGGGCGTGTGTAACCACAGGCATTGCCAGCAGGAGGGGCAGGGAGGCTGGGACCCTAGGGGACGTCCCAATGGCGGTACCAGCGCCCTGGCCCCCTGGCCCCTGGTCTTGCCTCGTGCTGGCCTGTGTGCGTGAGGCTGCAGCCCTGCATGGCCCGGGATGCGCCCTTATGGGTCTCCCTCAGCTGCCCCTGGGGCTGGAGGGCAGCCCCGAGGCCCGGCTCCCCGACGGGGCGGTGCCCCAGCCACCACTCAGCAGGGGGTTGTCAGGGGAGGGGGACATCTTCAGGCTGCACCTGCCCAGGCGCTGACACCCTTGTCCCCGCTCTGTGCCCCCTCCCACCAGTTCCCATCAGATTCCTGACTCTTCTCTCCTCGACAGTGAGGCCAGTGGCTGCTCAAAGAACCGGAACTTCTCCCAGCAAACCCCACCCCCACCCCGATTCGTCATCCCCGTCATCCCCTGGGCGGCTGGCCCAGGACTGTCCTCCTCGGACCTTCACTGGCCCTTGGGGCCAGGTTTACTGTCCAGTCAAACGAACTCCACCCCAAGAGGGAAGAAGAAATCCGCCCATAAAAGAAGATGCTTCATAATGAGATTCAAGGCGGCCCCACTCAGCATACGGTACCGAGCTGAACGGGTACGTGGCTAATTACGTTTAATTACATATCATTTAAATTCAAGAATCCATTAAAAGAAAGGATTGCATTAGCAGCCGGCCACTGTTTGCCAACACACAGAGGAAATCGTGGACTTTTATGTCTTAATTACGTGACACTGCTGTGGGCTGTGGCTCTCAGGGAGCCGGGGTACACGGAGGGGACTCATCCTGGGCCCGCCCCCCTCGAAGCCCCCGAGGCAGCAATGCATGGCCTAACTGGGCAGGAGAGCCCTCCACTGCACGCTGGCCAGTGACCTGCAACCACGGGGCCTCAAAGATGTCACACTACAGAAGCTGAACCAAGACACCCAGCAAAGACATGCCCGTTGGCAGTGGGAACGGAAACACAGGGTAATGGACAAAGGGGCCAAGAGACCCCCCTGGCTTTGGGCAGGCCCTGCCAGGACAGGGCTGCACGCATGGGGAAGGAAGGGGAGAGGCGGGCACAGCTGGGCCGGGAGGGCTGAGACGGGAGCGGGGAAGAGACAGACAGGCAGACAGAGGACACAGAGAGACACACACACTCAGGAAGAGAGACGGAGGGAGGGAGGGAAGAGAGCCGGTCAGACAGGCAGAGAGCGGGGAGCAAACAGAGCAGCAGAGGAAAGAAGGTGGGAGAGAGCAGGGGGCAGAGAGACACACGGAGGGAGAGGAGCAGAGAGAGGGATGGAGGGAAGGAAGCGAGAAAGAGAAACAGAAAGGAGGAGAAAGAGAGCACATAAAGGTGGGGAGCAGACACCAGAGTCTCCCGGGCAGAGAGCGGGCTGTGCCCTGATCACCCCTCCGCCCCACTGGGACTTAGGAGAAGCCCCCTCTCCCTGCACCCACAGGCTCAGCCGAGGCTCGGCCAGGCCCCCCATGGGGGTCATGGCTGCGCCTCCCCTGCCCCAGGCCCACACAGGGTGGGCTCCCTGCTCTGTCCCCAACCAGCTGTCTCTTCGCTTCCCTGAGCCTCATTTTCCCCATCTGTAAGGTGGGCATATGGCCTGGCTCTCAGGGTCACTCTGAGAATGAAGCACCTGGCACCTCGCCTGCACGTGCCGGCCCTCGAGCCGACGCCAGGGTCGGCCTCCTGCCCTCCGCCCTCGGCCCTCCCAGGGCTCACTGTCCAGACCCACACCCACAGTCGTGACCAGGGCTGGGAAGGGAAGAAAAAGGCGCGGGGTCTGAGGGAATTTACGGGGGGATGTGCGGGGGTCAGGGAAGCTTCTGGAAAAAGGTGCATGAGGCTGGATCCCTGCCCCCGCCATCCATTTGAGCACCGCCCTCAGGTCCCTCCCCAAAGTTGGAGGCAGAGGCAGGTTCCCTGGGCGCTTGGATGGCTGAGGGGCAGCAGATGCCTCTGCTCTCCTGGGCTCCTTGTGTGGGCAGTGTCCAGGGGTCTCCGGCTGAGTCTGAGCCTGGGGACCTGTGCGGATCCTCCCCCTCTCGTCAACAGCTCCCACCTCTCCCTGTGTAAACTCTGCTGTGGCTCCCTATCACCCATGTCACAGCCCAGCTCCTCAGCAGAGCAGACAAGTCCGTCCTAACTGGGTGTCCTCCCAGTCACCCAGTGTCCAGGGCCCACTGCTCTTCAGACATTCCACGCTCTCCCACACCTCTGTCCATGCTACGTCCTGGAATAGCATGACCACTAGGTCCTGCTCCACCTGCAAACTCCTATTCATCCTTCAAAGCCTCACCCACTTGTTCCCATCTCCAACTCTATGCTCCCTGGCGAGCTGCTCTCTTTTCTGAGCACCAAGAACTTGCCCGCCCCCGCCAAACCCTCGTACCATTCTGGCTGGGCACCAGCTGACCTGGGCTGCCTAGGGGGAGGGGCCAGGCTTCCTTCACCAGTGGCTGCCCACACAGGCCTGGCCCACACAGGCACCCAGGAAGTGTCTGCCGACCAGTAAATGAACAAAGGCCCCCACCCAGCAGGGCGCCGCCTGTCATTAGTTATTCCGCCCCCTCACGCCCCTTGAGCCGGGGGAAGGAGGGAATGACAGAGGCAGAGAACAAGGCCAATCTGTGTCGGCCTGGACGGCCTCACAGGGACGATCTTTGTACCAGCCCAAGGAAAATGGCAGCTGGATGCCCAGCAAGGACCGTCTCCGTGCCCACCTGGCTCCGCTGACCGAGGGGACACAGGTGCAGCCTCTCCCCGTGAAGTTCTTGAGGAGACAGTGCCACCCACCACCAGCTCCCCACCTGGTCTGCTCCAGGGCAGGGCCGGGCAGAGGCTCCTGAGACCGGAGGCCACGGCACTGCCCGCACAGGGAGGGGCATGCATCCTTGTCCCGACTGTTATCCAAGGGCCGGCCGCACCCCTGGTGGCTGAGGGCCGGGCACTGGGGCAGGCTGACCACGTGGATTCAGGGAACCGGGCCCTGGCTCTGGGAGAGTGACGCCACCGAGACTGACGCCAACTCCGGGCTGTGCTGACGAAGTTGGAGAAAAAGGACAGAGGGCTTGGATTCACATGGGGCCGGAGGTGACGAGGCTGGGCCGAGGGCGTCTTTCCATCTGAGCCCCAGGAGTCCCAGAGCCAGGGCCCGAGTGCTTGTTTCTAAGACGGTACAGGCCAGAGCATGGCCTCCGGCAAACGCCCGGGGGAGGGTGCCTGGGATCTGCCACCTCCCGCCCTCATCCACGCTTTTCTGAAGGCTGATTATGGGATTCCTGCCACCAGCCGTGGCCCAAACGTGAGACCTGTGGCACGGGGCTTCCTGCCGTCCACCTGCTGGCCCAGGACGCTCACCGTCAAGACGGCAGCTTGCTGGGACCCAGCGGGGCAGCCAGCGATCCCCGGCCTGAGCTGGCTGCCGGCAGGTGCCACCTCGCAGTGGGGTGGCCAGGAAGGTGCTCACTGC
Organism: Balaenoptera musculus; assembly: GCF_009873245.2. Taxonomy (NCBI): domain Eukaryota; kingdom Metazoa; phylum Chordata; class Mammalia; order Artiodactyla; family Balaenopteridae; genus Balaenoptera; species Balaenoptera musculus. Next base: position 7,628,951 of record NC_045800.1, read on the forward strand.
CACAGATCTCAGAGGCGGAGCAGGGCGGGCGGGACAGGCCCGGGCCTGGGCAGACACCCCGGGCGCCTCCGGGAACCGCTGTTCCTGCTGCTGACGCAGAAACCTACGCAGGAGCTGCTCCCCGAGGAGCCCACGCCCCATTCTGCTGAGGTCCGCTGAGCCCTGCTGCACAAGGGGGCTCTGACCCATCCCTGCTTGCAGGGAGGCCAGCCCGGAGACGAGGACCCAGGCCCTGTGCCGTCCTGCCTGGACCGGTCATCAGCTCTAGCCTCAGTTCCCTGTCCTCACTCGGAAACCTGCTCAGGCCTCAGGCCTGTGTCCCCCAGCCCCACCCACCAGACCCTCGGCTCCCACCGCCCACCCTCAGACCACGTGCCTGGGCCCAGACTCGGCCCAACACCTGGGACAGGCCAGTCTGGAGCCCCCGAGCCCCACCTGGGGACCCTGCAACCCGGGGCCCCTCCTGCCACTGATGGGAGAGACCTGCCCTCCCCCCGCCCAACCGGCTCACGCAGACGGGCACTTCTTGGGATGCTTTAAAATCACAGAGGGGGAAAAATACTGAAATAAAAACCCAGGCCTAGGATAGTCCTCGCCTCAGGCCCCTCTGAGGACCACGGCTCCCCGGCCTGGAAAGGGAATGGGGACACACTTCTGTCGCCTGGGATCCCCCTTGAGGTCAGAGCTCTGCCAGGGGAGGTGGCCGCGCCCCAGAGCTCCCTTTCCTGGTGGGCGCCTGGGCCTCTCCCGTCAGTCTGGCTGTCTGCTCATCTGTAACGGGCAGGGGTGGGGAAGGGGGAGAAGTAAGCTTCCCCCAGAGCACCCCCTCCCCCGGGAGTTTCTGTGCAAATGAGAAAGAGGTGCGCCCTGGTGAGCCGGGCCCCTCACGGAACTAACAGTGGAGGCTCCAGCCCGCCAGGGGACATCAGCTGGGGCGGGGACAGGGGCATCGCAGGTTGGCTGCCTCCCCCTCCCTCCAGCCTCTGATGGGAGGAGGATCTAAAGATGGGGGAGGGTTCCTGTGCCCCCAGCTGGGAGACACACTCTCCTTGCAAGTGCACGTGGGGCCTGGGGTGGGCCAGGGTACTACCCAGAGAGAGGGGAGGGCCACGTCTGTGTGTTCCACCTTGCAGCCTGGGCGGTCCCGGGATGCCCCTTTCCTTCAGGCAGGTGGCGCCCCAGGGCCCAGAACCCCACCCTGGCTGACCCATCCTCCAGCTGGGAAGGACCAGGGGTCTCTCCCACCAGGAGGAGGCACTTGCTGGACCAGTCCCAGAGGCTCTGAGCCCCGGTGTGTAACCCGAGGCAGGGGAAGGAACCTGCCACTGACTAGAGGTCCCACCCAGCCAGCAGGCAGGCTCTGGGGTGCGGGCGAAGCTCACCTGGCTTGGGGGATGGGTGAGCCACAGACACTGCAGCAGAAGGACAAGGGGGACACTGGGCACTGGCCCCCACGGCTGCTGAGGGAGGGCTTTGAGGAGCACTTCCCATGTACGCTGCACAACGCCCCATGATGGGCACCATGACCGGCCTGTTCTAGAGGTGATGACACAGACCCAAGAGGGGGAGGAACTTGCCCAAAGTCCCACAGGCAGTAAATGCCAGCGCTGGGACTTCAATCCTCTGTGTCTGGATTTAAATCCGAGCTCATTTTAGGGATTCTTCCCTTGGCACACAGGACATATTCTGCATCTGGGAATCACTGATGTGCTGGTCAACCTCCGGCCAGGCCGAGAGCCCTGCGGGCAGGGGTGCACCTCACCTTTGGATCAGCTCCAGGCCAGAGGCGGGCCCTCGGAAGTGTTTGCCAGCTTTGACTAACGCCCGGAGGATAGCACGGTGTTTGTGAAAAACCAACGAGGAAAACGAAAGAGGAAATGAACGAGGAAACGGTCCACACTGGAGCTGCACAGCCTTCCGTGGCTGGGCGTGCCTGGGCAGAACGGCGGAGAAGCCAGAACTCCTTACCTGGGCCTCGGGGTCGCCAGCACCCAGCGCCAGGCCTGCTCTGGCCAGGAGCAGCCGGGCAGAGGGCAGTGGGAGCCTGAGCCCAGCGGGGAGGGATTTCACCGTGGACCCTGGCACCCGCCCTGGGGCCCCTCTGCCCGCAGGGAGGAAACGGGCCTGTTTACGGTGTGTTTCAGCCGGGTGGCACCTTGTTAACCAGAACTGACCCGACGCGCCAGCTGCTTCCTGCACGGCTCTCACTGCCCATCGGCCGCAGGCACCTGAGGTACTGAGAACAAAGGTGGGACACGCAGAGGTGTGTGGGTGGTGCCGCACGGCCGCCCACCAGCACGTCGGCGGACTCGAGAAGCTCCCTCACACTGACAAACGAGGTCCCTTGAACCCCCAGCCCTGGCTGGAGCCCCTGCCTCAGCCTTTGCCCGAGTCCTATGCACAGTGAGGCCAGAGTCACAAACCGGTGGCCACTGGACATGTCTGGTTGGGCCCACATAGTGTTTTTCAAGAACAGGAGCTGGAAATTTCGCTTCTTTTGAAAATCTGAAAGATTCAGTAACAATGGCCCGGGATTCCGCAGGCAAAACTGAGCTGCTGCAGTGTGGCAGCCGCTGCCTTGAGCGCGGCAAGCGGCTTCTAGTTTACCACACTGCCAGCACTCTCTGTTGCCTCCTTATTCCTAGACCAGGCCCAGTCCGTCCCCTACATTTCCTGCCTGCCCCTGCGGTCTCTGAATTTGCTGCCCTGCACCGACCACTGGCTCTCTGGGACTCATTTCCCAAGGAACGAGTCACCTCCTCTAGGAAGCCTTTCCCCAGCCCTCACCTCGGTTAGGTGCCCATTCTGTGCTCCGTGGCACCTGTGTCGACCCCCTCGGAGCATCTGTGGCTCTACTGTAGTTGTCTGGTCACCCGTGTGACGCTCCCTCCAGACTGTGAGCTCCCTGAGGTCACGGGCATCCCTGTGGTGGCCTTATGCTGGGAGCTGGCAGGGACGGCAACAGTCAGCCAGCTGCCTGAGCAGACGAGCAAGTGGCCTCCTTCCTTCTGACCATCCAGGAGCTGTGTGTCATCACCAGGCGTCTGGCTCCCTGTGAGCCCGAGCTGTCCTAGAAATCTAGGCGGGGGGGCCAGTCCGTCCCCATAGCCAAAGGGCGATGGGCAGAAAGGCGGGTGTCTGAGGCTCAGGGCCTGGGAGCCCCCACCTGGCCTCACCATCCTGCTCCTGCCTAGAGCCCAGGCCCCAGCCTGCGGGGCACATGCAGTCTGGATCCTCACCTCCCCGGGGAGGCCCCGCTGCCCAGCCCCCAAGCGCCGGAGCTCTCAGTCTGGGTAGCAGCGCCAGGCCACAGAGAACCTTCTAGAGAACCACTTACCAGAATGAAAAACACCCTCTCCCCCAAACCCAGACTCTTAGAAGCATGAAAATGTCAACAGCCAGCCTGGGCCGGCCCTGTTCGTGGCCAGTGTAACTGAGCCCTAAGAGGCAAGCCTCCTCCCCACACCCCAGGCCTGCGGGGCTCTGCGTCTTCACGCTAAGCAGGCTCCAGCGTCCGAGGACAGCATCCTAAGCAGAGCTGCAGGTGTGGGTGTCGGAAGCAGAAGCACATGGAAGCGGGGGGCTGCACAAAACCAGCCGCGAGGGGCCTGAGGGGGTCTGGGCAGGGTGCCCGTCGCCCTGCGGTTCCCCCCGTCACCAGGACTAAATCCAGTCTCCCTAACACGGCCCATGAGCTGGCTCCGGAGCCCGCCAGCACCCCCCGTCCCCGCTCCCCATAACCCCCCGGATCTTGTGTTCATCTGTCATGTTCCCCGAGCCGTCCGTGCCACTGCCTGGAACATCCTCTCACGCCCACTCCCCTCCGCAAGGCCCGACGCAGAAAGAACCAGCCCCACCATGGTCTCCAGGACCCACCCTACCCCCTGAATGAATGAATGAATGAATGAACACCCCCATGGCCTCAGGGACACTGGGAATCCAGCTGGGACCTTCCAGTGTCATGGGAAGAGCACCCCAAAGTGGGTGGCTCTGTCCATGGAGCAGACGTAGCTCCCTGGGAGGCAGGGAACCCCCGGGGCACCCCAGGTCAGGCCTGAGTGGTCAGCGATCACGCACGCCCGTGGCTCCCACAGGCTGTCGAATAGCGAGGGCGGTTTCTCTCTTCTTCCCCCTTTCTCGTTCCCAGAAGGCATGTGGGGCCTGACCCCAGAGGTCCCTGAGTACAGCCACACCCGGGCCAGGGTGCGGGAAGGAGCGCTGCGGAGGGCGGTGGGCTGCCTGCTGGGCCTGGCAGAGGATGCCTGACCAGGGGTTTGGACTGGGCTGGCCCCGACTGCTGTGTGACCTTGAGCAAACACTTGGAGACGTGAGTCTCTTGTCTGTAAGTGGGGCTGAACAGACCCCCTCCCAGGGCCGTGGTGGAGACGCAGGGAGATGATGCATGGCGGGGCCCACCGCAGATGCGCGGTCTGGGTAGGGGGACGGGCGGCAGGCGCTGGACAGGGCTGGGTGAAGAGCCCTCGTGGGCCGCTCTGGCCAGAGGGGAGGCGCAAGGCCTCATCTGTGCACGGGAAGCTCACCTTGGGCTCGGTGTCCGGAGAGCGCGCACCACCTGCAGAGAAGGTCCTGAGGTCCTGAGGACCACGAATCTCAGGAGGCCTTCCCCAAGGGACAGCCAGGCTGCCCGGGACAAGGGCTGCGCGCCTGCTCGGCGGGGGAGGGGTGAGCCGGGCAGCGGGCGATGCGAGACCTGCAGAGACGCCGCACGGCTGGGCCCAGGGACTCTGGACTCCTCTGAGAGGGAAGGGGCAGCCTCTGGGGGACGCTGACCCAGCTGTGCCCCCAAGCCTGCCCTTGCGGCCCGCTTCTCCAAGCTGACGGGATGCTCTATTCATGTTATTATTTATAATAGTGACAGTCACTGAGTGCCCTCTCCCTCGGGGACCTGGTGAGGGAACATACATTAGCTGCTTTGGTTTGTGCAGCAGCCCAGGAGATAGGTGCTACTGCCCCCATCTTACAGCTGAAAAAACAGAGGTTCAGAGAGGGTAAGTGGCCTGCCCGGGGTCACAGAGCAGGGCTGGGAGGCCTGTCTGCCTTCCCAACCTGCCGGAAGCACTGTCCAAACCCCACCAGGAGCCAGAGGGCTGGGCTAGCAGGCGGCGGGCAGGGGTCCACCTAAAAGGCTCACTTAGGCAGAGGGACGGGCCTGCTGGGGGCTGGGCATCTGGCCTCGCAGCAGAGGAGCCCCTGACAGCTGTTCAGAATATTTTGATAAAAACATGTTGAACACCTGGTGTGTGTTTAGATTAAAACAAGCTGGCCCAGACCCTTTCGATGTGCTCTCCAACGGCCAAATCCCCCGAGAGGTCCACCTGCACCCCGACCCGGGCCCACAGGGGCACAGGGCGGGGCACTCTCCCCCGCCTCCTCCACAAATGCCACACATCCCCCTTCTTTGGAGGCTAGAGCAGGTCAGGGAGACCCCGCGGTTAGTGAGCACAGCCGGCCCTGGGCCGGCACACCCAAGCTCTGGTTCCACGAGGTGGCCCAGGAGAGAGGGAGGGCGTGGAGAGGGGGTGCCTCTCCCAGTCCTGGGGATGGGGGGAGGACTATCCCACTCATTGGAGGCCTGGTGTCATCTCCACCAGGCGCAGACCTGGGTGGCCAGGCCGGGGGAGCTTGTGGACGATGGGGGTTCCTATACGTGGGGCACCATGCTGGCACCACCTAAGCTGTCCTGGGAGGTGGCACCCATACCCCATCCCTTGATAGGTGAAGAAACCAAGGCTCAGGACGGGTGAGGAACTTGCCCAGAGCTCGTGGCAGAGCAGGGCTCGCACCCAGAACCTCTGTCAGCTCGGGAGGGACGTCTAAGGCGATGGGCCAGGCCACGCCTCCCGGTGTGTTTAGGGACTAGCGTGTGGAGCTCTCATCCCGTGGAACGTGCAGCCTAAGCTCCAAAGTGCAGTTTCATCAGCTCCATGGCTTCCCGGGGGCTCACGTGGGACTTCTGGTCTACCAGCCTTTACCTACTTTGCTACGCATGTGCCACTTAAAAAGGGTCAAAATCAGCACTTCACAAACCAGGAGGTCCCGTGGCCACAGGGAGCTCAAAGGTGCTCAGCATCAAGAGCCACTGGGGATATGCAAATTCAGAGCAGTACACCCTGCACACCCACCCGAACAGCCAGAGGTACAGCACCGAGGGCTGGCAGGACGTGAGCAATGGGAACTCTCACCGCAGCGTGGCAGGGGGCGTGTGAGGGTGCAGCGTTCCAGAAAACGTTTGGCAGATACAGCATCTCCTAATGCTAAACACATGAATACGCGTGACCCAGGGATTCCACCCTGGTGTGTGCCTGAGAGAAGTGAGGCCATGTCCACTGAGAGACGTGGACAGGAACGTTCCACCAGCTCTGTTCATAGTGACCCTGAGCAAGAAACAACCCAAATGTCCATCAGTAGCAGACTGAACAATAATTGTGATCCAGTCACACAATGAAACAACACACACCAACGAAAAAGACCAGGCTCCTGCAACATAGAACGACATGGATGAGATAAAGAGTTGGGTATTTTTAATGGCCCAGGTAGCCTAGAAAGGCACACAGTGACGTTTAGGACAGTGCCAGAGGCCCAGGAGTTTGAACAACAACAACAACAAAAAACGTAGCTTTGAGTTCCCCGGCAGCCAAAGCAAAGAGGGAAACTCTGTAGGTTACAGAGTCTGTTCTGTTCATGAGGGACAACCTTCCCAGCAGCACAGACCAGGAGGGTCTTGCCCTTGCCCATGTGAGGGTATGCATGGCTCATGCATGGCGAGGACCCGGCAGGGGGTCTCAGAAGCTCAGAAGGTGTTCTTCCCTTATGAGCAAACCTCGGGCCCTCTCACTCCAAGGTAACTATTGCGTGGCTCCAAGACTGGCTTGACCCACTCCCCTGACTCCCTAAGGTCTGGCTCAGTGGGTCACTGGCTTGTTCAGCCAAGGTTTTCCTAAACTAGCTCCCACTTGCTCCCAAGCTCCCGCCTGGAAACGCCAAGTTCAGAGAAGTCCCCTCTCCTCTCTGGACTTCAGATTCCCCACTCATAAAACCCGGGGGCTTCAGCTGACCTTCCTGGCTCTCCTGCTCCTTTCTCCCGTCTGGGGGTGGACATTCCCACCTCAGGGGCCAACAGGAGACCTAGGCAGACGCTGACCCAGGACAGATGGTATGCGGGGTAGGGATGGGGGTGGGGATGAGTGGGCTAGTGCAGCGTAGGCAGCGGCAAAGGTCCCAGGAGCCAAGTGAAGTTTTAGGGCCTGTGTTTAATGAGCCCCATGGAGGGATTTTACTGCTCAGTTCCAATCCTGCACATCACAGGTCTCAGAGGGTGCCTGCAGGGTGGGGTGGCAGTCACTCCCTCCCTGACAGCCTGCTATGCGCCCCCCTCCTTCACTCAGCCCACCCGGGGCCCCTGCAGAAAAAGGACCCACAGCCAGATCGCTCAGGACCTGCTCCTGGTGTCAGCTGCCCCCTGGCACCTCTGCCTGGTCCCCACCTGCCACTGAGCTCGGAGCGTGGGCTCCTCCCGCGCAAAGGGAGGGAAGGAGACCCTCCCGGCCCCTCGGAGGTCGGCGGGGGCCACAGTGGGGCGGGCCTGGAGGGAGCACTTCGCACAGGGGCCCTGGGCTGGTGCAGCTGGGGTGCAAATCCCGCTGGAGCAGGTGACTTCCCCTTGTCCCCGTGAGGACTGAACAGGTCAGTGTGCACTGGTCGGGCTGGTGACGAGGTGACAGCGCTGGTGGCCATCGCACACCAGAGGCCAGGCAGTACAGAAAGGGCCGAATCGTCCCAGGTGGGCATCAAGAAACGCTTCCCAGGGGCTGCTCGCTGAGACGGATGCACCTGTTCACGAGGACTGTCCCCCCGCGGCGGGGGGGGACGTCTCATCGGCAGCACCCCTGCCTCTGGGACAGCCTTCCCGACCCCTGCATGTGACTCTGCAGCGGCCGTGCGGCCTCTCCGTTTGCCATGATGCACCAAGCCTGGGGCGCAGACACACTCTGCTGTCCTCCTCCTCCCCAGGGATGCAAGCTGACAACACTCTGTTGGAGGGTAACGTGGCTATAGACGTTAAGGTCCATTAAAAGAATCAAGTTCTTCAGCCCCGTTCCTGGAAATCTGTCCTAAAGACTTCATTCTAAATAGACCTCATACAGAGTCTGGCATGTGAAAGGTTTTCAACAAAAGTGAGCTAAACGGAAGGACAAAAGCTATAGGTACAATAGAGATGCTCACGACAGCAAAGGAACCAGTCCAAACCAGTCCAACCACAGGGGAGTATGGTTTATCTGCTCCGTAAAATAAGATGCGGCTATGAACAATGACCAGGGGGAGACAAGAGTTATACATGCACATGACCATGGCTACAGAAGGGGGCTGGCTGGAACCCAGAGGAGATAAACAGCGGTCTAAGCGAGGTGGGATAATGGGTAGGACCGTTCCTCCAAGTTCCCTTGGAGGCTGCAGTAAAGCTGTCTTGATAATGTACATAATAATAGAAGCAGAGTTTCCCCACTTCGTTTTGCCGCCGCTTCCCCAGAGGGATTAAGGAGGCTGGAAAGTCAAGGTTATGCTCCAGCCCAGCCAGATAAACAAGAGGCACGGCGGTTCCACCTATAGGTCCCGCAGCTCACCAGCCGTGGGAGGGACAGCCCGGGACAGCCCAGACCTTGGGGTCAGAGCCCAGCCGGGCATGGCAAATGCCACCTGCTCTGCAGAGCATATCCGTTAATTACAGAGCGCCCCCAGGTGAGCCGAGGTAACCTTGGGGCCGGTGGTACCTGCCACGTCCAACGAATGCCACCTGGAGACCACCCGGGGCTGGCCTTCACCCCATCCCCTCTGCCCACCTACCCACAGCGCCAGATAGGCCTGAAGCCATTACCCTAGGGACAGAGAGCACTGGGGGTCCACCGGCACGTCCTTGGTGGCACCTCCTTCAGGTCCACCTGGAGAAGGCTTCGCGTCTCAGCCCCTGGAGAGGGGGACACAGGAGTGGGGGGTTGCTTCAGGCCACCTGGCCAGCACGTGGTGGGGCTGGGACTCCAACGCTGGCATCTTCCCTGTACCCAACGGCTGGAACAAGCCCCAAGCACGGTAAACGAGCCCCCAAACCCAGGAGCTGTAGGGACTTTAGGGTACAACCCCTCATTTCTCAGGTGAGAAAACTGAGGCCCAGGGAGGGCAGACGCTGGCCCGAGGCAGCCCAGGGAGGCAGCCCAGAGAAGGGACGAGGCTGTCCTTCCAGAGAGCTGAGCCGGCCACCTGCCGGGCACAGGCCCGAGCAGAGGGGGTTCCTGGGCTCCCTTCTTGCCAGGACTCTCACCACCTGCACTTACAACACGGGGCCGGGCATCAGGGAGTGGGCACAGATGGGGAAACTGAGGCACAGTCTGGAGGGCCTGGAGAGAACCAGCGGGGAGACCAGCGCCCCTCCCCCATACTTACTTGGCACCTTCCACCCCGGCTGGGTTCCCCGAAAAGCTGACGGACGCCACCTCATTCATCACAGCCCAGACAGCACCTCGTAAATGGTCAAAGCCGCCCAGTGAGGGGCCATTCATCCCGGCGGCGGGCCCCACACTGGGCCGATTGTGCGTGCAGGGACCCCGTCCAAGCTGCCCTGGCTCCTGGCGGGCCGCCGCGCCCTGGACGATTCCTAGACGGAACCTTGTTTTCTTCGGTTTCGTCTCCAGCCCAGGAAGACCAGCTGCTCCTCCAGAACATTCACTCAACACTGCTCTGATTTTCCTCAGACCCTGGTCCTGCCCCACAATTTACTGGGAAGCCCTAAACCAGCCCTAAACAGTCTGGCCCTCTAGCCTCCAGAAAGCCCTGGAAGCAGCTCCCATCTGGCTGTGGGTGGGGATGGCGGCAGCAGCCCTCAGATGCATTTGCTCAGTGATCCTCAGGGGGGCGCTGTCTTCTTTACAGATGGGGAAGCAGGACCAGAAGGGGGAACCTGGCTGATGGCAGTGGTTTAGGCTCAGGATTCAGGGGTCAGGGCGTTCCCCAAGTCTGGGAAAGCCCCAGTGACTCATCTTCTCTCTCAACCCGCTCAGCCTCGGCTCCCCTCCAGTGACCTTTGGGACTTGAGCCCTAGGCTCAGTGTATTTGAAGGGCTCAGGTTGCCAGGACTGGAGAATGGGCAGGCTGGTCTGGCGATGGGTAGAAGGAAGCTGTGTAGGTTGAAGATCCCATGGAAAGTAGGGCCCCAGGTGCCATCTGAAATGCTATTCCTTCCTGGGCACCCGATTCTGGGCACAGGGCCTGGCACTGCAGGAACACCGTCCCTCACTGGTCCCTCAGCCCAGGTGTGTGTCAGGACTATACAGTTCCAGGGACTGAGGCTTTACACTATACTTAACATCTGATAGGGCCCCTCTCCCTCCTGCCCCCCTCCCCTGCCTTCCCACCTCCCCCCGGTTTCCTGACTAATTACTTGCTTATTGCCATACAAACTTAAGAATTAACTTTTCCAGTGTGTGTTACAAGGTGGAGGAAGGTGTCTTAAATTACCCCTAAACAAGGTTCTTCAGCAGGAAAAGCCTAACTTCTTCCTCAGAACGCTAGGGAGTAGACTGGGAAGTGCTGTCAGTTCCATTTCTAGAGGCCCACGATCAGACAGGAGATGAGAAGGCTGGTTCTCAGATCCAGCTGCTTATCGGAATCACCTGGGGAGCTTAGAACAATGACTCGTGTGTGGTATCAAAGCTGTGGGATGCAGCTAGAGCAGGACCCAGAGGGAAATTTATAGCACTAAAACACTTACATAGGAGACTTCCCTGGTGGCGCAGTGGTTAAGAATCCGCCTGCCAATGCAGGGGACATGGGTTCGAGCCCTCGGCCATGAAGATCCCACGTGCCGCGGAACAACTAAGCCCGTGCGCCACAACTACTGAGCCTGTGCTCTAGAGCCTGCGAGTCACAACTACTGAGCCCATGCACCAGAACTACTGAAGCCCGCACGCCTAGAGCCCGTGCTCCGCAACAAGAGAAGCCACCGCAATGAGAAGCCCGCACACAGCAACGAAGAGTAGCCCCCGCTCGCTGCAACTAGAGAAAGCCCGCGCGCAGCAACGGAGACCCAACGCAGCCAAAAATTAATTAATTAATTAATTGTTTAAAAAAATGCTTACATAGGAGGAAAGTTCTCAAATCCATCATCTAAGCTCCCACCTTAAGAAATCAGAAAAAGAAGAGCAAAACAAACCCAAGGCAAGTAGAGGAACGAAATAATAAAGATCAGAGCACAAAACAATGAAATTGAAAACAGAAAAACAACAGAGAAAAATCAATGAAACAAAGGGCTAGTCTTTGAAAAGATCAATTAGGGATGCTGATGCCTGAACCCACCCCCTGCCCAGAGATTTCCCTTAGTTGATCTGGCGTTGGCCCAGGGGTTGGCTGGTCTAATCTCCCCCTGTGACTCTAATGGGCAGTGAGGACCACCTTGCTGCCACATGCAGACCACTTGAGGGCTGCCCAGCAGGAAGAAAGAGCAGCCTGCACAAATGCTGCCTCAGTTTCCACCCCTGTAAAACGAGGGAGGCAGCACAATGTCAGCCACTGGCCATGTTGTTCTGGGCAAGTCTGCTTCCCACTCTGGGCCTGTTTCCACCCCAGACTCTGTGCTAGACCTGACATTTTCCGTCTGCGCTGCTTGGAGCCCCGGCTCCCGGGAGGGCCCTGGGGGCAGCAGGCTGGGAGTCAGGAGTCCCGCCTCCTCCCATCTTCCACCAGGGGTGGGATGGACCCCACCCTGTGCCCCGGGCCCTGGGTCTGTGAATGAGGCCCCCCCAGCTCTGCCCCACCGTCAGGAGCCTCCACCCGGTGCTGTGGCGGCCTAAATGGCCCTGATCACCTGATGGCGGCCAAGTTCATCTCCTTCCACAATCCTGCATGGACCTTCCCTGCGCGCGCTCTTTCCTCCCTGTAAGCCGCTGCCCCGGCTGGACACTCAGGACACATTTGTACACCAGGACACTAACAGGGTGCTTGCTGGCAGGCAGGCCGTCCTTCCTGCCCTGCCTCCCCTTTAATTAACAAGCCCAGACCCCGAAATAGCACTGAACACAACAACCACCTCGACCTCCCTTTGGAGGCCTTGCATTCTGCAAGCTCCACAACCTCCTTTAGCGGCTGCTGTGTTCCCCACACAGAGAGCCGTGGAGACAGGAAGGCCTCACGCTCAGGTCAGGTGGAAACTTCGCAAAAGAACAGTGATCTTGGGCCTCAGGACAGGAGAGATCTTTTCTCTCTGGGACAGGGAATCCCGTTTTCTGCAAAGAGGTGGGCGACGGTGTTTGCTAAAAACCACAGGGCCTTCTTGGACGTTACGGGACACAGCCAATACCACGAGCCCATTCTGCCCCTCAATTTGTGCAGGATTATGATCTGGCCTTTGATCTATGGATGAGGAAGCAGGCTCAGAAAGGGGCTGTGAACTCCTTGGTCCCAGAGCAGGTAAGTGGCAGTGCTGGGCCATGGACCCACTCTGTCTCCCTTTCCAGCTGAGTCACTGGGTGCATCCCGTGGGACAGGCCCCCTGGGCAGATGCTACCCCGCCCTCCTACAGCTCCCAGCCTGGGCCTACATCCCAGTCTCAGCACAGTGACAAAGGGGTGGGAGTGGCTGTCTGAGGAAGGCCTGGAGCTGCTCGCCTTTGCCAAAGCCCACGTCACACCTTGACTCAGAATTCTGGGCCAAGAAAAGTTCTCTTGGCTCTGATGGTGCCTTCGGAGCACAAGAAAGACCCCCCTGACTGTGTGTGCCCTCGCCACCAGGAAAGGCAAGGCCAAGTCCAGAGCCTGCAGGGCGCCACCCCTCCCACCGTGGGGAAGAGGAGGGCGTATAAATATATAGATGGATTATCAACTAGGTCAGGTTTTTAAGACATCACAGGCATTAAGAGGAATGCCAACAGGCACATCCAGCTGCAGCAAAGCCCGCATGGAAGGTTCCAGCATTTCCCCGTGGCCACCCATGAGTACCTCCATTTCCTGGCAGCCAAGGGCTCTTTCTTTTGCATAGACCACAGCTAGCACTTGCTCTGCAGCCCCCATCCCCGAAATGCTCAGAGCCCATACTCTCCCAGTTCCATCTCATGTGCATTTGGGAGGAGAGAGACAGACAGAGAGACAGAGAGACAGAGACGGAGAGAGAGTGTTATGTGTGTGAACGAATGGGCTGTTCATGCTATTCTTTGCAAAGAATGATGGATTAAAAACCTGCAAAGCCAGTCAACTGCACATCTATTTTTCTAAGGGGGGTGGGGTGGGGATGGAGAGAACTTTCCTGAAAGAACTTGGCCTTGAAACATTAAGTCAAACAACTGGATTTGGCAGTGGCCAGCTTCTGAGCACTGCCAGCCTGGAGAAGCTGGCAGCCCAGCACGCCGCGTCAGGCTTGGGAATAATGAATTCATTCAAAGCCGAGCCCAGGGGCTGGAGAGCCAGTGCACGCAGGGGGCCTGCAGATCAGAGGGGCTGTGGCACCAGGGACCCCCGGGTCTGAACCGAGAGCCTGACCTCAGCTCTGCAGCCGCTGGCCAAGGCTGCCCAGTGGGGAACCCCATAGATCTGACCCCACAGATGCGGGAGAGCCAACGGGTCTGTCGGGATGGAGAGGAAAAGGCATCGTTCTGTGCTATTAACACAGGAAGGAAGTACCAGTGGATGAAAATTACAGGGGCCAATCCCTAACTGGTGATTAACGTTAGAGGGGTGAGCCCCCCAGCACCGTGGCCTTCCCTGGAGGGGGTCTCGTGTGCCTTAGCGGTCCAGCTCCTTCGACCCTGGACAAAGGGGACATGCTGAGCCCATGTGGCTACTGCCCACACCTTCTCTCGTCTGCCATCCTGCGTGGGCCCACGGGATGGTGACACTGTAGCTTGAGCCCACGTCACCATTTTGAAGCTGAATTTTAATTTTTGCTGACTGGCCTTTGTCTTTGGAGGTGGCTTAGAAGCCAGAATGGTGGGCCCAGCTCGATCCAGCAGTTGGCAGCTTTTGGGACAGATAAAAAATTAGGACCTGCGATGCATGCTCTGAACAAGCCTGGCCGCCGCCAAGGAGGCGCCGTCTTTAAGCTCCGAGCCGCCTTCCTCAGGCGGGGGAAGGCGCCACCGCACACAACCTACCCATCCGACCGCCTGCGAGGAGCGGCCCCAGTTAAGACCGGACAGACACTCCTGCACACGGCGTCCCGGAGGCTGTACGGAAACCCAGCAGCGCAGGGACGAGGTTTTGCCCGGGTCTGTATGAGGCTCGGGAGAAGCCTGGGTCCTTGTGGGTGACACCCCGTTTTCTCTCCAGTGGTTCAGCAGAGGGGGCACCACGAGATCATTTCAGAGCCCTCACCAGCTGCGCTGCTGGGGGAAGCCTTGATTTATGGACGTTCCACCGTCTCATAAATAACCGCCCTGCTGGCACCACAGCTGGTCCAGAAAGCGACGTCTGGCTTTCCCTCACCTTTGCTCCTGCATCCTCGGCTCCCAGAGAACAACACAACCTGTGGGCCGGGCCCTGGGCGGGGGCTGCCCCCCGATGTCCCACCTGGCAGGCCTCGGTGTGTACCCCCCCTCAGAAGGCAGGCTTAGCCCCTGCAAGCTATTGTCATGGCGGGTCCTGAGGAGCAAGAACCCACCAATACGGATGTTTCTGTGCAGACATTTATAAAAATTTCTCTTTTAAAAAGTTAAACAGTCTGGGGCTTCCCTGGTGGCACAGTGGTTAAGAATCCGCCTGCCAATGCAGGGGACACGGGTTCGAGCCCTGGTCCTGGAAGATCCCACATGCCGCGGAGCAACTAAGCCCGTATGCCACAACTACTGAGCCTGTGCTCTAGAGCCCGCGAGCCACAACTACTGAGCCCACGTGCCACAACTACTGAAGCCCGCGCGCCTAGAGCCCGTGCTCCACAACAAGAGAAGCCACCTCAGTGAGAAGCCCTCGCACCTCAACGAAGGGTAGCCCCCGCTCACTGCAAGTAGAGAAAGCCCGCGTGCAGCAACGAAGAACCAACGCAGCCAAAAATAAATAAATAAAATAAATAAATTAAAAAAAAATTATACAGCCTAGCTTGCTGCTCTAGAGAGCAACGCTTCAGGTCGGCCGGGGCCGTGGTCACCTTGGAGGCGAGGGGACAGGTGCTGTGCCCCTGGCTCCTCTGGGCCGGGAATGCAGAGTCCCTGAACCCTAACACACTCCCGTCCAGAGGCCCGTATTTTCTCAGCCTTTGACACTCCCCACACGAAGCACTTGCGGTGTGGCTCGCTTAAGCAGGGGGCGGGGGGGGGGGGGCGGCACGCAGGGCTTCCCCTCAAGACTGGCAGGGGGGGTGGCGTTGTTGGTGTGGGACCTGTAGGTCTGGGAGGCCCATCACTACAGAGCCTGGCAGCCCTGCCCCCAACCCGCACCTGTGCTCATCCAGGGCTTCGACTGTGCAAGGTCAGCACCAGACCCCGAGATGTCTCTGGGATTTTCTTTTTTTAACTCAGCGTGGGTTCCGGCCTCTTGAGAACAAACAGCTAGAGCAAAGGCCCTGGAAGCAGAGTGGGGGACAGTGGTGACGGTGGAGGAAGGGGCAGAGCAGGGCCCAGTGGGGCTGGGGCACATCTCGTGCCACAGGGGCACCGGCCGGGGCACCGGCTGCTACACCGGCAGGGTCACCCTGCATCAGGCTTGAAGGAAGGGATGGAGAAGAAAAGCTGGTCAGAAAGGGAGAAACAAACATTCAGACCGAATTGAGGAGCATAAGGTGAAGTTACTGGGGCTGGTGTGAAAGCAAGAAGACGGCTCTGGCCGACACGACGGGGGGGGTGCCCCCAGGGGAAAGTCTCCCCCTGCCACGACGTGTGGAGTGAGGGGAGCCTCACTCTTCTGGGGGGGTCCGTCCCCTGCCACCCAGGGGCCCACACCCCGTCCCTGGCTCCCACACATTCTGGACCTACCTCCCCATCCTGAGTCCCGCGTGGCCGACACTCGGGAAGGACCGAGGCGAGGGCTGCCTGGGAGCCCTCGTAAAGCCACCGAGGCACTGACAGGGGCCACTTCAGGGCCCTCTGCGCCCAGGCTCGAGGCCAGACAGCGGAAACGGGCGCTCTGCACGCCAGCTCCGATGCGGGCTCCAGCTGGTGCTACGTCTTAGGGGCACTGCTGGCTGGGACCAGGGTCCAGACATCAGCAGCAGAGGTGCGTGGCTGCTCTCCAGATACCTGGCCCCCCCGCTGAGTGCCGCCCAGAGTATCAGACTTGGATGGCGCAGGGGTCAGAGCCTAGCAAGTGCTCTTGCTGGGCAGCATTTCTTATAGGACTGGGAATTCTTAGCTCTTTCTCCTCCTCTCCCCTCCCTTCTCGACGACTCCTCCGGAACCCCTCTGCTCTGTTCACTGCTGGCTGCTCTGTGCTCTGCAAAGGTGAGACACACAGTCTCCTCTCTGTGTAATCCCCGTCCATCCATCCATCCATCCTCTCTCCTGGGGCTACATCAACACAACCACAACTGCACACTGGGGATGAAATCAGCTGATGTCTCCATTGCTGACACTGGTTTCACCCCCAGAGAGAGTCGTGGGATCACATTTTCTTTATGAGAACATAAATTAAGTGGGTGGCACACAGCCGTGTGCTGCCCTGGTCTATACTGACCGTGCACGTGTCTCTCCAACTCCACATTCAGTGACATCATGCTGGTGGCTCAAAATCAGCCATGATGGGAGAATTTACACCATGGCAAGTGGCAAGCACTACCAATCAAGACTCCCCCCCACCACTACACAGCTAGTTGTTACATTTAAAGCACTTGAACTTCTTAATTCTCCAACTTAACTATGTTTCCTTATAGTTAAAAACAATTGCACGAGATAATGATTTGTACACTTATATATAAATAAGCCAGGGTTCACAGATGCATGGTAGGGCAATTTCTAAGGTAATGACAATAAATCTTAATTACTATTAACCCAGGGAAGGTCTTCTGAGATGAGAAAACCTTTAGTTTATAACATTTTTTGAGTCGTTTAATATTATATTAGCCAGGCGGGGGCCATAGGAGAGCTGTGGCCTCTTTCTCACCTGTGGACCTCCGTGTAGATCTTTTCCTCTGCTGGAAAGTCTTAACCTCTCTGCCTGCCAGAGAATCTGCCTTTCCTTCAAGATTCAGCTCAAATGTCACCTCCTCCAAGAAGCCTTCCTGGACTTTCACAGACACTGCTGGCTGTGCCCTTCACAAGCAAACTCAGTCCTTGGCAGTGTGGTGTCCCCAAGCCAGCCTTACCATTCTGTGTTGAGTTTGTGTCTCTCTTCCCCACAAACCTGGGGGATCCTCCAGGGCAGGGGCCTGTCTCACTCACATTCATAACTGACCACAGTCCTCACTAGGTCAGGTTTGGGTGGTGAGGGCAATCTCCCCTGACCCTCTGCTCCCCTGCCAGGAGAGATGAATACCGAGGGAATATTTCGGGCCTTTCTCTCCAACGGCCCCACCTCTGGAGAGAGGACTGATTAATCTCATTGATCTCCAGCCGCCCCCCTGCCCCGCCTCTCATTTAGACAGAAAGGAAACAAGGCAGAGACCCATCCACAGCATCTGGAACAGCTGCTGGGCTAGGAGGGGGAGGGGCAAGATCCTTCAGGACTTACCTGCTTCACTACCTGGGACCTTTAGCATGTTAGCCTTCAGCTTAAGAAAAATTTACTCTAAAATGCTTTCTTAAAAACACATCTAACAGGAATGCAATTCCAGTTACAAGAGTATCAAAAAGAGGGGCTTCCCTGGTGGCACAGTGGTTAAGAATCTGCCTGCCAATGCAGGGGACATGGGTTCGAGCCCTGGTCCGGGAAGATCCCACATGCCACAGAGCAAATAAGCCCGTATGCCACAACTACTGAGCCTGTGAGCCACAACTACTGGAGCCTGTGCTCTACAACAAGAGAAGCCACTGCAGTGAGAAGCCTGCGCACCGCAACAGAGCAGCCCCCGCTCGCCGCAACTAGAGAAAGCCCGCGCACAGCAACAAAGACCCAACGCAGCCAAAAATAAAAACAAATAAATTAATTAAAAAAAAAAAGAGTATCAAAAAGAATAAAATATTTAGGAATAAATGTAACAACAGAAATGCAAAACTTATACTCTGAAAACTACAAAATATTGTTAAAGGAATTAAAGATCTAAATAAATGGAAAAGTATCCCACGTTCATGTAATGGAAAACTTAGCATGGTTAAGACAGCAAAGTCCCCAGAACTACAGACTCAAGGCAATCACTATCAGATCCCAGCTGACTTCTTTGTAGAAACTGATGAGTTGATTCTAAAATTCACACAGAATTGCGAAGGACCCATAATAGCCAAAAAGAATCTTGAAAAAGAGAACAAAGTAGGATTCACACTTCCCTTTCTCAAAACTTACCACAATGCAACAGTGATCAAGTCAGTGTGGTACACGACGGATATAAAACTCAATGGAATAGGACTGAAGGTTCTAACAGAAATAAAACTGTGTGTGTAGGTTAACTGATTTTTCAACGAGGGTGCCAGGACCATTCAAAGGGGAAAGAATAATCTTTTCAGCAAATTGTGCTGGGACAACTGGATAGCCACATGTAAAAGAATAAAGTTGTACCCTTATCTCACATCACAGGCAAAAAATGAACTCAAAATGGCTCAAAGATCAAAATGGCTCAAATGTAAGAGTTAAAAATAGAAAACTCAGAGAAGTAAACATAGGGGTACATCTTCATGGCCTCAGATTTATCAAAGGATTCTTAGATATGACACCAAGAGCATGAGGAACAAAAGAAAAAATAGATAATTTAGACTTCATCAAAATTAAACTTTTGTGCTTCACAGGATACCGTCAAGAAAATGCAAAGACAACCCACAGAATGAGAGAAAACATTTTCAAATTATATATCTGATAAGGGCCTTATACCCAGAATAAAGAACTCTTACAACTCAATGATAAAAAGACAACCCAATTTAAATATGGGCAACAGATCTGATATATACTTCTCCAAGGAAGATACGCAAATGGCCAGTAAGTACATGAAAAGATGCCTGACATCATTAGTCACCAGGGAACTGCAAATCAAGACAATAATGATACTACTTCACCACCCACTGAGATGGCCAGAATCTAAAAGTCAGATAATAACAAGCGTAGGAGAGGATGTGGAAGAATCAACGCTCACACGATGCTGGTGGGAATGTAAAATGGTACAGTTGCTTTGGAAAACAGTCTGGCAGCTCCTCAAATGATTAAAACTAGTTACCATATGACCCAGCAATTCCACTCCTAGGTATATACCCAAGTGAAAAAAGCCAGTCACAAAAGAGCACATAATATATGGTTTCATTCATGTATTTCCAGCATAGGGAAATCTGTATAGAGAGAAAGTAGGTTAGGGGCTGCTCAGGGCTGAGGAGATGCGGGGAGGGTAGCTAAATGGTGAGGGGGGTAGACGGCCTCTTCTAGAGGAGATGCAAATGTTCTCAAATTGACTGATGATGATGGTGTGTGAATATATTAAAACCCCTTGAATTGTACACTTTAAATGGGTGAATTGTATGGTTGTGGATTATATCTCAGTAAAGCTGTTTTTTAAAGACCACATTTAAAGAGAGTGGTAAAAGCTAATATGGAAAGCTGACATATGACAGAGGTGGCATTACAGATCAGAGGGGAAAGGGTGGGCTATTAAAAGATGGTGTTGGAACAGCTGGCTGTCCACATAGAAAATAAAATTAAATCCCCTGCCTCATGCCATGCACACACAGCAAATTTGTGTGTGCAAATTTAGAATCTGAATGTGCAAACCAAAACTTTACAACTTCTGGAGAAGAATGTAGAAGACTGGTTTTCTAACTATGGGGAGGGGAGGATGTCTTAAACAAGATACAAAATGCACAAGCCATAACAAAATGAAAATGAAAATTGATCAGATTAATAAATCTGATTATAATTCAATTTAAAACTTTTGTTCAACAGGACACCATAAACAAGGTGAAAAGACAAACTACAGACTGGAAATAAATGTTTGCAATATAGATAACTGACAAAGGAGCAGGAGCAGATTGTATAAAAGATTATTACAAACTACTTTTAAAAAGACAAGCATCCCATGGTAAAGTGAACAAAGGATATGAATAGGTAATTCACAAAAAGGAAACTTGAATGGTCATTAAACACTGAAAAAGCGCTCAACCACACTGAAAGTACAGGGAACGCAAACTGTATTAAAAACAAGATATTATTACACACTTTTCAGGTTTGGAAAAAATTTTTTTAAATAAATACCTCATGGTACAAAGAATTGGCAAGGATGTGGGAAAATGGGATTCTTTTCCACTGCTGGAGGGGACAGAGTTGGGCGCATCCACTTTGGCGTGACTGGCATATCTAATTAGTAAACCGTGAACCCGTTCGCTGAGCCAGTTCTCCTGCTTCCGAATCAGGGCTTGGTTAAACTTCCCTGATGACAGTAATCACTGAAATCCTGCTGAAAGAACGAAAAGATTCCCCGGGTCTAAAACTCAGACCCACCAGGGACAGACTTGGTAATATGTGTATTTAACAAGCTCTCCAAGGTGATGCTTATTACCCGGCAAGTATGGGGAAAATTGTTCTAAAGAAAACCTAGCCCATTTTCACAGGAGGCATGACAACACGGCTCACCACAGTATGATTTATAATCGTGAAAAAACCGGAAACCATCTACACGTCCATCAACAGGAGACTGGAATACAAATTGTGGGACAACCATACATTGAAATGCTCCCACATAACTCCAGCCTCTTTGCTGGCCAACCCTGAAGTGCTCATTTCCAGAGGCTGGCCAGGCCTCTAAATAAATATGTCCTATGTGTGATTTTCCCTGTTGGTGCCATGTTGCATAAATACAGTTGAGGGAAGCTGGAAGGAGTTCAGTGCTGGGATTCTTCTACCTTTCCAGTAGCTGACTCTTTCCATCAAGAGGCGGAGGGACTCGCCCTCGCCAGCTCCATGATGGCGGCGGGCTGCCTAGAGCAGGAGGGCCTTCTGTAGCAGGCGCCCCAAACCCTGGTGCGTAAGATGCTCCTCCAAAGAAGGGTTCTGTGGTCAGACGTGTTTGGGGATGCGGGCTGCCCTGCCCTTCTCAGCCTCACAATGCCTGTCTCCTTACTGCAGCCACTGGGGAGACCTGCCTTACAGAGACTCAGACGCAACGACAGCGTCGGGACACCTTCGGGGATGCGGCTGGAATCGTGGGCGTATTAGCCTAAAGCAGCCCAGCTTCTCCCAGATTACTCGCCTGCAGAACCCTTTCCACGTGACCGCCTTTCCTAGAAATCCCTCTGGCCCTCGATGGGGCCTCCAAGCAGCCAGACGTGGGTGGGACCAAAAATAAGTGATGCAAAGAACTCTTTTTCCAAAGGCCAGAACCTAAGTGTGTGAGCCATGAGTAGGTGGCGCGGGCGGCCGGCTGCCTGGGCGGCGGAGGCGGTGGGAGCGCCGGGGCAGAGGGCAGAGGCCCAGCCCTCCGGGCACTCACAGCCGCTGCTCAGGCTCTGCCAGCTTCAGACGCGCAGCCGAGCGTGAACTTCCTGCGGCCAGCGGCCCTACCTGGGTCCCCGGGGGTCTGTGCCCCCTCAGCACCTGAGCACAGTGCATAAATGGCACACAGGAGATGTCCTTCCTGACCCCCTCTCTCCTCACGCCTGCCGCTGAGGGGTTTGCACCGTCCTGCCAACTCCTCCGCCCCCGGGACCCCAGGCCATGGCTGCGTCCCGCGGCTCACCTGCCGGGGGAGGGCCTGGCAGAATGTGGGTGAGGCCGTCGGACCCCGCTCAGCACACAGCCGGCAGCCCCGTGTGGAGGTGCGCCCCAGGAACCAGGGCGGGGTGACGGGGACGGGTCTGCCAAGGATTCCTGGGGGTGACACACCTGGTCGCAGGGGCAGGGGTGGTGGAAGGGAAAAGGAAACTGGACGCACGGCCCAGTGTGCGAGCATCAGCTCCTGCCCCGAGGCCTGGGGGCCGGGGGCCGGGCAGGCACTGCGGTAGTAAGGCCTTCAGGCCCCTCAGCTGCCCCCAGGGTGGGGCACCGGGGATGGCTTTGTGCAGCCTCTGGAAAGAGCACTGGGGCAGAGACAAGCGGCCTGACCCTCTGAACCCTGGTGTATCATCACTCCCTCAGCCGGCTTCTCCGGCTGGACCAGTGCTGGGGACCTCGGCGACGACGATGACGTGGCCTCGCATAGCGAGCTCATGCCTGGGTGGGGGGGAGACACGCATGAACGGACCGTCACAGGAGCTAGAGTAGCTAATCCCAGCGTGAGAGGGGCTGTGAGAGGCGAAGTGCCGACTGCTGAGAAGAGGATGAGTGAAGGCGTGTGCATGTATATGTGTCCGTGTGTGCATGTGCATGCATGGAGGGGCACGTGTGCACATGCATGTGCATGTGTGTGCATATGTGCATGTGTGCGTGCCTGTACGCACGTGTGGGCATATGTGTGGGCATGTATGTAGGTGTGTGCATGCACGTGCACCTGTGTGGGGTGGGAAGGAGCCCATCACAGCTTCACCATGGCGGGGTGGGGGAGAGAGGTGACCCCAGCGCCATGTCTCGAGGTGGGGACAGCAGGGCCAGGCCCGGCCTTGAAGGCCACCTGGTGTCGTCTGAAGAGGGAGGGACGAGGGTCAGACGTAGGCACTCGGGCTCCCCGGGGCCCTGGAAACCAGAGGTGGCCCCCCAGAGAGTGTCAAGAGTGAAAGTTTATGAACCTAATTCAGTTTTTTCTTTGGATCAATAAAGTTTCCGGGTGGGCTCATTCCAGAGGACGTCTTGCTTTAAAGAAAAGGTTGGACGGAGGACAAAGCCGCGTGGGGGGGCTGGGGTGGCAGTGCACCCCCCTGCCCAGGGCGCTGGGGTGCGGCCAGGGGCCAGCCCGTCTCCGGCTAGAGCTTGGGTGAGCCACCCTGGCCTTGGGCCTCAGGGCCCAAGGGGGCCAGGAGCAGCCAGCCCACCTGGCTCATCGCCGGGTCCACCACAAGCCGGGCAGGTTGGCACGTCTCTGGTCCTCGTTCCCCCGGCTCTGAAGTGGGGACGATGATGGTTCCTAGTTCTTACGCGCTCAAAGAGGACTATTATTATTATTCAATTTCCCGACCGTTAGACTGCAAATAATAGTGCCTGCTTTGTCTCCTTTAGTGGTGGAAAGGACACGCGCGCACGTGAGAGCTCAGGATGACAAACGGCTGGCCGTCACCTTGACACGGGCAGATGGAGGCTGGGCCTTGGTCTGGCATTCAGCAGCCCACCTGGGGCACAGGCCAGATTGGGGGGTGGGCAGGCAGAGCCTGGGGGCTCGTCGGCTGTGGAAGGAGAGAGCGGGGGATGGCAGGGCTCTCCCCAGGCCGCACAGACGCTAGCCATGGGCGCCCCGTCTGGGACAGGCCTTACTGGGACAGGCACGCCAGCCTGGAGAAGCTCTCCCGGTCCTCTGGCCAGGCCCCGCTCAGGGAGGAAGGAGGTTTGTGTGTGCATGTGCAGGGGGGCCCGGGAGACCCCCGCACCCACGTTCCTGGCAGGCCTGGGGGCAGGCTGTTGGGGGGGGGGTCTGGCCCCCTGCATCCCCTCGCTGCCTCACACTTCGTACCAGCACTTTATGTTCCGCTGGGTTCTTAACGGTTTTTTCTTTAAATATATTTCTGGGAAAGCTGTATTTTTACTCTTGTCCTGCCAGGTTTGTGTGCACTCCTTTAGGCAGTAAAATCTCCACATGAAGTCATCCTCAGCAGCTCATAATCGAAACGCTGGGTGTTCAGATAACAAAGCGATTAAGAAAACCAGGCCTGAGTGCTCTGCACAATGTGGAAATGACCAGTGCAGTTGGGATCCACGTTTTCCTTTGGTTCGTACCTCCGTTTGACGAACGGCTGACGGCTGAACATCGCAGCAGACGCACAAGGGCTGGGAGCCTCTCCGTGGGCCAGGAGGCCGCCTGGAGTCCTTGCCCGGCCCTGGGCCCTACTGTCCAGACGCGTCCCCACTCCTGCACCAACAGGATGGAACACTTACTACTGGGAGAATTGTACTCACTCATCCACGCGCATGACGGCTTTGGAGGCCAGGCTGCGGACGAACAAGACACGGCCCCTGCCCGCCACCCCCCAGAACAGGTGACGCAGGTGGCAACGAGTCTGGGGGAAGCTGGTGCAGGGGGAGGGGAGGACAAAGGGGACAGGGACGCAGGGGAAAGAGGAACACAAGAGCCGGCACCTCCTTAATCATTCTTCCTACAGATGCAACGCCTCGATCTTGGCTTTCCAGCCTCCTGAACTGTGAGAAGATACATGTCTGTTAGGTAAGCCCTCCAGTCTGTCCGGCCCGAGCAGACTAAGACATGGCATCTGAGCAGAGGAAGGGAGGGAGCCCACGTGGCATGCCCCTGGGAGAGCAGTGACCATTCTGTAGAATGTCCCTCAATTTTTTTGTTTTTTTAAACAGATTTATTGTCATACAATTCACAGACCACATCAATCACCTATTTAAAGTGTTTTGGTGTATTGCATTACTAATTTTTCTAAATCGTGGTAAAATATGTAGAACATAAAATTTGCTATTCTAAATAGCGATTTACATTTTTAACAGTACAATTCAGTGGCACTCATGACATTCACAATGTTGTGCAACCATCACCACTACCTAGTGCCAACAGGTTTAAAAACACCCCGACAGAAACCATGTTCCCATTAAGCAATAACTCTCCATCCCCACCTTCCCTCAGCCCCTGGCAACCACCATTTGACTTTCTGTCTCTGTGAATTTGCCTCTTCTGGGTATTTCACATAAGTAGAATCATAGAGTATTTGTCCTTTTCTGTCTGTCTATTTCACTGAGTGTAATGTCTCAAAGGTTCATCCATATTGTAACATGTGCCAGAAATTCAATCCTTTTTATGGCTCAATAATACCATCATAAGGTGTGACCAACAAGGGATTAGCCTCCAAAATTTACAAACAGCTCAATGCGGCTTAATATCATCAAAACACACAACCCAATCAAAAAATGGACAGAAGACCTAAATAGACATTTCTCCAAAGAAGACATACAGATGGCCAAGAGGCATGTGAAAAGCTGTGCAACACTGCTAATTATTAGAGAAATGCATATCAAAACTACAATGAGATATCACCTCAGACTGGTCAGAATGGCCATCATCAAAAAAATCTACAAACAATAAATGCTGGAGAGGGTGTGGAGAGAAGGGAACCCTCCTACACTGTTGGTGGGAATATAAATTGGTATAGCTACCGTGGAGAACAGTTTGGAAGTTCCTTAAAAAACTAAAAATAGAGCTACCTTATGATCCTACAATCCCACTCCTGGGCATATAGCTGGAGAAAAACATGGTCCACAAGGATACATGCACCCCAATGTTCATCGCAGCGCTGCTTACAATAGGCAAGACGTGGAAGCAACCTAAATGTCCACTGACAGAGGAATGGATAAAGAACATGTGGGGCTTCCCTGGTGGCGCAGTGGTTGAGGGTCTGCCTGCCAATGCAGGGGACGCAGGTTCGAGCCCTGGTCCGGGAAGATCCCACATGACGCGGAGCAGCTGGGCCCGTGAGCCACAATTACTGAGCCTGCGCGTCTGGAGCCCGTGCTCCGCAACGGGAGAGGCCGCGATAGTGAGAGGCCCGCGCACCGCGATGAGGAGTGGCCCCTACTTGCCGCAGCTAGAGAAGGCCCTTGCACAGAAACAAAGACCCAACACAGCCAAAAATAAATAAAGAAATAAAATTAAAAAAAAAAAAAAGATGTGGTACGTATATATAATACAACGGAATGTTACTCAGCCATTAAAATGAATGAAATAATGCCATTTGCAGCAACATGCGTGGACCTAGAGATTGTCATACTAAGTGAAGTAAGTCAGACGGAGAAAGGGAATGTGGAAACTGAAAAAAAGAGATACAAATGAACTTATTTACAAAACAGAAACAGACTCACAGACTTAGAGAACGAACTTATGGTTACCAGAGGGGAAGGGTGGGAGGGAAGGATACTTAGGGAGTTTGGGATTGACATGTATACACTCCTATATTTAAAATGGATAACCAACAAGGACCTACGGTATAGCACAGGGAACTCTGCTCAGTATTCTGTAACAAATGAAATGGGAAAAGAATTTGAAAAAGAATAGATACATGTGTACATATAACTGCATCACTTTGCTGTACACCTGAAATTAACACAACATTGTTAATCAACTATACTCCAGTATAAAATAAAAAGTTAAGAAAAAAAATATTCCATCATAAAGAAAGACCACATTTTGTTTACCCATTCACCGGCTGATGGATATTTATTTGGGTTGCTTCCGCCTTTCAGCCATTGTGAAGAACGGTGCTATGAACATTCGTGCACAGGATCTGTTCATTTCCCTGTTTCAACTCCCTCCTCACTGTGGTACAACAGAGTCTTCCCATGTTTATGGGGAAGGGCACCCAGGGCTGCGGTGCCCTTCTCAGCGCGGTGTCAGGAGTACGTGATGTCTTACTGCAGCTGACATCCGCCTTGATCACTTGGCTAAGGTTGAGTCTACCAGAATCCTCCACTGTAAACTCCCCATTTTCCCCTTTATAACTGCTAAATATTTGGTGAGGGGTAGTTTAAGGCTATGCAAATATCCTGTTTATGCTTAAACTTCCAAAGGGCTCTGTTTTGAACCTGCCAGGTTGGAGACGTCGAATGATGGGCTAGGGCAGAGGTCACAAGGCTACTGATGCCAGAGGTCGGGAGGGCCGGCTGCAGGCCGAGGCTGGGGCAGCACCCCTGGCTGGGTTTACGGTCACAGGCCTGGGCGGGTTGCCTGGGGGGAGAATGAAGAAGAGCAAGTGGCCTCAGCCAAGCCAGCCTGCAGCCGGCGGCATCTGAAGATCAAGAAGGAGAGGAGGCTGAGAAGGAGCCCCAGGGACGACCGTGTGCTGAGGGCCGGGAGGACGGCGTAGCCTCAGCAGGCGAGACCCTGGAATCCGCCCTTAGTTCTTCAAGATGACAGGCCCGCGGTTTCTCCCCCCACCCCTGCACCTCTGCCCATGCCCTCCCCTCTGCCTGCCTCCCTCCCTCCCACCCCCTGCTCGCCCTGCTCCCTACACATCCTCCCTCTCACCCTCCAACTCAGACGCTGCATCTTCCGGGACCGCTCCAGGTGCCCAGTGGGATGTGACCACTCCCTTCCCTTGGCCCAGACTCCTCAGGACTTTGGTTGTGCCCTTGGGACAGCTCAGAGGCCAGGTATCACTCCCTGTGAACTTCGACCTCGGATGCAGGTCCCGGGTCTGGTTTTCCACAGTCCTGATGCTTCCACCACTTCTGCACACAGGACACCTCGTGAAGTTTAAAGCCAAAGGGAAGCCCCCAGCAGCCCTGAGTCAGGCTCTGCGGATCCGAGGTGACTATGACCAAGTCCCTCCCTGGGGGGCGCTGCTCTGGGGGAGGGAACGAATCCCAAGGGCACTTTCCCACAGGGAGACGAGCCGCCGCTGGCGTGGTCCCCGACTCCCACTCTCTGGTGAACCTGTAACCCTCAGCACTGTTCTGCTGGTTTGGTGCAGCTGTGTGTTGAGAGCCATATGACAGAAATGACTTTCTAGGGCTTTCCTGTGGTGCAGTGGTTGAGAATCCGCCTGCCAATGCAGGGGATATGGGTTCGATCCCTGGCCCAGGAAGATCCCACATGCCATGGAGCAACTAAGCCCGTGAGCCACAACTACTGAGCCTGCGTGCCACAACTACTGAAGCCCACGCGCCTAGAGCCCGTGCTCGGCAACACGAGAAGCCACCACAATGAGAAGCCCGCTTGCTGCAACTAGAGAAAGCCCGCGCACAGCAACGAAGACCCAAAGCAGCCAAAAATAAATAAATAAATACATTAAAAAAAAAAAAGACTTTCTATTCTGTGCAACAACAAATATTTTGGCAGGAGGGTCTCATCTGCTTGTCTTGCAGGTTTCACACACGGGCACACAGAGAACACGCGCTGTCCGACGGAAGATGTAACTCACAGAGGAGCCAGCACTGGGGTGCTGAGTCACCTGCTCTGAACCAGGTGCGACCACAGACCCAGCTCCCAGGGCACCGGGGCCGGGGTGGCGGACCTGAGCCTGGTGTGTGCACGGGCACAGCATGATGACCCCAGGCTCAGGGCAGCTGACTGCGGCACCTGGGCCTGTGTGCCTGCAGGCTGTGAGGGTGGCTTTTCGTTTCCCATGTCTCAAATGTGAACCTGGACCTGTCCAAGTCTCAGGGGTACGAAATCACCGCTTGGGAAGGTAGAATCTTCGGTGTTTCGGGCTGCGAGTGCGAAGCTGCCCAGCTCCATCCTGGCTCTGAGACTCAACGCTCCATAACTGGGAGCAGGGACCTTCCCTCTTGGGGCCTCGCTTTCCTCGTCTACAAAATGACCGAGTTGACACAGGTGACCCAGAGTCCAGAGTTCCATGCTCTCACCCTGGTGACAACGCTCAGCAGCTGGTGAAGGTGGGGGCAGTGGGACCCTCCTCCACCCCGTGGGATGACAGCACGGCAGCATCTTTCTCGGGAGCAATAAGGCAGGACTTAAACTACATGTTCCCTCTGACCCAGCCGTTCCATTTCTGGGAAGTTATTTTATTTTATTTTTATTTTTATTCCTTTTGCTTTTTGGCTATGCCACGCAGCAGGTGGGATCTCAACTCCCTGACCAGGGAGCAAACCCATGCCCCCTGCAGCGGACGCGCAGAGTCTTAACTGCTGGATGGCCAGGGAAATCCCTGGGAATTTATTTTAAAGTAATAATCAAACAAGTATACAGAAATATATGTTTGTGGTGAAATCCAGATCAAGTCTGGAGTTTAGTTAACAATGTATGTACCCAATTCGGTTTCTTAGTTGTGACAAGTGGACCGTGGAATGTAAGATCCTAACAAGAGAGGAACCTGGGTGGAGAGAGGACAGGAAGTCTCTGTGCCATCTCGGCCACTTTTCTGTGCCTATGAAATTATTCCAACGTGAAAAGTTTATTTATTTATTTATTTTTGGCTGCCCTGGGTCTTTGTTGCATTGCAGTGGCCTCTCCCGCTGCAGAGCACGGGCTCCAGGCGCCCGGGCTTCAGTAGTTGTGGCGCACGGGCCCAGCTGCTCCGTGGCATGTGGGATCTTCCCGCACCAGGGCTCCAACCCGTGTCCCCTGCATTGGCAGGCGGATTCTTCACCACTGCGCCACCAGGGAAGTCCCAAAAAGTTTATTTTTAAAAACATCCACACATATGTCTATATAAGAATTTTCACCTCGACATTGTTTAAAATAGTGAAAAAGTAGGAACAGCAATGTCTTCGAGCCTGGGAATTATTAAACACATAACAGCACAACCGTGTCGCATGTGCCTTTGCAGCTGCAAAAAGAAGGTGGCTCCCTGTACATCGACACAGACACCCAGGGTATATTAAGGGGGAAAACAAGACTACTGAGCTTTATACTTATGGTATAATCCCATTGAAGTAAAAAAGTATGTGTTTATATACACATAGAAGAGTCCGGGGGACCTATGTCAAACAGCAGCAGTGATGATTATCCCCGGGAGCACAGCACTGAGGCGGCGTCCGCTTTCCAGCGGACGTATTTCCGTGTTATTGGAACAGAGTATTTTCTTTACAACGTGCTTCCACTACTTTGTACAAGGGACCACCACCTCTCAGTGGATTTCTGCAGAAGCCTCCTAACCGGTCTCCCTGCTCCTGCCCTCACCACCCCCCCCAGTAATCTCTCAACACAGCAGTCAGGGGGACCCCTTCCAAACCTGAAGTCAGCTCTGTCCTCTGTGCAAACGCCACCATGGGCCACCCTGGCAGAATAAAAGTAGAAGCCCTGATGTCTCTCACTCCCTGTACCGCTGCACCTGCTGCCACGGCAGACGGCACCCCAGTCCCCTGCACACCGCTCACGGTCTAGAGCCCCTCTTGCCTTCTCGCAGAGAATATAACCTGCCGATTTACCCTCGCCATCGCCCATCCTCCTCTGCTAGCCCGCGAGCCCACGCAGCAGGGACTTCAGTCTCCCCAGCGTGCTGACGGCTCCCCCGAACACCCATCCCATGAGAGCTGGTTAAAGGAGTGAACTCAGAAGAAAAACCACGAAAATACTTCCATTTATGAGTTTCTTTGATCTCACTGATGGGCTGGACTCTGTTACCACCAACACCACGATGGCCGCTCTACCTTCCAAGGTCCTCCTCCCAGGCACGTGGGGACACGGCTCCCAGGTAATGCGTGTGGACCTTCGGGGATGTTTGGGCCGAGGCTCAAAAGGTTCACATTTACCACGTTATGTTAAGTTTCTTGAATGGAAGTGAATACATTTAGTCTTCTCCTTACACAGGCTTATCCAATCTTTAAAAATGACTGCTTGTTCCTCAAAAAGTTAAACATGGAGTCACCACTTGACCCAGAAATTCCACAAGTAGGTATATATCCAAGACAACTGAAAATATATGTCTACCAAAAACTTGTACATGGAATTTCAGAGCAGCATTATTCACAATAGCCAAAAAGTGGAAACAACCCAAGTGTCCATTACTTGATGACTGGATAAATAAAATGTGGTACATTCATGTGATGAAACAGCATCCAGTCATAAAAAGGAATTAAGTTCTCATACATGCTACAACTGTGTTTTCAGGCTGCCCTGCCCTCCACATTCCCGCTTGTTCTGGAAACTCAGGCTCTCACCTGGCAGGCGTGTCCCCCTCACCAGACTATGATGACGAACAGCATCAGACGCAGGGCTCCCAGTGCCAAGCACACACCCAGCAGAAATGCATCTCACGTGTGCACAGGACGCATAGGAATATTCCGGTGCCCCATTCCTAATGCCCCCAATGCCCACGTCAGTATAATGGAGAACTAGCAGAAACTGAACAGCCATGAGTGGGCAATCCACGCCTACACACAGTCACGGGAGGATCTCACAGCGTCGGTGCCGAGCAGAAGCCAGGACACAAGAGAGAGCTCACTGCGTGTTCCACCTCATAAACACGTGGAGTCAGGAGAGCGGTCGTCCTGGTAACAGGGGAGTGACAGGAAGGGGGAATGTGGGGACTTCTGGGGGCCTGGAAATGTCCTGATTCTTGACCTGGGGCTGGTTACTGAGATATGTTTCACTCTGTGAAAATACATCAAGCTGTGCACTTATGTGCACTTCTCTCTACTATGTTATTTTTCAATAAGGTTAATTTAAAGGAATTTTAGGAAAAACCATGGAACATTATACAGCTACTGAAACCGCGTGTTAGAGATCACAGGGAGCAGCTGTATGCATGCGCACATGTGTGTACACAAGTGTGTGCGTACACAAGTGTGTGCATGTGTGTACGAGCATCCACACGTGTGTGCATGTGTGGTGCATGTGTGAGTGTGCATGTACATGGTGTGCCTGTGTGTCCATGTAGTGTCTGAATGCACGCATGCGTGTGCATGGGTACCTGTGCATGCGTGTGCACGGGTGTGCGCATAGGCGTCTAACCCAGGGGAATATCACTCCTTCAACCACAGGAGATCACGAGCCACGGCTAGTAACACAAGTAGCCACATGAGGCTGCCCCGGAATATGAACCAACAGTACTGCCCCGTGTCACCAAGACTGCTGCCTTGTGGTCATCCGGGGATATGAAAAGACTCAAAACTGCCCACAGAGGAGACTGTAAAGGACATTGTCATTAATAACAATAATATTAGTTACTACACATTAATCACTGCTAGGAGCCAGGCAGCAGACCAAGAACTTTACCTGTGTCTCTTCTATTCTATTATTTACACCCATTCACGAGCGGAGGAGACCAAGGCTGAGGAGGACTGCCAAAGGCACACAGAGGGCAGCCAGCGGCTGGGCTGGGATCTGACCCGCCTGTGCCTCTGGTCACCACGAGCACATGCTAACTCCCTGGTGCGTGTCCTCTCTCATTTAAGGAACATTTATCACGTCCTGCTCTACCCAGGCCTGTGGACACAGAGCTGACCAAGGCAGGACCGGCCCACAGGGAGCTTGCATCCACTGTGAGGACAGAGCCAAGCACGTTTAGCCCCAACAGAGATGGGGACAAAGGGTTGGGGTGTCCAGAGGGCGGAGGTGCAGGGTCCACGCCCTCTGGGACTCTGAGACCAGGGCAGGAGCCCCAGCTTGAGCTTCCGGAGCCGCAGCGAACTGCCCTCTCCCCTTGCCCTCCCCTGCCTGCTGGGAGCTCTGCCTGGAGGATAAGGGAGTGTAGCCTGGGGGCCCTCACTCCTAGAACTGGGGGTCGTGAGGTAGGGCACTGCTCCAGGGCAAGGCGAGGTTGCCGGGGGGAATTCACCAGAAAGGGTATGGGGGCGCAGATGAACAAACTGCCCTCCAGGCACGGCTGCGGACCCTCAGACCCTTGGCCTCCTTGCCGAGGTGAAGAGCTCGGCTGCGCATCCACCCCTCACCCCAACAGCCTCACGGCGACCTCGCCAAGCTTCTGCTGGGATCCCATTAACTCTGCACAGAAGACCCGAAAAGGTAGAGGCGGGCTGGTAAGCCGGCTCCTGGTGGGGTCGGGGGTCACCCCTAGTGTGCAGCATTGCTGACCGTGCATACCTGCAGCGCGGCCGATTCAAGCCACCGACACGGCACGGCCGGCCAGCGTCCGTACCTGCAGCGCGGCCGATTCAAGCTACCGACACGGCACGGCTGCACGGCTGGCCAGGGCCAGGGAGATGCGCGCAACTGACTTTTTTTTTTTTTTTTAAGACAGACCCATCTTATTGATTGATTGATTGATTGCCGTGTTGGGTCTTCGGTGCTGCGCAGGGGCTTCCTCTAGTTGCGGCCAGCGGGGGCTACTCTTTGTTGCGGTGGCTTCTCTTGGCTTCCCGTGGCTCACGGGCTCTAGGAGCGCGGGCTCAGTAGTTGTGGCTCGCGGGCTCAGCTGCTCCGCGGCACGTGTGATCTTGCCGGACCAGGGCTCGAACCCGTGTCCCCTGCATTGGCAGGTGGATTCTTAACTACTGCGCCGCCAGGGAAGTCCCCTGACTCTTGCAAGCTGGGCCCAGCTGCTCCAGCACTTCAAAGGCCTACATTACAGTTATGCCGGCAACACACGTCACCTAAGCCAAACGGCTTAGCGTCAATGTTGGGAAAACCGGGGAAAACCGGGGAAAAGCGGCCCCGAAGTGGTGGCTGGCACCCAAGGTCTCCCAGCTTACCGCCCCACCAGGAAACAAGTCGCAGTGTGCCCCTGGGGTGCAAGGACAACGCTTCCAAGAGTGCTGTCCCGGGGGACCCAATGATGGTAACCAGACTCCGGGGACCGGGAGGGCACCTGGGCGTGCAGAGGGGATGTGATGACATGTCCTGTCTCCGGGATCTGGCCCCTAACACACACTGGAGAAGGTGCCACCCCTGGGCCAGGTGCGCTGGGGAACCACCGGGCTCAGCGCACCTGTCCCTGGGCCTCACCCGCTGAGCGTAGCATGATGACTGCCCACAACAAATAGTGCGTGGTGGCCAAGCCCAGCGTTGCGGCCACCCAGGGGCCGAGCGGGCCGCACTGAGCCCACCCCCCAGAGGCCCTCCGAGGACAGCAGGGGTTCTCTCCACCTGGTGCCTTTGTTTTGTCAGGTTTCTGAAGGTATAAAGTCCAATTTTCTCCACCACACACAAAGGCAGAGGGGCGGCAGTGGTCCTCCGGGCCAGCTGGACCCGCTGTCACCCAGTCCCCGGGCTGGAGCAGGGAGCTGGCAGGCACAGTCCAGGCTCTGTTTGCCAGCCTCTTCAGCGGCTGCCCGGTGACCCTGAGCAAGGCCAGATGCCCCCAGGTCTGTGGCTGCATGCTGGGACGGTGGGAGCTGGGCTTCCTCCCCGCCCGACGGACCCAGACGTGCCAAGAACGGATACCAGAAAAGACCCTGAAATTCTTGGATGAAGGTGGCCACCCAGGAAGCAAGGCAAGGGGCCGCCTCACTTCCATGTCAGGTCTCAGAGCACTGGGCCGCTTCCTAATGCCGACTCTGAAGGACAGACGGAGACTCAGCTGGCCGCTCTCAATTTAAAAATAGTGCCCTTTCTAAAAATAGGTGCAAAACCCAGAAACCCAGCTTGATGGGTCCCACTCGCCGCAAGCTAAACCGTAACCCTAAATCTAAATGCATGTCAGCAGAGAAAGGCCAACAAGTGACTTCTTGGGAACTGTGACCTACGAAGCCGGCCAGCAGGACCTGTGCTCTTTACTGACTTCCAGTAAAGGATGCAAGGCCTTCCTTACTAGGCCTTCCTTACTTCTGCACTCGGTCCAAGAACAAGCAGACAAACAAAACCCTCTACCTCAACCAAAAATTATTTCCAAGGGAAGAAAAATGCCCTCCTTACTCACACTTGCCTCTCAGTGCCACGGGATGCTGCAGGAAGGGGCAGCTCGCCCAGGGGAGGCCTTGAGCATCTCAGGTGGGCCTCGCCCGTCACCTGGCGTGCGGTCTGTGCACATCTGAGCAGAGTGTGCGTTAAGAACGCGTGGAGCTTCCAACGCCAAGCAATTCTCCCACGCCAGCTGGCTGTCCTACAACCCAAGTCAGTTCTGACACTGTCTACCTGGAGAGAGTGTCAGCTCCCACAGTTAAGGGCTCAGTCCCACAGACTGTCCCCCACCCAACTTCAGACACCAAGGTCCAAGCGGTCACTGTGCTTCTGATCTACCCGCTATAAATCAGAGGTGCACCCAACCACCTCCTCAGGGTCAACTAATTAATTCGCTAGAGCAGCTCACAGAACTCAGAGGAACATTTGCCTACGTTTACGAGTTTATTTTAAAGGGTATTATAAAGGATACAGAGTGAGGTAGGAAGAAAGGGGCAAGGAGCTTCCACGGCCTCTCCCAGCACACCACTCTCCCAGCACCTCCACGTGTTCACCAACTCAGAAGCTTCCGGAAGCCCATCCTTCTGGGTTTCTACAGAGTCTTCATTACGTAGGCATGAATGACTAAATCATCGGCCACTGGTGACTGACCGCACCCCCCAGCTCCTCTCCCCTCCACTGGGGTGTTAGGGGGGAAATGAAAGTACCAACCCTCTAATCACAACGTTGGTTCCCCTGGCAACCAGACCCATCCCTGCGACTTTCCAAAAGTCACCTCATTAACATAAACTCAGAGGTGGTTGAAAGGGGTTTGTTATGAACATGAGATACCTTTATTGCTCTTTATCAGTTAGGAAGTTCCAAAGGTTTTCGGGGCTCTGTGCCAGAAACAGAGAGGAAGACCAAATATATGTTTCTTATTATAAACCTCAATATCACAGAACCTAGCATGGGACATGTTTGGGTGAGGACATCACTGCTGAACGGAGACATGGGCTCCTGTGACAGCCCCTGCCCCACCACTGCCTGGAAATTTCCTTCTGGTTTATGGCTTTGTGGGAGAACAGTCTAGAACACGGGTGTCTGACCTGTGAGGCCCACCACCAGCCATCTGGTTCTGGGATGCGCTTGTGTCAGGGAAGTGCAGGGGAAAGCCCCAGCAGCAAAGGGCTCAGAGCAAATCCCACCCCACCCCCCGAGTCCCTAGAATCCAGAGCTGTTGTCAGACGACTGTGCAGTGACCCGTGCACCCTATGAGCTCCCCCAAGGATGGCTAGAAGGGCCTTACTTTGCTCGTGTGGTTTCCTTTTTTAATATATGACTTCCTCCATCATAAAAAATTAATATAGCCATATCACGTTTGGAACTTGGAGATAAGAAAATATTACCCATAATTCCACGCATAGTGCACAGACCCACCCCAGACTCAGCACCCTACACTGCAACCACCCTCTTCCTCATCCGTCTCCCACTGGAGAACAGGAAGGACCAAAGGAGACCAATGTTCAGACAGACAGACAGATAAATAACAGGTTGACTTCAATCCTCTAACTCAACGTACGTTGCCTTTCAGTCTCTTTCCCCCAACAAGCATGCTTATTCCAGAATTGTCACCACTCTGAAACAAGAAAGTTTGTCATCGGCTCCTGTCACTTCAGATTATATCACAGGCATTTTTCTGGGTTGCTACATACAAAGGGGTTCCCCCCACCCCGCCCCAGTTTCATTGTTTTTTTTCAGTAAACCTTTTATTTTGAGATAACTGTAGATTCACATGTGGTTTCCCCTAATAATAACATCTTGCAAAACTACAGAACAGTATCAAAACCAAAGTATTGATACACTTACAGTCAAAATATAGAGGATTTTCATCACCACCAGGATCCCTCATGTTGCCCTTTATAACCACACCCACCTCCCTCCTACCCCATCACACACCTTAACCCTTGCCAGCCACTAATCCGTTTCCATCACTATAATTTTATCATTTTAATAATGTTATATACAATGGGTTAGACAGCACATAATCTTTGGGGATAGGCTTTTTTCACTGGAGATCTATTTACTGTATCAATAGTTTCTTTTCCTTGCTGAGTAGTATTCTGTGCAATGGATATACAGTTTAACTATTCATCCACTGATGAACATCTGAGTTGCTTCCAGTTTGGGGCTTGGAGAAAAACTGCTATGAACATTCATGTAGAGGTTTTTGTGTGAATGTAAGTATTCATTTCTCTGTGATAAATGCCCAGGAGTGCCACTGCCAAGTCCTGTGACAGTTGCATGTTTGTTTATTTATTTATTTATTTATTTAGGCCATGCCACGTGGCTTGTGGGATCTTAGTTCCTCAACCAGGGATTGAACTGGTGCCCTCGGCAGTGAAAACACAGAATCCTAACCACCGGACTGACAGGGGATTCCTGACAGTTGCATGTTTAGATTTTTAAGAAACCGCCAAACTATTTTTCCAAGTGGCTGTACCGTTTTATATTCTCACCAACAATGTCTAAGTGATCAGATTCTCAGCATCCTCTTCAGCATTAGCTGTTGTCACTATTATGTTAGCCATTCTGATAGGTATGTAGTGATAGCTCATTGTGGTTTTTTACATTTCCCTAATGACTAATAATGTTGAACATCTTTTTTGCAGCGGTCCCCAACCTTTTTGGCACCAGGGACTGGTTTCGTGGAAGACAATTTTTCCGCCCACCGGGGGCGGGGGTGGGATGGTTCAGGCAGTAATGCGAGCGATGGGGAGCGATGGGGAGTGGCAGATGAAGCTTTGCTTGCTCGCCCGCCGCTCACCTCCTGCTGTGCGGCCCGGTTCCTAACAGGCCGCGGACCGGTACCGGTCTGCAGTTCAGGGGTTGGGGACCCCTGTTGTTATGTGTTTATTTGCTATCTGTCTATGTGGTGAAATGTCTATTCATTTTTTTTCAGTCTATTTTTTTCTCTTCTCACTGTGTAACCTCTATTTTTCTATATTCATGTTCACAGATGTTTCCTCTGTCCCCTCCAAGGGGCTATCAAGCCCATTCACTGAGCTTTTTATTTTGGCTACTGTATTTTTCAGTTCTAAAATTTTCGTTGGTTCTTCTTTGTATCTTCTATTGGCTGAGACTTTCTACTTTTTTGTTGAAATTTTCTACTTGGTCATTTGTTTCAAGCATATTTGCAATTGCTTGTTGAAGCATTTTTAAAGCAGCTCCTTTAAAATCCTTGTCCTAACATCTGTGTCATCTCATTGCTGGTGTCTACTGATTGACTTTTCTCATTCAGGTTGAGATTTTCTTGGTTCTTGGTATGACAAGTGATTCTGTATTGCAATGTGGACATTTTGGGTATTACGGTATGAGACTCTGGATCTTATTTAAACCTTCTCTTTAGGCTGGCTTTTTGGGGAACACACAGCTCCAGCAGGTGAAAGAGGGTAGAGCTGCCAGAGGGGGTAGAAATCCAGGTTCCCCACTGGGCCTCTGTTGACACTGAAGTGAGTGTGGGGCGCTGGCTGCTGCTGGTCCAGGGTAGGAGTTCCACCCTGGCTGGGAGGACCAGGAATGCCTCATGATTGCTTCCCATACGGCCTCCATCGACACTGTGAGTGGGAGTGGGAGGGGGCGGCCTTTTTACTGCTGGTTGGGGTAGAAGCACAGAATCTCCATGTGGTCACCACCAACACCCCAGCTGAGGAGCCTTCTTTATCGCCCTGGCTCCCTACATACCTGGCTTCCTCTGACACCCCCCCCACCCCAGTGGTGAGGGGCTCATTACAGCCTCAAGAAGGTGGAAGTCTAGGCTCCCCACTGGGCCCTTGCTGGCATGGATGGGAAGAGACCACAGTTTATTCTGTGGTATTGGGCTGGAGTAGAGTGGTTATCGTCTGTAAGTTTCTGTCTTGCTAGGCTGCCTGAGAGAGCAGGCTTCCGTGGGGGCTTTTCCTCTGTGCCCACTGGTGTTGCCGGGCTGCTGGCCTCTTCACTTCCAAGTCTGGGGTCTACGAAGCAAAGAGAAAACCCAGGGAACGCACCATCGTTTCATTCCTTGGGTCCCGCGGTCCCTGGCTGGTCTGCCCTCTTCTCTCCACCTTCCAGAGTCTTCTTATGTTTGTTTCATAGCTGATGTCCAGGGTTTTAGTTGCACTGAGCAGGAGGAATAGGGAAAGGACTTCTACTCCATCTTGTCAGAAGCATAAGTCTCTCCAAGTGCTTTCCATGGTTTAGATTGTTTTCTCTTGTAACCAGGGTGGGACTAGGGTGAAGAAGTAGTGGGTGTCTGACAGAAGACCCTTCAGCTCCCTGTAAAGTGTCTGCTTTGCAGAAGACCCTGGAGATCTCTCGAGGAGCTCCTCAGGAAGGGGCTGGGCTTGGCATTCCCCCCGTGGCAGCCCCTTCCTCGTCTGTGGTCTTGGCCGAGAGCACAGCACACACTCTGTGAGCGTAATCACCAAGCGCCCGTCAGGGGCGTCACTCTTAGTGGCTAATTCGGCCTCTGTTTTACTAGAAGGAAAACATGAGGCCATGGTGTTGCCTGTGCAAAGCCAATGAGAAGGATATTTTTGGATTTCCTTCTTCCACAGCTTCAGCTAAACCTCAGCAATCTGGCCTTCTCCCTGCAGCCCATATAGAAAATGCAGATGAGCCTATTTCAAGGCTGACAAGTACAGGCGGTAAAACCGTACGTAAAAGACAATCTCAATTATGCTTAAAAATACTAAAAGAAGGAGGGGGCTGGAAGAGAATATGCCATAATGTTAATTGATGTTATCGGTGGATTACAAAAGGATTTTTTTTTTTTAAGCTGCTTCTTTCGGATTGTTCATAATTTCCTAATTTTCCAATGTGAACATATTACATTTATAAAATTAAAAACAAATTTTTAAACCAAAATAAAATCTCTCCCATGAAAAACTAACTAGTGAGTATACGAAGCCATCACTGCTGCTTGTCTCATGCGGACCTGGGTTTGTACCTTGAGATCATAAGCTGTGGTCAAGACAGGACTCTGGGGCCACTGCACGAGACGCCAGCTTGTCTCATGTGGACCTGGGTTTGTACCTTGAGATCATAAGCTGTGGTCAAGACAGGACTCTGGGGCCACTGCACGAGACGCCAGCCAGATCCAGGACCTGGAAAGTGGAAATTACGCCTCTTCCCTGCGTGCCTGAAGCTGCCGTATTGCCAGCCTCGAGGCTTCCAGTTTTGGTGGCCCCTCGGGTGGCAACGCCACTGCAGGGAGTCACTCTGCAGCCACCTACCCTCCACGGGCCCCGGAGCCAGCACTACGCACCCCACACAGGCACCCTCAGGCCCCACAGCAGACAGTCAGTGCCACCAAAGGACCAAAAGTGCAGTAAACCCCAGCACTGCCAAGAACCCACCTCTCCGCACCATGGGCTGGACCAGACTTGCCGAAGGAAGTCCTCCAGCACGAAGGCAAAAGAACGGCTCGTTATCCTGCGTGAAATAACCCCACAGCAAGGTGGCCTCCAGCCCGGGCAGACCGGGGCCCACGTGTGCCGTCTTTACCAGCAGATACACCTTCGGCCCCGCCATCACATCCCCTCTGTGGCCTTGCTGGGTGGCCTTCATGTCGGCAGGCAACTCAGGTCCTGGCTTCCCTGGAAGGATGTGGGCCCTGGGGAAGCCAGCCAGCCCCCTGGCCAGGAGCCTGGGACCCACCCATAGCCAGGAGAGTGCAGGAGAGCGAATGCAGTCAGAGCCAGCTGGGATGCATCACCAGCAGGTGCCCTCGGACCCACCCAGACCCCTCCAGCAGATGGTCAGGGCTGCCGGAGAACCAGACGGCAGTAAAGAACCGACACTTCCAAACTCCAGGACAGACTGAGCAAACATTCTCAGACGCACCTTCCGACGGTACCGTCTAGGGGAAGCCCACCCCTTGGGCCTCCAGGCGTTGGCCTCTGCCACCCCCTCTCTCTTTAGGCCTCCCCTCTTCGCTACTGTGGAAACCTTGCTCTTGGTCCCTCTGCTGTCTGGAAATGATTGTTAACTTCCTCTCATAGAGGCAGGGCCACCGCGGGACCCTTGTGCTTGGTAACAGCTGCAGAGAAACCATCAGTGGCCGGTCGGGAGAGCAGGCCAGGCCTGGCCATTGGCTGCGTCTTTATTTATAACTTCTTTTACTTCCAGTGTTAAGGCCCCGCAATTTCAACCGAAAAGGTCGAGAGAAAAATGAATGCCTTGACATTTTTTCCAAACATCCTCCCAAAGAGCACTTGGCAAGAGAACTTGGTTTTGCTGAGAGCATGAGAACGCCTGTGGCCGCAGAGCCCTCCTTGGAGCGGAGCTATTTTTGTTTGGTGAGACATCTGTGCTCCGCTAGGCTTGACACTTGGGACTATAAAGGAAAAACAAAACATGTAAATGGGGACTAAAAGCTCTACCAAAATAAAAGTGGGTCGTGAGCCGTTCTGTCACATGTTGGGCGAGCGGCGGGGAGCGGCGGCAGCGTGGCGAGTGCCCCCGGCCTGCCACCCGCCGGCCCCGCCCGCCCGGCGCAGGGCTCTGCCCCGACGTCCTCCGGCAAGCCTTCCCAGGAGGTTCCGCGTCTGAACCGGGCAAACCCGAGCCAAGCGCCGCCCCCCACGGGAGAGGCTGGGGCCCCCC